>NC_136059.1:1999460405-2000105405 GCF_964261635.1 Lissotriton helveticus | reverse complement strand
ATCTCTAGAGTCGTGTGAAAACAAAAGACAACTTATTTTACTCAGTCAGTACGTGCATTCTTAGTTTCACCAGAGTGTAGAGAAAAAGAAGAGACGGGCATGTTCAATAAAAGATGTTATTTATTGATCAGTCTCTTTTCTCGTACAAGAGAAATGAATCGATATTATTGCAATACTTATGGTTAAGTAAAGTGCATACAATAAAAGCAGAAGTATAAAATAATACTGTAAAAACATTTATATGGTTTCTAAGCCGTATAGTGGTTTAAAATGGATAAAATAGATACATACATATAAACATTTGACTAATCGTACTCAACTGGTGCTTCTAACCACGCCTACCCCAGTGTACCTGACCTAAGCCTAATACGTGGGCGGGGATAGAAAGTAGCAGTCTAAGTTAAGTTTGTTTTGCCAAGTGACTGATTCAAGAATTCTCTGCAAGGGGTTATTCAGTTCCGTACCTGAGGTCTAGGATGGTTGAGGAATAGTATCTCTCATCTGAGGTCTCGATATTCCAAGCTGCCTGCAAGGGCTGCTCGGAAGCGCCGGAGCTGGATTTCTCGGCAGGAGAAAGGCAGCGTCTCGTTCTCAGCGCGTCAGGAAGGCGGGGCAGCTAGTGGGCTTCGCTCTCTGCTGGGCTTCGGGAAGTCTCGCTGCTCCGATCTCGTCACCACCGCGTGTGTTTGCTTAAGGCAATATCGGTAATATTTATACCTGTAAGGTGCCGAGATTGACGTAAGGATGGACATAGATACGTCAATAAGGATGTCATACGAGCTGGTCGTTAGCGCATTCTTTTACTGAAGTTCTCGGTGAAATCAAAACAATGGCCGCAGGGTTTTTCCCAGGTTGTCATAGGTTTGATTTGTTTTGAGAACTCCGTATGCCTTATCAGGGGCTGGAGGAATATTGCTTGCCTAATTAGATGGCAAGCGTTATGACCTAATCAGATAACGCGCTCCTGTGCCGTGGTCTGGCGTAATCAGATAACGGTTTCTGCATCATGGGATGGCTGCTAGTTAACTCGTTAACCAGAATAGGGTCAGGAATAGGGGGATCGATACAGAACCTATAGGAATACATCACAAAGGCTCACAGCAATGAAACTTGAGGTATAATCCCCTCCACTCGGAAACAGTGCTTTGTTTCTCTGATTCCATGCCAACAGCAGTCTCACCTTCATGCCCTTGAGTTCTAAGAAAAGTGCTGCGCAAACGAGTGATGGGTGGAATGCTGACTAAATCATACCTTCACCCCCAGTCAAGACTGCTGGGTTAAATTCATCGTTCTTTTGCTAGCCATGCCACCTCAGTTTAGACCCAGCAATATGCAAATCAGTCTTGACCCTGTGCCTCATGAGAACAGCCTTGCCGGACTGTCAAGCTAGGTCCTCTCTGGACCAGAGACAAGCATCCTGGGACCGGTTTCTGGGTATTACCCTTCATCAGCCAGGCTAGCTTGAATCCAGTGGCACAGCGAGCAAAGGACCCACGTCTGGGCATACCCATCCCACTTAGAGCTACGGATACAACGGAATGCTGAATAAATCATACATTCACCCCAAGTCAAGAGATCTGGGTTAAATCCATCTTCTTTTGCTCAAAATGCCACCCCAGTTTAGACCCAGCCATATGTAAATCAGTCTTGACCCTGAGCCTCATTGGAACAATCCAGACCGAACTGCCAAGCCAGATCCTCCTTGCAGTGGAAACAAGCATCCTGGGACCGGTTTCTGGGTATTACCCTTCATCAGCCAGCAGCTGCGGTTGGTAGTGGGAGTACCTGCAGGGCGGTGACGTGGGGAGGGGGAGGGGCATGGTGGGGGGTAGTAATCTATGGATTACGGAGGTTTACAGGTCAGTAAACATATAAATAAATAAAACACATTGTTTTACGCGCACTGCATCTCATTTTGGGATGCAGTGCGCGCAACAAAATTCGTCAGCCAGGCTAGCTTGAATCCAGTGGCACAGTGAGCAAGGCACCCACTTCTGGGCATACCCATCCCACTTATGGTGAAATGTGCTAAGCAAACAAATTATGGAGGGAATGCTGAATACATCATACATTCACCCCCAGTCAAGAGATCTGGGTTAAATCCATCAACCTTTTGCTCACCATGCCACCCCAGTTTAAACCCAGCCATACGCAAATCAGTCTTGACCCTGTGCCTCTTGGGAACAGTCAAGACCGAACTGCCAAGCCAGGACCTCCCTTGAGTTATAAAAAAACACAGAATGACACCATTTGAAATATCTTTACAGAATCCAGGCATATCTTTCGGAGCCAGTCTTGATAACTACTGTTTAAGTAATTATCGAGTGAAACTTGGATGGCAGGAATGCCCTGCTCACCGGCATCCCAGACAACCACTCACACCTCTGAAGAATGTCCATCCTTCTGCAGAACAACTCATTAGTGGAATGAGAAAATATGTAAAGTAGTAAAGTTAGGACTCCTAACTTTTGGACTCCTAAACTGAGAAAAATCCTAACGTTAAGACTTTCGGTATTCACAGAAGGAATTTAGGAGTCCTAAAGTTAGGACTCCTAACTTCTGTGAATACTGAAATGAGTAAGTGCCTTCTGTGAATACCAAAATGAGTAATTGCCTTCTGTGAATACCAAAATGGTAGTAAGTTTAGGATTTTGTCTTAAGTTAGTTCTGTGAATTGGGCCCAGTGATATTAAGGTGCAACCCCACTTTCTGAACTTTCTGAACTTCTGTGATCTGTTGAGGCTGTGTGTTTGCTGCTCCCCCAGATGTCCCACATAGAAGTACACGAAACAGAAACTTTAAAGTATTTCTGAATGTTAGGATGAGTGTCCGATAACACATGTAGTGATGACGTCCCCAACGTCCTTCTCAAGCTCCAACCATTCATTTCTGCCAGTTCTAAGCTCAGAATAGAAATCCTGTGTTCTCCATATCAAAGCTATGGCTTGACCTTTTGACTGACTTTTCAGATCACGGCAAACCGTTTAGCTGGAAAGGACTTAAAGGAGCAGTATTAACACCTGTGGAAGAGGCGAGCAGCGCTGCTCGAGCTTTTTGCTCAGATCTTCACACTATTGCGCTATGAGATGATACCAATGACTAGAGTGCACTATACATACCCCAGTAAGGTAACATGACATCCCAGCAGTGACCACGCAAATGTGGGAGGACTGTGTGGTCGGCAAGCCTTTGCGACCCTTAAGCCCCTAAGGCAGTAATACCTGGAGAGAAGTGTTTTTCTTCCATTGGTCCATGGCTGCCCTTTGGCAATTTAGCATTCTGCAGTTTACCTCCCATGCTTTTCTGTCATGAGCAACTAAGCAACATTACAGTTGTACTTTACGTGGTGCTGACGCGCAGCTATAGAAACAAGCATTGATAAAGCCAGTAAATCTGGTGTTTGCTAGCCTGTGATTTTTTATTGATTTTTGGCAAATATATGCTGTAGTGCTTAAAAGTGTAAATGTAATGAAAAGTACTAATGCTGCTGCGTAAAGGAGAGGGGTGCCAATAAAAGTCCTCGGATTTGTTGTCTGTAATGCTTCATCTCGGTCTGTGGAGGGAGCTGTCATTGTAGTCCTTTTTCTATGTCTATGACAGCTGCCAATTAGTCCTACTTTTATGTCGATGGTTACTGCAACTGTAGTCCTACTTCTATGTCTTTAACCTGTCCCCGTTTTTAGGTTTCGCCCTGGGCGTTGGCAACTGCGTAGCAGTTGCCCCGCCCACGGCGAAACCTCATGATTCTACATATGTACTTTGGTTCAGCCTCTGTCTACCATTGGCTAGCTCCATAAATGGAGGCTAGCCATTGGGAGACAGAGGCTGTCAATCACGTTTTCTCGTGAAAACGCAATTCGGGGGCGTTTCTCTGACTTTTTTTAAGTCCCGCCCCTTTGTCCTGGGCCGCGCTGTCATTGGCTGCCGGCCCGGGACAATCACACCCCCCCACCCCCCCCCCCCCCCGTGACGTCATTCACAGGAGTAGAGATAGGCAATGTTTGTGCGGCAATGAAAAGAGGTTTATGTACCTTAGGCTAAAAACCACTTAATTCTAGTAAGAGATTCGGGAAATGTTCCCCTTTACTACAAATATGTGATTTCTCTTTTTCAAACAAATGGCAGGCCTGTAACCTAAATATGCCCCCGTCTACAGTTTCAACTGCAGCCACCGGGCGATCTTCAGTCAGGGAATAATTAAAAGGCTGGGAATTTTTGAATAAGACCTCCGTGTGCTTTATTTTAACCAACATTTTTGGGTCCCGTTTGTTGTTCAGCGGAGGGCCCTGTTAACGTTCCGTAGTGCCGTTTATCGTCTAAGGGAGAACATCGTGTGGTCTAATGGCCAGAGCTGCCTAATTTGGAACGGGGGAAGCAGGTTCGTGTCCCGCGTTGGCTCACAGTCCTGTAATTCTCGGCAAGTCACTGAAACGCCCTGTTTACAAATAAAATACATTTCAACAGCGCTCCAACTCTGTGTTCAGCAGGCTGGACTTTTTAAATACTCGAGCTAATGTAACCTCGTGTTATTTTTGTAAAGGCTTAGTTTGCTTTTTTCTGAGCGGAAGCCAAACATACACTGGTTTTGTCGGCCCCCAAAAATCTATACATTAAGCCGAAAAAGTGAAAGCAGTTAATAATGCACTGATTGGAATTCACCGGTAGCTATTGAGGAAGAGACTCGGTGTCAATACTTGAACCACCACTTCTATCGAGTGGTAAAGAAGTGTAAACAGGCAGACGCGCATTCGAAAGTGCACGCCATTCCGGACGACTGCAGAAACGAGCACAATATTTAGTGTCCTAAATATGGCAGGAATTAATTGCCCTAGCGCGTGACGGGTGGGGCGAGGGAAGGGGTAACTACGACTCTACCGTTTAGGAGGTATCTCACTGGGCACTTAGCGCACCACTGGAGTGGCCATCGGAAATCCCTTAAGCATAGACGAGGCACAGGAAAGCGAAACCCAGAGGGTTTTGCTGAGGAAAGCACATTTTGCTGCGTAAGAAAACACAAATGGGTTAAAATAAATAAACGCAGTCACTACATGTGAAGGTGAGAAATGTTCACCGTAGGCGAACGGGAGGATTCTATTTGAAACCACACAGCACAAAAGAAACATGAAAATCGAAATATAGAAAATTAAAGATGAGCACAACTTTCTTGGTGGGAGCATTTAGTTACACCTGTGAAGCCCAGAAAATGTCGGAAGGTGCAGTCCTTAAGAAATATTAGAGCTGCCCTTCCTTGGCAGAGTGCAGGGCTGGGGAAACATTCATCACAGGATGGACAAGTATGTTCTCAAGCAACATTCGGATGTGGGGAAATGTCTGTGCTGGAAACAGGCCGTGCTCAGCATGTCACTGTTCTGGAAAATACCGTCCAGTTTCTCTCCTCTTTGGCGCGATCGCACGTAATGTCACACTACCAAATGTATAGTGTCTTGTGCTGCGTTAAAAGAATTATTTGGGGGAAGTAGCCATGCTTACATGCTTGAAAAGTCATCCTTCGGAGAGACTGTTCATTTATTCTTGTTATGGTTTCTCTTTTTTTGGGGAGCGGTGGGGGGGGGGGGTGGAGGGAGACGAAAGGGAGGGGCGGGATATTCGGCCGGAGAGAGGGGATTGGGGGCTCCACCTATCTAACAGAGCTATGGGTTGGTCTTTCGCTGCTGCTGCCTCGCGTGATTTCTGTGTGTCGTGGCTTCATGGACATTTGTCCACATGTCTCGGCGCTCAGTCCCTTGAGAGAGCTCACACTGAACAGCTCCAAGCGGGCGTTTCTCGCATAAAGCCCGCACTGCATATTTGTCTATTTTTCTTATGCTGCTAATTTTTTGCAGGCGTACTTGCTTTACATGTTAGCTCATTCTGCACAGAAAACAACACGACACCTGTGCATTATAGTTGGCAAAAGTAGTTTTTATTTCAAAAAGCGTTCAGTACATTTTTAAATATACAAAAGTGTGACCAATTATTTTGAAAGCCTATGCTCCTGCACCTATGCACCTGCTATTCTGATGAGAGCTACTCCCCCAGCACTAGGTGGTCAACGTGGCTGTGAAAGGGTCCCTGCGCACCCTGCAGACACCACGGGGCAGATTTATGTTAACTGGCGCATCCCCAGGGATGCGCCAGTTAACATGCGCCACAGTGCGCCACAGCTCCGCCACCCATGGTGCGCCGCATTTATGATGCGGCGCACCATGGGGCAAAAACGGCACAGATGCGTGACGCATCTGTGCCATAAAGGTGACGCATTGCTGGAGTTGCGTCGCAAGCGCGACGCAGCTCCAGCAAGGCTCGGGGGTGCCCCATCTCCACAATGCTGCGTCAAGACCTACGCCTGCTTCAAGCAGGCGCAGGCTTTTGACGCAGCATTGGCCTGAAAGTGACTGAGTGAAATCTTATAGATTTCACTCAGCCACTTTTGCGAGGCGCACCTGCCCCGGAACGCCCACCCTGCGCCGGAACGCCAACAAGCGGCGCAGGGCTTTACAACGTGACGCATCTGCCTAGATGCGTCACGTTGTAAATCGTTCGTAGGGATGCGCCACGTTTACGCCGCCTTGCGTGACGCAACAGCGGCGTAAACGTGGCGCAAGTGCCTCATAAATCTGCCCCCACGTGTGCGCCTGGTTGAGTCTGGCAAACGTTATACTTTAACTTTGTGTCACAGTGGCACTGACTCACAGCGGCCTCTTATTTGTTGTGAAAGGCAGCACAGCAGCGACAAGTGTTCGAGCTACCTCTGGAACAGCAGTGTTGATATGATTAGATTAGAGGAAATTGAATTGCAGCCCCCCCTAATGCCTCTTCATGTCACAGGTTGAGCAGGATGCTGCCGGCCTGTCGTGTAGCGCTAGTAACGGCTCACCTTTTATTTTCAAGAAAGAAGAGCCGAAAACGGCTTCTGATTTAATGTGAGACCCTCTCCACGGAGGCAGTGTAAGGGGACAAGCAGTTTGCCCTCGCATGTTATTGGACATGTCCTCCGTATGTGGACGCAGGTCACATGACTGATCTTGTCAGAAGTTTAGGCGGGAAGTGGGCGCCTGTAGAGACAGTGCCAGTGACCTGTGAAAACAGACGCTCAAGTCCCACTACTGGAGACGAGGCATTTCATCACCCATAAGTAACGAACACGGGTCACCATTACCAGAGGGTCTGACGTCACTCTCTGTAGAAATAATACACCCGCCACAGACCTATCTTCACAGGAAGCCTCCCTGTATTCTAGAACATATATTTGTTTAAGGACTATTCACTGAAGTGTACGCGCCAATTACAGCTGTTCATTAGCGAAATTGGGTATTTGTTTTAAACTTTAACCAATCACTTTGATATGCTAATTATGGTGTAATTTAATTTGAGCTCTGTAATGATGATGCCGTTATTATGGACATAAATGATGCAGTTAAGCTAAGAGTAATCTCATTTGCATACTGTACATGCCAGTAAATTAAGCCCTTTCTTCGGCTGCTTCAGCTTTAATTTTCCACTTCTTTTCACACGGCGCCTTTTCAGCCGGGCTCTCAGAAGCACACTTTGTGAGAGCGATGATCACCGTGTGATGTACACGGCTGTGGCCGCACGAGACATGAGGTGTGACGTGTGTAAAAGGCGCATTGTCTTTCTGTGGGTTTCTCCAAAAACTTGGGTTAGCTGAGAAGCCTGTGTCCACTGCCCATTAAAAGCCAACAGATCCCTTTAGCAGCAAAACGTGTCTTAAGTGAAGAACGTTCACAATCCATCATTAGAGTGTTCTGCTGCACAAATGATAACTTTTTCTTTAATTAATAGGAAGGGTCGTTGTGTAAGCAGAGTTCACGCAGCCTCGGAGCCTCTCAAGTAGAACTTTGCCTCCTAGCTCTCTAAGTTGGTAATGTAGCTCAGTGGGGTTTTACTGCAAAAGTTATCACAACCACATGTTTTTCCAACTATGGGATCAAATATATTAAGTACACAGTGGTGGCCAGTGGTAAAATATGAGATCCGGGTGCCTGGAAGGTCAACGTGTGTAAGTGCTCGTCTCTGAAGTAACTATTTAAAATGGTGTTTATTTTTACCCTTTCAGTTCAAGTTCAGATTAAGCTATTGGCATTGTAACTGACAATGCCATTTATTTATTTTCAAAACCAACACATAAATAAAAATATTGTCATTTACAATGCCAATAGCTCAAACTTTTCAAAAGGCGAAACCATTGCATTGTAAATGCTTGTTTTGTTTTGAGAATCTGGTCACCCTAAACCTGTAAGAAGTGAGGACTATTGGCTTTGTCAATGGTTGTTAGTTGCATAAGATAAATAGCAGCAACTGTGGATAGTATGTAATATTGAAAAACCTGGTGACACAAAAACAATGTTGCTGCTCCTGAGTTTCAAAAAGAGAAGGGAAACCCAAAGAGAAAATGACTCTCTTTAAAGGATTTCCCTTTCTCTACAACGCTCACCTGGCATGAGGTCATGCTGTAACTTTACCACTAGTGAGAAGTGAGCAGTGGGAGCACGCGCACAGGATGTGCCTGCTGTCACTGCAGTCTGGGGAGAAACGGACTGTGGATGCCAGGTCACAAAACAGAGCCCGATAGAGACCCGCCGTGACACCGGCCCACTTAAAGCCCTGCCTCTAGTCATAAAGTGGACTGTCTATCTTATAACCCCAAAAGAGCTTCCTAAGGTGTATTCACAAACGGGTATTTATTTCAGTATAACTTGCACTAGGCACCTTTAGCCACAAGATATGTATAGAGTGATGTATAACTGATAGCAAATACCAGACAAGCGTAAGAAAAATCTTATAGGTATGTGCTGAAGGAACCGTCAGACATCAGGGAACCCTACTTTCACCAGGTCACCAATTAATGTGCTTCTTTGTGCTGAAGGCAGTACTTAATTTGTAAAAGAATATGAGCCAGGGGCAAATTTTTGCTCAGAAGCCTGTGCCCCGGGCCATCGAAGATCGGGGTGTCAAATGCCAGGGCTGTGTATTCTTGAGTTCACCTCATACCTATTTAATGCACCCCAGACACACACTCTGACTCGATCTTTCACTCCTGCAAGTTCTTTCTCATTTTGTCACTGTTTTTCTATCTTTCTCTTCCTCCTCTTTTCTCACATTGTGTTTTTTCTCTCTTGTTCTGGGTCAAAGGCTGTTGAGGAATAATAATTCTTGGACCCCAAAAATGAGTGCCAGTGACTCCCGTCTGCAACCACCTGCTCAAATTAAGTACTAGCTGAAGCCACATGGAAATCATGGCCCCTCCACCCAGAGTGCCCCTCCCATCTAGATCTAGGTCTCAGCCTATCACTGCCACCATTGTTTTTGGATTGGCCTGTGTAGGATAGCCATATGATCGTGTAAAGTTGACATTAATCTTTATGATCCAGCGGATTTTCTAACAATCGCTTCAAATTGCTCCGTTCATTTCCTGCATACCCTGTCTACAGTGGTGAACTGATCTGACTGCGACACCTCTCATCCTGTCTGTCAGGATTATTGTGACAGTCGTTGCATTGCTGTCACAAGTGTGACCCCAAACTGCTGAGGCATACACATGTGGATGGAAGTGTATTGCTTGGTGCCCCATATGTGTAAGAAGGCATTTCGGGGCTTATTTATTTACAAGCCCCTTGAGCCGCCGCTGCGTCTCTTTTAATATGGGATAAGTGATGTACCGGCGGCGCTAGGGGCTTGTAAATAAGCGCCTTCGTCTTTAAAAGTGCTCTAGATGTATTGCTGAGGGTCCATTGAACTGGAGCACACTGATTCCGGAGAAAATGCAACAACAACACGTGGGAGATGGCCAACCAATCATGATTCATGACGCTTGTGACCAATAGCACAGAAGTGCGGGTGAGAAAGCACACGCTGCACACGTGCATATATTCTTCAGGAGAGAGACTTGTTCCTTCAAGTGTTCCCGCTCTGGAGCAAATTCAAGAGGGGAGGCGAGGCTTCTGAAGAGCACCAGCCGGTGGTCAACTGATGGATGCATAGGTCAGCGGGCGGATTCCATACTTTGCAGTCTAACTGCACTGCATGGAAATGATCATGCTGCTGGTGATGGTGGTAACGTTCTTCAGTAGTTTTCAAAGGCCAGGTAATTATGAAGGTTTCATATCTGAGAAAGTAGCAGATCAAGGTGTCGTTGTCTGCATTGCAGAATGTATCCTGCAGCTCTCATGCTGTTGTACATTGGAATCCTGCTTCTATGGCGTATCAACAACTTCATCTGAGCCAATTTTTATGACGTTTTCTATGGAGCAAGGATGGTTGTTATGTCGTGGGGCCCTAGGCCCACATGGTGGAAAGATTGCGACACAGACACCAGTTAGTTAGATGGTTAGTGAGCCACGAGCTCGAGCGCTCGGCCCTCTTTATTAACTGTGTCACGTGATGTCGTGACATCAGTGGTGGGTGGGTGTTTAGTGTAGGCTTACAAATTTAACCCTTGCCTGTGTCTGCTAGGACACAACATTCCTCCCAAAATTTAATAAAAATTAAGGAAAGACAAAAGTCCGAATCTGTGGGAGGAAGTACATAAATATACACTAATTACAAATTTACATTTAGTCTCTTCAGCTGCTTGCTTGATGACGACGGTGGAAAGTGCTGCTGAGACTTTATTTCTTCTTGGCTTGACGTCCTGGTTCTCGGCGGGCGTGCTCTTCTTTACTTGCGCTGTGTGTTGGTCAGTCCACTGAGATCTTGCTTTTGAGGGTGACGTCAAACAAGAAGACTTGGATGATGTTGTCTTCTGCTGGTCCGTCAGTTTCTTCACTGTAGGCAGCTTGGCTTTACTTTACAAAGGATGAAGTGTTCGAAGGACATTCTTCTCACTAGGACGCCCCTCTTGCGGGTGTTCTCCTGCCACGAGATGTCCCGGAGGCCCTTTTCACCAGGTTTCCACTGGGCCGGGTATTATTCCACAGCGTTGCTCCAACTCCATAGTCTGCGTGTGAATGGAGGAGATGATGGGGGTACTACCTCGCAAAGTCCGTAGCTCCACCTGAAGGGTAGTTGTTGACTCTTGCCTTTGCGCACAAGTTCCTCATCTTCCTGGGACGTGCAGGTTAGACGACGATGGATTCATCTCTCGTGTCGGGACCCTCTGCCACCGGTGTTCCTGAGGTTTTTGCCCCTTGGATCTCCACGGGCTGGTGTGGAATGGTCAGTTCTCCTTATTCAGGCCATCTGAGCTCCCTCCGCTTCCAGACTTCCGCTCCATCCAAAAGGTGGGTGTTACCAATGGTCCGGCCTGTGCTCTCCTGCAGTCCACGGGTCGTCGTGGTCTTGTGAATAGGTGCCTGTTCTGTTCTTGGTGTTATCAGTGTTCTCCTGGACGTGCGGGTCACTGTACACGATGTTGAGGTGTGTCACCTCTTCTTCTTCTTGTAGGAGTGTGGACTTGTTACACCTCTCTTCACCTTTTCCAGATGTTGTTGATGATGGCGTCGTGCCACATGACTTCCTTCTCCTTTTCGCGACACGGTGCGGTCACCTTTCTTCCTTTGTTTTGCTGACCAGGCTTCTTCAAGCAGCGTGCACTCCTGCCTGTTTCCGTCTGGTTTTGTCCTGTCTTTAGGACACTGTCTTCTCTCCACTCTTCGGTGACTGGACCGGTCATTACGATCTTCTCTCTTGCCTCCTATTACTTCTAGTTACTCTTGGTGTTGCGTCCGTCTCTCCAGGTCTTCTGATCTCTCAGTTCATGGACGTCTTCTGGCAGGACATATTCATCTTGACTCTGCAGAATTTCTTGGGCGCCCCTCTGGCTTGTTGGATCATCCTTTTCTTCTTGGGCGATCTTCTTTGCTACCAGATGGGGTGGACAGCTTCCTCTTCGTGAGTCTTCTCGCTATCCGCCATCATTGGGATCGCCATGTGCTTCTGCTGCAGTGCTTTTTGCGTTGGCGCAGTTTCTCCTGTGCTCTTTGTGTGCTCTGCTTTTCCCGGAGGGTTAACTTCACCTCTCCATGGACCTTCTACGGTGGGTGCACTTCTCGTGCGCGCTTCCGGTGAGGCTCTTTAGCTTCTTGGGGCGTTGACCGAGCTTGGTTGCTTCGCCTCCTTTTGGCTGCGGGGTAACTTTGCGTTACTCTTCCGTTGCACGTCAGTGTGCATTGTAGTGGCAAGTTCTTGCTTCACTTGGTACCGTCGTGATACATCTTCAGTGTAGCTTTGTTCCTTGCTTTTCATTAGATTCTTTGGCGTCGTCGCTCTTCCACGTACGTATCGCACTTTTCTTCTTCACACTTGGGTACTTGCCTCGCACGTCTTCTGGTGCTATGGGTGTGGCTTCCTCTCTGTTAGGCGCTGTCCTGTACTGTCCGCGTCCGGGGTACACTTGCGCTCTTCCCGTCGGTTGCCTGTGAATCTTGCTGATTGCGGTAGACAGTTCTGACTTTCCCTCGACGTCCAGCATGAGGTTGTCTGCTTCTGCGATGAGCACCTGTGGCCACAGGCGTCACTTCAGCAGTGATGATGGGTCTCCGTCTTCGTCCGCGTCGCTGCAGGCTTGCTTTACCTCGGTAGGTTTTCCCTTGTTGTGTCTTGTGCTTGTTTTCTTCTTGTGGCTTCTTTTGGCGCAATACCACCTAGTGACCACTAGATGGCAGTGTGGGCTGGATTCCCTTCAGCAGCTGCTTGCCTCTTCTTGGTGACTTTCCTTCCCATGTTGTTTGGAGTCCTGGGCTTGCAGGACCTGCTGTTGCCATGAAGTATGCAGGAGGGGGCTGGAGCCAGGTAAGTCCCATCTCTTTTCTTTCTTTATGAAGCATGGGGGCAATGGGTCACAAGAATGTTGTTGGTGCGCGGGGGGGCAGAGGACGACTTCTGGGAGCTGCTGCCTCCAGGATGCAGGCCTGGATGCCTGGCGAGTTCTTTCTTCGCCTTTGGGGCTTATTGGTGAAGGAGGGTGAACAGTCTCTGCATGTTCCCTCTGTGGTGGGCCTTTGTCCTTTGTTGGCTCCTGCAGCCGGCAGTCTTTCCTCCACCATTCCCCTTGCGGCAGGCCTTTCACTGCATGGGCCGCGGGGGGGGGGGCTGTCGCTTTGTTGGTGGCTGTGTGCTTCTTTTTCCCTTCCCTTGCCCCACGCAGCAGGCAAAGTGTTTACGGGCTGCCAGGGGTCGTGTCCGGTCCCGCGGTGCTGGTGTGCGGGTGGGCACCGCTGATTGTTCCCAGCGCCGGCAGCTATCCCCACGCTACCGGTTGCTTCTAACTGCCTCAAGTGAGGCCGGGCTCCCACAGGCTCCTCACTCTTTCTCTCGGGGGCAGGCAGCGGCGGCCTGTGTCAATGTAGTCCGGCCCGCTTGCTTTCACTTTCTTCTCTCCGCCCGCGGCACTTCACACACGCAGGTCGGCGGGAGAGACGCTGCACGCAGGCCGCGGGTGGGCTCTGCTGGCCTTGCTGAAATCATTGTTCATAGGGGGGTCGCCTCTGGCAGGCCGCGGGTGGGCTCCGCTGGCGCTGCTGTATTTAAAGTTTATTTTCGGCTCCCATTTCGCGACACGGTGCGCTTTAATAATTAATGTCCGGCAGGGCGTCGCTGCACTTGCGGGTGGGCTCCGCTTGTTACTTTCACTTTCCCCGCTGCAGGCTCTCCCTTTCAACGGTTCTTCACCCCCGCCGCAGCCTCACACCTCACACGCTACGCGGCGGGGGACGCTGCAGGCAGGCCGCGGGTGGGCTCTGCTGGTCTGCCTTTATTTACAGTCTATTTTCGGCCACTTCACGCCCAGCAGGGTGCCAGACCATGTGGGTGGGCTCCACCAATGTTCAATCGTAGGGGGGATCGCTCCAGGCATACGCGACCCCCCGGGGCCATTCGCAGTCCCCGGGCTCACCTCCGGCCGGCGGGTCTCATCTTCTGCTGCGGCCGTGTTGGGTGGGCACCGCATGGCGTCATCGTGGCGAGGGTCAGTGGCGGCCGGTGCAGGTGGGCTCTGTCCGGTCCGCTTTTCTTATCGATGACTCGGCCCGGGGCACAGCACACGCCCCACGGGCCTCTCGGCGGCCGGCGCCACCTCACCAGGGGGTGCCCTTCGCACGGGCAGCATTCTCCCCCTTTCACCCACGAAAAAGGTGGCTGTGGCACGCTGGGGCTTAGCCACTCCTCGTCGCCAAATGTTATAACGTGGGGCCCTAGGCCCACATGGTGGAAAGATTGCAACACAGACACCAGTTAGTTAGATGGTTAGTGAGCCACGAGCTCGAGCGCTCTGCCCTCTTTATTAACTGTGTCACGTGATGTCGTGACATCAGTGGTGGGTGAGAGTTTAGTGTAGGCTCACAAATTTAACCCTTGCCTGTGTCTGCTAGGACACAACAGATGGTCTCATTCGATGTAGAGCATGACGGTGAAGCAAAAGGCCTTAAAGGAAGCTCTTCTTGTAGCCAGTAGCCAGTGTAGATGGTATAAATCTGTGCTGATATGTTGACATGTTTGTAGGTAGAGTCGAAATCTTTCTGCAGTGTTCAATATCCATTTTCACCTACAAAGCAGGTGTTTAGATCCACAGAAATAGGTTGAGTTCATTTGTAAAAGCATAATGTTAATGTTTGCCTGGAGAGGAGAGAAAATCTGAGTAAGTTTCTTCAGCCTATACAAGGAAATGATGATGAAAATATTACTTTATGTCCGAGGCTGACATGATAGTGCAAGTTATTAATCTACGTAAAGTTTCACAATAGGCAACCGTGATTGTCTAGTCCCAAATGGTTTTTTGCCACCTGTCCGTGAGCTTCATATCAGTAAATAACTCCTAGGTGATGATTTCTGCCTTTCCTGCTTTTAGTTGACAATGGTTTCTGGTTATTCAGTCAGAAGTGGCAAACATGCAGGACAAGAGTACAGAGCACTTGGTGTCTGAATGAGGTTCATATTTCAGCAGAATTGTTGTGTCACTTCCATAGGTGCAGAAACTATGCCAGTGGATTCAAGGAGTTTGGCGAAGGCTAGAGGAAGATGATGAACATGACTAGTGATCACAGAGTGTTGTGGAATTCTATAGTTACTTGGCCGAGGAGACAAGGAAGGATGTGAGTTAAGCTTATCTGTGCAATTTGAGAAGGAAGGGATCCATTCTAGGTCTTTGTCTTGAATACCAATGTCACTGAAGCCTAGAAGGAAAGTTGGGTGATATATATTGTCAATGGCAGCACAGACGTTCATATGTGTAAGGGGCAGCTCTATTCTTTTCCACTAGGGGTTTGAGGTTACCCTTTTGAGGCCATCATTCTGTACCATGAACTGAGTTGAAGCCATTTTGTGCTTTAGCCCAGACCAGAGGTCCTGGTACCTCAATCCAGTCTCTGCCTTTAGTAAATGCAGACCTTTCAATCAGCTTACCGATGAATGGCCTGTTAGTATTGGGTGTATTGTTGTCCAATTTCAGCAAGCATGAGCTTGATCCTTCCTTTCCTCCAATTTAAAAACATGGCTTGTAGATGAGCCAGTGTCAATTTCATATTGTATTGGACAGGAATCAGTGGAATGGATGCATGCCTTCTTGGTACAGACACTGAGACCCAGACATCCACCAATGTCTTGTTGTATCTCTATGTGTATACATTAACAAGCCTACTTTGTCTAAACAGCCAAAAAGTTGACCTAGTCCCTCTGTAGCTGCGTTCAGCTCCTCATGGGCCCCTTATGTTCCATCTATAATTGGAATAGCTGCTTTTTATAATTTTTAATTTGGGAAGATATTACTAAAAACATACTTCTGTGCGCCACAGTAAGGGTATTCAAATTTGTATCATGCATAAAAAAATACCTAATTCATTCTCCTACGTATTTACAGTGAGCTGGTCACTTCAGGGCCTTTTAGTTTAGTATCCAGTCAAATGGTTTCTTGTTTTTTCGTAGCCATCCATGGAAACTTTGACTGTGTTGGTATGGTCTGACACATTGCATATTGCATATGTTTGCTTGCATGACATCCCACATATTTATCACTTAAGCATAATATATTTTTGTGCAGGCGCTGTACACATTACAAAAATATACAGTTTCTAGTGTCTGTTTCCATATGTCCACTAGGTCCAAATCTTTCATAGTGTTTTTCGAGTACTTGCTGACTAATTTTGACCATGAAGTAAATAAAAAAAGTGATGGATGGAATGCTTAAAATGATCTCTGGCACTGATAATTACTCAGGGCTGCATCACAAAGCACCATTGTTTGCACACCATTCCATCTGAGATTAGGTCATGCCAAATCCAAATTTGCCTTGGTCCTGCTCCCAAAGTAACAGTCCAGCCCAAACTAAGTACTCTTATCATTTAGGTCCCGATAAAGTTCCTTATGTGAGAATTAACGATGTTGGTGACAGGTTGATTCCCAACGAGGACCGCAGGCAGGCTTTGATCACCGCAGCCCACGCCGGGATGGCTTCGGCGCACGCCAGCATGTCAGCTACCGTATCTCTTCTCCAGCAACGATATTGGTGGCAGGGTTTGTACAAACAGACACGTGAATTTGTCCTTCAATGTGGCATTTGTCAGCAAATTAAACCTTCTTCTGCTGCACGTCTGCCCCAAACTCAGTTGTTCATATCTAATAAGCCACTTGCGTGTGATTATTTGGATCACTGCGGTCCTTTCTCCTCGGATACTATGTATAAGTACATCTTAGTAGCAGTTGACTCTTGCACGCGCTTTGTCTGGGTGTGGCCTCAAAGGAGCGCTGATTCTAGAACTGTCATAAGGGATTTGCGTGTCTTTGTGGGAATTTTTGCGTGTGGTTCCTTCCATTCGGACCAGGGTCCAGCGTTCGCCTCTAAGGCGTACAAGGATGCCATGGCTTCATTGGGGGTCCAGGTCAAATTTTCGTTTTTATCCCGTCTGAGGGTAATAGTGTTGTGGAGAGAATAAACAGAGACGTAAAGCAATCCTTGACAGCGAAGGTATTAGGTGCTGGCAGAGACTGGCTAACCCACCTCAATAGCATTGAACGTGCACTAAATAATCTCCCCAGAAGGTCTCTGAGTGGGCAGACCCCATACGAAATGCTCTTTGGCATCAAAATGTTTGTCCCGGACCTTGATGGTCTAGACATTGCTGCGGCAACCGCATCCTTTGAGGTAGATGAACATTCTAATGTTTTGCAGAACCTACAAAAGGCTAGAGACAGTCTTGCAAAGGAACACTTGCCCTCCACATCAGAAGCTGTGTTGCAAATTCCAGTAGTCGGCTGGCTACCCCAAGTTGGAGAACTGGTCCAAGAGAAGATCGAGAACAAGAAAGAATTTGGTCCTTCCTATCGAGCTCCAGTTGCCGTGCTTGGTGTGCAGGGTACAAGAACAGTCATTTTGCCTCCTCTTCCTGGGCGAAAGGGGAACAGGTACAGGAACAAGAACAGTCATTTTGCCTCCTCTTCCTGGGCGGAAGGGCAACAGGTACATCTCCATTGACAATGTCAAACCACACAGGGTGGCCGATTCTATATAGTATGACACCTGCGGTTTTGTGTCCAGCAATGGTGTGACACTGTTTTGGCCTGGATCCTGCCATCAGGCCTGATGTTGTAATTGAAATGAGTCCACTTACAAATCCTTTAATGAATCTACCTGCTGGTGATCCTCTTGATGATACTGAATATACTTCCATCACTGACTTGTCTATGCCTGATTTGGAGACCCATGTGGCTAATCAGTCCCGTTTTTCATTTGACACTGGCTCTTCCACATCTAAGTCCCCTTCAAAAGTTTCGATTTTAGCTACCTGGTTTAAGACACATTTTTTGATTCCCCCTTGGACTTACATTTGGCTGGTACTATTTGCAATTTATTAATTCATGTCCATTGGATTTGTGGTGTATTTTTTCATTTTATAAATGGACACTACGTTCATGAAAGAACTTTGATTAGACTGATTGATGGAACTTTGGCCCCCCACTCCTCTTCGCACAAGATGAAGAGGGACCAGACATTTGTGAATATAACTGCTTGGCCCGTTTTAGAAGGGATTGTATGGGATGCTGTAAAGTTCCAAATTCATGGTCCCACAGAGGTTATTAATGTTCCCAATGTACTCCGTGTTTCTTTGGGGGATGTGGTTAAACAAAATATGCGCTCTGATGATTGGGACATCCAGGCCGTAGAGGCTTTATTTTCTGATTTGAAATATTATGCTGCTTTCGATGCTGAAGATTTATATTTAGAGTCTGCAATATATGGTGATTTGTACTGTTACCACCATTTTGGCAATCCCTTTCTGCATAAAACAAATTCATTTAGAAATGTGGTTAACTACACACAGTGGGAACATTGTCCGGCGCCAATGGAAGGCAGCTCAAAAACGCTTTTGAAAAAGTTTTTTTATTTTACTGATTTTAATCAATCCAACCCTTGATTCATTTTATTTTAAGTTGACTGAGAAGTCCTCTTCCAATGTTAGACTTGCCCACACTAAATTACTGTATTCGAAGTCTTTTCTAGACCAGTTGGCTGTTATGGGCTATGAACTGTGGAAAGATACAATTGATCCTAAATCTGTTTTGGGTTCTAAAAGTTGGCAAGTGCAAGGCACTGAGGCTTTGCATCGTGCATGTCTCATCCCAAACCATATGTTGTTTCTGAATGCTACTATTTCACAAACCACATGCTTTGGATTGGCTACTTCTAAAAAATTCAATGCTCCTTCGTTTCCTGATTTGGGTTATTTTCCTACCAGTACTTCCCTAAGTGATTTACAAGCCCTGTTAAAAAATTCCTCTTTTAATGTCTCCAGCATTAATCCCAAAGGTTGGTTGCTATGGCAAAAAAGTGCAGATTCCTGCAAGCACCGTTTTTTGGGTCTGACCCCTGGCTAAACAGAGGTTAGAGTAGATCTCCGTTTTCAGACTCAACATTCAGTCACTGCCTATTCTGTAGGCAAATTATGTCAGAGTTGGCTCAGACACTCGACCTTAGCATCTGTTAAGCTACATTTGTCCAAGCTGACTTACACCGTCGACTTAAATGATTTTGTTAAAGGTCCTGCTGCAGGCAGATCGAAGAGATGGATATATGCTACTTACAACGAGGTTTGGAAACTGTCACAGATTGAAGCTGCTTCTTGGCTCATAGCTATAGATCAGGCCAATTTAGAAAAAGTGCTTGCCGTTGTATATAATAGCATTAACACCCTTTCCTCCCGCATTTACACATTGGACAATATTGTTTCATCTGTTGTTGATATTGTGCAAGAAGACGTTGCTGTTCTGTACCATGGGCAGAATCAATTGCGTTCTGTTATGCAGTTTGCATGGACTCTTCACATGTTGAAAAATGGCAGGGTACCATGGGATTACATGAACATGAGTTTATTATTTTTGCCTTTTAATTTGACTGTTAAATAACAATTTATGTCAATGAAGGATGCCGCGTTTTCACTGTTGCATATTGAGAAATTAGAACCGTTACCTTTTTCAGTGGCCGAGTCTAATTCGGCAGTTTGGCTCATCTATGGGTTAATAACTCTACCTTTTCCCCTTTTCAAATTTGAGTCCAGCATGAAACACTATGCAATAGGTAGATTTAAACCTTTAGATAGTGCTAATCTTCATGAAGTTTGGAATCTCCCGTTCACATGTAGGTGCTTGAGGGAAGAAAAAGAACTTTATTTGAAAGGTGAAAATTGCACATCCATACCAGATTATTCATTAGTCTATAGAAATCTGTAATTGCACGGTCCTTGCAATGTCCAGGCGCCTAATCTTGTGTGTGTTTTGAAGGGCACCCCGACCCCAGCTATTACACCAACTTTCACACTGCTTGCAAACGGTAGTTATTTATTATTAAATAATGAAGATTGTTGTGGTATGCTTGCCGGTATTCCTTATGTCGTTACAGTTTCCCAGTGTGTGGTTTGCTGTAAGAATGTCTTGTTTCCTCCTCCACATGGGAGGCTCGATGTTTCCATCTGGCCTTCTATCCCGACCTTGAAAGCAGAGTTCAACAAGATGAGGCGAATAAGAGCTCTTTTGTCCCAGAAGGAAGTCCCCCTTACATCTGCATGTGAGACATTCGTCTTTCACGTTTTGAATACTTGTACTGAGGTGAATGCCTTATTAAATACAGACCTTCCCCTGCATTTCGGCGCTTTGATTCACACAATCTTTAATGCCTCGTCGACCACTGGCCTGGCACACTTTCTCAAAGTAGTATTTTCTGGCCTTGTAACCTCATTTCAAACGATATTTGGTGTGATCCCAGCATATTTTCATTCGATTTTTTTGAGTGTATTCAGCAGTTTGCCCATATTTCTCGCATTGGGAGCGGGCATACTGCTGTTAATTTGTTTACTCCAGAAAGGATGCACAATTTGTGCCCCACGACGATCTGCCCCGGTTGCTCCACCTTTGTAACCGGATGCTAGTATACTATGGATCGCTGCCTCTGGCGACTCTAAGTGTGGCGTATGGTTTATCTTTCCTGTTCTCATGCTTCACTTGGGTGCAACCTGTTTTCCATTGCTTGGATTAAGTATGGGTGAATTTTGCAGTCCGCGAATTCACGCGAAATTGCAAAAAAGTCTGCGAATTCGCTGATTTTCCCCCGAAATCGTGGATTTTTTTGCGATTTCCATCTACTTAACTGGAGTACTTTCTACTGGCTAATCAGTAAGTGCTACCTCGTTGGGTAAATGTATAGTGCTTTTCCTACACTGCAGCTGCGTAAAGGGCCAGAAGATTTGTCTCCACTAACCATGTGTGCCTGTAACTTTGCCACCGCGCCAAAAGGCGCTGAGGTCCCTTGAGTGAGCTGCCCATCATAGTTGGGAAAGGGCGGGAAGACGTTTGATACTGCTAGTGTGTGGTGTGGGGCTTATATGCGTGTTAACATGCCTCTTGTGTATAAACAGTCAGAGAGCGAGTAGGGCAGCAGGTGAGGAGAACGCAGCCTCCTGGTCACAGGAACTACACTGGGATTGCGCTCGAGAAACTCATGGATTCAAAGACCTCCCTTGAGTATTACAGCCAATTTTCGATGGCAGATATGGGGTTAGAGCACACTTGCCCAGCCTCGACCGTTGAGGTTTAATTTTTGTGACAGGAGCATCGTGCCAGAATGAATCCTGCCCTGCATAGTTATCCATGAAGATGCCACCGTTTTGTGCAATACCTCTACTCAACTGGAGTACTTTCTACTGGCTAATCCAGTAAGTGCTACCTCGTTGGGTGAATGATAGTGCTTTTGCTACACTGCAGCTGCGTAGGGCCAGAAGATTTGTCTCCACTGACCATGTGTGCCTGTAACTTTGCCACAGCGCCAAAAGGCGCCGAGGTCCCTTGAGTGAGCTGTCCATCATAGTTGAAGGGCGGGAAGACATTTGATACCGCTAGTGTGTGTTGCGGGGATTCGATCCGTGTCAACATGCCTCTTGTGTATAAAGGTGAGGAGAAAGCAGCCTCCTGGTCACAGGAACGGGGATTGCGCTTGAGAAACTCAGTGATGCAAAGACCTCCCTCGGGTATTACAGCTAATTTTCGACGGCAGATATGGGGTTAAAGCACACTTGTCCAGCCTCGATCGTGCTCACTAATGTTTTGGGCTGATTAAAACGTTACTGAATTTGAGCTTCAACTCGGGCACCTGCTTTATTTATATCTGTAAGTGCTTCCTGTTGAGGTTTAATTTTTGGCCCACAGGAAGCACTTACAGAGTTAAGGCAGGTGCCCGAGTTGAAGCTAACTTTGTAACCATTTTAGAATGGCGCCAGCAAGCACTCTGCAATTGCAAACACAACAGTGATGGACAGAATGTGGATCAATGTCACACATTCACCCCAGTCCAAAGATCTGGGCCCAAATCCATCGTTTTTCCACTCCACACCACCCTGGGTTAGACAATGGCGATATGCAAATCAGCGCTGACCCTGTGCCCCAGGGGAACAGTCCAGTCCGAACTACAAAAGCCATGTCCTTCCCAGAACGGAAACAAGCATCCGAGGACCGGCCCGGTTTCGAGGTAACACCTCTCATCAGCCCGGCTAGCTTGATTCCAGTGGTGTGGAGTGCCTGGGACTCACGTCTGAGCATCCCCAGTACACTTAGAGCGGTAATTGCAAACACAACAGTGATGGACAGAATGTGGATCAATGTCACACATTCACCCCAGTCCAAAGATCTGGGCCCAAATCCATCGTTTTTCCACTCCACACCACCCTGGGTTAGACAATGGCGATATGCAAATCAGCGCTGAGGCCCAAATCCATCGTTTTTCCACTCCACACCACCCTGGGTTAGACAATGGCGATATGCAAATCAGCGCTGACCCTGTGCCCCATGGGAACAGTCCAGTCCGAACTACAAAAGCCATGTCCTTCCCAGAACGGAAACAAGCATCCGAGGACCAGCCCGGTTTCGAGGTAACACCTCTCATCAGCCCGGCTAGCTTGATTCCAGTGGTGTGGAGTGCCTGGGACTCACGTCTGAGCATCCCCAGTACACTTAGAGCGGTAATTGCAAACACAACAGTGATGGGCAGAATGTGGATCAATGTCACACATTCACCCCAGTCCAAAGATCTGGGCCCAAATCCATCGTTTTTCCACTCCACACCACCCTGGGTTAGACAATGGCGATATGCAAATCAGCGCTGACCCTGTGCCCCATGGGAACAGTCCAGTCCGAACCACAAAAGCCATGTCCTTCCCAGAACGGAAACAAGCATCCGAGGACCGGCCCGGTTTCGAGGTAACACCTCTCATCAGCCCGGCTAGCTTGATTCCAGTGGTGTGGAGTGCCTGGGACTCACGTCTGAGCATCCCCAGTACACTTAGAGCGATAATTGCAAACACAACAGTGATGGACAGAATGTGGATCAATGTCACACATTCACCCCAGTCCAAAGATCTGGGCCCAAATCCATCGTTTTTCCACTCCACACCACCCTGGGTTAGACAATGGCGATATGCAAATCAGCGCTGACCCTGTGCCCCATGGGAACAGTACATGTCCGAACTACAAAAGCCATGTCCTTCCCAGAACTGAAACAAGCATCCGAGGACCGGCCCGGTTTCGAGGTAACACCTCTCATCAGCCCGGCTAGCTTGATTCCAGTGGTGTGGAGTGCCTGGGACTCACGTCTGAGCATCCCCAGTACACTTAGAGCGGTAATTGCAAACACAACAGTGATGGACAGAATGTGGATCAATGTCACACATTCACCCCAGTCCAAAGATCTGGGCCCAAATCCATCGTTTTTCCACTCCACACCACCCTGGGTTAGACGATGGATTTGGGCCCAGATCTTTGGACTGGGGTGAATGTGTGACATTGATCCACATTCTGTCCATCACTGTTGTGTTTGCAATTACCGCTCTAAGTGTACTGGGGATGCTCAGACGTGAGTCCCAGGCACTCCACACCACTGGAATCAAGCTAGCCGGGCTGATGAGAGGTGTTACCTCGAAACCGGGCCGGTCCTCGGATGCTTGTTTCCGTTCTGGGAAGGACATGGCTTTTGTAGTTCGGACTGGACTGTTCCCATGGGGCACAGGGTCAGCGCTGATTTGCATATCGCCATTGTCTAACCCAGGGTGGTGTGGAGTGGAAAAACAATGGATTTGGGCCCAGATCTTTGGACTGGGGTGAATGTGTGACATTGATCCACATTCTGTCCATCACTGTTGTGTTTGCAATTACCGCTCTAAGTGTACCGGGGATGCTCAGACGTGAGTCCCAGGCACTCCACACCACTGGAATCAAGCTAGCCGGGCTGATGAGAGGTGTTACCTCGAAACCGGGCCGGTCCTCGGATGCTTGTTTCCGTTCTGGGAAGGACATGGCTTTTGTAGTTCGGACTAGACTGTTCCCATGGGGCACAGGGTCAGCGCTGATTTGCATATCACCATTGTCTAACCCACAGTGGTGTGGAGTGGAAAAACGATGGATTTGGGCCCAGATCTTTGGACTGGGGTGAATGTGTGACATTGATCCACATTCTGTCCATCACTGTTGTGTTTGCAATTACCGCTCTAAGTGTACTGGGGATGCTCAGACGTGAGTCCCAGGCACTCCACACCACTGGAATCAAGCTAGCCGGGCTGATGAGAGGTGTTACCTCGAAACCGGGCCGGTCCTCGGATGCTTGTTTCCGTTCTGGGAAGGACATGGCTTTTGTAGTTCGGACTGGACTGTTCCCATGGGGCACAGGGTCAGCGCTGATTTGCATATCGCCATTGTCTAACCCAGGGTGGTGTGGAGTGGAAAAACGATGGATTTGGGCCCAGATCTTTGGACTGGGGTGAATGTGTGACATTGATCCACATTCTGTCCATCACTGTTGTGTTTGCAATTACCGCTCTAAGTGTACTGGGGATGCTCAGACGTGAGTCCCAGGCACTCCACACCACTGGAATCAAGCTAGCCGGGCTGATGAGAGGTGTTACCTCGAAACCGGGCCGGTCCTCGGATGCTTGTTTCCGTTCTGGGAAGGACATGGCTTTTGTAGTTCGGACTGGACTGTTCCCATGGGTCACAGGGTCAGTGCTGATTTGCATATTGCCATTGTCTAACCCAGGGTGGTGTGGAGTGGAAAAACGATGGATTTGGGCCCAGATCTTTGGACTGGGGTGAATGTGTGACATTGATCCACATTCTGTCCATCACTGTTGTGTTTGCAATTACCGCTCTAAGTGTACTGGGGATGCTCAGACGTGAGTCCCAGGCACTCCACACCACTGGAATCAAGCTAGCCGGGCTGATGAGAGGTGTTACCTCGAAACCGGGCCGGTCCTTGGATACTTGTTTCCGTTCTGGGAAGAACATGGCTTTTGTAGTTCGGACTGGACTGTTCCCATGGGGCACAGGGTCAGCGCTGATTTGCATATCGCCATTGTCTAACCCAGGGTGGTGTGGAGTGGAAAAACGATGGATTTGGGCCCAGATCTTTGGACTGGGGTGAATGTGTGACATTGATCCACATTCTGTCCATCACTGTTGTGTTTGCAATTACCGCTCTAAGTGTACTGGGGATGCTCAGACGTGAGTCCCAGGCACTCCACACCACTGGAATCAAGCTAGCCGGGCTGATGAGAGGTGTTACCTCGAAACCGGGCCGGTCCTCGGATGCTTGTTTCCGTTCTGGGAAGGACATGGCTTTTGTAGTTCGGACTGGACTGTTCCCATGGGGCACAGGGTCAGCGCTGATTTGCATATCGCCATTGTCTAACCCAGGGTGGTGTGGAGTGGAAAAACGATGGATTTGGGCCCAGATCTTTGGACTGGGGTGAATGTGTGACATTGATCCACATTCTGTCCATCACTGTTGTGTTTGCAATTACCGCTCTAAGTGTACCGGGGATGCTCAGACGTGAGTCCCAGGCACTCCACACCACTGGAATCAGGCTAGCCGGGCTGATGAGAGGTGTTACCTCGAAACCGGGCCGGTCCTCGGATGCTTGTTTCCGTTCTGGGAAGGACATGGCTTTTGTAGTTCGGACTGGACTGTTCCCATGGGGCACAGGGTCAGCGCTGATTTGCATATCGCCATTGTCTAACCCAGGGTGGTGTGGAGTGGAAAAACGATGGATTTGGGCCCAGATCTTTGGACTGGGGTGAATGTGTGACATTGATCCACATTCTGTCCATCACTGTTGTGTTTGCAATTGCCAGCAAGCACTCTGGCAGCTTGCCGGCGCCATTCTAAAATGGTTACAAAGTTAGCTTCAACTCGAGCACCTGTCTTAACTGTGCTTGCTGTGGGACAAAAAAAAAATCTGCCCGCTCGTGAATTCGCAAACTTTTTGGCAATTTTGTGAGATTCGCGGATCGCGAAATTGCCGAAAATTCGCAAATTTCGCGAGCGGAGCGGATTTTCCACCCATACTTAGCTTGGATTGTGGATTTGAATGGGCCCTGGATCTGTGTCTCTGCAACACGGTATCTCTGACCTGGATTTTAATCTACTAATGAGTCCCTTAGTTGCTCATGAAATAGATTGTTCTAGTTTCGGGATTATGGCCTGTGCAGCGGCTCATGGGGTTCTAGGCAATTGGAACATTTGGACTGCTGCCAATGACGTTCTGGCGCGCAGTTACATTGAAGTAAGCCCAAGTTGTACTCGGATGGTGCTAGAGGCTTCGGCAATCGAAGAGCATGTATGTTCATTTCCATTACTTAATTGGATGGCTGAAATGTTCATGGATGATGACAGCGACTTCCTATTGGAGGCAGTTGCGACGTATGGTGCCTATACGCTGTTGGATTGAAGTGTGACTTTTTCTGCTTGATAGACACATAACTGAACTTGTGAGGAATTTTTTTCTCCCCCTATAATGCCTTAATGTTTTTCTTAGTTTTTTAGGTCTTTTTTCAATTTAATTCAAATCTTTATTTCGGTTAAAACAAACCATAAAAGAATCATACAATAATACAAGACAATACCTTGAAACATCCATCTTGGTCAGCCAATATCATACCTGGGTAAAAAAGCAAACACATAAATGGACCATGGCCTCAATACAAAATCATCTCTGAGGGGGCGTACAATTTTGACAGACATTAATAAGCACACTATTTGAATCAGTTCATCCTGTTTGTGCAAATGCAAGCATAAGTGGGTGAGGGATTACAATATTAGGAGTTTTAAAATAGGAATATAATAAATAGCATTAAAAAAAAATACCAGGTACTGTTTTTAATTAATAATAATAGCATTTAAAAGAACAATACAATGTTAAAATCATGAAAAGTCTTTTTTTTTTATAAGGTATTACGTCCTACATATTAGAAGATAAAATCTTCAGTGCTTCAGTAACAGATCCACCGGTCTGCACTTAATTTTATTTGATCAATTTAGTTTAAATACCAAGGGCCCGATGTAGGTGAGTTCATTTTACCGGTTCTTAAATACTGATTCATACCAAATCGGTATTTATGAATCGGAAAACTGTATGTTGCTAAAAAATTGGTATAAAATACCGAATCGGTAACAATCGGAATCCACACTCGGTAAATACCGATTCGGTAATCTCCGAATCGGTAATCTCCGAATCGGTATCACCCATTCAACCCTATGGGCCTCCAGGAATGAATGGAATGAATGAATGGGAGATACCGATTCGGAGATTACCGAATCGGTATTTACCGAATCCGTAAAATCCGATCTCGAAAATTTGAATAGAAGACATGTGAGCCAGTGAACCAATCAGGGACACCCACCACACCCCACAACAAAGAAACTGAGAAATCAACCAATCAGATGCAAGTACCACACCCCAGTACCTGGAGGTGGCCACACCCATGCAGGTGCAGAGCTACAGAACTGTTTAGAGAGCTGGAGGGGAGACAGAGGAGCAGGCTGCACTGAACCCAGCAGAGCATCACCATGGAGTCCCAGGAAGGCCAGGAGGATGGAGGTGACAGAAAAAGGAAGCTAACATTCGGCACAACTGAGCTCCAGGTGCTGGTGGAGGAGGTAGTGCAGCATTACAGCCAGCTGTTTGGGAGACAGTCCCTGCAAGTAGCAGAGTCTGTCAAAAGAAACACCTGGCTGGCGATCCTGAGCAAAGTAAATGCCCTAGGGGTCACACATCGTGAAATTGAAGACATCAAAAAAAGGTGGTATGTTCTGAGGATCACCACCAAAAAGAAGATTGCAACCCAGAGGAAAGAATCCTCAGCCACAGGTGGAGGGAAGAGCTGTGCACCAAGCCTCACTGAACTGGAGCAGCTGGTGGAATCCACCATGGAGCCGGAATGCATACATGGGATTGAGGATGCTGACAGCTCAGCCAGAGCTGCAAGAAAGAAAGGTAAGATGCATGGACATGAATCCCCACCCATTGCCTGGCCCCTTCCCCAATGTGGGTGACTGAATCACAATCCAGAACACATGTCAGTACTCACCAGCAATGCATCATGGTAGTCGTAGTCATAGGAACATACATCAAAGCAGCCAACACAGAATTCAGCATGCCATGACACACTCCCCATACACAAGCAGTTGCGGCTTAGGAAATTGTGTGATAGGAATGTGTGTAATGAAGACACACAGGTGATCATTGTCCATGTCTGCCCACAGGAGAGTCATCGCGCAGCGCAGGGAGGGGAGGCGAGTGCACCAGCAACGGCTGCGAGGGAGAAGCCTTCTGACACATCAGGACCCAGCACTGTCCCTGAGGACACTTCCACAGCACAGGCACCCACAGCATTGGAGGAAGACACCACAGGACAGCCACTGTCACCCCTGCTGTTTGGGACACAGCCTCCGGAAACACCAACCTCAGGGTCCTCTGTGCATGTGAGGCCAAGGAGGCAGGATGTTCCACCACTCAGGATGCTAGAAAGCTCTGATGAAGAAGAGGTGGAGGTTCACACACCTAGCACTCCACCACTGGCTGGCAACGCAGGGCAACAGGGGTCATCAGGATCTGTGCGTGCAAGTGTCCGTGGTCGTAGGGCACGTGAGTGAGACGAGGGGCATGATAGGCAGGGGGTCTTTGCTGGTTAAGAAACCACTATGGTGAAGATCCAGCGCATGCAGGCCAAAGGGATCATGGCAGTGCACAGACAGGTGCGCATCCTGAACAGCAGGATGTCAAACATTGATCGGGGGATATGCTCCATGGCCCAAGGAATGAAGTCCAGGGCAAAAGGAATGGAGTCCATGGCAGAGGGGGTGAGGGAAATGGGTGTGCGCATGGGTTCCCTCTGTGACATGCTGGAGAGTGACCAGACAGAAAGGCGCAGGAATAGGCACGAACTCAAGCAGCTGAATAAGTCCATCAACCGTCTGGCAACTGCAACCACCCTGCTATGCCGCCGGTCAGTGAACATGCAGACTGACATTGTGCACTGCTGCAGTGACTTGTCCAGGGGCATGGGGAGAGTGACCTCTGCTATGGAGGTACTGCTGACACAACAGACAGCCACTGCTGGTAACAGGTGTGTCGGGGACACAGAGGAGTCCACAAGCAGGAGTGGATCCATCACGCCTGTGCAGGACGTTCGTCGGAGCAGCAGGCTCCATGCAGATGACCCTGGCACCACTGCGCAAGTTGACCCCCTGCCCCGTAGCTCCCACAACATATTGCGTAAGCGCAAACATTAACAAATAATCCTGAACACAGGACAGGTCACAGTGATGTGAACTTTGGCCACCCAGTGTGAAAAGCGGATTTTATTTGGTTCATGTGATCTGGTATATGTGAAGTGCAGTAGTGCATATTAAACTGAGTGCTTCAGGAACTAAACATGCCTGTGTCTCCTCACTCTATAAGAAATATCTGGTTGTGATTTCTGCGCGTCTCAGTCTCCCATCTGTTGCTGGCGCTGCTCCTGCTGCATTGTGATCGGCTTGTTCTGTCCCATCATCTATGTCCTCATGATATGTGATTTCTACCTCTGTGCCCTCCTTGGTGGCAAGATTGTGCAGCATGGCGCAGGTCGCAATAATCTTGCAACAGATCATTGGAGTGTACTGCCGTGCACCTCCACTCTAATTGGAGGCACCTAAATCTGCTTTTAAGCAGTCCAAAAGTGCGTTCCACCATGCAACGTGTTCTTCTGTGTGCCACGTTGTAACGCCTTTCTCTCCTGGTGGATGGATTCAGGTAGGGGGTGAGGACAAATGAACGCAGGGCATATGCACTGTCACCTGGGTGGAAAATGAAATAATGAATAATCACATACTCATGATTGCTCCTTCTGCACTGACTATCAGGGTGTTTCACAGTTATTTACCTAGCAGGTATCCATCCCCAAAATCACCAGCAACAAGGCGTCTGTATATCCCACAATTCTGGAAGATGTAGGAGTCGTGGGTACTCCCTGGAAATTTGGCAACAATGTCCGTAATTATGTTGGCAGAGTTGCAGATCACCTGCACATTGATTGAATGCGTAGACTTCCGGTTTCTATAAATGTGTTCTGTTGCTGCTGGTGGGCATAGTAGGATGTGCGTGCCATCGATACAGCCTATGATGTGCGGGAAGTGTGCGAGTTGGTGGAAATCGGTTTTGGTCTTTGCTAGTTCAGCAGGTGTGTCAGGGAACTCAATGTAGTGTCCCATCCTCTGCATCATGGCGTCCCAGAATTTCCTGAAAAAACGTGACAGGCAGCTCTGGGACACCCTACCTACCATAGCAATCACATTCTGGGAGCTCCCAGAAGCAAGAAGGTGTAGGCAGCACAGCACCTGCACATGGGGTGGGATGGCGTGTGCTCTTGGGGTTGGGTTTTCCAGATATGGGTGGAGGTCCCTGATCAAGTCCAGGATGGTTCTGGGGTGTAGTCTGTACCTTTGCAGGACTCAGCTTCAGTCATTTGGAAGAGGGTGATCCTCTGCCTATACACCAGCTCCTCCCTTAGCCAGACCCTCTCTCCTGCTGCCTGTATCCGTAGCCGCCTTGTCATGATGTAGAAAGCCGCCATTGTGGTTGCACTGTTGCATTTTGGGGCCTTCTTTTATATCCTGCACCTGGTTTCCACCTGCTTTCAATCCATGGTAAATACCGACTCTTAAATACCAATTTTCATGGTATTCGGTATTTTTTGGGTTTCCTACATCTCGATATGCCATTTTTACCATTTCTTATTTACCGATTTGGTAAATAAGAATTCGGTATATTCCGAATCGGAAATTACCCATTTCTTATTTTCCGACTCGGTAAATAAGAATTTGGTATATTCCGATTCGTTATATACCGATTCGGTATTTTATCGACTGGTTTTTACCGATTCGGACACTTTTTTTCCACATACATCTCGAAACTCTTATTCCGGTCGATAAGGGCCGAAATTACAGAATTTCGGCCGTTACCGACCGGTATTTGGCTACCTACATCGGGCCCCAAGTGTCTTATCGTTACAGGTCCTGCTCTTGCAACTAGAATTTTAAGCCTTGTCTTTTTCGGACTATTGCCACAGCAAGGAAAAAGCGGCTTAGACTGCAAACGATGGTCTGTGATGTGTCGCCTTTAAACACTCTTTCCCCCTCCTTAATACGTCGGAAGCCTAAAAGTCGACACATGGGTTTTATCCATTTTTTCCTAATCAGAAGGTATGCCGGGCATAAAAATAAAACATGAGCCTCGTCCTCCCTTACGCCCATATCACAGAGATCACATGTTTCTAGGAGGACATTCCCTGTGAAACCCTTATTACAGGCCCATTTTGATGTGTTAGATTTAATTTGTAGAATGCCATAACGGTACTTTAAATACAATGATTTTGCCATAGTAGGCAAGATTTCATCCATAAAACATTCAAATTTGCTTTCAGCTTTCACATCAAAGAACTTGAGGGTCAGTGCACCAGTTTTTGGGTTTTGTAGTGAACGGTTAAGGACATATTCCCAATACCTTATCCGCAACTGTTTTTTACAAGATCGGGTTAGGGAGTCAGGATCTGACCAATAGTGATAAAATCCCAGCTTTAGGAACCAGTTTACAATGTGAATTAACAACAACAAAAATACCAGAGGGTCTCAAGAGGAAAAGGTATGTGTGAAACAACTTTCAACAAAAACAAAAACAAGACTGCAGTGAGCCTAAGACAGAAAGGTTTCTATGACAGCCAAATGGATGGTCAAAGATTCCCATCAGTCACCACTCGGAACCGCCCTTCATCATTTGGGTTTCTTCCAGTCCCATCTACCCAAGCAAGTCAATCTCAAACAGGAAATAATCAAGATATAAATTGACTTTCTCAGTTGAGAAAACCGATAGTATGGTGTGCCACTCTTTCGATTGGATGAGTGGAAAGTGTAGGGCAACTGATGCAGTGCAGTGATAAAGGTGAATAAATAATAGTACAAAAAAACCAAGATGTGTGTTAAAATTTGGATGAGGGAGTACAGAACAAACTTTATTCAGGTGATACTCACTCCACCAAGGTTAAAAGAGTTTTCATAAGGACAGTTTGGAAATATATACTGCCTATAGATGGAACCAGGTCTACATGTTTCAGCAAATAGGGGACAGTTGTGTCCTTGCTTTCTTCAGGACCTTACAATATAGCTAACTGCTACTGCAAAATAATAATATGTGTAAAAATTAGTGACGAGAAAATATTACAAAAACAAGTGCAAATGTCACCTGGGGCATATAGGTGACAGGGCCTTGTCTCCTTCTTTACAAGTTGTGTCGTTCACTAGAAAGATCAAAGCAGAATGGATTTTGGTTGTCAAGAATTAGAATTCACACACAGGTAAGTATAACACATACAAAACGGCCATCGCCCGGTCTTTAAAATTATAGACCTTGGGCTGAAGTAAAACTCAGTATGTTGACCATCAAACGATCATTTCGTTATACGTTGAGACCTCATTTTCAAGGTGCAACAATTATGTTCCAAATGCAGAAATAGCGTAAATCTTACCATAACTTGCAAGACATAAAAGCCTCACCCCACCTGGCAGCGGCTCAGGGAAAGAGTGAAGCACCGCTCTGGAGGGATAAAGAACGACAGCGTCAGAAATTCGTCCCTACAACTAAAACAAACACCTAAGTAGCGTTCAACCCAACAGTGAGGGAGAAAAGAGAAGAAGAAAAGGTGGGGAAAAGAATATTCCAATTGAAGAGAGATACAGTGTACTACCTCTCTCAAATGCTACCCTACTCGTGATCGAAAAAGAGTGCCAAACGGACACTTAAAGATTACGAAAAGGTAGGATTTAGTGTAGTCATTCGTAAAGTAAAGCAAAGTATGAGGTCATCAGATGCTCACCTATCCGTCGGTACTTCGGCGCCGGCGTCTAAGCCGACTGGGGAGGTACCGACAAGGCGCCGGGCACCAGAATATAAGGAACATGCTGATTGGATGGAATGGTCACGTGATGATGGTACACCACATCTGATACGTAGTCCAGATACAGGAAGTGTGACTAAACCTGTCGGGTGATTGGTTGAACGGTCTCCATGTTACCAAGTTTGTTTACAACTACAATACGGCAATGTAGCATGAAAGCGGGACCTGGGATTGTTTATATCAGCATCATAGAATATAATCTATTGATCGATAGTGAACGGATGCTCAGGCTGTCTATAATGTTGTAAAGACTGTGTCTCTCACGGAACTGAAAAACGAGGACGGGCACAGAATTTCAGATAGAGTGTATCCGAGCAACGGAATACCATTGGTAAAACAGCTGAAGAAATCTGCTGTTGGTATATGCCTCACTGTGTGCTTACTGCACTAATAATACCGAACTCATGGAACTATAGAATTCAATATAAAAGTCCATATAGCAGTTTAATCAGGCAATGATAGCAGTGCGCCAGGTTATTATATTGAGTTTCAAGCCTGACTGAGTACGAAGATAGACATCCAGTACTTAAAACAAACACAAGGCATAGGATGGAAGAGCTAGATCACGGATATGGCGCATGGATTAAGTTACACGCGTGGATTGAATATCACTCGGAACTAAATGCTTTAAGGGATTAATACTGTTAAAGAGTTCAAACCAGGAGGGTTTAGAAGGAGGACCACGGAATTTCATCATTCAATCCGGTCCGATGGCTGTCCAACTTCAGCACCCATTTTTGTTCTTTGAGCAAGAGAAATTTCGCCACATCCGTGGTGTGTGAAGGAATATACGGTTGTTCCAATACAGTCCATTGGAATGAGGTAGATGGATGGTTTACCTCTAAAAAATGTGTCGTCAGTTTTGTGCCCTGTCTCTTACAATGGATTGTGCTCCTGTGTTCAGATATACGAATGCGGATCTTACGTGTCGTCATTCCCACATACTTTAGCCCACATGGGCATGTGATTAAGTACACTAGTCGTTCGCTATTACAATTGGTGAATTTGTTTTGTATCCACGGTCTAGATGTTCCTATGTCAATCTCCGTCGTTTTCTTAGTTTGAGAGCAGGCCTGACATGAGCCACATGGATGGTGTCCAATCACAGGAGGTAGATCCCATAATGCGCCCAGGGCCCTGGGCATTGTTTCTCGAGGTCTGGTGTGGACCATTCTGTCTCTCAGATTGGGACCTCTCTTAAAAGAGAACAGAGGAGTCTGAATGTTCATATGGCCAGAGTTCAGAATTGGCCAGTGCTTTCTCACCACCTTCTGGATTCGGTTCGATAGGGTACCAAAAGTCTGTACGAATGTAAGTCTTTCGAGGGCGGGTTTTGGTTCAGAGGGCTCCAGGAGGGCCGATCGATTGTTATTCATGGCCCGTTTCATGGATCGTTGCACCAGTCTCGGTGGATAGTTGCGTGCGACCAGTTGTTTGGACAGTGTTGTGGAGTGTTCTTTATATGCTGTGATGGTGGAACAGTTCCGTTGGACCCGCAAAAATTGCCCAAATGGAAAATTCTCCCTCAAGGACCGGGATGTAGGTTTCCTATATAATTCAGATTGTAGGCCATCAGGAGTTGCCACAATCAAAAGGTCAAGGAAAGCCAATTTGTGGCCTCCTATCTCGATGGTGAACTTGAGAAAGGTGTTTCTGTTGTTAAGCCATTCATTGAATGGCTTAACAACAGAAACACCTTTCTCAAGTTCACCATCGAGATAGGAGGCCACAAATTGGCTTTCCTTGACCTTTTGATTGTGGCAACTCCTGATGGCCTACAATCTGAATTATATAGGAAACCTACATCTAGGAACTCCCTCTTACTATTTAACAGTCACCATCCCGGTCCTTGAGGGAGAATCTTCCATTTGGGCAATTTTTGCGGGTCCAACGGAACTGTTCCACCATCACAGCATATAAAGAACACTCCACAACACTGTCCAAACAACTGGTCGCACGCAACTATCCACCGAGACTGGTGCAACGATCCATGAAACGGGCCATGAATAACAATCGATCGGCCCTCCTGGAGCCCTCTGAACCAAAACCCGCCCTCGAAAGACTTACATTCGTACAGACTTTTGGTACCCTATCGAACCGAATCCAGAAGGTGGTGAGAAAGCACTGGCCAATTCTGAACTCTGGCCATATGAACATTCAGACTCCTCTGTTCTCTTTTAAGAGAGGTCCCAATCTGAGAGACAGAATGGTCCACACCAGACCTCGAGAAACGAGGCCCAGGGCCCTGGGCGCATTATGGGATCTACCTCCTGTGATTGGACACCATCCATGTGGCTCATGTCAGGCCTGCTCTCAAACTAAGAAAACGACGGAGATTGACATAGGAACATCTAGACCGTGGATACAAAACAAATTCACCAATTGTAATAGCGAACGACTAGTGTACTTAATCACATGCCCATGTGGGCTAAAGTATGTGGGAATGACGACACGTAAGATCCGCATTCGTATATCTGAACACAGGAGCACAATCCATTGTAAGAGACAGGCCACAAAACTGACGACACATTTTTTAGAGGTAAACCATCCATCTACCTCATTCCAATGGACTGTATTGGAACAACCGTATATTCCTTCACACACCACGGATGTGGCGAAATTTCTCTTGCTCAAAGAACAAAAATGGGTGCTGAAGTTGGACAGCCATCGGACCGGATTGAATGATGAAATTCCGTGGTCCTCCTTCTAAACCCTCCTGGTTTGAACTCTTTAACAATATTAATCCCTTAAAGCATATAGTTCCGAGTGATATTCAATCCACGCGTGTAACTTAATCCATGCGCCATATCCGTGATCTAGCTCTTCCATCCTATGCCTTGTGTTTGTTTTAAGTACTGGATGTCTATCTTCGTACTCAGTCAGGCTTGAAACTCAATATAATAACCTGGCGCACTGCTATCATTGCCTGATTAAACTGCTATATGGACTTTTATATTGAATTCTATAGTTCCATGAGTTCGGTATTATTAGCGCAGTAAGCACACAGTGAGGCATATACCAACAGCAGATTTCTTCAGCTGTTTTACCAATGGTATTCCGTTGCTCGGATACACTCTATCTGAAATTCTGTGCCCGTCCTCGTTTTTCAGTTCCGTGAGAGACACAGTCTTTACAACATTATAGACTGCCTGAGCATCCGTTCACTATCGATCAATAGATTATATTCTATGATGCTGATATAAACAATCCCAGGTCCCGCTTTCATGTTACATTGCCGTATTGTAGTTGTAAACAAACTTGGTAACATGGAGACCGTTCAACCAATCACCCGACAGGTTTAGTCACACTTCCTGTATCTGGACTACGTATCAGATGTGGTGTACCATCATCACGTGACCATTCCATCCAATCAGCATGTTCCTTATATTCTGGTGCCCGGCGCCTCGTCGGTACCTCCCCAGTCGGCTTAGACGCCGGCGCCGAAGTACCGACGGATAGGTGAGCATCTGATGACCTCATACTTTGCTTTACTTTACGAATGACTACACTAAATCCTACCTTTTCGTAATCTTTAAGTGTCCGTTTGGCACTCTTTTTCGATCACGAGTAGGGTAGCATTTGAGAGAGGTAGTACACTGTATCTCTCTTCAATTGGAATATTCTTTTCCCCACCTTTTCTTCTTCTCTTTTCTCCCTCACTGTTGGGTTGAACGCTACTTAGGTGTTTGTTTTAGTTGTAGGGACGAATTTCTGACGCTGTCGTTCTTTATCCCTCCAGAGCGGTGCTTCACTCTTTCCCTGAGCCGCTGCCAGGTGGGGTGAGGCTTTTATGTCTTGCAAGTTATGGTAAGATTTACGCTATTTCTGCATTTGGAACATAATTGTTGCACCTTGAAAATGAGGTCTCAACGTATAACGAAATGATCGTTTGATGGTCAACATACTGAGTTTTACTTCAGCCCAAGGTCTATAATTTTAAAGACCGGGCGATGGCCGTTTTGTATGTGTTATTCTTACCTGTGTGTGAATTCTAATTCTTGACAACCAAAATCCATTCTGCTTTGATCTTTCTAGTGAACGACACAACTTGTAAAGAAGGAGACAAGGCCCTGTCACCTAGATGCCCCAGGTGACATTTGCACTTGTTTTTGTAATATTTTCTCGTCACTAATTTTTACACATATTATTATTTTGCAGTAGCAGTTAGCTATATTGTAAGGTCCTGAAGAAAGCAAGGACACAACTGTCCCCTATTTGCTGAAACATGTAGACCTGGTTCCATCTATAGGCAGTATATATTTCCAAACTGTCCTTATGAAAACTCTTTTAACCTTGGTGGAGTGAGTATCACCTGAATAAAGTTTGTTCTGTACTCCCTCATCCAAATTTTAACACACATCTTGGTTTTTTTGTACTATTATTTATTCACCTTTATCACTGCACTGCATCAGTTGCCCTACACTTTCCACTCATCCAATCGAAAGAGTGGCACACCATACTATCGGTTTTCTCAACTGAGAAAGTCAATTTATATCTTGATTATTTCCTGTTTGAGATTGACTTGCTTGGGTAGATGGCACTGGAAGAAACCCAAATGATGAAGGGCGGTTCCGAGTGGTGACTGATGGGAATCTTTGACCATCCATTTGGCTGTCATAGAAACCTTTCTGTCTTAGGCTCACTGCAGTCTTGTTTTTGTTTTTGTTGAAAGTTGTTTCACACATACCTTTTCCTCTTGAGACCCTCTGGTATTTTTGTTGTTGTTATGTCAGTATTGGGGTTGTACACAGAGCTCGGTCTATAAATATTCCCCTTGGTCCTACCTCACCGTTATGTTGTTGTACAATGTGAATTAGCCATGCCAGCCGAGTCGTGTTCTTTATTCCCATTATTTCTTTTAAAGCTTCTATATAGTCCACTAATTCGTCCGTAGACCACAGGCAAATGCAGTATAATAATGGACGTAGAGTGGCATGGTCATCGGAGCGGTGTACATTTATGTCCCAAAAAAGAGGTGTTAAAGGGGTGCGACCTGGTAATGCTAATAATTGTCTGAAAAAGCTATTTTCATGTACAGAAAAAGCGTTTTTTGCTACATGGCCCCACAATTCCGCCCCATATAATGTGGCTGATTGAGCTTTATATTTAAACAGCTCAATTGCGGGTGATACGGCTCTAGTATAACTGTTCCTATGCCTTCTGATTATAGGTGCCAGGTTTTGTGTTAAAATTAATTTAGACTTTTCAATTTGCGGCTTCCAGGTCATTTTTGTATCAAGTGTAATACCCAAGTATTTAAAATTGTGCACATGCTCGATCTTTTCATTGTTAACAGTAAAAACTTTATTAAAACCCTTGTGCGGACTAATCGTCATAAACTTTGTTTTTGACGAATTAATTTCGAGTTTTTTGTCCAAACAATAAACTCGGAAATTATTAAGCAGGTTCTGTAATCCTTTTGGGGTCGGGGAGATTAAAATGGTATCATCTGCAAATAGCAAAGCCGGTACTGCTTGGCCACACAACTTGGGAGAGTCATGCTCGCAGCCCAAGAGGGTGTCCGGGACACATGCTTGCCTGACGCCTCTCTTTATGTCTATTCTCTCTGTTAATTCTCCGTTAGGTCCCCACCTCACTCATGCGTAATTTTCCTTGTGTAGCCTGATAAGTTGTTCAAGGATTTCCCCGGGGACCCCCAGATTCCTTAGCGATATCCACAGCTTTCCCCTGGGGACCAAATCAAAGGCCGATCTTAGGTCCACAAAAGCTACGTGTAGGTGAGAGTTCCTGATATTAATATATTTCCATGTTAAGCATAAAAATCTAAAAACTTGATCGACAGTGCTTATTTTACCTCTAAAACCAGCCTGGTATTTTGTTAAAATAGACTTTTCCTCAATCCACATATTTAGCTTGCTTAAGACTTGACGAGCAAAAACCTTTTGGAGGACATCTATCAGACTGATAGGTCTATAATGCGCTGGGTTAAGTCTGTCCCCCTTTTTAAAAATAGTCACAATTTCTGCGCCCCGCCAGGTCTCGGGATTGGGGCACCTCTCGCAATCTCGTTGCTGAGAAGATTAAGGTACGGGGCCCACAGCAAGTTCTGGTGTTTCCAAAGGTCCCCCGGTATCTTATCTGGGCCTGGTGCTTTACCCGGTTTGATTGCATTAATGGCTGTTATAGTATCAATCAAACTAAATGATAGGTGTGTCATACATAGATTTGGACCTATATCTTCTTCTATACAGCATTGGTCATTTCCACCACCTGAATATAATGCAGAGAAATGTTTGACACAAATATTTTCCTCTAGAAACAAATCCCTAGATGGTGTCCCTTCTTTCTTGCCCCGAGCTATGAGACTCCAGAACGAAGACTGGTCTGTTAGCTTACATGCTTGCAGTAAATCAGACCAGACTTTTTCGTCCCAGCCCTTTTTTGCTAATGTCATAGTTTTTTTATATTGCTTCCTTTTTTCTCTAACAGTGGCTATATGTTTCCCTTTTACAGCTCTTATTAGTTCCGCTTTGGCCTGGCGGCATGCTTTGTCATACCAAAGGCCGTCCTTCGGAGCAATATTTTGCCCAGACCGTGCCCGTTTGGTTACTTTAGAGAGTAACTCGCTAAGCTCTGGTGTTAGTTTTTCATGCACTTCTGTTAGGGAAGTCCTCTTAATATTGCCATCAACTAGCGGTGACATGAGCTTTACATAGAGCTCATAGATTTTCTTAGTAAGACAGCCATTTCCCATAACAGCGGGCCATTTTAAGATCCTACGGTTGTTGGACTCTAGGGGGTCATATGTCTGGTTATTGATGTGGGGTACTGCCTCTGTGGATAACTTGAATAATGATCTTGAGATGGTCAAAGAGAGAGGGTAGTGATCGCTCTCCATGCGATCAACCACCGCCAAGTCTAAAGTCATTGGCCATAAGCTTGTTGAGACCATTACATAGTCTAAATGACTAACACAGCAACCTCGTCTGAAAGTGGGTTTACTCGGACAATCTGACGGTAAGCGTCCATTACAAGAACGTAGGCTGTGTTCCACTGTCATTCTTAATAATTGCAGGGCCCCTTTTGTACAAGCTATTGTAGGGCGGGCCTCGACGCGTTGTCTTCCAACTCAAAGACATCTTCTAGGCCTAATATTGGTTCAAACTTCCTATTGAAGTCACCTCCTATGATCAACATGGTTTTATGATCTAGACTAGAGATAATGTTATCTAGCTGAGCTATAGTCTCCGACTGTTTGTTTGATGATAAGGGTCTGTTATAGATGTTAAAAATACAGACCTCCCTACCCTTTGCATCTTTAAATGTTATGGCCAAGATATCAGGGCTATTGGAATCTATTTGCCTATATTCAAGGCCCAATGTGATCTTTTCCCAAATTATCAGGCCACCAGAGGGTCTTCCTTTGTTTAAATTAGTAGCTGGTATGTGGAAGGACCTGAAGCCTATTTTAAAGTAGTTGTCCACCCCCCATGTTTCCTGGAACAGAATGATATCCCCATTGCCGATATAATCGTGCCATGCGGGGTCACTCAAGTTTTTTCTCATGCCAGCAATATTCCAAGAGATTAGTCTAACCTCGGCGTAGACCTTACAGCCCAATGTGTTATGTTCCATATTTATTCCCTCTTGAATTATCGGTATTAAGGGATTACCATTTCCTAACTGCTCTGGCTCAATCGAATTGCGGTCTTCTAGAATGTTTCTTATTTTGATGGCCTTATCCTCCGTCCCCTTTGTGGATATAACGCTAATGTCAATTATATTCCTGCCTTGGTTTTCTCCCAGTCAGTCAACCTCCTCTAACCCGTATAATCCAGTAAAGCGGTTTTTGGTGACTAGAGAGAAATTAGTGTTAAAACCGTCCATCATCTCTTCTTGCATCATAGTTTGGTGGGGCAGAGGTAACAACATAGCCTTCAAATTATAAAAATAGGTAAGATCTTGTATGCCAATTGGACCCCTGTCCATACAGTGTTGTTCATTACAAATTAGTCTCACTACGTTGCTGTCCCTAAAATTTACAACAATTGCATCCCCAGGTATATCCTTTGGTCTTCTACCTACCCAGTTGACCCTTCTGACAAACAGGACTTCTCCATTCATATATCTGGGAAGCGGTCTGTTCCTGTTTAGCCAGAATGTCACTTTATTTTTTAATTCTTGGTGGGATTCAGGTTTATTATTCTTTAGTTCAGGGACACCAGTGAGCACTACTACATATGGCAGTGACTCTGGGGGTAAGTCAACAGTAGAGAGTGTGGGTTTTAGAGTACTATCATAGTTGTCTTTTGTTTTGGCAGCACTTTCAAAGCTAGTACCCCTCCCCATCTCGCGTTTACTTGCACTAGTAGTTTTACCCTGTGCACTTTTGCCAGGAGCTGTTTTTGTCTGTTTGTTATTCTTAGTGCCATTTTGAGACCTAGTCTCTGCTGTTTGTACAGTGGCTTCGCTAGTTACAGCTCCTGTCGCGGTTACAGATTCCCTGGGGGGGGGGGGCATAGCGTTCTCCATTCTCCCTCTGGCTTCAGATTTTATCAAATTTTTTAGAGAGAAAAAGTTATCTAACGTAGACTGTTCAAATCTCTCCAGCCTTTCATTTACCATTTGCATCCTCTCAAGGAGGGGGAGAATCAATGATTTTACAACATGCTCTATGTGAGCAATTGATCCTCCAAATTCCTCGGAGGTGGTGGTAGAGATTATTTCCCCACTATCAATTGGAATAGTTCCACTTTTACCAAATGAATCAGCCTCTGGCAGTAGTGAGGTCTTGCCTACAGATGGCCCAGGCTTCGGGTTTGTAGAATCAACAATCTTGGGTATTTTCGGATTTCTCCCTTTCTGTATGGATTCTGTCCTTTTCCTTTTTATAATTCCTCCAATATTAGCTCGCGTCTGGGGATAAGAGTTTAGAGTTTTGCGGGAAGCCTCACTAACAGAAACCCGCTCAACGGAAGTAGTCTCATTCGGGCTTAGTCGACTAACTTTCTCATTAATTAGTGGGATGGGAGACCTGTCTGACACATTTGGGGAATTAACTTGCATTAGGGGCCCCAGAGATGAACGCCTAATGTAAATAGGTTCCTGTGAAAGGCGGCGTTCGGTAACAGCAATTTCATACTCGAGAACCGAAGCCCCCCGGGTAATAAATTGGTCCAGCGTGCCACTCACTGATCCTCCCACCCCTATTTTCTTCCCCTTTGGCATTACTACTACATCCCCAACAATAATCTAATTCCGCAACAACAGTTAACAAATTGCATACAAAATAAGATTGGGTTAGAATGGCTTACAGTTCTCCCAATGTTAGGGGGGTGGCCCAGCCCAGCCTTAGCCTGCCTTGGACGGCCGTAGATAGCCCGCCCTTTGCACGGGCTTAGCCCGGCGCAACCCGCGCGTGATCCCGCGACGCGGGGGCTGCGCGATATTTAAAGCGCCTCCGGGCGCAGGAATGACGGCGTCAACCAGCGCCGCCAAGGAGCCTGGGAGGTTGAGTCCTCCTCTCGGCGGCCACAGGTGTGGGAAATGAGGCAGCGGGAGGACGTGCAGGGCAGAGCGGCCAGTGCCAGGAGCAGGAACAGGTATGAAGAAAAATGCCCCCAAAAGTCAAGAGCAGCACCCGCTCCACCGGGGCGACGCGATATTTAAAGTGCCTCCGGGCGCAGGAATGACGGCGTCAACCAGCGCCCCCAAGGAAGCCTGGGAGGTTGAGTCCTGCTCTCGGCGGCCGCAGGTGTGGGAAATGCGGCAGCCGGAGGACGTGCAGGGCAAAGCGGCCAGCCCCAGGAGCAGGAACAGGTATGAAGAAAAATGCCCCCAAAAGTCAAGAGCCGCACCCACTCCACCGGGGCTGCGCGATATTTAAAGCGCCTCCGGGGGCATGAATGACGGCGTCAACCAGCGCCGCCAAGGAGCCTGGGAGGTTGAGTCCTCCTCTTGGCGGCCGCAGGTGTGGGAAATGCGGCAGCGGGAGGACGTGCAGGGTAGAGGGGCCAGCGCCAGGAGCAGGAACAGGTATGAAGAAAAATGCCCCCAAAAGTCAAGAGCAGCAGAGGTCTTTTTTCCCACCATGGTGACCCGTGATTGTTTTCACTGAGTTGGTTTCTCTTTCGTTCGAGTTTTACTCCCAATTATCGAGTTTGGCAGAAATTCCTGAACTTGGTTCTGTCTCATTCAAACTTGAACTCTGCGTCCTGTGAATCTTGGCCCCTTTATTGTGCGTTCCTCGAACAAGGGAGGGTGTAGTATGGCCTTTGTGCTCATGTTATGTTAGCATGGCTTATTAGAAGTTTAAACACCATTTTACCTTTTGCTGCTTTTGCACATGACACTGCATAGCTGTTTTTGTACGTTAGCCTTCATGAAGGTCTATACATGAGAAAAGGTTTGTTTTCGGCATCTCTAGAATTACATCGTGCCCCTAGTCTGAACAGTGAGTGCTGAGCCTCCAAGGTTATCAAAAGGAGGTTAGCTGTTTTTCGACATGTCCGTGTAACGCTCTCTAGACACAACAGTTTGGCAGTCCTTATTATCACACACTCGCCATGATTTCACACACTTGGAAGATTCTCGTTTCCAGGGATGCAGAGAGACTATGCTGATCCAGATGTAATTTACTCTTACTGAGCGGAGAGGTATTGGGGTCCCCCAAAACAAGCCCAAGAGACCTTCTTTAGTTTATAATACATAGTTCCTATATAGGGAGGGTGTTAAAACTAGGCGCTATAGAACCTGTTTGCACTATCATTGTAAGATGAATCCTCCTTCTGTGTTTTATGGAATTTTAATCATGCTGACCATATTATTTTTAATCATATGTCTGCTTATGTTGGCTAAAATACTGCACATGGGATCACGTCGGTAAAATAAATATTTTAACCTTACCCTGTCTCTTTTTTTTTCCTGTTGTGGACTGGTATGAGAGTATAACAAAAGAGTGTTCTCACTTCCCACCATTCCTGAGATGGTCCTAAGTCGCATGTTCTAGGTTGTCTATTCATTGGTTACTTTGCTATAGGACGAAGAGCTAATGAGACACTGATGCTAGCTGGTTGGAGTTCTTCTAGGTATTGAGGTGAGTTTCTGGTACACCACAAATCACTAATGTCCTAGGTCTCTGTGCACAGTTCTGTGTATGAGTAGAAATCCTTGCAACAGAAGATTGGGTAGTGATTAGCCGTAATACATGTTTTTAGGGTTCTGGGATGAGTAGTGTTTAGGGGGTTTGAGTTATTTTACTGGTGCAGGGATGGGTATTATGAAATGTAAATATATTAATAAAATTAGTTGACTCAAATGACCTAAATTCATTATATTAATGTAATTTGAAAAATAACGCCAAGGTTTTAGGCCCACCCCTATTGTACATGCTAGAAGGTGGGTGTCACAGCCCATGGAGTGTTGGACACCGGGTCTAGTAGAAGGCCAGTCCATGTTGCAAACCCACACTAGATGGCCAAAGGCTGGGCACAGAGAGGACTACCTGCCCATGATATCTTGGGTGCAGTGAACTGTTGAATGTGGTGTATGATCAATCGTTCAATGGAAAAAAAACAAAGGTCAACTTGTAGTTATGGTAAGTTTTGGTTACAGTACTTAGCAGATGTTTAAAGAAACCTTAGAAATTAATTGTTAAAGTAGAGCTGCAGTAAAATACTAAAACACACACACACGTGCATACACGCACACGCACACACACATATATATATATATGTATCATGAGTAAACTTTATTTTGGTCATCAGTCGGCAAAAATGCTAAGTGCATGTATACATTTTTTCCTGAATTTACCTGTTAAAATAAATATACATAGTTTTCCTTTAAAAAGTAATATTTGATAGATTTGTACAACTTATTACATAAAAATAAGAACCATATAAAACTATACAAGTGTAAAACTTTGCATTTGGTTAATGAGTTAAAAAAGAACATCTGGGAACCTAACATCCAGAGCAATAGAGTCCACTCAATTGTCTACTCCTCGCTTTCTCACATTTTAGTTCCCTGCTAAGTAAGCCCAGTAAAGTTCATTCAATTGGGCCTGAAGGGTGAAATATGAAATTAACTTTGGGCTTTCCTGCCTATTCTCCACATTTGGCCCAGAAACTTTGCAAGCACACCGACAAATGGGGGTCTTGCATCAGATTTTAAAATGCAGAAGGCTACACAGTGTTCTCTGGTTCCCAACTGTTTTCAAATAGGGTTTATCCACATTTTTCTTGGGTCAGAATACGCTTTACAGCCAAAGAGGACATGGGCGATTGATTTAATGGGAGCAGAGCAGCAGGGAAAAGCCTTGCTCTGATCTGCGTTACACAACCATGAATTTGAAAAAGGTTTCAGGGGAAGTGAACAATGCCTAAATTGAATATAGCCATGTATATTTGTAAAGCACACATTCACCCATAGGTATCTTGCTGTTGAACTACAGATGCTTATTGTTACCAAACTCAATGGTACTCATTCTATTGACCTCAGATGGATGAAAGGCTGAGTGGACCCACCGGGATTTGAACATGTGACCATGAGGTCAAACACAGGCCCCTGCAGTGGAAGCATTTGTCCACTGAGCCACCAGACCCAGGTATAGAGCTTTTTATCTGTTGGTGAGTGTATAAGATCGAGGTAACCTTCCAAGGAATACAGCGATTTAAAATCAACAAATTTTACTGTTAGTCTGCCCAACTTGCTATCCCTAGTCTCATTCTGGGATACCCAAACCCAATACATAGCTTTTACTTGCTTCTTTGTGGACGGCCCTGAACGATTGGTGCTACCCCACTGGCCCTTTACCCTAATACTATCTACTAGGCTTCTGATGTTCCTGATCCAACCTATTTTCTTTAATGTATCTAGGGTTTAAACCTCATCAAAAGCTGAAGCGTATGAGGACAGTTCGGGGGACGACTTATCTCTGCCAGAAGAGGAGCGGGCAAAATTTTGCTAGATCTTTGATAGATTTAACGCTCATATCCAGTTTAAGAGGATGTAGTGGTGTACTTTGAGGGAGTGACACTAAATTCCTTAGGAACTTGTTCTTCATCATTGCTAGGTGGGTTAATCTTTCGAGACCCACAACTCAGCACCATAAAGGGCACTGCTCATGACCTTGCATTTATAAATCTCCATGGCAGGTGCAACAGGTTTAGTGTGCGAGCAGCAGTGTTCCTTCCTTAAGGCTCCAGCTATTTACTTGAGCTCTAGGTTTACCTTAGTTAGATGTTGTTTCCAAGACATGTCTTCGGACAATTTGATACCCAGATATTCAAAGCTATTCACCCTTTCTAATGGAATGCTATTTAGGGTAAGACACCCTTAGTATGAATTATGGGGGTTCAACATCACAAGCTTTGTCTTGGTGGTGTTAATTTCTAGGCCTCTTCCATCACAAAAAGCCCTAAACAGATTTAATAGTGTCTGGAGGCCTCCAGGTGTTTTTGAAACAAGGAGGGTATTATCCGCAAAAATAAGTTTTGCAATTTTTTCCTGCCCTAATGTTGGTGCATCCGCTGGGGTCCTGGATAAATAGTTAACTGCTTGGTTGATGTATAAGGATAATAGCGTTGGGGCCAGGACGCAACCTTGGCTGACCCCCCCTACTGATTTTAAAGGGATCAGTAACTTGGCACTGATCACCCTATCTTACCCTGGCATGGTTATTATCATGGAGGCGGAAAACTAGTGTCAAGATTTCTAAAGGCATCCCCATGTCCTTCAGTACCTGCTAGAGCTTGTTGTGATTCAAAAAAGAGTTTGGCCCATGTGGACAGAAGTGGGGTAAGGGCCCGAATACTTTATAAAAAAGAGGAAGGAACCCACACTTCATAACATTTCACACCATACAATTTCGAATGAAAAGGATAAACAAAAATTACTATGTTTATCTTGGCGATTAGTTGCGCCGTTTTATTCATCAATTTTGTAAAAAAGCAACTTTTAATGAATATTATTTAAGTCAAGAGAAATACCATTGCCTTTCACGTACTGACCATAAATGTCGTGATGCCTAATCTTTACAACAAAAAGCTTCAATCAAAAATATGTGATGCATAATCTTTACGACACAAAAACTTAAATCAAAATACATATACAGTGTAGAGACATGTAACTAATAGATAATGTACAAAAAAGTGATACCATATCACACAAAAGGGAAAAATGTCAAAGTATTTTTCAATAACATCATAATGAGCACTTAATCACAAAGAAAAATATTTGACCGACAAGCAGACTTCCAATGAGTCTGCTGAAAACACAACAACCTCTCGGTGGAAGTGTTAGTAGGCTTCAAATTCCTAAACGTTTTATCTATATTTCAAGACTTAGGACTTTATCCTGTTCGCCTACGCGTTTCGAGTTTGGGAGGTTTCTTCACAAACTCTCTTCAGGGCCAAATGAATTCTTTCCCCCGTTTCTTAAACCTGATGGTAAAGACATAAACAAATTGTGGACACTCGTTATAAATTGCTCTCCTCAACCTGCTCCATCCTTCTCCTATGTACAACTTTAAAAATGAAACATACCTCTGGGGACTTGAGGTAAGTTCAGTTCATCCAAAAAACTTTTCATGGATTTGTCGAGTCTGTGCGCCTTTCTAAAAAAACACGTGTTTTCACATCAGGTACTGATTATGTGCAGTTTTTGCAAATTGAAGTACAGATAGGAAAAAGACCAATTTTCTCATACCTGGATCTAAGATAAGGGGAGAGCCTGCTGTTTTCTGCTATTTCCTGTTTTGATGTTGTGCCACTCGTTTTTCACATAAATCACTGAAAACAAAATGAGCGGATTACTCACTTATTGGTAATCGATTCAACCTGGCTCCAAGATGTTATGTGCTGGGGCCTAAAATCACTTACTGAATTTCTTTATAGTTGTCCAAAGTTGTGGGTGTGGACAGCTCGCAGACACCTCAAGAACGTCTTCGTTTCCTGAAGGTACCGGTGTGTGCCGGTTCCCCTTTTAGGCTGCCATCGGGTTCTGTGATCCTATCTAAAGAAACACGGGCGCTGGTTATTTGAAATGCAGTCTTTCAATGAGCTTGTGAAGGGCTTATCGTTTATTGAAAGCCGAACACTTGCCTCGGCTTTAAATTATTGTGACAAAAGGCGCGCGCTAGATTGTTTACAAACGGCGCGGCGGCACTTTCACAACCAGATTATGAGAATGGATTTATAAAAACGGTGGCGCTGTCTAGTTAATAAATAATATGAAGCCTGATACTCTGCTACCGTGACACAGGCGCTGTATGTTACAGCATTACCGCTGGCTCACATCTCCTTATTCAGTCGAAATGTCTACACGTACCTTTCAATTTGGCAGCGTGTTCTACTTCCATCACATGAAGTGAATCGGATTCAGTTCCACCGGCCTCTCTAAGAGGCCCGCTGTTTTCTTAACCAATCACGGGTGGGATGTATTGGTCTCCCAAAATGGTGCATTGTGGGACCTGAAGTTTGAGTAGTTATGAACCATTCTTAAAGCCTGGTGATTTCACTAATTGAGTTGAGGCCGGTATTGATGGTGTCAAAGCGAAGTATTAGGTAGGCCTCTTTGCGCAACAGTGCCTTCTCAACATTAGGCGATCTGTGCTGTGGGTCCATCCCAGCTAGAACTGTCCATGTGAAATCTGTTTCTTTGTGGTTAGCAGCCATAAAATGCTCAACCATTGGGGCATTTTGGACTTTTTTCTTTAGTCGTGAACGGTGTTGCGTTATCCTGACATTTACTTGCTGGCATGTTTTTCCTATGTACAATCTATTGCATGCGCACAGAATCCCATAGATGACATTTTTGCTTTTGCAGTTTGTGTGTAAGCTATGTCTCCATTTCCTGCCATTATGGCAAAATTCATCTCCCTCTACAACATTATTGCAGGCCACACAAGTGCCACATTTATGGTGGCCTGTGATGGGTTTGAGGTTCCATTTAGCTATCAGATCACTTTTCGGTTTCTGTATGTAGCTGTCAGCTCTAATGATCTGTTGGCCAACGCTCGGATTTTTCTTCATTGCAAAAATTGGCTTTTGCAAGGGAAATTCCAATCCCTCCAACAAGTGCCAATTGCGCAGTATGATTTGTCGAAATTTGTTCGTGTGGACCCCATAGGTGGTGACACAGACAAGTTTCTCCAACTCCTTTCTGTTTTTTATTTTCAGCAATTCTTCTCGCGGGGTGAAGCGTGCTCTTTTCTTAGAATGCTTCAGAAGTTTTTTGGGGTAACCCCTTTTGCTTAATTCGTCACAAAAGGTGTCTGCGTGTGCATTGAACGCTGCCAAATTGAAAGGTACGTGTAGACATTTCGACTGAATAAGGAGATGTGAGCCAGCGGTAACGCTGTAACATACAGCGCCTGTGTCTCGGTAGCAGAGTATCAGGCTTCATATTATTTATTAACTAGACAGCGCCACCGTTTTTATAAATCCATTCTCATAATCTGGTTGTGAAAGTGCCGCCGCGCCGTTTGTAAACAATCTAGCGCGCGCCTTTCGTCACAATAATTTAAAGCCGAGGCAAGTGTTCGGCTTTCAATAAACGATAAGCCCTTCACAAGCTCATTGAAAGACTGCATTTCAAATAACCAGCGCCCGTGTTTCTTTAGATAGGATCACAGAACCCGATGGCAGCCTAAAAGGGGAACCGGCACACACCGGTACCTTCAGGAAACGAAGACGTTCTTGAGGTGTCTGCGAGCTGTCCACACCCACAACTTTGGACAACTATAAAGAAATTCAGTAAGTGACTTTAGGCCCCAGCACATAACATCTTGGAGCCAGGTTGAATCGATTACCAATAAGTGAGTAATCCGCTCATTTTGTTTTCAGTGATTTATGTGAAAAACGAGTGGCACAACATCAAAACAGGAAATAGCAGAAAACAGCAGGCTCTCCCCTTATCTTAGATCCAGGTATGAGAATATTGGTCTTTTTCCTATCTGTACTTCAATTTGCAAAAACTGCACATAATCAGTACCTGATGTGAAAACACGTGTTTTTTTAGAAAGGCGCACAGACTCGACAAATCCATGAAAAGTTTTTTGGATGAACTGAACTTACCTCAAGTCCCCAGAGGTATGTTTCATTTTTAAAGTTGTACATAGGAGAAGGATGGAGCAGGTTGAGGGAGCAATTTATAACGAGTGTCCACAATTTGTTTATGTCTTTACCATCAGGTTTAAGAAACGGGGGAAAGAATTCATTTGGCCCTGAAGAGAGTTTGTGAAGAAACCTCCCAAACTCGAAACGCGTAGGCGAACAGGATAAAGTCCTAAGTCTTGAAATATAGATAAAACGTTTAGGAATTTGAAGCCTACTAACACTTCCACCGAGAGGTTGTTGTGTTTTCAGCAGACTCATTGGAAGTCTGCTTGTCGGTCAAATATTTTTCTTTGTGATTAAGTGCTCATTATGATGTTATTGAAAAATACTTTGACATTTTTCCCTTTTGTGTGATATGGTATCACTTTTTTGTACATTATCTATTAGTTACATGTCTCTACACTGTATATGTATTTTGATTTAAGTTTTTGTGTCGTAAAGATTATGCATCACATATTTTTGATTGAAGCTTTTTGTTGTAAAGATTAGGCATCACGACATTTATGGTCAGTACGTGAAAGGCAATGGTATTTCTCTTGACTTAAATAATATTCATTAAAAGTTGCTTTTTTACAAAATTGATGAATAAAACGGCGCAACTAATCGCCAAGATAAACATAGTAATTTTTGTTTATCCTTTTCATCCGAAATTGTATGGTGTGAAATGTTATGAAGTGTGGGTTCCTTCCTCTTTTTTATAAAGTATTCGGGCCCTTACCCCACTTCTGTCCACATTGGCCAAACTCTTTTTTGAAAGACAGTTTAGGGCGGGTTGTTACCCGAGTGAGTTAGGACAGAGACAATTAGTGTCTCGAGGATATTACCAAATTGATTAAATCTATGACAAGGAACCTTTCCTTGTCAAAATATGTCAGAGAAAGAAACCTTGTCTTTTACGGAAAGCCATATACAAAATTTGATTGCTTCTAATCCCTTCTCAGGTCTTTCTCTAAGTACTACTGCAAAACACCAAAATGAGGCAGATAAATTAACTCGTCTCCATAAGAAACACATAAGGACAGAATTACATGGACATTTCCTTCTACAACATTTGCGGGCTGGCACAATACCTTGGGGTCTGCAAGTTAAAAACATACCAGTGATCTTTGTGGAAGATCCGGAATATAAGAAAGGCTTTAGCTACATAAACACTAAATGCAGCAGAGACCTTATGGTCCACACGATTGAGACTGCCCAACGTTTATGTAGTGAGGAAGAGAAAGAAATCGCTGAACTCATAAAAGCCATAGCTGACAATAAAACTGAAATAGAGGCAAAAAATCTATTGGATAAAATTGAAAAAGAAATTCAAACCTTTAAAGATATTACTATTAACACCAAAACTGCTCAGTTTGAGAAAGACTCCAAATCGTTCAAAATAGAACAAGTGTATCCTTTTTTAAAAGAGGATTATTACACTACTATTGATTCAAAAAGAGCTTTAAACTCATACCAGGGCAGGTCAAGGACAAGATTCACCACTTTTTCATCTACTTCATCATCAGGATCATCTCCTGATCCCAACCAAGGTCAGCAAAACAAAAAGGGTTCAAATCAACCTTTTTTAGGAAGGGGCGGACAACAAAACGTCCGCTTCAAAACACCATGAGAAATGCGAACAAGGAACAGGTATTACAACAATTAGATGTGTCAACAATAGTTAACCTTTCCAATAAAATCCTCACTGAGGACGAAAACACTATCCTCAACTTGGGTCTCAAATTTGTACCAAATCGACGGACGGATTTTACAAAGCTTAAACTTGAAGCATTGGATTTTTGCCGGAAAATTAGATTAAAAACTTATTTTGCCGGTGCTGAAGTCACCACGAGCTGTGAAACTACTGGCCTCAGGGTAAAATCTAAATTTTTGCCTACCACTAATATTCCTAAACAGGTGTACGCTTTTGAACAAGCGGTCCTGTCATCTCTAACAAAATTGGAAAAGAGTAAATCTTTTATTCATCATAATATCAGTAAGGGTCAACTCAAAGCCATTAAAGATTTGAAATCAGATCCATCAATCATTATCAAACAGGCTGACAAGGGTGGTGCGGTGGTGGTCTGGCCCCGCCCAATGTATCTACTAGAAGGAAGGACACATGTAGATAATCTGGAATGGTACCGAGCGGTCAAAGATGACCCGGTGGCAGAAATTCAAGACAAAATTGCCTGTATTACCAAGGAAGCATTAGAAAATGGCTTCTTGGGTCCAAAAGAATTTGAATTCTTAAACAAAAAGTCACCAAGAACACCTGTCCTGTATTTTCTACCAAAGATTCACAAAAACAACACAACTCCCCCAGGTAGACCAATTGTCTCTGGCTGTGATTCAGCCCTTAAGCCTGCATCAAAATACATTGATTTCTTCCTGAAGCCTTTTTTGCCTGAGGTCAAATCATATCTAAGGGACACTATTGACTTCATTAATAAACTCAACGAAATGACATTTGACTCAGAAACGCAACTGATGGTAACGCTAGACGTTACCTCACTTTATACTCAAATTCCCCAAGAAGAGGCCCTTGAGGTGATGGAAATTTATTTGGAACGACGAGAAAGACCACACAGAGTTCCAACCGCGTTCATTCTAACTTTGGCCCAAATCACATTGAAAAGTAACTATTTCAAGTTTGAAAACGATTTCTTTGTCCAAGTCAAGGGCACAGCTTTGGGTTGTCCATATGCTCCAGAAATGGCAGTGCTGTACATGTCACAGTATGAGGAGAAATTCATTTATAAAGATAACCCCTACAGTACAAACATCAAACAATGGTTAAGGTATATTGACGACGTCTGGCTCCTGTGGCAGGGGAGCCAGACAGAGCTCATGGCCTTTCATGAATGGTTAAATTTGAGACATCCTGATATCAAATTTTCCATTGATTGCAGTAACCAAAAAATGACATTTCTCGACGTGGCCGTCTGCACTGAAGGGGGTAAGTTCACTACTACCTTATTCAAGAAGACAACAGATAAAAACACAATCTTACACTACAAAAGTGCACACCCACAGTGTTTGAAACAGAACCTTCCTTATGGTCAACTACTTAGGATCAGACGCAATTGCTCTAAACTCGATGAGTTCAATGCACACGCAGACACCTTTTGTGACGAATTAAGCAAAAGGGGTTACCCCAAAAAACTTCTGAAGCATTCTAAGAAAAGAGCACGCTTCACCCCGCGAGAAGAATTGCTGAAAATAAAAAACAGAAAGGTGTTGGAGAAACTTGTCTGTGTCACCACCTATGGGGTCCACACGAACAAATTTCGACAAATCATACTGCGCAATTGGCACTTGTTGGAGGGATTGGAATTTCCCTTGCAAAAGCCAATTTTTGCAATGAAGAAAAATCCGAGCGTTGGCCAACAGATCATTAGAGCTGACAGCTACATACAGAAACCGAAAAGTGATCTGATAGCTAAATGGAACCTCAAACCCATCACAGGCCACCATAAATGTGGCACTTGTGTGGCCTGCAATAATGTTGTAGAGGGAGATGAATTTTGCCATAATGGCAGGAAATGGAGACATAGCTTACACACAAACTGCAAAAGCAAAAATGTCATCTATGGGATTCTGTGCGCATGCAATAGATTGTACATAGGAAAAACATGCCAGCAAGTAAATGTCAGGATAACGCAACACCGTTCACGACTAAAGAAAAAAGTCCAAAATGCCCCAATGGTTGAGCATTTTATGGCTGCTAACCACAAAGAAACAGATTTCACATGGACAGTTCTAGCTGGGATAGACCCACAGCACAGATCGCCTAATGTTGAGAAGGCACTGTTGCGCAAAGAGGCCTACCTAATACTTCGCTTTGACACCATCAATACCGGCCTCAACTCAATTAGTGAAATCACCAGGCTTTAAGAATGGTTCATAACTACTCAAACTTCAGGTCCCACAATGCACCATTTTGGGAGACCAATACATCCCACCCGTGATTGGTTAAGAAAACAGCGGGCCTCTTAGAGAGGCCGGTGGAACTGAATCCGATTCACTTCATGTGATGGAATGAGGAAGTAGTACACGCTGCCAAATTGAAAGGTACGTGTAGACATTTCGACTGAATAAGGAGATGTGAGCCAGCGGTAACGCTGTAACATACAGCGCCTGTGTCTCGGTAGCAGAGTATCAGGCTTCATATTATTTATTAACTAGACAGCGCCACCGTGTTTATAAATCCATTCTCATAATCTGGTTGTGAAAGTGCCGCCGCGCCGTTTGTAAACAATCTAGCGCGCGCCTTTCGTCACAATAATTTAGAGGCAAGTGTTCGGCTTTCAATAAACGATAAGCCCTTCACAAGCTCATTGAAAGACTGCATTTCAAATAACCAGCGCCCGTGTTTCTTTAGATAGGATCACAGAACCCGATGGCAGCCTAAAAGGGGAACCGGCACACACCGGTACCTTCAGGAAACGAAGACGTTCTTGAGGTGTCTGCGAGCTGTCCACACCCACAACTTTGGACAACTATAAAGAAATTCAGTAAGTGACTTTAGGCCCCAGCACATAACATCTTGGAGCCAGGTTGAATCGATTACCAATAAGTGAGTAATCCGCTCATTTTGTTTTCAGTGATTTATGTGAAAAACGAGTGGCACAACATCAAAACAGGAAATAGCAGAAAACAGCAGGCTCTCCCCTCATCTTAGATCCAGGTATGAGAATATTGGTCTTTTTCCTATCTGTACTTCAATTTGCAAAAACTGCACATAATCAGTACCTGATGTGAAAACACGTGTTTTTTTAGAAAGGCGCACAGACTCGACAAATCCATGAAAATTTTTGGGATGAACTGAACTTACCTCAAGTCCCCAGAGGTATGTTTCATTTTTAAAGTTGTACATAGGAGAAGGATGGAGCAGGTTGAGGGAGCAATTTATAACGAGTGTCCACAATTTGTTTATGTCTTTACCATCAGGTTTAAGAAACGGGGGAAAGAATTCATTTGGCCCTGAAGAGAGTTTGTGAAGAAACCTCCCAAACTCGAAACGCGTAGGCGAACAGGATAAAGTCCTAAGTCTTGAAATATAGATAAAACGTTTAGGAATTTGAAGCCTACTAACACTTCCACCGAGAGGTTGTTGTGTTTTCAGCAGACTCATTGGAAGTCTGCTTGTCGGTCAAATATTTTTCTTTGTGATTAAGTGCTCATTATGATGTTATTGAAAAATACTTTGACATTTTTCCCTTTTGTGTGATATGGTATCACTTTTTTGTACATTATCTATTAGTTACATGTCTCTACACTGTATATGTATTTTGATTTAAGTTTTTGTGTCGTAAAGATTATGCATCACATATTTTTGATTGAAGCTTTTTGTTGTAAAGATTAGGCATCACGACATTTATGGTCAGTACGTGAAAGGCAATGGTATTTCTCTTGACTTAAATAATATTCATTAAAAGTTGCTTTTTTACAAAATTGATGAATAAAACGGCGCAACTAATCGCCAAGATAAACATAGTAATTTTTGTTTATCCTTTTCATCCGAAATTGTATGGTGTGAAATGTTATGAAGTGTGGGTTCCTTCCTCTTTTTTATAAAGTATTCGGGCCCTTACCCCACTTCTGTCCACATTGGCCAAACTCTTTTTTGAAAGACAGTTTAGGGCGGGTTGTTACCCGAGTGAGTTAGGACAGAGACAATTAGTGTCTCGAGGATATTACCAAATTGATTAAATCTATGACAAGGAACCTTTCCTTGTCAAAATATGTCAGAGAAAGAAACCTTGTCTTTTACGGAAAGCCATATACAAAATTTGATTGCTTCTAATCCCTTCTCAGGTCTTTCTCTAAGTACTACTGCAAAACACCAAAATGAGGCAGATAAATTAACTCGTCTCCATAAGAAACACATAAGGACAGAATTACATGGACATTTCCTTCTACAACATTTGCGGGCTGGCACAATACCTTGGGGTCTGCAAGTTAAAAACATACCAGTGATCTTTGTGGAAGATCCGGAATATAAGAAAGGCTTTAGCTACATAAACACTAAATGCAGCAGAGACCTTATGGTCCACACGATTGAGACTGCCCAACGTTTATGTAGTGAGGAAGAGAAAGAAATCGCTGAACTCATAAAAGCCATAGCTGACAATAAAACTGAAATAGAGGCAAAAAATCTATTGGATAAAATTGAAAAAGAAATTCAAACCTTTAAAGATATTACTATTAACACCAAAACTGCTCAGTTTGAGAAAGACTCCAAATCGTTCAAAATAGAACAAGTGTATCCTTTTTTAAAAGAGGATTATTACACTACTATTGATTCAAAAAGAGCTTTAAACTCATACCAGGGCAGGTCAAGGACAAGATTCACCACTTTTTCATCTACTTCATCATCAGGATCATCTCCTGATCCCAACCAAGGTCAGCAAAACAAAAAGGGTTCAAATCAACCTTTTTTAGGAAGGGGCGGACAACAAAACGTCCGCTTCAAAACACCATGAGAAATGCGAACAAGGAACAGGTATTACAACAATTAGATGTGTCAACAATAGTTAACCTTTCCAATAAAATCCTCACTGAGGACGAAAACACTATCCTCAACTTGGGTCTCAAATTTGTACCAAATCGACGGACGGATTTTACAAAGCTTAAACTTGAAGCATTGGATTTTTGCCGGAAAATTAGATTAAAAACTTATTTTGCCGGTGCTGAAGTCACCACGAGCTGTGAAACTACTGGCCTCAGGGTAAAATCTAAATTTTTGCCTACCACTAATATTCCTAAACAGGTGTACGCTTTTGAACAAGCGGTCCTGTCATCTCTAACAAAATTGGAAAAGAGTAAATCTTTTATTCATCATAATATCAGTAAGGGTCAACTCAAAGCCATTAAAGATTTGAAATCAGATCCATCAATCATTATCAAACAGGCTGACAAGGGTGGTGCGGTGGTGGTCTGGCCCCGCCCAATGTATCTACTAGAAGGAAGGACACATGTAGATAATCTGGAATGGTACCGAGCGGTCAAAGATGACCCGGTGGCAGAAATTCAAGACAAAATTGCCTGTATTACCAAGGAAGCATTAGAAAATGGCTTCTTGGGTCCAAAAGAATTTGAATTCTTAAACAAAAAGTCACCAAGAACACCTGTCCTGTATTTTCTACCAAAGATTCACAAAAACAACACAACTCCCCCAGGTAGACCAATTGTCTCTGGCTGTGATTCAGCCCTTAAGCCTGCATCAAAATACATTGATTTCTTCCTGAAGCCTTTTTTGCCTGAGGTCAAATCATATCTAAGGGACACTATTGACTTCATTAATAAACTCAACGAAATGACATTTGACTCAGAAACGCAACTGATGGTAACGCTAGACGTTACCTCACTTTATACTCAAATTCCCCAAGAAGAGGCCCTTGAGGTGATGGAAATTTATTTGGAACGACGAGAAAGACCACACAGAGTTCCAACCGCGTTCATTCTAACTTTGGCCCAAATCACATTGAAAAGTAACTATTTCAAGTTTGAAAACGATTTCTTTGTCCAAGTCAAGGGCACAGCTTTGGGTTGTCCATATGCTCCAGAAATGGCAGTGCTGTACATGTCACAGTATGAGGAGAAATTCATTTATAAAGATAACCCCTACAGTACAAACATCAAACAATGGTTAAGGTATATTGACGACGTCTGGCTCCTGTGGCAGGGGAGCCAGACAGAGCTCATGGCCTTTCATGAATGGTTAAATTTGAGACATCCTGATATCAAATTTTCCATTGATTGCAGTAACCAAAAAATGACATTTCTCGACGTGGCCGTCTGCACTGAAGGGGGTAAGTTCACTACTACCTTATTCAAGAAGACAACAGATAAAAACACAATCTTACACTACAAAAGTGCACACCCACAGTGTTTGAAACAGAACCTTCCTTATGGTCAACTACTTAGGATCAGACGCAATTGCTCTAAACTCGATGAGTTCAATGCACACGCAGACACCTTTTGTGACGAATTAAGCAAAAGGGGTTACCCCAAAAAACTTCTGAAGCATTCTAAGAAAAGAGCACGCTTCACCCCGCGAGAAGAATTGCTGAAAATAAAAAACAGAAAGGTGTTGGAGAAACTTGTCTGTGTCACCACCTATGGGGTCCACACGAACAAATTTCGACAAATCATACTGCGCAATTGGCACTTGTTGGAGGGATTGGAATTTCCCTTGCAAAAGCCAATTTTTGCAATGAAGAAAAATCCGAGCGTTGGCCAACAGATCATTAGAGCTGACAGCTACATACAGAAACCGAAAAGTGATCTGATAGCTAAATGGAACCTCAAACCCATCACAGGCCACCATAAATGTGGCACTTGTGTGGCCTGCAATAATGTTGTAGAGGGAGATGAATTTTGCCATAATGGCAGGAAATGGAGACATAGCTTACACACAAACTGCAAAAGCAAAAATGTCATCTATGGGATTCTGTGCGCATGCAATAGATTGTACATAGGAAAAACATGCCAGCAAGTAAATGTCAGGATAACGCAACACCGTTCACGACTAAAGAAAAAAGTCCAAAATGCCCCAATGGTTGAGCATTTTATGGCTGCTAACCACAAAGAAACAGATTTCACATGGACAGTTCTAGCTGGGATAGACCCACAGCACAGATCGCCTAATGTTGAGAAGGCACTGTTGCGCAAAGAGGCCTACCTAATACTTCGCTTTGACACCATCAATACCGGCCTCAACTCAATTAGTGAAATCACCAGGCTTTAAGAATGGTTCATAACTACTCAAACTTCAGGTCCCACAATGCACCATTTTGGGAGACCAATACATCCCACCCGTGATTGGTTAAGAAAACAGCGGGCCTCTTAGAGAGGCCGGTGGAACTGAATCCGATTCACTTCATGTGATGGAATGAGGAAGTAGTACACGCTGCCAAATTGAAAGGTACGTGTAGACATTTCGACTGAATAAGGAGATGTGAGCCAGCGGTAACGCTGTAACATACAGCGCCTGTGTCTCGGTAGCAGAGTATCAGGCTTCATATTATTTATTAACTAGACAGCGCCACCGTTTTTATAAATCCATTCTCATAATCTGGTTGTGAAAGTGCCGCCGCGCCGTTTGTAAACAATCTAGCGCGCGCCTTTCGTCACAATAATTTAGAGGCAAGTGTTCGGCTTTCAATAAACGATAAGCCCTTCACAAGCTCATTGAAAGACTGCATTTCAAATAACCAGCGCCCGTGTTTCTTTAGATAGGATCACAGAACCCGATGGCAGCCTAAAAGGGGAACCGGCACACACCGGTACCTTCAGGAAACGAAGACGTTCTTGAGGTGTCTGCGAGCTGTCCACACCCACAACTTTGGACAACTATAAAGAAATTCAGTAAGTGACTTTAGGCCCCAGCACATAACATCTTGGAGCCAGGTTGAATCGATTACCAATAAGTGAGTAATCCGCTCATTTTGTTTTCAGTGATTTATGTGAAAAACGAGTGGCACAACATCAAAACAGGAAATAGCAGAAAACAGCAGGCTCTCCCCTCATCTTAGATCCAGGTATGAGAATATTGGTCTTTTTCCTATCTGTACTTCAATTTGCAAAAACTGCACATAATCAGTACCTGATGTGAAAACACGTGTTTTTTTAGAAAGGCGCACAGACTCGACAAATCCATGAAAAGTTTTTTGGATGAACTGAACTTACCTCAAGTCCCCAGAGGTATGTTTCATTTTTAAAGTTGTACATAGGAGAAGGATGGAGCAGGTTGAGGGGAGCAATTTATAACGAGTGTCCACAATTTGTTTATGTCTTTACCATCAGGTTTAAGAAACGGGGGAAAGAATTCATTTGGCCCTGAAGAGAGTTTGTGAAGAAACCTCCCAAACTCGAAACGCGTAGGCGAACAGGATAAAGTCCTAAGTCTTGAAATATAGATAAAACGTTTAGGAATTTGAAGCCTACTAACACTTCCACCGAGAGGTTGTTGTGTTTTCAGCAGACTCATTGGAAGTCTGCTTGTCGGTCAAATATTTTTCTTTGTGATTAAGTGCTCATTATGATGTTATTGAAAAATACTTTGACATTTTTCCCTTTTGTGTGATATGGTATCACTTTTTTGTACATTATCTATTAGTTACATGTCTCTACACTGTATATGTATTTTGATTTAAGTTTTTGTGTCGTAAAGATTATGCATCACATATTTTTGATTGAAGCTTTTTGTTGTAAAGATTAGGCATCACGACATTTATGGTCAGTACGTGAAAGGCAATGGTATTTCTCTTGACTTAAATAATATTCATTAAAAGTTGCTTTTTTACAAAATTGATGAATAAAACGGCGCAACTAATCGCCAAGATAAACATAGTAATTTTTGTTTATCCTTTTCATCCGAAATTGTATGGTGTGAAATGTTATGAAGTGTGGGTTCCTTCCTCTTTTTTATAGAGCTTGTTGTGAGGCACAAGATTGAAGGCTGACTTCAAATCCATGAAAGCTACATATAAGCTCCCTTTGACCAGTAACACCACCTTCCAGTACAGGAGGATGAATCGGAAAACCTGGTCAATTGTTCCTGTTTTCTGCTAGAATCCTGCCTGGTAGGGAGGCAATATATTGTTGTCAGCCATCCACTCCTGCATCTCCACCAAGAGAGTACAACAGAATATATTCTGGATACAGTCTATGAGGCTAATGGACCTGTAGTTGAACGGATTATTCCTGTCGCCTTTTTTTGAAGACAGGAATAACTTCCTCTCCCTTCAATGAATCAGGAATTGGGACATCCCCTGTGATGGCATTTGAGAGTGCCAGTATATAATCAGACCAATTATCATTGTCATAATGAAATAGATCTCCTTGGATTCTGACAGGTCTGGGGGCCTTAGCTGGAACAATGTCCTCGATTGAGGACACAATTTCGTTCTCAGTAAAGAGAAACTTACTTCTAATTGGGTATAAATCATCAGGGGGAGTCAGCATAGTAGGACAGATGGAAGTACAGTGTTCTTGCCAGACGATAGCTGTGATGTTGTTGGCTAGCGGGAGCTGATTTTCGATGTTGTCCCTCCCAACAAGGGCCCAACATTTCTTAAGATCTTTATGGGAGCAAGCTTCCCCAATTTACCTCCACTTGTTCTCATCCAAATCCCTTTTGGTCCTAGTTAAAGCCAGTTTATAGGACCTCCTAACTCTCTCACTAAGGTCATGTTTTTGATTTAATTTCCTTAACAAGTTGTCATTAGTGGTTAGTAGCTCCTCTGAGATCATTTTGCTCTTTGGGGCACTTGATGGTTTGCCCCAAGGTGATACTAGACACAAGCTCAGTGGGTTATGGTCCCTATCAGTTCTTTTGGCTACAGTCATATCAATTAAAGTTGGCCACAGCCTAAGATCCACCAAGATGTAGTCGATATGACTTTCTCCGGTCGTGCCAATAAAGGTCAATTCTCCTCCTCTGTCTGAGTTTGTTCTCCCATTAGTAGCTCTATATTCTAGTGCCAATGCATTTAGTTGTATGGCTGATTGTGACCATTTCCTATTAAGGGCAGTTCAAGAGGTAGAACAGACCACAGTGTATCCTCCTCAATAATGTCATGGATGTCATGGGCTCAAAAGTCACAATATAGTTCCCCCCTACAATCAAAGGTTGTAAAGTTGCCTTATGTCAAGGAGTCTGTCAAGGATTTGTATAGTGGTCGATTTATCCCCCCACCTCTAGTACCTCTGACGTAGACTTGATAAATGTATAGGATAAAGCCTGTACTGTCCTTCAGTCAGACCGCTAAAACATCTGGACTGTTGGTAGACAACTCTTCAATTCTACAATTTAGCATGATACTGAGCTAAATCAGCATATCGTCGGATGGACGACCCTGTTTGGATGCAATTGCGGACAAATATAATGTCACATAGCCTGGCATTAATATTGGCGTTTGGCTCCAGATTTCTTGTAAAATGCATATGTCATGGGAGTTAATGAGCTTAACCCAATGCGGAAGACACAATTTTCTTCTAACCTCAGCCAAATTCCATGAAATAAATTTAAGCAAATGGGGACCTGCAGGCGATGGGGGCTTAAGATGAAGGGAAACATCATGTGACTTGTCTTCTTGGGAGAATTTAAGACTGGAAGGGGTGTTTAATGAAGTTTGGTGAAGGTCTTCCTCTCCTATATGCGGCACCGCTGAAGGATCAATTAGGTTTGAGACAACCTTAGTGTTTTTTTAATGATGTTGACTCACTAGATAGTAATGATCCTAAGCTTAGAGGGTGGCTAGCTACACTAGCTTCAGTAGTTGTAGGTGCAATTCTGTTCTGTAGTCAATCGTTTTCCGCTAAGGGAGATGAAGAGGATGGCCTAATAGGTGGCAAGTTAAGGATGTTCTGTGGTGGATTGCTTGCCATTTGTCGCTTGAATCAAATATTTGATGCTTCTGGAGGTCCTGTCTTAACTTCTAGGGCTATTAGACTGTGCACAAGGCTCTTATCCACCAGGGTTAGTTTGATTGAATCTACTGGGCTATTAGATAAAACACACCTTTTTAGCTCTTAAAATATTGTCCCTAATTATGGATGTACACCCTCTTACAGGTCTGGTCCAATGGATGGATTTATTTTTAAGGGATTCCTCATCCTCTTGTCTTACAGCATTGCTATGTTTAGGTATATTGGTTATATAAAACTTGTGTTGCTGCATGGTAAATGGTATTTGCCGTCCTGTTCAGCATTCATTTCCAAGCTGGCTTGCTACTGTCTCTCTGCCCAATGCTTTTCTAGAAGAGGATGAGTAGTCCATAGATGTCCTCACATGGACTAGACACCCTGAGCTTTATCGTGGGGCTTGTTGTAGCCTGGGTAATATCCTGCTATGGGTATCTGTTCAATTGGCCACAGTCGGAGGGGTACTATTAGATACTTTGTTCAAAGGTTACTTCCAGCTATATGCTACTCCCATTGACTCAATAGCAGATGAGGTAACAGGATCACTCGTCCTTCCAACTCTGTCAAGCAGCCTTTGCATGAGCCCAGTAAGCACTACTATTGTAGATTTAAGGGCAATAATTTCCATATGTAGGTTTAAGATGGAATTTGCAACATTTGGACCATAAGATGTAGTCCTAGCTGATGGTGGTGTACTCTACAGCATTAGTAGCTTCTGGTAGATCTAATAGGTGTAGAGATTTGTTCCTACATATGAGCTCAGCAATGGGCGTGGGAAATCGCTAGCTATGCTTTGAGGGTTGTTTATATATGTGACTGGGGCCTCAAATGTGTGGTTGCATTCATTCGCCTTCCTAAACATACTGGGAATACTTCCAGTTGCTGGAAGGCTACCGCATACTGCTGGGGCCTTTGTATTGGGTGCAGTGTCATCTGCAGGTAGGACTAAGAGTTCTTTGCACTCTATCAAAAGATCATCAATACGATCGAGCGTGCAATTCCCCCCTGCTTGACTCAGGGCATTTTTTCTTTGATTTCTTTGGGATGTCTTGTGGGTTTCACCTGACCTCCCCTACGCCACTTTCCTTTTACCCAACCTACCCCTGGGTGAAATAAAGGGAGAGAAAGAAGGGAGCCATAGTCTGCAACCCAATTCAAGATTGAAACGCCCTTCTGACCATGAACAATCTATTCCTTGGCACCTCAAAGTGCACAGTACCTTACATTGCAGTCTGCGAAAGCAAGCCTTAGGGGGGAAGCCCAGGCCAACCTCTTCCGGGCTGTGACGAGCGCAGACGGGCTTGCCCTTGGACTCTCCCGCTGCACAGGAGTAGTAGAGTGCTTATGAGCGTGAGACTGCTGCCCGTGGTCCCTCCTCCTGGGGCAGTGAATCCTGGGGGACAGAGAGTCCCTTGCAGGAACCAAGCGGCAGGCGGCAACCAAAGTCAATCACTAACTGTATAAATAAATGTTGCTAATAATAATAAACTGCCCGCCCAATTATCCACAAAAATAAAAAAACAGCTTTCTTGCTTTGTTTTTGCAAAGAATAAAATAGAAATGAATGAACCCTCAGGGCCTCATGAGACCCTGCCTCACTTTTGTGTCACTGTTGATTCACTTTTTGTGACGCAGCGGCTGCGTAAATAATGTGCCATGTTGCGCTATATTTACGAATTGACGCATCTAGGCTGATGTGTCACTTCGTAAACCCCTGCGCTACATTATACCTGCTTCAGGTATAATGTATGCAGGGTGGGCGTTCCACTGCAAGAAAGGGTCGTAGGAGTGGTGCAGTGAAATCTTTAAGATTTCACTGCACCACTTCTAGGATGCCAATGCTCAAAACCTTACGCCTGACTCATGGCAGGCGTAAGGGTAATGCAGGCCCTTTCACATGGGGCGTGCCCCATGTGAATTGACACATTGCTGGCGTTACATCTGTTTTCAGACACACCCCTGTAATGCTCCACTTCTGCGCAGACAGATACGTCAGCAATATTGACGTATCTGTCATTCCTTACGACATGATGCGAAATACAGTAAATATGACGAACCCATCATGTCTCAAGGAGGATGCACTGAGAAGTGTTGCATAGCTGTTTTCATGTAGCGATGCAACACTTCTCATAAATTAGGCCCTTAATGTTTCAATCAATTTATTTATTTATTTATTTCTTTATTTCGACCAGTTTGGCCATAAAAGACACATATATAAAAACAAACAATTATAATAGCATACAATAGCATTTTAAAACAGTAAGTTTAAAAATGTAGTACAAAGGTTACATTTCATCTCCTCATTTTAAAACACATATCATTTTGGCAACACATTTTTGTCTGCATATACAAAAATTCTACTCAGAGTATCTGACCGAGTTTCCTGCGAGTAATATACACAGAATAAAGGAACCTGCTTATGCTAAATACAATAAACTGAGTTGTATTGCTTTTTATGATCCTATATGCTGTAGAGCAGGATCTGGTTCCTAGGAGAGTGCACATGGGTTTTAGCCATTTCTTTCGAGCCTTCAGGTAGGCACTGCATATAAACAACATGTGGACCTCATTCTCCTTACAGGGGTTTAAACACATAGAACAACACCCGCTTTTGACATTCGGGCCTCCCAATCTTTTCTGTGACCAACGTTCTGTATTATAACTCAACATGAGGATCCCATATCTAAACTTCAGATAGAGGGACTTTGCAATAGGTGGCTCTATTTCATCCAAGAAGGATTCAAAGAGAGGTTCATCTTTAAAGGATAAAAAATCTTGGATTAGAGAACCAACTCTGCTTTCATTTTTGAGCCTTTCACTCATGTAAGACCAAAAGGCTCGCTTTAATATAGATTTGGAAAAGGCCGGTAAATTGTCAGGATTCTCCCACATTGAGTACAGGCCCAGAATCGTGAACCATTTTTTAATATGCACAAGCCACTGAATAGAGTTAAAAGAATCAAGGATCAGCAATTCTTGAAGGCCATTTCTGTATTCGAGCAGTTCTGGAGTGGACCACAACCTAACCCAAAACATTAACGGTCTTATAATGGCAAAATAATCTGTTCGTTTAAAATTCAAATCAAGCTGGAGGGGTATTAAGGGTGTACTATTCGGGACCCTTACAATAGCTCTCATGAATTTATTATCCAAACCCTGAAAGCTATCTCTGGCCCACGGTCCCCAAATCTCTGCTCCGTACAACACAGCAGATTGAATTTTAAATTTAAAAAGCTCTAAAACAGGGGTTACACTCTTGCTTGTGCTAGCGTTTAGTCTACATATAATTGGTTTGACATTGTGGGCATATGATACCTTACTTTTCTCAATTTGGGCCTTCCAACTTAGTTTGGAATCAAGTGTAACGCCCAAATAGGAAAAGTTTTCCACTGTTCCTAATTTCTGGCCATTCAAAGTCAAAAACCCTCTGTCCGGTTTGCTAGGGTTTAATGCCATACACTTCGTTTTATCGGCATTTATTTCCAGACCCTTGGTCATGCAATAACAGTTAAAGGAGTTTAAGAGTGCCTGGAGTCCCTTCTTGGTCTGGGATATTAGAATGGTATCATCTGCAAAGAGCAGCGCAGGCACCCTCTCTCCGTTAAGCTGTGGGGAATCATTAGTACAACCATTCAAGTAATTGGGAACATCATTAATAAACAAAGAAAACAAGGTAGGGGCCAAGACACACCCTTGACGAACCCCACGTTCAATGGGGATGTTACGCGTCAGTTCGCCATTTGGACCCCACCTAATGTTTGCATAATTTCCAGCATGTAACTCTACTATTTGGGCCAAAAGACACCCTGGCAAGCCTGCCTCACTTAAGGTCCTCCAGAGCAAGTTGCGAGGGACGAGGTCAAATGCGGCTCTCAGATCTACGAAAGCCACATACAAATGACCTTTCCTGATATGCACGTACTTCCAGATCAAACAACAGAATCTGAATATTTGATCAATGGTGCTAGTCTTGCTCCTAAAGCCAGCTTGGAATTTGGAGATTATTTTTGCATCCTCCAGCCAATCATTAATCCGAAAAAGTAGGTGTTTGGAATAGAGTTTCTGCAAGATGTCCATTAGACTAATTGGTCTATAGTTTGAAGGTACCAATCTATTCCCCTTTTTGAAAATTAACACAACTTCCGCTGCATGCCAACTATCTGGAAAGCAACAATTTGTAGACAAAACATTAAACAAACGATTTACATAGGGAGCCCATACTTCGATGTCGTGTTTGTATAGATCCCCCGGGATTTTATCAGGGCCAGGTGATTTGCAGTTTTTTAGTTCATTAATCGCCCTTATTGTTTCCTCCAGTGTGAAGTCAAGGGGTTCAATAGGAGGAGGGAACCATGGTATCTTGTTATCATCACCGTCATATTGTTTATAAAGGGATGTGAAGTGGGTCACCCATGTCATTTCATCCAAGAACGTGTCTTTTACAACTCTGCCTGCATGCCCCTCGTTTGCCACCAGCCTCCAAAAGGCAACATTATCATTAGTCTTTGCAGCAACTAGCATCTCTGACCAGATCGACTCTTCCCATAATTTTTTCGATGATTTTAGGGCACACTTATATACCTCCCTTGCAAGTTTGACTCCTTCCTTTGGTTTGCTTTTGATAGCAAGGAGGAGATTTCTCTTGGCCAGCCTGCATGTATGATCATACCATAATTTCCCATGGCTCCCCACTCTTATGTTTTGTTGCTTTTTCCTTGGCATTTTTGACAAGCAGGTTTTTAATTCACAGAAAAAAACATTGTGCAGTTCAATAAAGTGATCGAAGTGGACAGGTAAAAAAGATTGACCAGCCATAGGTCCGAACATTTCCCCAAAGAGAGAGTACACTGATGCTAGGGCCTTACCATCAGACAAAATATGGGGCCATTTTACTGCACGCCTGTTATTATTTACGTGTACATCCTCACATATTTTGACATTGGTAGTCTCAGATGATGGAATAGCTAGGTTGACAGTAATGTCACTAAACATTTGCACATCAATGTAAAGTTCTAAAGGGTAGTGATCACTTTCCTCCCTACTTGCCACTTTCAAATCAATCAAATAATGCCAAAGGCTAAGGGAAACAAGTATGAAATCCAAATTACTATTGGATTTCGCAAAAGTTGGATGTTTTGACATATCCGAAGGGAGGCGGCCATTGCATGCTCTAAGACCATGGTCTGCAGTTAGCCTTAGCAATTGAACGGCCAAAGTGGAGCACTTAACAGAATTTGAGATTTCAAGCTGGGGGATTTTGTACGCCTGATCCTCGTCCTCAAAAACATCATTAATACCAAAAACCGGTTCGAAATTGCAGTTTAGGTCGCCTCCCAGAATTACCGGAGTATCACCAACCACCTTATTCAGAAAGAGATCCAATGTTTCCAGAGTTGGTGAGACCTTGGAATGAGCAAGTGGTCTATTGTAAACGTTGACGATGTAACATTCATTTCCGTTTGGGGGTACAATTTTTAAGGCCAGGATATCGGGAGTTCCTGTATCTATAATTTCAACCCTCATAACCAAGGGGATTTTTAAGCCATATAATCAACCCCCCTGACGGTCTCCCCCTATCAGACTGGACTGCCTTAGTGCCATAAGTTTTATATCCGACTCTATGCGGAACATCTATAGCCCATGTTTCTTGCAGTAAGCAAAGGTCACTAGTATCAACATAGTCAGCCCATTCAGGATCCTTAAGATTTTTGTCTACACCAGCAATATTCCAGGACAAAATGAGCAAACGTGAGGTTAATCTATTACTGTGACAGGTTTGGACATCAAAAGCCGGCATAAGTACCGGCTGATGATGCACACTACCTAGCTGTATATCGGCACTTTGATTATCTGTCTTAGTAACCACATCTCTTAAAATACTGATGGTTCCCCCATCTAAACAACTCACATCCAGTTCATGACATACCTTATCAGCTGCTAAGGACCTTTCCTTATTCTGGTGGTGGTCGTACTTATTACACAGTGTACAGTAAGTGTCATATAACCTGGGAATACAATCAGGCATAGTCCCAAGTCAATCGACAGCATCTAAACAACTATACCTGTTGAAGGTAGGAATACCAGACCACATATATCGTTCTGCCTGTCTAGCCAAGTTGGGTACATAACCGTGATACTGATTAACGTTGTTCCAATTATGCCCATGTTGTATAGGCCTAGGTGGAGGGTAAAAAAACGATAAAGGCCTAGCTTCAATGGGTGGTGTATCACCATATGATTTCCATTTACAAATCTGTTCAGCACTATGGGGTTCCTCAAAAGAAATGACTATACAGTCACCCATAATTGATTTGGCCATGGGACCTACCCACGGCACCCTACGAACCATGAGGATTTTACTTTTCATATGGCCCGGAATGGGTTTGTTCGAGTTTAACCAATAGATCACTTTGTTTTTTAAGGATTGAAAATTCTCCTCATATTGGTTTTCTAATTCAGGTACCCCTGTGAGAACAATCACAAATGGGCTTGCGTCAGGTGGCAAATCTATATACCCTCCTTTAAAGTTGTTAAAAGAATGGCCAGATTGGTAGTTTAGCTTGTTAGAAACATTGACAAAGGGTCTATCAGTCAAGGGTTTAATACTGGAAAGGTTAGTATGAGGATTGGTAGGTGGATTAGATGTAGATTTCTGTGGAACGGGGGTGTTGGGAATAGGAGAATGGGTAGCAGCAACATTAGGCAGTTGAGGCGTTTTATTTTGAACATGATCCTTCTGCAAAGGTTTGTTGAAGATATTTGCAGATGACGAAGTCGAGGGTATTGGATTTAATATGGCTGGTGTTTTTATTATCGATTTTATATTTGTGCTTTTTGCTATTCCCTCTTTGTTGTGCTGTATACTAGTTGGAATTTTGTTCAAAGGTATCACAGGAGCAGTGGCTGGTGCTTGAATAGGCACTATAGGTACATCAGTGCAATTAAGACTTAAGCTGGATAGTGTAATAACACTTTTTTCCACCTCAAGCAACTGGTTCTCAATGCCAGTTAACCTGACTTCTAATGGCCTGAGTAATTTCTTAAGCGTCTCCCATACCAGTTTTAAAAACTCTTCCGAGGCGGAGCCAAGTCGGCATCGAAGATGGCCGCTCAGTCCCCCGGCTCCGTGTGTCATCTCCTCCTCCGGACGCCTTCCGCCTGCTGTCCCGAATGACAGTGGACGCGAGCGGGCGCAGGAGCAGCTCCGGATCTTGATGGCGCGTCCCCGAGGTCTGTACTACCTCCACAAGGGGAGAAACGGAGGATGGCGTTTGCGGCCTGTGGCAGCGTGGAGACCGGGGACTCGCCTGGAAGCTGATCCGGCCGCCAGTCGAACAACAACGGCCGCCGGCTGCAAGGAGGGCCGGTCGGCGCCGGATTGAAACGGGTCGGCCGATTTTCGGGTCGCTTGCACACCTGATGGGGGACATGCCTACGAGACCGACTATTCTTGGTTTCCCTGGGTCGTTTGTTCCCCCCCCCCCTTCTGGTTTTTGGAACTTTACTCGGCTGCCGCCGGGGACCGTGGCTGATCCTGTCCCGCTCATTGCGGGAGAATCCTGAACTTGAGCTCAGTTTCATTTTGTAGCGCGGCTCTCCCGGCGGCGGTGTGTATTTGGTCGAGTCTCCGCTGTTTCAGTGCCCTGATCGTTGTCCCAGGACGCCTGATGCCCGGCTGCGCATACCTTGGACCTGATTTCGGATGGTACCTCCTCGGAACGTAATGAAGGGGGCAGAGTGCCGCACCCGCGTACTGCTCCCCGGCCTGATTCCTGTCCTATGGAGGAAGGGCGTTTGACGACATGGGGGACATGGAGCAGACCTATATCTTGGCGATTTCCCTGCTGCCTAAGCTAATCTCCGTTTTATTTGCTCGCAGGATGCCCGTTCACTGTGTGGTATGCTGGAGGGTGTTCTCTTTGTTATGGACTTATTGAGCCCGACTGGTGCGTTGATTATCCAGGCGCGATAAGATGGCGCCGGTACTGATATCCTGTAACCTGGGCTTTCGAGCTATCTCCAGTGGGTGACGTTTGTGAGCTGTGACTATCCGTGGGCCCCTGCCTGGAACCGAATTAGGGACTTTGTTTTCACGCCATGCTGTTGAGATACTTGGTTCTGTTCCACCCTCTCTTTACACTTTGACGCTCTTTTCCCTGATCTGACTTTTTGATTGCGACGTAGCGGTCATATTGCTGTTTCAGGTTTGATCCACCACGCTGGCGGGGAGCGGGCGCGGATGTGGTCTGCTCGCAGTGTGACACTACAGACTTGATGTTGTTCCGATTTTCTCCGCTATCTTTCATCCTTATGATTACTGACTTGGGGTATAACGATTCGTTGGGCCATTGTGATGTGCGCAGGACGGGTCAAAGACAAATGCTGTTTCTTCCGTTTCGATATTTCCTGCCTGCGGGGTTCAAGGGGGATGTGTGACGTATTGCTTAATTTCTGTTATCATGCTGGGCTGCTCCTGTGCCTCGTGCATTGTTCTATTCTGTTGCGCTCATGCGGGGGTGTATTATGTCCTGTCTACATTCGTTCCTTGCTGAGGGAGGGCCGGGGGACTGTTAGAGGGCTCCCCTCCATTTTCCATTTCCTTCTTTTCTTCCCTCGCTTGGGTTCCTTCTTTAGACTAGGTGGGTGGTAGTTTCTTTTCTCTATCTTCTACATTTCGGGTTTCAAGACAGGGGCGACAGGCACACTGCTGAGGGGGAGGCCGTAGCTGGAGGCAGGGGTGCAGGGTGGGGGGTATTCTTCGTTTTTCTTTCTCTTTTTTAGTTTCTAGGGCCTCTAATTCTTCTTGTTCTGCTTGCTTTTTTTCACTTCCTTTTTTCCCCCTTTCTCTGTGGGATTCCGAATGATGGGCGGTTTACCGTATGCTTTTGTGTTTTCGACCAGTCCGGGGGATGTTCTAATGTCTTTTTATTAGATCCAGTGGGCGGGTGCTGCGTGGGTGGGCGTGCTGTAATGCTTATTGTTTATCCTGTTTTGCTGCTTGTTCTTGCATGCGCCCCGCTAGCAGTGATCCCGTATGTGCATATCCTGTTTTTTGACGTCCCCTAAGCTTGGCGTTACTACATTGTGTGTCATCGGATCCTGTTCCTTTCTTCTGATTCTTCTCATAGAAAAATGAAACCTCTCTTATCCTAGCGCCGTTATGGTGCGATAGTGTCCTTGTTGTTGCTCTGGACTTTTCGAGGCGGGTTGTATATGGTTTGCATCATTGATTTGCTCTGCCCGTCTTTGTGATGATAGCCGGCTATTTTTCTGCTGGCTGGTGATTGTATCTGCTTTATGTTACAATAAAGGTTTTCAAAAAAAAAAAAAAAAAAAAAAAAAAAAAAAAACTCTTCCCTTCCCCCTTCCTGTTCTACCATATTTGAGGAATTTCTCTGGCCCTCGTTGTCAAAATGGTCAGCCATCATGACCGAGTTTTGATCATCTGTGCTATCATTGATGCTTTGGACATTTGGGGGCGCTTGGTCAGACATATTATTGGCAATCGTTACATTAGATGTTTGCGGGGCAACCCCTATAATATTTTGACTAACGGCTACCTTCGCCTTTTTTCTAGCATAGGCAGATATGTGTTTCCTCTTTCTCTTATGTTTTGGTGATATCTTAACAGGCACCTGACTTTTATTCGGGTCTATTTCCACCGATACCTTTGACTTCCCACCATTTTTAATTCCCTCGATATTCCCTATCTGTGGATCCGAGATGGAAGACTTTCAGAAACAACACTGGCAGAGGGACCCAGGGGAGCAAGGTCTTGATTAAAAGGGGTAGTTGTTTCCTCAGCAGTAGAATGAACCTCGACCAATGTGATAATTGGTGTAGGGCCAGTAGTGCGCTCAGGAGTTTTTGAGTAGGCAATGCTACCTAGGGAGGATTTTTTCCTTAGTGCTAGTTCGATAGAGAGCCTCCTTGCAGACTCTAATTCCAAGGATACTCTGTGCTGGAGTTTAGTGATCTCATTATCAATTGAAAGGTTTGTCCTTGTAATAAAATCGTCCAGGGTACCTGTAGCCTTTTTAGAGGATTTGGTAGACTTGCTCCTGGTTTCACGGACAGACATTATTTAAATTATAAGTGGTTTACAGTTAACACAAAAACGCAACTGGTTGACTCACATGTAGCTTGGGTGAGGGATCTGTGTTACATGGAAGAATGAAACAGAGATTGGAAGAGTGAAACAGAGCTTGGGTGAGGGATCTGTGTTACATAGAAGAACAAAACAGAGCTTGGCTGAGGTATCCGTGTGACATGGACGAACAAAACGGAGCTTGGCTGAGGAATCTGTGTGACATGGAAGAGTGAAACAGAGCTTAGGTGACGGATCTGTGTTACAAGGAAGAGTGAAACAAAGGTTAAGCATCAGATCTTTGTTACAAGGAAGACTGAAACAGAACTTGGGTGAGGGATTTGTCTTACATGGAAGAGTGAAAAGAGATTGGGTGAGCGATCTGTGTTACATTGAAAAAAGCAAAGTTGACAGATTTGTAAATAATTTAATAGAGAAAAAAGCATGACTCGGGAGTAAAGGCTTTTGGAAATACAAAATGGTGCAAAAACAAAGGCGAGGACTTGGGGTCCTGGACACACATTGTATGATGACGCTATCAGTAGTAAAAAAGAAATTGTGTGCCCTTGGTGCCCCTGAAGCAGGGATGGCAGATTGTGCCCTTGTCGAACCTGGAACATGGATTTATGAATGGAAGCACTGCTGTCTCATTCATGGACAGAACAAGTAATCCAGATTATCTGGCAATTACTGCAAAGGGTCAGAGGTGCTACATTGTACAGATTCATGAATAAATACTGCCCCAGTCACAAGTTCAAGCCCCACCAAGGTCGCCGCGTTATAAGAATGCACGCAGTATAATGGTGACTGGACCCTGGTGATTACTTCATTTGCCCTTCACTGTCTGTGTGTTTTCTTTTGTCTGATGATGGATTCCAAGGTTGAGGGACTGAGGCAGGCACTCTGCGCACAGCGCACCCAAACAAAAAGCAGCGTTGGTTGGTTTGGCAATTGGCATAGGCCACGCGCTCTGCCGGCACCACACTACCGCCACCCACGGGCGGCATATTCGTGCTGGTGGTGGTGGCATCACAATGTGGCTTATACGCTACTCGTAGTAGTTACCTTTACGAACGGTCTGTACCTAATTTAACTTCTTCCGTACTATTTTCTACTACTGTTACAGGTACAGTGCAGTGCAGGCACAGTGTGTGTGTCACTGTCAAGTAAAAACAACTTCAGTTAACGGGTCGGGGGTGGCCGGCCTGGGACACACATACACGTGGACTGCAGTGCACATCCGGGGCAGCCTTAGCCTGCTGTGCAGCTTTATTTTAACAAACTAGTCCTGCCGCTGCCAGGCCCTGCCTCACCTGGTGGCTGGTGCTGCTGTTACACGTGTGCACTGGTCAGTAGTGGTACTCACTGCTGGCAGCAGCTACTACTCCTCAACGCCAAATCGCCAATAGTCGTACCGCCACAACGTTGTCCGCCCTGGCCGGTCGCGCTTGCTGCTGGCTCTCAGACTTACAATTAGTGTGCTGTTAAACGATTCTTGAACCAAATGGCTGTTGAACCACGATGATGACTCGGTGACAATGCAGCGAATGCGCGCACATTGCAATGTGAAAAAATCTGCGCGCGCTACCTGCCGCACACAGCCCCAACCTCCGCAGATTTTTAGAACCAAAAATCCGGGCTGGCCCGCAAGATCAAACCTGCACAGCTTTACTTTGACTGATGATTAGACCTACCAGGCCCAGCCTCACCTGGTGGTGCTAGCTGGTGTTGGCAGTTGTAACTACTGGTTAGGCTCACCTCAACGCAGGCCAATGTCGTCCAGGGCAGGTCGCACTCTCATAGACTCAGACAATGACTTTGAACGCTGTTCACTGACTTTGAACAGTGGCGGTACTTGAACCACGATGACTCGGTGCCGGTGGTGAGGTCCGGCTGTGCGGGTATGCTGGGGCGTGGCAAAGCAGCAAATGCGCGTACAAGCTGATAAAATCTGCGCACGCTGCCTGTTGACGCGCACAGCCCCCAACCCCTACAGAAGACCAAAATCCAGCCCTGCCCAACTCAGTATGCCGCCCTCTGGGCCGGCAACACTGAGCCACGGCCGGTGCCATTGAATTACCAACATTTAGATTTGAGAATTAAGAACTTGAAGATGTGAAGAGCAGAATCGGAGTCAGAAACAAGTTCAACATCAACAACAACACATACCAACAGTACGTAACAGTCTGTAACTGTAACAGCAGCACTTGTGGTAGAGCAGCACTCACTCTCTGCCGTTAATTACTATCAAATCAATTACGTGCACTCAATGCATGTAGACCCAGGCCTGATAATTAAGTGCTGGTGCTAAGCAACGAAAAGCACCGGCACAAATTAAGCACTGAAGCAGAGAGGTTTTAAGGCATGAGCAAACTGGATTCTGGCCCTGCACCCCATCTTTCAGGGGGGCCCTGATACAGCCAGCTCTGTTCTGCAGAGTCTTGCCCAGATGACTTTGAATAATTCTTAAACAAATTGTTTTAAATACTGTTTTCCTTTAATTTATTTTTAATGTGGCTGATGTCCGACAGCCTATCACAGGTATTTTGCAGAGAAATGGATTTATGTTTCATGCAACTTTCTTTTAATCACAATCTCACATAAGATAAATGGGAGGGTGTCACAGAGATCATTTGCTGCAACATTAGTGAGCTGCTGTCCTGTTACAGTGTTACAAACACGCATCACTATCTATGAATATTAGATGTAAACTCATTTAGAATGTGGAAGAGTGGGCCTGTGCACTATCAGTGACCTGGCCAAAGAGGGCATGAAAGAACTGAAACAGAATCATGAAGTCAAAGCCACTTTAAACAGGGGCCACCAAAATAGGTTAAGGCCAGGGCCCCCAAAATCTTTAAAATGTCCCTGGTGGCGAGTTACCTTTAGGTACTCGACGAGTAATAGAGACATCATAAATAAGAAGTGAAAACAATAGGGAGGCCTGGACAGAGCCCTGTTTCAGTCCATTATGGACTGAGATCCACTCTATCCGATCTCTCCCACTAACCATTTTATTTATTATTTATTTATTTATTTGTGAGTTTATATAGCGCTTGAATCGACTCCATCTGGAGTATCTCTGCGCTTTTGGGCCGGTTGACATGCACAGAGGAGTGAATGGGACTGGAATTAGATCTCATTTTTAAACAACAGGGTTTTAAGTTGTTTCCTGAATTTCAGATGTTCCGGACATAGTCTGAGATATAGAGGAAGTCTGTTCCACAGTGTGGGTCCCACTGCTGATAGAGCTTTGAAACCGTGCCTAGCCTTCTTGGCGCGAGGCACTACCAGTAGATAGCTATTACTAGATCTAAGATGTCTGGGGGGGATGTAAGGAATACATTTATTTCCCAGGTAGGTAGGGCCTTGTCCATTTATGCTCTTGTGAATCAGACAGCATATTTTAAATTTAGACCTTTGTCGAATCGAAAGCCAGTGTAGTTTGTCAAGGAGGGGCTTAGAAGGTGTTCTTGGAGGGGCATTAAGGACTAGGCGTGCCGCAGTATTTTGAATTACTTGGAGTCTGTCCAACACCCCCTCATTGACAGAAAGAAGCAGTCCATTGCAGTAGTCGATTCGACTCAAGATAAGGGCCTGCACTAGGGTTTTACTAAAATAATCAGGCAGTAGAGGAAAGACTTTGCGCAGCAGGCCGATGGTATGGAAGCATGAGCCTGCAACGTAATTGCTATGCTGTTTGAGTGATAATTCCTGATCAAGATGAACCCCCAGATTTTTAACAACCTTTTTGGGTTCTGGGACCGTGCCAAGATCAGGTGGCCCCCAGTCCGGGGTCTACAATATTTTAGCTTCTCCAAACAGCATAACTTCAGTCTTACTGACGTTGCATTGAAGATAGTTGGTGGACATCCATTGGGCTACGGCCTTCATGCCTGCAGAGAAGGAGTCTTTTAATTCAGCGGTTAGGGTTTTAAAAGGAAAGAGGAGCTGCGTATCATCCGCATATGATACGGGGATGAAACCAAAATTGCGCATCACTCTTGCCAGGGGTGCCACATAGATGTTAAAAAGTGTTGGGCTCAGGCATGAGCCCTGTGGCACCCCCTTTGAAATATTTACCTCCGCTGATCGATATGCACCCCTGGTAACAGTTTGGGTGCGATCGAATAGGAAGCTCCTCAGCCAGGCAAGGGCTTTGTTCTTGATTCCTACGTTCGACAACCGGTCAATAAGGATGTTATGTGACACGGTGTCGAACGCAGCCGACAGATCAAGTAACACTAAGATCACAGAGTAGCCTTTGTCCTGGAACATGTGCAAGTCGTCAGTGGCAGACAGAAGGGTGGACTCTGTGCTGTGTTTCGGCCTGAAACCCGACTGAGAATCGTCCAGGCCGCCAGCTGTTTCAATATAGCTGGAGAGATGCCGGTTGACATATTTTTCAGTCAGTTTGCCCAAAAATGGTAGCAGAGAGATGGGCCTTAGATTGGATAATACGGTCCATGGTATGGCAGTATTTTTCCTAATAGGCCTAACTAGTGCCTGCTTCCATTCTCTGGGGACGGACCCTGTTCTGAGTGACAGGTTGATAAGTTTCTCAATCATAGGGCATTATGTTTCTAGTAAGGCGGGCATTAGTCTGGCTGGAATAATATCATCTGGGCTGCCGCTTTTGATTTGCCCGGTGAGTTTTACTAACTCCATTGGAGAAATGGGGGGAAAATTGTTCAAAACGTGTATATTTCGCTTGGCTTCTGTGTCATGACTAGCATAAGCTGCGTCTGTAGTCATGGCATTGTTAGAGTTGACTATTTTCTCGTATATGGTATCTATTTTACTAGAGAAAAATAGGGATATTTCATCACAGAGCTGCTGAGATGCTAGCTCAGAGCTTTCACATGCTACAGATTTGACAAAGGATTGTAGTACCTGATATAGGACCCTAGGGGAATTGTCTGCGGCTGTAATTTGAGATGTTATGTGGGTTTTTCTCGCAGTACGGATGGCACTAGCATTAGCATTCACTAGCATTAGTGATAGCTTGTAAATACAGGCAACGGAGCTCCACCATCACTGTTTTATTGTATCTTCTCTTTTGCATTATTTATGCTAACAACAAGAAAAAACAAGCATTTGCAATGCAATAGGTCTCGCATTTGCAAGAGTTTAAGCTATTGGCATTGTAAACGACAATGGCTTTTATTTATCTGTTTTGATAATTAACACATAAATATTAGCAGTGTCATTTATAATGTTAATAGATCAAACTCTTGTAAATGCAGGACCTATTTAATTTCAAATAAGCGGCGGCCATTGTTCCGGACTGCTTGGAAAGTGAAAGCACACATGGCGCAGTGAATGTTGCAGGAAAGCATGTTGTGCCTGCAGTAGAAGAAACTCATTAAAGAAAATAGTGCTTGCAGACTAAATAAGACATACCGTGTAACAACAGAAGTAAAAGGACCAGTCAACATGGGAGGTTACAAATGAAGACAAGATAGTACTAAGGAGGGACTAACAAGCCTACTAACGAATCAGAAGCCAGCATTTAGGGAGGACATTGACACAAGCCAATGACAAATATGGGCGGAGGGTGCGCGGGGCTTCAAGTATATACTTGAATACAGCATGCCTCACCGAGTAGTGCATATGTTGCCCAGGCCCGACCTACAAAGGGGAAAAAGTTGCTAAGATGACAGGCAAGAAACGGATAATAAAATGTGCCCAGTTAGCAGGCTGGGAATTATCTATTTGGGGGGTGAGGCGTTCCCTAGACAACCAGAGCCAAGAAGAGAACAGGTGGTTGATGGGGTGGAACTTGATAAGAAAGCCCAGACAGCAGGCTGGGAAACTAGGCTGGTTGATGGGGGAGGTTGTGGAGAAATGTTGCCTAGACAGCAGGGTGGGAACAGGGAGCGGGGAACTGGTTTGGTGGAGACTGCCGAGATGGCAGGACGGGAATGGCAGGGAGAGGTTGCCCAGCCAGAAGGCTAGGAACAGAGGGGTGGAGGGTGTTTGCCCAGAGAGAAGACAGAGAACGGGGATGGGGTGTCCAGGTTGCAGGACAAAAACAAAGGGGGAATGTTGCCTTGACAGCAGGAGACAATGGGGCTGGAGAAAAAGGTTGCAAAGACAGCAGGCCGGGAACAAACAGAGGGCTGAAAATAAGGGGTGAGGCTAAATGCTGCCCAGGCAGCAAGCAGGAAACAGGGATGGCAGCCCAGAAAGCAGGCAGGAAACAGGGTGGTAAAAGATGCCTAGGCAGTGAGCAAGAAACTGATAGTAAAGTCTACCCAGACAACAGGCAAGAAGAGGTGTAGAGGTGTAAGGCTGGAAACAAGAAGAACGTTGCCCAGACGTCAGGCCAGGGGTGTGGGAGTGGTGGGGAGAGGAGATTCAGTTGCTATGGACCGTGGAACTTAGCCTAATCTTCACACCTAGAGAAAGAGAGGGAGTTGAGAAGACCAGAATTCACACATAAGGAGGAAAGGTAGCTTCTATTGCAAGCAAATAGAGGGGAGTGATTCGAGACTGCACCTCTAAAGGGATGGAGGAGGGTTTAACAAGAAAGACTGCACGCTTCTGGAAGGAAAGTAGAAGACTCATACATGCCAATAGGCCAGTCACTGACTAGATGAAGACCAACTGGCTTAAGCTAAACACTGACAAGATCGAAGTGCTGATCTTTGGAAAAAGCACCTCTCCTATGAATGACACCTGGTGGCCTGCAGAACTGAGGCGCATTCCCACACAGAGATCACGCCCACAACTTCTAGTCAACTTGAGGAAAAGACTCAAGACCTGGCTTTTCGACTGAGCCCTGCAACCCAGCTCCTGGTTACTCTCGCAGGTGATTTTAGCCCTATACAAATAATGACTGAATGAGGCGGGAGACTCCCCGTTTTTTAAACCAAAATACCATCATCTTGGCTGTTTCCTGCCTGAAATTGCCTCTGTTTCAATAGAACGCAATGGGGGAAATACATTTTCCCGATTATACATATATTGGAATCCCTGACTTTCCTCTTCTAAAAGTTGGCATAATACTGGATGTCTGGGCCATGGGGAGATGCGACCCTGACTTGCATGGGAAGGTGTCACGACATGAGATGGTGAGAAGAAGCATTCTGCCTTTTTCTGGACTGCACTCATGGTACCCTCATATTAAGGAGGATTGTTTCCCTGCATGAGTCCTCAGGGAATCTTCGCCTTTATACTCGTGTCCACTTAAGAAGTCACTAATTGTAGGTAACCAAGTCATTGTACTACGCATACCACGTGTGATTAAGATTGCCAGTTTTCAACTATGCCCTTTATAGCTAACTCTTCTCTCCGAGGTCAGAACGCTGGACTACAGATGCAAGACCCTCCTGTCTCTTAGCTCCCCACTCCCCTGAAAGAGGAATCAGGGAGTTAGTGGTGGGGGGGCATCTCTCTCCCCGCCGTAGAGTTAACAGTTGTGAACCTACCACGAAGATAACATCCCACCAGCGATTCCTACTACCTTCTAGTCCACTGTAAAACACTAACTCAGCCCTGTGAGCTCCCAGCTAATGCACCCACCGCACTCTTGCCACTGCGGCGTTGCCGAGAAGTCACATGCTTCTCTTTCTGCCCCTTGCAGCCATTTCGGTACTCGGGGCCCAGCCGGCAACGGTTCACTACTGATGCAGTTACCCATCTGGTTAGGCTGCAAGCACTCAGCGGGACTCTTGAACCGCCCCCAAAAGCACAGGGGGCACAGTCCGCACTCACACACATTCACTATATGCTATTGCCCCCCACTGACTGCGGAGCGTGCAAACCTGATGTGATTTCTATAGGGGGAGAAATGTACCTGATACACCATTTATACGCACCCGTTTTTCATAGCTGCCAAGATTTCAGATTGCTTATGTGTGACTTTTCATAATTTCAGTGATATTATGAGTGCCATTCAATCACGATGAATGACACTTTCTCACGAGCAAAATCAAACAATGAAGATTAGGGAAACTTATAAATATCAGAACTAGCTCCCATTTGAGCAACAAGAAACTCTAAGATCTTAAAACTGCTGAAAAGCATCAGTGCACAACACCATTTTCTTGAAGTTTGTGGTTCTTATATATACAACTGCTCACATTACTTTCTGAGTCAACGCACAATGTACAGCCTCTTCATTTCTTAAGTGCACAGGCTGCCATAGCTGCCACGTTTTGGGATTATTTATGTGTAACAATTCAACGGTTTCAAAGTATTTATGAGTAGCATTCTGCTGCCAAATGTTTGACACTTAGAGTGACACATTCTGTCCATTTAATCCATGGAATGAAGAGCACTGAAAGAGATAAATATCGGAAATTACAATATTTTGAGCAATAGGAAGCTCTAAACATATCTTGAAACTAATTGAAAACAACTAAAATAAAAGCTTACTAACCTACAACCTCTTTCTAATATGACAATTCTGTAAAACAATTGCGGCAAAGCCTTTCACGGCAATGAAGCACACTAGAAGGAAGGTCACAGGGGCTGTGAGGCACTTGCTTAGACTTACAAGACATCAATGGTGAATCAACAATGTGCAGCAGGCACAAGTTAGTTTTAGAGACCAGCACGTCTAAAAATATACTTAGATTAATAAAATCATGCCTCAGGTTCTCAGTACAATATAGCTAAATAATTGAAAGGTGGTGTAGAAGGTAAATATAGGCTGAAGAGCTGCAGACGGTCCAGTCCTGAGTTGTCAGAGAGCTAACTTGTGTTTACCAGCTAGACTGGAAAAGAAACACCCCCCACTCCACGGCAGGACTGGGACACAACAGAAAATGAACTCTGGGAGCAGATTAAAAGTTCTCCCTGTTTAACAAATCAGACAATTAAAATCGGCCCACATTTGCAAATGAGAGCATTTTATGGCCATGTCAAGACACACTGTATAGTGTTTTGCAATATATAGAAGACTGCAGGCATCTAAGCTTGATGTCGGTAATCTTTGTTATATTATCAGGGAAATCAACAGTAAGACCTGGCCAGACCACAAACAACCAAAAGTAATTAGTCCACACACTGACTGGTCATATGAGTTATTCTTCGGAGGCTGGCAGTTGGAATCTCAAGGAAAAAGAAAGCTGTTGCCCCTCCAACTCTGCTGATTTTCAAGCTAGAAACTCTTTCATTGACCTAACAGGCCCTGAAACAGCCAAAGAAAGTCAGCGCACACAAGGGACCTGTGACATCCATACGGTAAGAAAGGACTGCACTCACAACAGGGACAGAAACAAAAAAAATGAGCTGCCAACCGCCACCTCTGTTGGACACATACTGGTGATCTGCACGGTAGAAATAACCCTCCAGACAAAGTTTATTAATATCAAGGAAATCAACAGTAAAACCCTATCCTGCACACTGTGTCGTATCGTCAGTGCCTGACCTCTGTTCAAGGACAGGGCAGGCAAATAGGAAGGGGCGGGGAACAGGAAACGGGAATAGGAAATGATGTAACAGGGCAGTGCGATACTGGTAGTGAATGAATTAAGACGTGCTACCAAAGCGCTCCGGCTCCGGCGTCCTTTATTTAAAGGGGGTGGCGACACTGGCGACGAGGGTGGGATCGCTATATGCCCACTGAAATCGAACGCACCCCAGCCGTCTGTATACGGCCTGTGACCCGGCGAGCCTGCAGCCATTTCACCCGACAGCGCGCGAGAGCACGAAAAGCAGAGAGCAGCGTGTTGGGAGCTGCCGAGAGCGTGCGAGAGCGCGAAAGGCGCATTGGACCGACAACCACATCGGGAGCCGACCAGATGTAACCCTCCCCACCACATGTGACAGTGGTGAATTGCACGCACCAGAAATGACGCAAAGAGGACAAAATGGACAGAACGACCCAGCGAGTGACAACAAGAATACCGAGCACACTGGGGTGAGTTCTGCATCGCGAAATAAAGACAGTTGCAGTAAAGCAGACACTGGAAATAAGCCAAAGGCGGGAAGCAAAACAAAACCCAAACCAGTGCAGCGTCCCGAGAGGCGGCCATTTTGAGTTCAGGCGCTGGCCATAGACTCCCCATGACTCTGAAAAGGCGGCCATTTTAGAAGTCAGGCGCCATCACCATTTCAGCCTACACACTGCTAAAAGAAGCGGGAAGTTCATAAACACTGGAAACCAAGTCACTGGAACGCGCAGGTGACAAGGAGAGACCAGCATGTCTGACCCCAGCTCCACAAGTACCTCAGGAGGAACAGTGGCTCCGACTAACCCACCAGGCCCAGCGGTTCCAGGCAACCCAGCGCTGACACCCCAGGTGCACATGGGGGTACCTTATCTCCGGCCGCCGGAAGCCCTGGAATTAACGCCTGGCAATAGCATGGGACCCAAATGGAAGAGTTGGATCAAAGACTTTGAGGACTACATGACTGGGTCACATGTACAGGACCCCAAGCAAAAACTTATAGCCCTTCGTAACTTAGTAGGAAAAGACATTGCGCAGGTCATCAAAGAGCTGCCAAATGCAGCCACTGCCCCTTATGAAGACGTGAAGGAGGCCCTTGACAGAAGATTTCTACACAAGCGTAACCTGGATTACGAACGCTACACGTTCAACTTAGCCATCCAGGAGAAAGAAGAGCGCATGTGTGACTTCATCGTGCGCATCAGAAGATTAGCGCGCCACTGTGAGTTTGATAACTTCAACACTGAAGATTGTGTTAAGAATTGTGAAGTCTGAAGTCCATAAATAAAGTGGATCTACATCACGATTACTAAAGAACTCTGGTGTCTGACTTGAAAAGGATTTGCAATGGACTTGTAACTATTATTACTGATGGATCAACTTTGAAATAAGGATATTATCTTTTTTGAGTGCTCAGCGAGAAATTTTGAACACTGAAGACGCGCTGCGTCTCCGCATAATTGAAGGTTGCCACTCCGAGTCCTTACGCCAACGGCTTCTAAAAAAACATTACACTCTTGAAGAGATCGAGGAACTAATGAGGATTAATGACCAGGCGGAAGATCACGCAAAGAAAATAGAAACCCACAAGACTGAGAAGAAAGAACAAGCTTTCCGGATGCAGGCGCACAAAGACACAAGGTACAAAACAGACTCTCACAGGCCAAGCAAATCAACTCCTTTTGTGACCTCCAGGAAGACATCGTCCAGACACGAGTCACGGTGCACAAACCCCAGCAAATCTGCACCAGCGTGCTACAGATGTGGACAAGATTACCCTCATTCAGGACAATGTCCAGCTATAGGCCATCAATGTCATCGCTGTGGGAGGGAGAACCACTTTGAGACTGTCTGTCAAACCCAACTGTCAAGGCGAAGGCCTTAAAAAATCCGGCCTGCTACGCGACATCACGCTCGCGCAGTCAAGGGGAGAGAAGGACGTTCATCCAGCTCTTCCAGATCCAGTAGTCGGTCAGCAAATTCCCATAGATCACGAGGCCGGTCAGTAAGCCCATATCGTCCTCAAAGTCGATCTACAAACTCATATCGATCACAAAGGTCACCATCCAGCGAGTCAGCATCACACACACCGGTGTCACAAGACAGTGACGAATATATCTGCATGGTGTCGGACCCTGACCGCCTGAAGAAATACCCGAAACTGGACATCAAGATCGGAGACCACCCGGCTAAATTCGTCCTTGACTCAGGAGCATCACTAAATTACATCTGTGCGCTTGAGTACCAAAGTATGAAACCACGACCCAAGCTAGAGCCAGCAGCTGTCCGCATATTCACGTGGATGTCACAGAAACCTCTGCCATGCTTAGGTCGTTTTCCCAGACGCTGTCGTTCAAGAACCGGACGATCCCAGCGTACATCCACGTCATGGAAGGACCAGATTTAGCTGACTGCTTACTCAGCCTGCCGACAGCTGAAAGATTGAGGCTAGTAGAACTCCTCTACATGACCGAAGATGCCCCCGACATTGTTGCGAAGTTCCCAAACCTCTTCAAAGGATTAGGGCAACTCAACCACTTCAAAGTAAAACTACATATCGACGAACGTGTGACACCCATCGCTCAACACCACAGAAAGGTACCCTTCCACCTGCAGCAGGCTGTAGATGACGAACTACAAGACCTTCTAAAGACGGACATCATCGAGCGCACGTCAGGACCCACCCCATGGGTGTCACCAGTTGTAGTGGTACCCAAGAAAGGACAAGACAATAAAGTACGGCTATGTGTGGACATGCGCGCGCCCAACACTGCCATCGAGCGGGAGCGCCACCCAGGGCCACACATAAGTGATATGATCACTCGCCCCAATGGGGCTACAGTTTTCTCCAAGCTTGACCTTAACAAAGGTTATCACCAGCTGGAGTTCCATGACAAGTCGAGGTACATCACGACATTCACAACTCATCAAGGCCTGTTTCGCTATAAGCGATTGAACTTTGGCATTTCTTCAGCCGCCGAAATCTTCCAAGAGGCCATCCGGCGAGTCATCCAAGGAATCCCTAACGCTTTCAATTACAGCGACGACCTACTAGTTTTTGGAAAAGACCAGACTGAGCACGATACTGCTCTGGACAGGGTATACCATGCGTTGCTGAATGCCAACCTGACTTTAAACGCTGACAAATGCGAATTTCACAAAAACACCCTGAAATTTTACGGTCACATCTTTTCCAGAGACGGAATGACACCAGACCCGGAGAAAGTGTCCGCATTGACCGACACCCCAACGCCCCGAGACGTCAGTGATCTCCGTTCTTGGCTTGGAATGGCCAGCTATTGCGCCCGCTACATCCGTGATTACGCTACTATTAGCTACCCTCTAAGAGCGCTCACACGTCAGGGCCGTTCATTCACGTGGTCTACCACGTGTGAACAAGCATTCGCCGAAATCAAACAAGCTGTTAGTTCGGCCATCAACCTTGCCTACTTCGACACAAACAAAAGAACAGAAATCACAGTGGATGCTAGCCCGGTAGGCCTCGGTGCTATCCTGGCACAATATCGAGAGGACTCGGATCAACGCCACATCATCGCGTATGCCAGCCGTAGCCTTACGGATACCGAAAAAGCATACTCCCAACCGGAGAAGGAGAGCCTGGCAGTGGTGTGGGCATGCAAACATTTTCATCTGTTTGTATACGGGAAGCATTTCACCATCATCACAGACCACCAGGCACTCGTCACCATCTTTGGCAACCCCAACGCCAAAATGCCACCGCGCATTGAACGATGGGGACTACGTCTCCAAGACTACATATATACCATCATCCACAAGCCAGGGAAAGCTGAGAACCCAGCCGACTATATGTCCCGACACCCCCGACCACTCACCGGTGTCACTCCCTCCCTGGCAGAAGACTACATTCATTTTGTCATTGGCACCGCCTGCCCACCTACAGTCCCGCTGGAAGCCATCAGGGACGCATCTGCACAAGATCCTATCTTGCAAGATGTTATGGATCGTATACGCAGTAACTCCTGGCGCCATGTAAAAGTCACGTCTCAGGACTCCAGTCAGCATCTCCGCGACCTGGTAGCGTTCAAACATGTCCAAGAAGAGCTGTCCATCAGTGAAGATGGTCTACTCCTGAGAGGGGGGAGGATTGTAATCCCACAAAAACTACGTCAAGGAGTGATCAACCTGGCCCATGAAGGTCACAGAGGCACAAGTGCTACAAAGAAGGCGCTGCGAGAACGTGTCTGGTTCCCCACACTAGACCAGATGGTAGAGACAACCCTCAAAGACTGTGTACCATGTCAACTAGTGAGTCGTGAAGAACCACCCGCTCCCCTCCAGATGTCAGAACTACCAGAAGGGGTGTGGCAACAAGTCGCCGTCGACTTCTTTGGCCCTCTGAAATCAGGCCAATACATCATTGTCGTCATGGACGAATACTCCCGATTCCCATTTGCACAGCTAATACCATCCACCAGAGCGACCATAGTAATTCCTGTGCTCGATAAAATCTTCGCAGCCTGGGGCATCCCGCTGCGAGTCAAATCCGACAATGGGCCCCCATTCAACTGCCATGAATTCACAGAATTCGCAGAACACCTCAACTTCAAGCACCAGAAAATCACACCGCTGTGGCCTCAAGCCAATGGTATGGTGGAACGCTTTATGGGGACACTGTAAAGGGCAATTCAGCAGGCCGAATTGACTCATCGAGACATCCAACAAACCCTGAACGAAGTTCTACGGGCATACCGCACCACGCCGCATAACACCACCGATCAGTGTCCAGCCACTGTGATGCTAGGGAGAACTCCCCGCACTCGACTGCCCACGCTGAACAGCACACTTCAGCCACGGAACGTGAACATTGACCATGACACCTTAGTCAAGACAGATCAGGGAAAGAAGTTACAAATTAAAGTGTACGCAGATCGGCGCAGACGAGCCAGAGACACTGACATCCAAGAAGGAGATTGGGTGCTGGTCCGGAGTGACCGAAGGACAAAGGCAGACAGTCGCTATCTCGCTCACCCCCTCAAGGTCAGCAGACAAAAAGGGACTATGATCACAGCAGAGGCTGATCACAAACGAATTACCAGAAACATATCACACTTCAAGAAGTGCAACTCCAACAGTCACCATGATGTCCAGCCATGTGAAACCTCCACTGACTCAATGAGCTAAAGTGAGAACAGTGACCAAGGTCATTATAGCCCAGTGAGATTTAATGAGGCCACAGATCGTCACGTCAGGACCCCAGAGCAACTGAGCCGCCCTAAGAGACAAGTTAGAAGGCCAGCACGCCTCATCGAAGAGATATGAGAGACCGTAAGATTTTGTACAAAAGGGGGAGGTGTCGTATCGTCAGTGCCTGACCTCTGTTCAAGGACAGGGCAGGCAAATAGGAAGGGGCGGGGAACAGGAAACGGGAATAGGAAATGATGTAACAGGGCAGTGCGATACTGGTAGTGAATGAATAAAGACGTGCTACCAAAGCGCTCCGGCTCCGGCGTCCTTTATTCAAAGGGGGTGGTGACACACGGGTCCCAACACATGCCCTTAAACATCCAAAACATAATAGCCCACATCGTACCTTACCTCCGAGCTGCTTTTGTTTTAGGAAAGCTAAACCTGCCGCCCATCGCTTCAATGTCTCCGGGAGGCAATCAGATACACTGTATGGTCACAGTGGGGTGCCTCCTTGCTGGAAAAGAACCAGTAAGCAAGGCGCCACCCCTGATCCACGTGGGAGCACCTGGTGCTGACATTCTGAAAACATGGTAGGTATGCTGGTGGGGAGTGGAGGGGGTTCTTTATGGCCTATGTTATAATGTATAGTATTTTCTGATAGAGATCGCAGGTCACCCGACCAATAATTTCACCACTTAGGTTCTCGGGCCCATATATTTCATTTCACCATATACATTGATCAGATGACCTTACGATCTTCTACCAATAATCATGAGTCCCTTTCGATTATTTCCAGTGTACCCGACTTACCATCCACCGTTTCGGGTACCTATGACCACGATGGGTCAGGGAGCTAGCTGTAAAAGGAAAGGCAGCAAAATACAAAACCCAACCTACAATAATTTCGAAAGTTTCATCAAATGACCACGGACAACTGGGAAGTTTTAAGGTTCTTTATCTAGAATTCAGGCTTGAAAAATCATTAGACTTACAGATAAAAGGAAACGATAATCAAGGTAACAAGGATACATAACCATTACAGGAAAAATGTAAGGGCAACCATCTCAGTTTGTAACTAGGGCTACAGGGAACACGCTAAGACAGTTTTCATGAATGTGAATGAAAATTTGGAATCCTAACAGATATAGTAAGGGTAGAACATGAAACAAGCTATAACTCTATCAAATTACTTCAGTCAGTTTTATACGAGAAAAGTATAGACCATATTAGGAAATTGCAAACTGCAATGGAGAAAATGATTTCTAAAAGGTAGGGTAACATAGGAACACGCTATGAAATTAAATGCAAATAACTTTATGATATGCAATGGTTGCGGAAAGCATGGAAAATTATCATATGCAAAGTATGTCTTTATTGAAGCAAAGACAGAGAATAGAAAGGTGCAGTTTTAGAGTTTTCGGCAAGATATTTACCTAGACTAGTGTGAAAACCAACCCTGGCCACGGGTCAGTTAAGGACAGGAAATACCCCAAGGAATAGCAGTCATCAATGGGACAGCAGGTGCAGAATGGACACCTCAGGACAGGACAGGAAACCCAGATTAGGATCAGGACAGGACCACCAGGATACGACCAGCACCCGCAGTTCGGAAGCAACGCCTGCGCTCCACCCTCTCTGCAGCTATCGGTCAGAACCCCGATTGGGTTAGCGAACTCCCCAGCAAAGTGCTCCGCCAGCACTTAAGGTTTAGTAAAACCTTAGTCTATGGTCAATTTCGGACAGAGTGCTCCGCAGCGCTCTGTATATTCAGTCACCTATTGAGTGCGTTGGGTCAGTGACAGGTCAGCTATTCGGACAAGTCGGACAATTTCTCTAGCTAAACCTAGGCTAGATATACTCTTTTGGGTCAGGGTACCACCCTCCAAATGTTGCAAAGTGTCAGAATCCCCAATTTCGATTGGTCCTAAGGTAGGATTTGGTTAACACACCAATCAAAACAGACTATTGTAAGACTTATTTTGCATGTTAAGGTACCGCCTAGCAAGATTGGGGTTCCCATGAGAGAATATGCAGAATACAATAGAAATAATGTCATTGTATCAAATCAGGAACATGATTTCCCTATCCTCCTGGGTCAGGGGTGGCGTTCTCAGGAGCCTCTTGTCTGTGACTGCCAGCTGGCTGAGTTCCACCGCTCAAGGCTACGGCTGCCTGGGCTGCGCGGTCATGCGCAGAAAGGACCCTCAAGATGGCTCTCGACCCAGTTGGACCCCCCGTTTACCATGGTACATGAAAAGTAAGCGAAAACAAATTAAAACATAGAAATGAATGAATGTATTACATGTCATGATTTCACACTTCAGGTTTATCATAAAAAAATTATACTATGCAATTAGGGGTAAGTGCTACACATAACGACACGATGAGCAATAGCACGAGCTTCACTTCATTATCACATTAAGCTGCCATTTTATGGCGATTACGCATGCGCACCCTTTCCCTCCAAAACTATATCTACGTGAAGTCACGTGAGTGTGACTGACGCATGCGCAGAAGAGAAAGTCAAGCAGCGGCCATTTTAGGAACAAGGATTAATCGTATTAGTAGAACACATAGGCAAGCTTCACTATTACACACGCACATTCAAAATACATAAAAATTAGTAAAACGAACAATTGAAATTACGAGATTATAACACATTTTCGAGGTTCTTGACTCGAGCAAGTCGCGATGCGAAATCTTGCTCTATCAATCCCCTCTTTGATGATATTTACTATCATCACAAATAATGGAACCAGATGCCAACTTTCTTTCACACCTTGTACATTTCTATCTCTTCCAACAGGCGATTCAGTTTCTCTTTCTCATTTTTGGTAGGGTGAGAATTTTTCATCTTTTTATAAATCTGATTATTCATTTCTTCCAATTCGAGCTCATCCGCACTCCGTTTCACTCCTCTCGCATTCACTTGGTATTTCTTTGTGTGTTTGCGACATTTGCAACAGACGAATATGAGAAATAGGATAAGACCTATTACTCCAATTGGCATTAGTACCTTAAGCAATAAGCTTTTGCCTAAACTAGCAAACCAATGACCTACATTGGAGAGACCATCAACCAGTCTCTTCCAGGCACTGTCAACCTCGAGTGGTTTGAGTTCCTTTTCCAAATTAGTATTGTTTTTCACATATCTTTTGAGCTGTACACTTTTGTCCGGAATGTAAGTGCAACAATGTTGCGCCTTCAACATCCGGCAGACTCCGCCCTCTTTTGCTAATAAGGTGTCAAGAGCAAGTCTGTTCTGCAAAACCATTGATCTGATCGCAACCATTTCAGTATTGACCAGCAGAAATCCATGAGCCGTGTCCGTAGACAACACATCCACTATTGTGGATAATTTGCAAATTCTGTGAGTGTTCAGAACCACTCCCACTCCAGGTATCAGTGCACTAAAAATACTACCTATTATTTCACCTACGCTTTCTCTTTTACTACGCACTAAGCCATTAGTGTTTTCGTTGCTTCCAGCAATTTCATTCACGTGGTATATTTTCGGGAAAACAATGCCAAAATAGAAGCTTCCATACCAGTGATCCGGCAATTTGAAATAAGCCTTGTTTCCACATACATAATAAATTCCGGGAAACACAGGTTCTGACCCATTTTTGAAACCCCAACCACCAATTACCTTGTAATTATGTTCACATTGACTGGAACCAATGAAAATATTATTATAATAACTAGTCTTCTCGCGATGAAGACAGAGTTTCCCTTTCTTTTCGAAATCCAGCAACAAAGCAGGCCCTGCCCCGCCATTTGAGGTGCTTTCCATGTCCTCTGCCCATTTTGGGGTTTTCTGTCTTTTGTCATTTGCCTTTCTTTGGAAACTCTCCCTTCTTTTTTCTGCCATGTTCAAAAATATTTTTTCTTGTTCATGTAATGAACAGGTCAAGTTGTCTCTGTGTGCTTCATTTAAGTCTATGGTACCTATAGTCAGAAAGTATTCTCCCATATAACGTGTAACGTCACTTTTGGTATGTACAGGATTCAGATTTCCACGTATAGGAAGTTCAGAAAAGATCACGTCATTGTTAGAGTAATAGTACTGTAAAGGTCCTCTTTTGTAAAATAAGCTTGCTAAAATACTACAGGAAATCCCATAGGTCAGAGGTAGGTGATGATATGTCACGCCTTCAGCTACAGAAGTAGGTAGCTTCATGCAGACATAGCAATCTTCTATTTCCATAGTTTCTACATAATGCACTAACAGGTTTGCGAAAACATTTAAATGAGTCTGGTTTCTAACTCCGTGGTAATGTAGTCCTTCCTCATCTGATGCTTCTAAGTCTCGTTTTGTCTGTCTGAGTGCTTTTTCACGTCTTTCTACACTTCGTGATGTCAATTCTTCAGTGTCGGAAGTCTGAGTAGGGTCAATATTAGTATTTTTGCTAACCATAAAAGGAATGAAAACTGTTAGTCCTATCCAAACTAATATTACTATAACTATACTACATATACATACCTTGCAGCATGTTTTGCAACAACTGCGGCTAGGTCTACCACTCACGCTTGAATCAGACATTTTGGCTCAGAAGAAGTTTTCAACCCCTCTTTGTGGCCTTGCCCAGGTACCTTTATGCTGAGCAATTTCACGGCCGTTCGTCCTCTTCCTCTGCAGAGTAATCAGTAATCGGTTCCCCGTCGCTTTCGTCAGTAATATCAAGATCCTCTAAATTTTCCAGAATCAGGTATGTCCATTCAGGATCCTGGTATTTTTCATTCAGTCTTTTTATTCGATCACTCCTTCTTTTGGAGCTTTCTCCAGCTTGCTCTGCTATTCGTATGCTTTTTCTTCTGTCAGCAAGTTTCTCTTCCACTGTTTTTATTCTCAATCTTAGTCTCTTAATGTATCTTGGTTCGATATTTTTCTTTTTCTTGAGTCTTTTGGTTGGCACTGTGAGTTGACTTTCTTCTAATGCTCTTTTGTTTTCATTCGTTTGTGGCGCTTCTTTTGTCTCTTCCCTTCCTGTCTGACTAGTCCCAGGTCTTGTATCTAATTCTTCTGCCTGGTTACTATGCTGGCCTGGTTCAGGAGAATTTTGGTTCTGGCTTTCGAATGTCTCTGTTTCTGTGTCCTGAACACGTTCTTCTAGTTCTATCTGATCCTGTTCAAGCACTTTGATCTCTTGATTTTCTTCCGCTCGAACTTTTGAACTAGTTCTAGTCTGTCCCTTTTCAATATCAGGAGTCAGTGGAGGAGTATCGATCACTTGTTCTGTCCCTGTCTGACCTCCCTCTTCGTCCTCAGATTTGATGTGAATCTCAATGATCTGAGGGTCTTCGCCTGTGCCTGTCTCGACCTCTCTAATCCACTCTCTATCTTCGTAGATTCGCTCTCTTGTTCTGATTGGGTCTTCAATGAAATCGATTATAGGTATCCAATCATCTTGGCTGGTGCTCGGTTGCTCGTCATCAGCTACCTCCGGACCAACGTTTACAGGACCCTCAGCTGGACTGGCGCTCGGTTGTTCGTCTTCAGCTACTTCAGGACCGACATCCGCAGACCCCTCAGCTGGACAACCTTCAGCTCCAGTCTCCTTGTCTGGAATTACCTTTTGAGTATGGCTGGCATGGATCCACCTGGGAATGCCTGCACACTTCACTGCTGTCGTGGTCACCAGTATTACTTGGCGTTGTTCTCCCCACCTCGGTGCAAGGCAACTCGAACGAGTATGCTTCTTTATTCTAACCCAGTCACCTGGAACCAATTTGTGAACTGGAGTTGTCGGGTTGGCGACGGCGTCTTCCCCAATCTGGCGAGAGATAGAACGCACTTGGTCACCCAGTTTCCTGCAGTACTCAAGTACCAAATCATCAGAAATGCTTAACAGTTTGTTTCCTGGTACCCATGCCTGTCTCATCACTCTTCCCATCAATATTTCATGGGGGCTCAGGCCTGTTCTCCGATCTGGAATACTTCGGAGTCCCATCAGAACAAGAGGCAAAGCAGTAATCCAATTCATTCCAGTTGAGTCACACATTTTGGCCAACCTTGATTTAATAGTGCCATTTATCTGCTCTACCACTCCAGAAGCCTCTGGACGATGTGCACAGTGCAACTTTTGTGTGATTCCAAATGCTTTACAGAGTTGGTCCATCACCTCATTCTGAAAATGTCCACCTCTATCTGATTCAATAGTGACTGGCACCCCGAACCTAGGTATCAATTCTCGTAGTAACAATTTGGCTACTGTTAAGGCATCACTCTGTGGGACAGGGTAAGCTTCCACCCATTTTGAAAATAGGCAGACCACTACAAGGACATATCTTTTTCCCTCGCAGCGTGGCATGGTGATGAAGTCAATTTGTATTCTTACAAAGGGACCCCCTGACTTTCCAATTTTCCCCAGTTCAACTACTGTTCTTTTGCCAGCGTTGAACTGTTGACACGTCATGCACCTCTGGCAAAGGGATTCTGCTACCTTCCTGAATTTCGGGTTATACCAGGTCTGTTGAAATACCAGAACCATGGCATCCCTACCAATGTGTGATCCTTCATGTATCAGTCTGGCCATAGGGGCAAGCAGGTTCCTAGGTAACACAGGCATACCATCTGGGCCCACCATGACACCATCCTCACGTCTTGGTCGACAACCAAGTCCCTTCCACTTCTCTTTCTCTTCCCAGGGCACAGCATGCTGCCATTCTCTCACTTCATCCCAGGTAGGCACTTCTTCAAACACCATAAGTTGGCAGCTGTTTCCAGTCCCACCCCGTCTGATATTCATTGACATGCGATCCATAGCACATTGTTTTGCCACCCGATCAGCAAAATCATTTCCCAATGACACAGGGTCAAGGCCCTTTTTATGAGCAACACATTTGACCACTGCCAATTCCTTTGGTAATTGGATTGCCTCTAGAAGGTCTTGGATAACTTTTCCATTTCGAATGGGGGTACCTGATGAAGTCAGGAATTCTCTTTGTAGCCATAATTGGCCAAAGTCATGCACAACCCCATAACAGTCCTGGCTGTCAGTATACACTGTTATTCTTTGGTCTTTTCCCAATTTGCAAGCTCGTATTAAGGCAATTAGTTCGGCTACTTGTGTAGACTTTATTCCAAATAAACAGGATGCTTCTTTAACTTTGTCCAACGCAACCACAGCGTAGGCAGCACTTAGGCCTACAAGTTCGTGTCTCATGCAAGAACCATCCACAAACCATTCCTCATCATGTACAGGCAAGGGTGTTTCTTTAATGTCTGGGCGGGGTTTAGTACTGAATTCTGTCAGGTCAATGCAGTCATGCTCGTTCTCTCCCTGGTCTTCTAAAACCATTGAGTCAGGGAGTAGAGTGGCGGGGTTCAGTATATTACACCGAGTGATGGCCACATTTGCAGCACCCACGAGAATCCTCTCGTATTTAGTCAGCCGACTAGGGGTGAGATACTGAGTCTTTGTTCTGGTTAGTAAAATCACAACTGCATGTGGAACATACACAGTTACAGGATGTCCCATGACAATTGATTCACTCTGGTCTAAACTTGTGCATGTTGCAGCCACTGCTTTCAAACATCCAGGTAATCCAGCAGCCACTGGATCCAAAGTGGCAGAAAAATATGCCACTGGCCGTTTAGTTAAGCCATGTTCCTGAGTTAGGACCGACAATGCACAATTGTCTCGTGTGTCACAGAACAGAGCAAACTCCTTGGAATAATCTGGCATTCCCAAAGCAGGAGCGGTACACAGACAATCCCGTAGTTTAGTGAATGCTGTTAAGCTTTCATCATCCCATTCCACAGGGTCCGATGCTCCTTTCTTTGTCATTTTTATTAAAGGCTTTGCATGGACTGCGAATCCCACAATCCATTGCCTGCAGTAACCTACAACTCCAAGGAACATTCTAACTTCTTTCTGAGTACGGGGTAACTGCATCTTTTGAATTATTCTTACTCTCTCTGAGGTCACTTTTCTGATTCCCTTTTCTATCTGGTGCCCCAGATATTTCACTGATTTTGAACAGAACTGCAATTTTTCTGGGGCCACTTTATGTCCCTTTTCACTTAGGTGATTCAGTAGGGCAATGGTGTCAATCACGCAATCCCTGTGACTTTTGGACGCCACCAAGAGGTCGTCAATGTATTGCACCAAAACTGACTTTCTAGGTAAGACTAAAGTTTCCAGGCATTTTTTCAAGATCTGATTAAAGATAGAGGGGCTCTCTGTGTACCCCTGGGGGACCCTGTTCCAAACGTACACGTGACTGTTGAAAGCAAATGAGAAAAGAAATTTGCTATCTGGATGCAATGGGATCGAAAAGAATGCATGACATGGGTCAATCACAGTGAACCATTGAGCATCCCAGGGAATCTGATACAGAATCACTGCTGGGTTTGGGACAATCGGACAGCAAGGAACTACAATTTTGTTTACCTTTCTCAGGTCCTGCACTACTCTGTACTTGCCACTAGGTTTCTTGATTCCAATTATGGGGGAATTACACAGGCTACTCATCACTTCTTGTATGATGTTTGCTTCTAGTAATTTCTGTATTTCAATGGCAACTCCTGCTCTCACTTCGGCACTCATTCTGTAAGGCTTAGTATTGGGGTAGGCTGCATTTTCTTTTATGGCTATTTGTATTGGGTCTACATTGGCCATTAATCCTACATCCTTTCCTGTAAAGTCCCATACTTCTGGCTTTACTGTCTGTTGGAGTTCTTCAGGTAAGTCCTGTATAGTCATTCGCTTAATTTCTGAGTCTGGTCTGACTAACATTAGCTTGTAAATACCATCTTCATCTGGGGTTTGAATTTCAACGCCCTTTGGTGTGCAAAAGATAGTGCAGTTCATTTTGCACAGCAAATCACGGCCCAGTAAGTTCACTGGACTGGTATCACAGACGACAAATCTGTGCATTTCTTTGAAGTTCCCTATTGATATCTCCATGGGCTCGGTAACAGGGGTACTAATCAATTGACTAGATATACCCACTACTTGGATTGCTTCTCCCGAGAGGGGTAGGTTTGGAACGTCTGCTGTTCTCACAGTAGAACGGGTAGCACCAGTGTCCAATAGAAAGGTGACATCATTTCCGTCAACCTTTCCTTCAATGTATGGCCCTGACTGGTCTACCGGCAAAGAGGCGCCAAGTACACACTCCTTGTCCTCCCCTCTCAGGCCCCGTCAGTACTCGTCGTCACAGAAAAAAGTGTCATTCAATAAATATTGCGAAGTTGCTGCATTTCTGTTCTCATTGCCCCCCCAGATCTCTATATCATCTCCCTGCGGTGATTTTCCCTTAAAAGTTGGCTTTGGCGCTCGGGGTATTTGAATCGTTTTTACCTGCTGCTGGGTCTTTCTTGGCTTTTCATTCTGCGTCTGTGGAATTAAATCAGGGGTTTGGGTATTATCGGACTGTAAATACGGACACTCGTCTCTCCAATGTCCAATTTCCCCGCACTGGTGGCAGGGAAATTTCTTTTTGGCTTCCTCTCTGCTCATTTTTGCTCGGGGCTTTCCTCCACCCCCACCCCCAGGGCTTTGGTTCTGAGTAGTTTTATTTAGCTTATTCAATTGTTTTTCCTGCTGTTCTGCAAGTTTTACTTGAGCCCACATCACTTTCTCCTTCAGGGCCTTCTTCTTTTCTGCCATTTCGTCCTCACAGTACTTTGCGTACCGTAGGACCTCGTCCATTTTCTTGGACTGCCAACAGATTTTGTTATCTTTTATCCACTGACAAATTTCGGGTCTTAAACCGTTTACAAACCTGTAAATGAAATGCGTCATGTCCTTCATTTCGATGTTATCTATACCGCTGTACGTTTTGAACACCTGCAACAGCCTTTCATAAAAGGAATGCACAGTCTCGTCCCTTTCCTGTGTGGTTCTATCTATCTTGGTCCAATCAGTTTCTTTCGCGGGCACTTTTAGCTTCAGATGCTGAATTACTTGTTCATATTTCCTCATCACCTCAATAGAGGGTTCACCTGTTTTGGAGTCCCTCTGGTATTCCTCACTAGGCCAAGCTATGGCTATTTTGCACTCAGTCCACAGATCTACAGGGACCACTATATCGAAGAACCCATCCAGGTCCTTCCACAAGCACTTTTGCACTTTTACAAATCTTTCTACCTGCCGGTACCAATCGACTGGCTTTTCTCGTAATTTCGGGAAGTCATTGGTAAAAGACACAATATCCTGTCTGGACCATGGAACATGTACGTATTTTCCACCTGGCACTTCGCGCATAGGGCATAACTATTCTGGTTTGTCTGCCTCTTTTAAAACGAATTCTGGGGTTACCTGCTTAGACCTGGCCTCATCTTTCTTTCGGGCCCACCTTGCTTTCCATCTTTCTACGTCTCCCCATTTCTGTAACACTGTCAATAGTTCCTTGACCTGTGCCTTTTTCCCTGATATATTCAGGTTTTCTAAATCTTTGTCTGAAAATTCTGCTCTGTATGGTTTCTGCAAGGGTTTCGATTTTGAAATATCTATTCCCATGCTAGCAGCAGTATCTGTCAATTTTTCATGAAGTACTCGGGCATTGCGGGTAAGACTTTTGCAAATAAACAACAGCTCTTCTTCAGAGTAGGTATTTAATCTGTCTAATCCTACATTTCCTGCCATAAGTTCTTCTATTTCTACTCTCAGTTTGTAGAGATCTAGAGGTTTCGACTGAAGAGTTTGTTTTTCTAATTCTTGGCTCCATCTTTCGATTTCCCCAGGTGTTACTAAGGTGACACTTCTAGTACCCGAAGTTGATTCCATTTGAATCTCCCTCGCATTGAAAGGGTTATGTCTTTTATGCATTCTTTTCCCTGTATTTCTTTTGGGCAGATCCATTAGTGAGACTTCAGACTCGCCCTCGCTTGTCTGTTCATCTACAATTAAGGGTTCTGGTCTTGGCTGGGCTATGACTGGGGTAATGACTGGAGGGTTTGGACTATCGTGTCGGTCCCCATACAACGGAACCACGGGTCCGATGGTTACTGGGATTGTCAATGCTTCAGGGCTGGTGTTTAACTGGGAGATTTTCTGAATTATCTCAGCTCTCTGCTTTGCTAGAACTTCTCGCTCCTTTTCTTCCAATAATCTCTCTAAGGATTTGTCATGTAACACCTGCGGGGTCAGAGTGGGAGCATAACTCGGGCAGTGGGATGAGTCTCACTAGGTCCTTCACCATAATTAGGTCCTGGGAACAAGCTTCCTGTACCTAGGGACCTTGGATCCTGTTGATATAGAGGCTGTAAAAACGGCATTCCTGAACCTGATGGTCTCGCCTCACCCTCGTAGGGAGGTCTCGGGGAAAAATCGCTTCCACAGGAGTATCTGGCATCCCCACTAGCTGATATTCTTGGATAGATATCCCTTGTATCTACAGGACCCAAGCTCTCGGTATAAGGAGGTATGGGGCAACCCCCTCCTACACTGGCTGATCGGGCCTCATCCTGGGGATGAAGTCTTCGGGAATTGTCCCCCTCACTGGAAGGTCTATTTCTTTCATTATAAGGAGGCGGACTTCTCATAAACAGGTCATCTAATAATTCATCATCCGACTCTCCAATAGGTACCCAATGTTTGCACTTTTCTGTTTTCTTCTCCCCCCCAGGAGGACCACATGCTGGCATCATGGGAAACAATCCTTCTACAATCATATTCTGTCTCCACTGTTTCATCTTTTTGGCTCTGGCTTCCTGCTTCAATTTTGGATAAAATTTAGTTAACCCTTTACCCATTCGGGGCTTATCTCTTTCAAAAGCCTCAATCTCCCATTCCTCTAGTGCTTCATACTGCGTTAACCTAGGTCTGGGATGTAAGTCATTCATTCGGGTTCTCAGATTGAATAGAATCCTACTGTTAAAGGTACCCTCTAACGGAAAGGCCAATACTCCGTCATCTTTCGTGTTTTCCGCCCAGTTCTCCAACCATACACATGTGTTGTACCCTTTATTGAACATCATGAAAGATGCGGGAGTGTTGGGTGGCGGTATGACAACACCTTCTCTAGTTTTAATCGGCTTGTCCTTTTTGAAATAATTCTTCACTTTGTTTACAAGAGACACTTTTCTCTTATTTCCGTACATAATGTCGTTTTTAACACCTTTCCACTGATCGTTCTCAAATCCCATATGCCGTGGATCAGGTCTGGTATGCGGTCTATACGAATGCCACATACGATTTTTACGAGTGACTTTGTTTACAAAACTCACTTCCAATCCTAGTGCGTCTATTATTTTCGTGCGACCAATGAAATGCACGAGTTCAAATAATCTCGACCAATGGGTGCGCGGCCTTTCGCGAGACTGTTCTCACGCTCCGGCACTCATCCCTCCTTTACAATTCCAGCTCCGCTACACACCCGCTGCGTCTACCAATCCCAGCGCGGCACAGAGTGACATCAGAGCAGCTTCGCGCCTGACTCCCTCCTTTACAAGGTAACGGAAACTTTCTTTCTTTCTAAAGTGCTAGTGCTTGGTTATTTAACAACGAATACACATTCGCCACTGTGCTCAAGTGTCTAGACAGGACAGAGTTTTGTTTCACTGCAAGTAAACTACTTCCATTTACTTTTCACACTCTACGGGTAGATCTCTTCCGCCTACCCTTCACACTAGCATTGGGGCACCTGCTACTTCCCTAGACTCATCCACCTTTCCGGGATATATCCAAGTCTTAAAGTTTCACCAGCGAGCCCTTTTGCTTTCACTCAAGCTCCGATGAACCTGCTACTCTTCCGGTGTGACCCTCACTAGGTTATGCCACAATAGGAATTTTGCCAATGAACCTCGTTACTAACATTTATTCAATCATACATTCAGAAAAAAAAACCCTAGTTAGTGCTTCCAGTTCTGCCTAACCTGCACCAACTTTCCTTGAAAGCCAGTGACCTCAAAGCAAGTGGATTCTATTCACCACTCGCTATTCAATTCCCCGGGGATTTCCGACAACACATAAAACGTTTTACTAATGAATGGATAAATACATATAACAGTATAAGAATAAGAACAACAATTTTAAAACATTTCATAATTTTTTTCAAAGCAAACTTTTCAAGTGAGTGATCAAATCACTCGAATTGTCTACTCTCATTAGCAGCATCCAACTTAGTTAATCTTAACTAGTCCTACCTAACCTTTAGCTATTCCCTAACCATCCTCGATGCTACCAGAAAATTACTGATAGAGATCGCAGGTCACCCGACCAATAATTTCACCACTTAGGTTCTCGGGCCCATATATTTCATTTCACCATATACATTGATCAGATGACCTTACGATCTTCTACCAATAATCATGAGTCCCTTTCGATTATTTCCAGTGTACCCGACTTACCATCCACCGTTTCGGGTACCTATGACCACGAAGGGTCAGGGAGCTAGCTGTAAAAGGAAAGGCAGCAAAATACAATACCCAACCTACAATAATTTCGAAAGTTTCATCAAATGACCACGGACAACTGGGAAGTTTTAAGGTTCTTTATCTAGAATTCAGGCTTGAAAAATCATTAGGCTTACAGATAAAAGGAAACGATAATCAAGGTAACAAGGATACATAACCATTACAGGAAAAATGTAAGGGCAACCATCTCAGTTTGTAACTAGGGCTACAGGGAACACGCTAAGACAGTTTTCATGAATGTGAATGAAAATTTGGAATCCTAACAGATATAGTAAGGGTAGAACATGAAACAAGCTATAACTCTATCAAATTACTTCAGTCAGTTTTATACGAGAAAAGTATAGACCATATTAGGAAATTGCAAACTGCAATGGAGAAAATGATTTCTAAAAGGTAGGGTAACATAGGAACACGCTATGAAATTAAATGCAAATAACTTTATGATATGCAATGGTTGCGGAAAGCATGGAAAATTATCATATGCAAAGTATGTCTTTATTGAAGCAAAGACAGAGAATAGAAAGGTGCAGTTTTAGAGTTTTCGGCAAGATATTTACCTAGACTAGTGTGAAAACCAACCCTGGCCACGGGTCAGTTAAGGACAGGAAATACCCCAAGGAATAGCAGTCATCAATGGGACAGCAGGTGCAGAATGGACACCTCAGGACAGGACAGGAAACCCAGATTAGGATCAGGACAGGACCACCAGGATACGACCAGCACCCGCAGTTCGGAAGCAACGCCTGCGCTCCACCCTCTCTGCAGCTATCGGTCAGAACCCCGATTGGGTTAGCGAACTCCCCAGCAAAGTGCTCCGCCAGCACTTAAGGTTTAGTAAAACCTTAGTCTATGGTCAATTTCGGACAGAGTGCTCCGCAGCGCTCTGTATATTCAGTCACCTATTGAGTGCGTTGGGTCAGTGACAGGTCAGCTATTCGGACAAGTCGGACAATTTCTCTAGCTAAACCTAGGCTAGATATACTCTTTTGGGTCAGGGTACCACCCTCCAAATGTTGCAAAGTGTCAGAATCCCCAATTTCGATTGGTCCTAAGGTAGGATTTGGTTAACACACCAATCAAAACAGACTATTGTAAGACTTATTTTGCATGTTAAGGTACCGCCTAGCAAGATTGGGGTTCCCATGAGAGAATATGCAGAATACAATAGAAATAATGTCATTGTATCAAATCAGGAACATGATTTCTCTATCCTCCTGGGTCAGGGGTGGCGTTCTCAGGAGCCTCTTGTCTGTGACTGCCAGCTGGCTGAGTTCCACCGCTCAAGGCTACGGCTGCCTGGGCTGCGCGGTCATGCGCAGAAAGGACCCTCAAGATGGCTCTCGACCCAGTTGGACCCCCCGTTTACCATGGTACATGAAAAGTAAGCGAAAACAAATTAAAACATAGAAATGAATGAATGTATTACATGTCATGATTTCACACTTCGGGTTTATCATAAAAAAATTATACTATGCAATTAGGGGTAAGTGCTACACATAACGACACGATGAGCAATAGCACGAGCTTCACTTCATTATCACATTAAGCTGCCATTTTATGGCGATTACGCATGCGCACCCTTTCCCTCCAAAACTATATCTACGTGAAGTCACGTGAGTGTGACTGACGCATGCGCAGAAGAGAAAGTCAAGCAGCGGCCATTTTAGGAACAAGGATTAATCGTATTAGTAGAACACATAGGCAAGCTTCACTATTACACACGCACATTCAAAATACATAAAAATTAGTAAAACGAACAATTGAAATTACGAGATTATAACACATTTTCGAGGTTCTTGACTCGAGCAAGTCGCGATGCGAAATCTTGCTCTATCATTATATGCATGGTCTGGAGACGGAAGGATACAGGGACTTAGGATGTAGCCAACTTAACTCATTTCTAGACCACTTTAGTCTTTCTGGGCTACGGCGCACAGCAGGAGTTCCCTGTCTAACCCCCACAATGAATCTTTTCGCTATAGAAATCGCATCTTTGTTTGGGGCTGTTCTCATGACCAGAAGTGACCTGAAAACTGTCTGTAACCCAATACACCTGTGCCAGGTGAAGTGCACTCAAGGGACTCACATTTGAGCCCTTGTTTAAAAGGACAGCAGAGAGCTGTAAGCATTTATCACAAGTGAACAGGCCATTGAAAGCCCATTTGATTAATTTGCATAACTAGCTGCATCAAACACTGAACTTTCTGTTTGCCCTAAAAGACATGCAATGCCCTTGTTGGTTTAGATGTGGAGAGCCTGTACACAAGCTTACCCACAAAGAAACCCTAGACATCATAGAAGAGGTCCTCTATGGAGTGGAATGGACCTACCATACACCAAAACACCTAGTCCTTGAATGCTGCAAGTCGGCTTTGACGGAAAATTACTTTCGATTTGAGGAACTCCTGTTCCAACAACAACACTGGACCAGCATGGGCAGCACCTTTGCTCCAAGTGTGGTGGGGGTATATGTTCACCACTGGAAGAACACAAAATCTTTTCCATTAACAACCCACACCGCCACAATATTCTTGAATGGAAAAGATATATCGATGATGCACTCCTAATTTGGAATGGCAATGAATCAGAAGCCAATGACTTCATGACTTCTTGTTGGGAAGTATGGCTCACTGGTTAGAAGCGGCAGACCCTGAAGCAGAGATCGGCCCGGGACCAGGGTCAAATTCCCGACGCGGCAGGGTCTTGGGTCAATGTCCGCGGACTCGATAATTCTCGCCGAAGGTCCCACTCTGCAACTCTGGGCAATAGCTTGCTTAATCACCACAACGGCCCCATCAACGCCGGGGATGCCTGGCTTCACCTTGGAGGTGCTCAGGAGGGACCATCTCACAGGGAAAGCCAGGACGGTTTCCCCAGCGGTATACAGCGCCAGGACACTCCGAGATGGAGTAACAGTGCGCTTTACAAGTATACTTACCTTACCTTACCTTACCTTCATTAAGTGGGTAAATCGACAGGACCCATACCTGAAATTCACTCACAACATGAGCAGATCAGAACTGGTTTTCTTACACCTAAACATCTATGCTGCAGAAGGGGCACTCTAGACAACAACACATTTTAAAACAACTGCTAAGAACTGTCTTCTTCTATACGACAGTTTTCACCCGAGACACCTGAAAGAGAATCTCCCCATAGGGCAGTTCCTCAGGCTCAGTAGGAACTGTTCAGAAATGAGGGACTACAAAGCTCAGGGCAAGAAGCTATCCCAAAAACTCCAAAAGAGAAAATATCCAATGAACATAATCAACAACGCCAAGAAAAGAGCAGCAAACAATCATAGGGACGCCCTCCTTGAAACATATGAGAAGGAAGACAAAGAGAAAGATAAGAGCCATATGCATCAAAACCTTTAACATCGCATCAGACAGGGTTGCCAAGATAGTCAATAAACATTGGCGTATCCTCAACAGTGGCAAATTGAATATCCCAAAATCTATGTTCTCGCATAGGAGAGGGAAAAACCTCAGGGACATCCTGGTACACACCCATCTAAAACTTCCTCTCAAATATGACAACAACCAATAGATGATTTGTACGCTACCAACAGGCCATCACCCATGTGGTAATTGTAGTGTATGTCACTTAACTACTACCAATAAAAAGGTGACCTTCAACACAGGAATAATGTGGGAATTATGAAAATTCACCACCTGAAACACCACAGGGGTGGTGTACATGACCACATGCCTTTGCGACCTACACTATGTGGGCATGACCACTAAGAAGGTCAGCACAAGGATATGTGTGCATCGGAACAACATCAGATGCCACAGAGCCAGCACCAGAATGACAGCACATTTCAACAACATGAAACACACTGCAAACGACATGCGTTGAGTAGTGTTAGAGCACATAAAACACTGCGACAACTTAGAACAGAGGTTGTTAGAAAAGGAGCAGAGATGGGTGTATAAATTGTACACAGATACAGCAGGCCTCAATGACAATATTACGTGGGGGCAGTTCACGAAATAAACCACATTATCCATAAATCACCATATTATCACCCTGGACAAATGTTTTGAAGAACCTTGATAATACATCTAAAACACCCTAGATACTGCATCCTTTTGTCCCACATCTATCTTTTTCAGATCCAAAATCAAAAACTCATGCCACCAGCAAGGGCCAACTGATCTCATTTCCAACATGACGGTTGTGACACAAACACTGAGTGAACACTGGGCCCTTAAGTTTAATTTCTAGATATATATATTTAATATATCAGCTTTGACATCACCCTTTGTATCCATTACGGCCCCACAATGAGCCTCTCACAGAGACTCATTTTTGTTTTTTGTCGGTCTAACAACCGTTTTATTTTTATTTCATTATATCATATTTTTATTATCTTTATTCTGATTTTCATTCCAGTATACACGCTGACCGTAGCATTTTCCTCTGTCTAAGACAGCCAGAAGATTCTAGGAGTTATTATGAATAATGGTTTCACCCCTCCAAGATGGCCCTGTTTTTCGTTAAGGAAAATGGCCAATTTTCCAACACACTCATGTAATTTCCTGCATTATCAAATTGATTTTTTGATAACCTTGGCAACCGCACAACTACCTGCCTCAGTTACACTGCGGGGGCAAGACTGAGGAACACTTCCATATCCTCCTATGTGTATGACCAACAGTAGCGGTCATCTTGGTTTGCTTTAACTTCCACAGTCTAGTCAATTTGGTATACTAGCATGACTGGGCTTTTTCCCATTTAAACTGCACCAGGAGACAGATGTGCTAAGAAGCGGCCCGCCCGGGTGCCAGTAGGTGTTATTAGATGGAGGTGTGCTTTGACAAAGTAAGTTTCTTTTTCCTCAAGGTTCCTTCTGACTTTTCAAAGCACTATTTTTCTATTTTTTGTTTTCTTTGAGCATCATCCATCCACGTTATGGGCAGACACAGCAATATGTTTTGCTGGTAGTTCTCTTATTTTCTCCACTTTGCTCACAGTTAACTACAATGCTCTGTATCTCTTTAGGGTATGACTACAAGCCCCTCTACCCCGGCAGAGCAGGAGGCATAGTATTGCCAAAGCATAAGTATGTTCTAGAAGTATTGAGAAAATTACGTGTTTATATGTTATATGTCATGTGGTGTCCAGTTTATCCACGAGTATTTTTAAAGTTATATCCCTGCATCCAACTATGCTTTCTCACAATGGAGACAGACGTCTGATGTGTTTTATTATGTCACATTAGGTTAAAGCATTAATTAATTATTATCTCAAACGGCTTCAACTATAGAGGAGCACATTGATCGGATTACCTCATTGGGTATGGATCTACCTACCTGAGAGGTAGCAGGCATTATGTGCTAACTGGTTCAGATACTACGAGTCAAAGACTAAACCGTATATATTTTGAATTGGGTGCTCACACATTAGGTGTGCACCCTCACTTTATTATAGGTTTTCACAAGGAGTGACATGCATGGGGTACTGAAGAAGAGGTTTAGGGGATACCTCGAAACATGTCGACTGAATATTAGAGACTGTATACACATGACAGTTATATCTTTTCCCTACTATTTAACCCCTTTTATCCTTACCAACTAGGAGCGAGAATAAAATATTAGCTCACTAGCTAGGTATTTTTAGCATCACTTTCACCACTCCACGAACACTGCACTACACATTTCTCCACAATAAAGTCCTCCTACGTAGTTCCGCAAGTCGCAGCATGCCCCAAGCAGCAGCTGTTTGGGATGGCCCCATGATGAAGCATGTCACCTAGGGGCAACCCTGGGTGCGTGAGGGGACTCCAGCAATGAATTTTCTTATTGTTGGACAGCGGTCTTGTTCTTTCATGCATTCAGGGTAACCCCCATTCCCTGGGTTAGGTTTTCTGAATCTGACATTTACAGATTATTTGTGAACTACATGTACATTGGAGGGTGAACCTAACCAGCACCTCCATCTCCCCCATTTTTTCATTGCCCTAAAAGAGAAACAATCAATTTAGAGCTGCGTACCGACTTGTTCTTTGACTCGTTCAGTGCCCAGAGCATGTTACTGGTGCTTAACATGGATACATAGACGCACTGGCACTCTTACCAACTTCACTAGCAGCACAACTCAGCTGCTATACAATGCTGATCACTCCAGTCTAACTAGTCCCTCTCTCAGCAACGGAGGCTGCGGAGGTTGCCATGATTGCTGTAAAGTAGCCCAGCACCTGCCAGCCTACCACAAGTTAACTCTGGAAGCAGGACGTACAGCCCGGTCCCCACTGTGCCACATTGTAAGAAGAATACAGACAAGAAGATAAATGCACGCACGCAGCGTGCACGTCCCTGCTCTCTCCCGCAGCAATACTCCGTGGGAGTATATTGAGAGAAAAGGTGGGACAAGCAATCACCAGTATCCATTTGCCGGCTATTATTTCTAAAGGACACACACACAAGCCAATCTAAAAGCGTGGGATGAGTCAGACCCCACAAGTACATACAACAGATCACCACAGAGTAAGCGCTGTAAGCTCGACCGAATGAAATAAAAGATACCTATACCTGAATTGCATGTCTGTATCACACTAGAAGGTTCGGGCCGAAACACACTTTCTGAACAAGGGGGGCAACGCAACAATTGCTTTTACTTAACATGTATACTAATCCTTTTTTTAAAGAGAAATCGGCAGTTATAACACAATTGGAAAGACTGTGCCAGTGCAGGGGAAAGCACACGGATGAATTGTATTGTTATTAATACAATGCTTCCCTATACTTTGAAAATGACACAGCTAGGTGCAGTAAAATGGCACGCAATGCCAAACCGCACAGTGTCATTTTTTTGTAAATAACGGGCATAGTATGGAACACTCACAGTACCACTTTGCATCTCTATTAACAGCATTAGGCCTTAGCATATTGAATGAAAGAATTCCAGGGGACAAACCCTTAGCCTGGACACATATCTCGCGAAATATTTCCACCATTATAGATTGCTCAGCAGTCACATTGCCCCTCTTCAAATATATCGGCGATTTTAGGATTTAAAATACAAAAGTGCAGTTTGACAGTCCAAAAAAGAGCACACAGATAAGTTCTGTGCTAAAATGCTCCAATTATGCAAAACTGGAAATTGCAAAATCTTTTAGAAAACTGTTCACAATGCAAAGATACCCGAGGGGGCCTGGGCTCAACACCTGAAGAACCATTACTCCACTGCACCAACTCATCTTTCAATAAGTGTACAGCGCAAGTCAACAAACATCAAATTAAATGGTAAATAAGCCAAAGTGGGAGAAAAGATAATCAGGAAGAGAGAATTTACAAGCCTTTTACAAACCAACCAAGGGGAATACCAAACCTGATCAGGCAAGTGGAAAACCTCTGCAACCAAGGTTCGTTAGATCAACAAATCTTATAGAAAACATCATAAAGAACAGTAGATCACAAGGGGCCCCGGGCTAAAATGGCTTACTGCCCATGATTTTCAGGCCCAATATAGAATAGTGGGCAATAAAACTCAATATCTAGTACAGTTCAGTCAGTTTACATCAGGTCATCCCGGACTCCTGGCACAACTATGTAGCGCACCCAGGGGCATATTATCAAGAACAGACGATAAAATGATTGCCGCTTTATTGGCAGGAAACTGCCGCTAAAGCGGGGATAATGGGCTTGATAATAGGTCCTTGTGAATTCCCATAGCAGCCCAGGTTAACACCAGAACCTGGGCTGCTATGGGAATTCACAAGGGCATATGAATTCTTCGCCTATATACCGCGATCCCACACACATCGTTGATGATTCCTCAGGTATGATACTTTACTAGATGTGCCAACATTTCATCTAAGCATTCACCCACATGTAAACCTCTGACATAGCAACACATGACAGTGTTTGTGTCTGTGCGGGCAGTTCAAAGTAGTTCTGCCAAAGTGTTTAGATGTAATGAGGTGTGAGGTGCAAAAGCATAACACCATGACACAACATGCTGCTTTTGGTCTAGAGAGTAGAGTAGAAAGTAGAGAGTAGCAGATCTTTGATTTGGCTTCTTGATACAAGGTGGAGTGGCCCACTAATCAATCGAGAATCTGGGCATGAACTATCTTCAATAAAGAGCGTTCCCTCTGGGATACATGTATATTTTCATATACATTAGGCAATACTGTGATAAGTCAGTATTGCAATCAACAAACTTCTTTCAGAAAATATTCAAAAGCTTTCATTACAATTACACTTCACCAATCGATGCTCCACGGAACATAATATCCACCAAACAAATGACTATGCATCAAATCTAATACTCATTAATTTGACTAACACTGTCATCCTTATATACCCTTATTATAAAGCCACAGCACATAAATGATTAAAATTGCATCATTAGAAATGTGTTCGCAAGGGTGAGACGCATTTGTAGTGTCTGAGTTCACACACGTTAGTCACACTACTATTTATGTATGCATGCATGTATGTATAGGGTATTTCCATAGTGCAGTCCTAGCCATAAGGCATAGGAGTGCTCTACGAAGTTAAAGCCAAGCATAACATCAATGAGTGATAGGATAGGTAGCGGACATGGAGGCTGTTAATGCATGCTAATATAGTGTTCTTTAAAGAGGTGGGGGCATATTATCAAGGAACGGCTTTAAATTCGGCAGGAAACTGCCGCTAAAATGGCGATAATGGGATTGATAACATGCCGTAGAAAATTCTAATAGAAGCCCATGTTTCTAACTCCTGAAACCTATGTTTTTTTCAGTGAATTTCAAAGGTTTTTTTAAATGCTAATTCCTAACTATATAAGGCCTGAAACCTATGGTTTTTTCAGTGAATTTCAAAGGTTTTTTAAAAACTAATTCCTAACTATATAACTCCTGAAACCTATGGTTTTTTCAGTGAATATATATATATATATATATATATATATATATATATATATATATATATTACCTACTGGCGATAGCCAGTAGGTATATATAGTTAGGATTTTTTTCCTATGGGATTTTTGAAAATTCTATGTCGAATAACTTTGGCATTTGAGGACAGAATTGGCTGCAATTTTCAGGAAAATGGAACATTTTGTTTCTGAGCAGCCCCTGAAAATTTGGGGGGGTTTCGTCAAGGGGGGGCCGAGAAAAAAGGGGGGTCCCAAAACGTGTTTTTCCCATGCAATTTTCCATAGGGCGGTTGGCCTCACTTTTAGCCTGAACGGCTGAATGGATTTACACCAAACTTGGCAAAATAGTAGGGACTGGTAGCCCGATGTGCCTTTGCTATGTCTCAAGATATAGGCTCCAGTGGTTTTTACGAAAATTAACTTTGAAAAATATATATTGGGCTACATTGGGCTATATATATGTTAGAGCCCAAATGTAGCCCAATGTAGCCCAATGTAGCCCAATGTAGCCCAAAGATGGCCACCAGAGACAAAAAAAACAAATGTAGCCCAAATATCAGCCAGATGTAGCCCAACTATAGCCCAATGACAGAATGTCCCAGAGTGTTCTAAAGAACAACTAGAGTGCTAACAGTCCTACTTATTACAAAGGTATGGCACACCTGAAGCCATCTTGATTGGAATAAAGTGGTATCTCTTAAAACATTTAATTTAAAAAGGAACAAAATGAGGGGGTTCATTTTGCCATAGAAAGTATGATTAACGAATATATGACGAAATCCCGCATACCATCAGTCCGCAAAAAAAATCCCGCATGTACTATTAGGCCGCAAATTCAAATAACGAAAACTTTTAGAACGAATATGCCTTTAGCATACACTAAACAACTAAACTACCCTAAACCCTAAAACACTACCCCCAGCATGACCCTACACTACACAAACAGTACAACACTACCCTAAACCCTAAAGCACTACCCCCAGCATGACCCTACACTACACAAACACTACAACACTACCCTAAACCCTAAAACACTACCCCCAGCATGACCCTACACTACGCAAACACTACAACACTACCCAAAACCCTAAAACACTACACCCCAGCATGACCCTACACTACGCAAACACTACAACACTACCCTAAACCCTAAAACACTACCCCCAGCATGACTCTACACTACACAAACACTACAACACAACCCTAAACCCTAAAACACTACCCCCAGCATGACCCTACACTACGCAAACACTACAACACAACCCTAAACCCTAAAACACTACCCCCAGCATGACCCTACACTACGCAAACACTACAACACTACCCTAAACCCTAAAACACTACCCCCAGCATGACCCTACACTACGCAAACACTACAACACTACACAAAACCCTAAAACACTACACCCCAGCATGACCCTACACTACGCAAACACTACAACACTACCCTAAACCCTAAAACACTACCCCCAGCATGACCCTACACTACGCAAACACTACAACACTACCCAAAACCCTAAAACACTACACCCCAGCTTGACCCTACACTACGCAAACACTACAACACTACCCTAAACCCTAAAACACTACCCCCAGCATGACCCTACACTACGCAAACACTACAACACTACCCTAAACCCTAAAACACTACCCCCAGCATGACCCTACACTACGCAAACACTACAACACTACCCTAAACCCTAAAACACTACCCCCAGCATGACCCTACACTACGCAAACACTACAACACTACCATAAACCCTAAAACACTACCCCCAGCATGACCCTACACTACGCAAACACTACAACACTACCCTAAACCCTAAAACACTACCCCCAGCATGACCCTACACTACGCAAACACTACAACACTACCCAAAACCCTAAAACACTATCCCCAGCATGACCCTACACTACGCAAACACTACAACACTACCCAAAACCCTAAAACACTACCCCCCAGCATGACCCTACACTAAGCAAACACTACAACACTACCCAAAACCCTAAAACACTACCCCCAGCATGACCCTACACTACGCAAACACTACAACACTACCCAAAACCCTAAAACACTACCCCCAGCATGACCCTACACTACGCAAACACTACAACACTACCCAAAACCCTAAAACACTACACCCCAGCATGACCCTACACTACGCAAACACTACAACACTACCCAAAACCCTAAAACACTACCCCCAGCATGACCCTACACTACGCAAACACTACAACACTACCCAAAACCCTAAAACACTACCCCCAGCATGACCCTACACTACGCAAACACTACAACACTACCCTAAACCCTAACATACTACACCCCAGCATGACTCTACACTACGCAAACACTACAACACTACCCAAAACCCTAAAACACTACCCCCAGCATGACCCTACACTACGCAAACACTACAACACTATCCTAAACCCTAAAACACTATGCCCAGCATGACCCTACACTACGCAAACACTACAACACTGCCCTAAACCCTAAAACACTAGCCCCAGCATGACCCTACACTACGCAAACACTACAACACAACCCTAAACCCTAAAACACTACCCCCAGCATGACCCTACACTACGCAAACACTACAACACTACCCTAAACCCTAAAACACTACCCCCAGCATGACCCTACACTACGCAAACACTACAACACAACCCTAAACCCTAAAACACTACCCCCAGCATGACCCTACACTAAACAACCACCACAACTCTACACTACACTAACACAACACTACACTACACAACACTACACTACACTACACAATCACTAACCCACGAAAAAATTAACACAAACCCACTTACCTCTCTCGTCATCGTGGTTTTCACAACGCAAATGCATTTACCATACATGCCTTTAAAACGTAATTCTTTGTAAAGGCATGCGCGATAAATGCACATGCGTTTTGAAAAAATGCGGGATAATGGTATGCGAGGTCAATGACCTTGCGGGATAATGGTATGCGGACTGAAAGTCTGCGGGATAAAAAATGCGGGAAAATGGCTGCAAACCATGATTAGCAGCAGACTTCCCTGGTGAGCACTAGCTTTACTACAGTGATCTAATGAGCAACTAGAGTGCTAACATTCAGAATTTATGGCAAATGTGTGACACATCTGAATGCCTTCTTGATAGAACCAAAGTAAACAAGCATTGAAAATGCAATAGATCTCGCCCTCGTTTAAGTTAAAGCCATTCTGTTTGTAATGAGGTGGCTTTTTAGCTTTGCTTTTATTAGTGTTTTTAAAACTTTCATGTAAATAACATGCATATGTATGCATATATGTATATGTATGCATGCATTTATATTTATATAGATATGCAGATTATATATGTTTATATATGTATATTACCTACTGGCGATAGCCAGTGGGTATATATAGTTAGGATTTTTTCTCTATGGGATTTCTGAAAATTCTATGTCTAATAACTTTGGCGTTTGAGGACGGAATTGGCTGAAATTTTCAGGAAAATGGCACATTTTGTTTCTGAGCAGCCCCTGAAAATTTGGGGGGGTTTCGTCAAGGGGGGGCCGAGAAAAAAGGGGAGTCCCAAAACGCGTTTTTCCCATTCATTTTTCCATAGGGCGGTTGGACTCACTTTTAGCTCGAACGGCTGAATAGATTTACATGAAACTAGGCAAAATTGTAGATATGGTTTGTCCGACGTGCCTTTGCTATGTCTCAATATATGTGCTCCAGTGGATTTTGAGATATTAACGTTTAAAAAAATATATATATCTGTGACAGCGCTCCGGTTAGCGCCCCGGTTCGCGTACCTGACGCGTAACGGAACTTCGCGAAGCGAAGCTGATTGGCTCTCCGGTGTCTGTCAACATTCTAAACAGTCCGGAGAGGCCGCCATCTTGTCTCTCGGTACGATCGAGAGACAAGATGTGGTGAGAAACGAAGGGGGAAATGAAGGAAAGGGGGCAAGGTAGACCACTCCTGACCCCCTAGGATTGATGAGGGGGATATTAAAGTGCCCCGCGGGGCAAAAAATAAAAAATAAATGTTTTTTGCGATTTTACGCCGTAGAGGCGCGTCCCGGTACGCGAACCAGGCAGCTCACCGGGCAGCTCACCGGGCAGCTAACCGGGCAGCTAACCGGCAGCGTAGCTGTCAACATTGTAAACAGTCCGGAGCGGCCGCCATCTTGTCTCTCGGTAGGTTCGAGAGACAAGATGTGGTGAAAAAAGAAGGGGGAAATGAAGGAAAGGGGGCAAGGTAAACCCCTCCTGACCCCCTAGGATTGATGAGGGGGATATTAAAGTCCCCCGCGATTTTTCGCGGTAGAGGCGCTTCCCGGTACGCGAACCGGGCAGCTAACCGGCAGCGTAACGGGAGTCCGCCATCTTGTGTTTTTGGAGCGTCCGGTTCGCGTACCGGGTAGCGTCCCGGTAAGCGTAACAAGGGGAAAACCAAGAGAAACAGTAAAAAAAAAAATTAAGGGAATAGATTTCCAGCAAACTTGGCAAAATTGTAGGGACTGTTTGTTTGATGTGCCTTTGCAAGGCCTCAAGATATGTGCACATGTGGATTTTGTCTAATTAAGGTTAAAAAAAAATTATATATCTGTAAGCGTGCTCCGGCACGCTTACGTTACGGGTTTTGTTTGCGCTGCAGAGCCGATACGTCACGGTTATGCGACGCGTCATGAGGCGTCTCACGTCACATGTGGATTTTGTCTAATTAAGGTTAAAAAAAAATTATATATCTGTAAGCGTGCTCCGGCACGCTTACGTTACGGGTTTTGTTTGCGCTGCAGAGCCGATACGTCACGGTTATGCGACGCGTCATGAGGCGTCTCACGTGGCTACGTGATACGTCACGTAATAAAGAATATATTTTACAGCTATAGATATTAGCTTTTAAAAAACCAATGAAATTCACTGAAAAAAACATAGGTTATAGACCATATATAGTTAGGAATTTGCATTTACAAAACCTTGAAAATTCACTGAAAAAACCATAGGTTAGAGACCATATATAGTTAGCTGGACATTTTATTGACATAAAACCAATGAAATTCCATATATAGTTAGTTGCACTAACTATATATCACGCACCCGCAATCCACTGCTGATGATGTCACATATTACATCATTCATGACATGGTCAGTGACATCACTGATGACATCACTGATGACATCTCAAATGACATCACTGATGACATCACTGATGACATCTCAAATGACATCACTGATGACATCATGACACACCAATACCAGTTACTACATACGCACTCACTGATTCCTACGTCTACACACACATTCACTCATTCACCCATACAATCACTCATACATACAGTCACTCATTATTACAACACTATCATATGCACTCATACACCTATGCAGACACTCACACACTGCCACTCATCCATGGAGTTACTCACACACCTAGTCAGTCCTGTAAAGAATCAATCACACTTCCATTTCCTCATCTATACAGTTAAACACAGAACACCATACTTCAGTGACATCACTGATGACATCACTGATGACATCTCAAATGACATCACTGATGACATCTCAAATGACATCACTGATGACATCATGACACACCAATACCAGTTACTACATACGCACTCACTGATTTCTACGTCTACACACACATTCACTCATTCACCCATACAATCACTCATACATACAGTCACTCATTATTACAACACTATCATATGCACTCATACACCTAGTCAGTCCTGTGAAGAATCAATCACACTTCGATTTCCTCATCTATACAGTTAAACACAGAACACCATACTTTTCACACATATACTAACACATACTTACTCTCTTATACAATCACTGATACAAGTACACATTGATATGCACAGAGTCACACACCTCCCAGCCAGTCAAGTCAAGTCAAGTCAGAGAATTTATATAGCGCACTACATACCCAGAGGGTTTCAAGGCGCTTAGGAAGGGGAGGAGGATTACTTGTCAAATATCCACGTTTTAAGTTGCTTTCTGAATGCTAGGTGGTTCTGGGTAAGGCGAAGGTAAGCGGGGAGTGAGTTCCATGTTTTAGCAGCCAGGTATGAGAAGGATCTGCCTCCCATGGTGGTCTTGTTGATGCGAGGTACAGTGGCGAGGGCTTGGTTGGAAGAGCGTAGTTGGCGGGAGGGGGTGTAGAAGGACAGTCGTGAGTTGAGGCATTCTGGTCCGATGTCGTAGAGTGATTTGTGTGCGTGGGTAAGCAGTCGGAAAGTGATCCTCTTATTGACGGGTAGCCAGTGGAGGTCTTTAAGGTGACCAGAGATGTGTTCGTTGCGTGGGATGTCTAATATGATCCTGGCTGAGGCGTTTTGGATTCGTTGGAGTTTCTTCTGGAGTTTAGCGGTAGTGCCTGCGTAGAGGGTGTTTCCGTAGTCCAGTCGGCTCGTGACCAGAGCGTGGGTGACTGTTTTCCTTGTTTCGGAGGGGATCCAGCGAAATGTTTTTCTGAGCATGCGAAGAATGTTGAAGCAGGAAGAGGATACGGCGCTGACTTGTCTGTTCATTGTGAGTGAAGAATCCAGGATGACGCCTAGGTTCCGTGCGTGGTCTGTTGGGATGGGTGCTTTTCCGAGGGCTTCCGGCCACCAGGAGTCGTCCCATGCAGAGGGGGATGTACCTAAGATGAGGACTTCTGTTTTGTCTGAGTTCAGTTTCAGACGGCTTTGTTTCATCCATTCGGCAACTTCTTTCATTCCTTCGTGTAGGTTAGTTTTGGCGGTGCTGGGGTCATTGGTGAGAGAAAGGATTAGTTGAGTGTCATCCGCGTAGGAGATGATGTTGAGGTTGTGTTGTCGGGCGATGTCCGCGAGGGGGCTCATGTATATGTTGAAGAGGGTGGGGCTGAGTGAGGATCCTTGTGGTACGCCACAGATGACTTCGGTGGCCTCGGACTTGAATGGTGGGAGGCGGACTCTCTGGGTTCTTCCGGTGAGGAACGAGGTGATCCATTCAAGTGCTTTTCCTTGGATTCCGATGTTATTGAGGCGTTGTAAAAGGGTGCTGTGGCAGACTGTGTCGAAGGCTGCAGAGAGGTCGAGGAGGATGAGGGCGACTGTGTCTCCATTGTCCAGTAGAGTTCGAATGTCGTCTGTTGCTGCGATGAGGGCGGTCTCAGTGCTGTGTTTTGCTCGGAAGCCAGATTGTGAGGGGTCGAGGGATTTGTTGGCTTCGAGGAAGGCGGCGAGCTGGTTGTTGACAGCTTTCTCGATGACTTTGGCCGGGAATGGAAGAAGCGAGATGGGGCGGTAATTTTTGAGTTCGGTGGGGTCTGCTGTGGGTTTTTTCAGAAGGGCGGTGAGTTCAGCGTGTTTCCAGTCTTCCGGGAAGGTGGCGGAGTTGAAGGAGCAGTTGATGACGTCTCGGAGGTGCGGTGCTATGATGGAGTCTGCTTTGTTGAAGATGTGGTGAGGACATGGGTCTGTGGGGGATCCTGAGTGGATGGAATTCATCAGGCGGATGGTGTCCTCAGTGGAGATTGGGTTCCAGTCGTTAAGGGGGTTCACGGGGGGAGAATGTTCAGCAAATGGTAGGGTGGGTTGGTTTCCGGGTTGGTTGTCAAAGCTGTTGTGGATGTCTGCAATCTTGTTGTGGAAAAATGAGGCTAGGGAGTCGCAGAGGGCTTGAGAGGGGGTGATGTCGTTGGAGTTGGCCGAGGGATTGGAAAATTCCTTGACGATGTTGAAAAGTTCCTTGCTGTTGTGGGCGTTGTTGTCAAGTCGATCCTTGAATGCTGTTTTCTTGGCTTTTCGGATTAGTTGGTGGTGAGTGCGGGTGGCGTTTTTGAAGGCGTCCTTGGTGCTAGTGGTTGGGTCTTTTTTCCAGGCCTTTTCAAAGGAGCGGCAGAGTTTCTTGGACTTCTTAAGATCATCGTTGAACCATGAGGCCTTCTTGCTGCCAGGTTTGCTTTGACGTTTTTTCAGTGGTGCTAAGGTGTCGGCGGTGTTGGATAACCATAGGGTGAGGTTGGCGGCGGCTTCGTTAGCGTTAGAAGAGAGGGCTGGGGTGTTTAGAAGGAGCGATGCGGAGATCTGGTCCGTGGTGATTTTGTTCCAGTTTCTTTGCAGGGTAGGTTGGAGGTGGATGGTGGGTTTTGGTTTGTTGTAGGTGAAGTGAACGCAGCTGTGGTCAGTCCAGAGGAGATCCGTAGTGTGGCTGAAGGAGACATGATTGCTGGATGTGAAGATGGGGTCGAGTGTGTAACCTGCGATGTGGGTGGGGGAAGTGACTAGTTGTTTAAGTCCGAGGTTGGCGAGGTTGTCTAAGAGGGTGGCGGTGTTGCGGTCGTTGATCTTTTCAAGGTGAAAGTTGAGGTCTCCCAGAAGGATGTAGTCTTTGGAGGGGAGCGCGTGTGGGGTGATGAAGTCCGTGATGTCTTCACTGAATTTTGCGCGGGGTCCTGGTGGTCTGTAGAGGAGGGTGCCTCTGAGTGTTGTTTTGGGGTCGATGTGGATCTGGAAGTGAAGGTGTTCGGAGTTAGCGAGGTTGGCGTCAGAGCTGGTTGAGATGCGGATTGATTTCTTATGGACGATAGCGATTCCTCCTCCTGTGTGGCTGGTACGGTCTTTGCGAGTGATCTTATAGTCTTCAGGGATGGCAATGGAGATGTCTGGTGTGGAGGAAGCATTCATCCATGTTTCCGTTAGGAAGGCGATGTCAGGAGAAATGGTGTCTAGTAGAATCCATAGGTCAATGGCGTGCCTGTGGACTGATCGGGTGTTGAGAAGGATGCATTGTAGGTGGTTGGGGTCGGGAGTCAGTGGTGTGGTCGTAGCGGAGATGTTGTCGGTGCCGCTGAATTTGCAGGAGAAGCAGGAGAAAGGTCCATGGGTTTGTCCAGGGGCGGCTTGGACGCAGTTGAGGGCGCGACCGGGGTTAAGGGCTAGGAGGGTGGTGGTATCGTAGGTAATGCGGGGGGGCTGGGAGGGACGGGGGCCAGGGGGTCTGGCGCTGGGCGCGGTCCAGGCGCGGACGGGCGTAGACGGGCTTACCTTTGGCGCACCTTCGGCGCGGATTGGGCGCGGTCGCTGCGCGTGGACGCTGCGCGCTTGGGCTGCTGTCATATAAGGATGGTGGGAAGGGGGAGGGGCGAGGGCGGCTCAGCTGGGAGGCGGGGCGGGCTCAGGTCAACACGGAGCACAACAACAACAGATCCAAAATGGAGGGGGGAGTCGAGCAGGGCGCCGGGGGGTATCGCGCAGTAAAGTCTATGTCAAAACAACAATGGTGCGAGGTGCAGTTAATATACTTAATTAGCTGTTCTAAAAAATGCACAGGTCGAAATATGGCACAAACAGACAATGCAGCGCACTTAAAGATACCAGACAATGTAGCGCACTTAAAGATACCGGCGAGCAGGCGAGGTCAATGCAAATATTTTAGCAGTTCTAAACAGGGTACAATCACGCAATGCAGCTCAGATAAACGATACCGCTTCAGGTGGAGAGGCAGGGGAGCGACCACTCAGGGCAGAAGCAAAGAGGGGTCACAGCGCTTCTGGGATAGGGAGCGCTGTAAATAGTTAGTGGGAGGGCGGCTCAGCTGGGAGGCGGGGCGGGCTCAGGTCAACACGGAGCACAACAACAACAGATCCAAAATGGAGGGGGGAGTCGAGCAGGGCGCCGGGGGGTATCGCGCAGTAAAGTCTATGTCAAAACAACAATGGTGCGAGGTGCAGTTAATATACTTAATTAGCTGTTCTAAAAAATGCACAGGTCGAAATATGGCACAAACAGACAATGCAGCGCACTTAAAGATACCAGACAATGCAGCGCACTTAAAGATACCGGCCACACACACACTCAGTCTTCCATACATCCACTCATTCTTCAATATGTAAAACATATTTAAACTTTACAAAAACACACAGACACTAGATGATGTCATCAGTGATGTCATTTGAGATGTCATCAGTGATGTCATCAGTGATGTCATTTGAGATGTCATCAGTGATGTCATCAGTGATGTCACTGACCATGTCATAAATGATGTAATATGTGACATCATCAGCAGTGGATTGCGGGTGCGTGATATATAGTTAGTGCAACTAACTATATATGGAATTTCATTGGTTTTATGTCAATAAAATGTCCAGCTAACTATATATGGTCTCTAACCTATGGTTTTTTCAGTGAATATATATATAAATAAGAAGCTCGGCAAGGACAGCACTGTGCTAGACCTATGCTTAAGGATTTTGCTGTAGAAATGGCAAAAGACTTTGTCCTTTTCTATCTTGGCGTGGATGGCACTTTGCTAATCCTATGCTTACAAACTTTGATAGAAAAACAGACATTGAGGTGAACAGATCTAGAGTGTCGCTGGTGTTGAGACATAATTTATGCGTCACTCTATGCCTGAAAGGGTTATGTTTTGATATATATATATATAAATATATATATATATATATATATATTTAATGAAAAAAACAAAGATTAGAAAGACGTTATAGTTAGGAATAAGCATTTTAAAAAACCTTAGAAATTCACAGAAAAAAACAAAGGTTACAGGGACATAATAGTTACACTCAGTTTTCACTCGTACAAAATCAGTGAAATTCTGCAGTGAAAGCTACTTCACTGGTTTTGTACGAGTGATATCTGAACCTGAAAGACTGCTACTTGGAATCTTGCCACTGCAGCTGAGTTAAGACTGTACCAGATATATAGCTGTAAAGCAGATGGAAACTGCTTAGCCAGATTATCTATAAATATGTTTCCTCACACACGGAATGCTAAATTGTAGGAAATGTAAATTTTTTAAATGTCAACCCAATTCAGTAACATTATTTTAAACAACAGACATTTATGATATTTTCTCAAGATTCATAGAGTTATGTCTCTGTCACTAGGGGGCAGATGTATCATCACCATCATTTGCGATTCTCAAATAGCGATTTTTGAGAAATCGCTATTTGAGAATTGCAATTTGGGATGTATGTAGAAAATCGCTATTTTTTAGCGATTTCTAAAAATTCCTTAATTGCGATTAGCAAATTGCTAATCGAAATTAAGGAATAATTTCCCATTCATTTCTAAGGGCCAGGAGGCCCATAGGAAGGAATGGGAAGTTATTCTGAATTTGCGATTCGCAATTTGCTAATCGCAAATTGAGAATAATTTTAAGGGTGCAAGGGTGTCTTAAGGACACCCTGCTGCACCCCTGAACTTTACATGTGTGCGCATATGGTGCACAAGCGCCACATGGCACCTTTACAAATGTAAAAAAGTACATTTGTAAAAGAATTCGCAAATTACCACCAACTAAAAGTTGGTGGTAATTTGCGATTTCCTAGTGTGAAATTGCAAAACTTTATTGTTTCTTACTTAGCATTTAAGGAATCGTTTTTTGCGATTCCTTAAATGTTAGTGAAAAATTAAGGAATCGCAAATTCCTTAGTTTTGCGATGCGATTTTCTTCATACATCGCATTTGCCGTTTTTTTGTCGCAAACGCTGCTTTTTTAGGAATCGCAGCGTTTGCGAGAAAAAAAACTGATGATACATCTGCCCCTAGATTTTTACAATCTTTAAACTAGCCCTGCCTTTTGGATAACACTTTTATAGTTCTTTTTCTTGTAATTGTCATTTTCTCATATAGTTTGTTGGCCAGCTGTCACTTTCAAAACTTTCACTACAATCTGACAGTCTTCTCGCTTTATTTCTCTTTAATTCGCACACATTTCTATTTTCGTTCTGCCTCTTTGTTGCTGTATCTATTTCGTACTCTCTTTGCTCTCTATTTCTTTATCTCTTTCTTTATCAGAGTCTATTCTTTCACTGCCATGCTTCTTTTCTCAATTTTGTTTTCTTTCTCCCTCTCTCTTTCTCTTTTTGCTCATTAACTTTATTGTATTTCTCATTTCCTCTCTTTCTGTCTTTTTCTCTCTCCTTTCTTCCTCTCTCTCGCTAGTTCTCTCTCTCCTCCCTCTTTTCCAAACTCATCATTTCAGATTATGTATTCAATTCAGTAAATGTATGACAAGCACAAGGCTATAAATAATCAGGGTAAGGAAATGAGGGGACCACCTGCTCTTCAGACACTAGCCAACAACTGTCAGCTGTCACTCTGGCTCCAGTATCTCTCAGATTCTGCACCCTATGGCCATTAATGGTCACCCACAGTCCGTATGTATTACTATTAGCAGGCAGGTGGGTCCTTGGGACCCACTCACTGTCCCCTGGTGAGACAAGGGTCAATTCTGCTGGCTCCCACCCTACCTGGGGACCCAACTCCTCCCCCAAGGCTACACTAGTCAACCCACGGGACGGGGGCCCTTCTCTGCGGGCTTACCTGAAGAAACCCATGGTTTCTTACCACCGGAGGGCTGGGAACCTTTTCCTTGGTTCCCTTGGGTATTACTTTGGGGTCCTTTTTGGAACTCCTTTTGTTTACCCTTGCCCCTCCTTTCTTCTGCTGGGGACCCTGCTCACCCATGACTGAGTCTCCCACATTACCCTTGTGGACCCTGGTGCTGACCCAGCAGGCCACCTCAATTGCAAGCTTCTTGGGGTCAGTCAGCTTACTGTCAATAAAGTGCTGGCGTAGCTCTGATAAACTATTAGCAGACAAGTGCTCCCATGCCATCAAATTATAGAGCCCCTGAAAATCTGTCTACCCTTCACCCAACCATCTAGAGCTCTGCAAAAGTAGGCAATATACTCAACCCAAGTGTGTGACTCAAGTGTCTTACATGCCCTGAACATTTGCATATATAGTTCTTGGGTCAAGCCATATCTCCTAATTAAGGTTTCCTTCATAGGAGCCTAAACCATCTTATACTCCTCTTGTAAGGCTAGCAAAGTATCCCTCCTTCTGCCATGAAGCTCCTCCACAACTCCACTCCCCAGTCTCTCTCAGGGAATCTGTGGGGCCTCATTGCTACCTCATGCCACTTGAACCACTGACTAATCTCATCACTTTTCACATAATCCTTTATCACTTCCTTAGGGATGTACACCCTCCCTTCCCCGGGCAATGACGACAAGCTGCCACCATTGGAACTGGGCTCTACACTCTTGGCTTTTATGTCCAGCTCCTTCAAACTTCTCTCATGCTCTAAGATCATCCTCTTTTCTTCTACAACCAGTGTCTCCCTCTCTAACTCCAATTTCGTATCCTCCCTGTCACTCTCTTTCCCCAGCCTGGGCTTTGCAAACTCCAACTCATGCACTCTGCTTCTCTCACATACCTCCAGCTCCTCTGGAGAAAGACCTATTGAAGACACACTGCTGCCCTGCCTGGGAAGCACCCTCCCTCCAGGCAGAATCAATAGCCCATCCTGCTGCCCATCTAAATTCTCTGCCTCCACCATATGCTCCTCGGTATGCCCATTGGCATTCCTTGTTTTCAACCAGGCCCTCAGCACCTTTTGGTATCCCTGTTTCAAATAATGGCAAGGTGAGCGTATAACACTTGTTTGCACAGCGAGATTTGACTTTGGAATAATTGTTGGCTGTGCAATAGATGCTTGTACAATAATTTGAACATTTGCATGGTGGATATCTTCATGAAGGAAGATTGTTCATTCCGAATGAAATACTACAATAAATGAACTGAATACAAACATGATGGAAGCTTGAATGGAACTCTTTTGATTCTTTTTTTGAACTGCATGGATTTATTATGCTTGTTTTTGACCTTTTGGTATCCCTCCTTTCTGGAGAGGCCTCTTACTGAGATTTTAAATGTCTTGCAGATGGATTTCAATTGTGGCACAGGGTAGGTTTCCACCCTATCCTCTTCAAACTCAATATCCACAGATGTAATTGATTTTTTTTGTTTGAATATGTTTTATTAGTTTTCAAACAATTATTGTCAATACAATACACATTTAAGGCATTGGATAAAAGAAAATGTTATGCATAATTTGCTTCACACCATAACAACTATGCAATTCAATGATAGTAGGAAATGAGTTTGTGTCACACCACAGTACTTCGATACAGTCGATGGATTACGTGATAGGTACTGGAATCTTTAGCAAGTGTGTGGTTGCATGGTGTTAAGCGCATTGCAAGCCGAGGCATAGGGATGTGGTATGGGACGGCATGTTCTTGCGTCCATGCGTCTACCCCTGGTCCCTTCCTTCAAATAGTATGTGATACTTCCCCCATCGCGAGGTCGCCATGTGTTTGGTCCGGAGTAAACAGTTGCATGTAACTAATACCATATTCTCAACATTATAACAAATGTGTCGGGGGGAAACTGTCATAACCCACAAACTGAACTGGGGGGAGGAAGAATAAAAAGAAAGGGGGGGATAAATCCTAGAGGGGAAGGGTGAGAATGAAAGGACAGTGTAGTGGGAGGAGTGTCAATGTATTTCTGCTGAGGTAATGAGTCAGTGGTGTAACAGTGGCTCGGTGTAATTGTGGTCATGAGGAGGGCGAGTTCACTCCATGGGGCGAAGAGTGGGAGGGGAGGGGGCCCGACATTGCCCGATGGGCATCAGAACATCAGTGCCAAAGCAGTGGGGGTTCTAGGTTGTTGTCACGTCACAGCTCCGCAGCTGCATCTCATCACCCAGGTATGTGTTGTATCTGTCGTTTGACCATGGCAGTAAGGTGTCAGTGGGAGCATGATGTGTTTCGTCCTGGCCATCGTCAGGGGCCGGCCCAGAGAGGGGCACCATTAAGTAACTCCCTGTTCCAGGCTCGCCTGTTGGAAGGATTTCAGGGTTTCATCCCAGAGTTGTGCGATGGGGAATTTCCTCAGTCCCGCCGTCTCCTCCCTGTGCAGTATGACACCCTCCACTCTCGCCCAATTGTCGAAGGAGGTGTACCAATGTGTGACTTGTGGGGGCGCATCCTTTTTCCACTGCTTAGTGAGCAAGCGTTTGGCTGTGATGAGTCTCAGGTCCCAGAACCTGGTCGGTACCTTATTGATTTTGGTCCTTTTGTACAGTCCCAAGAGACAGGCTTCCCACGTGTGCGGCAGATCGCCACCGGTACTCTGCTTCAGCAGGGCAGTCACCGTGCTCCAATATTTTAGTATGGTGGGACAGGCCCAGAGCATGTGTAGGAGATCCGCACCTACCAGAGAACATCTGGGGCACATAGAGGTGGAAACCGAGAAGTATTTGTTAATCTTATCCGGCGACAAATATGCACGGTGTAGTTTATAAAATTGAATGATTTTAAAGCGTGAGTTACGTGGGACATTGACCGAACTGGACAGCACCACAGTCCACTCCTTGTCCGTCCATGCCCTTCCTCTATCTGCCGCCCACTTGTCTCGGAGCTGTTGTGTAGATCGCTGTGTGTGCATCAAGAGGGCCTGTGTCAGCCAGTGGACCACGTGGGAACCGTTGCCCATGACATGACGGTATTGCATAAAGTGGTGCGTCTGTGGTTCTTCAGTCAAGTCATCCCAGGGGCGCGCCAGCATGCGTGTGATAGACGCATGAAGGGGAAACTGCCCGGCCGGCAGTCCAGTGTCCCCAGCCAGAGTCCCAAAGGGAAGTAGGGCGCCATCAGCATATAGATCACCCAGTGTCTCCACTCCAGCCTGCACCCACCCGTCCAACATTGCCTCTGTTATTACTCCACCATCTCTGGGTGTGCCCAGGATCGGAAGCGCTGGGGCGTAGGGCTTCACCCCACATGTCAATTTCAAGCAACGTAGGAAGCATCTGCGAGCAACGGTCACATGAATCTGCTTCGGGAGCGGAGTCCTAGTCAAAGGGTGGAACAGCGTGCACACCTGCGTGTGTGTCCAGGTTACAGCATCTGCGGCGGTTTCATCTAGGTTCCTGCCACTCAACCATCCCGTCACCCATTGCATCTGGGCCGCCAGGTAATACAGCTCCAAGTTGGGAACCGCAAGGCCACCAGCCTCCGTGGGCACATAGAGTGTCGTCAATGCTACTCGGGGTCTTCCTGCGTTCCAGATGAGGTTCCGAATCAGTGTCTCCAGTTCCCGAAATATCTGGGTCGGAACATATATTGGGATATTGGCAAAGTAGTATAATAGTCTTGGCAAGACTATCATTTTTGTCAGTGCAACTCGGCTGGGCATGTTTAAGGGGAGGGTCTTCCAGAATGTCATCTGCACTTGTAGGGAGGAGATAGCTCTGATCAGGTTTCCCTCCAGTATGTCAGGCGGTGCTCTGTAGATATGTATGCCAAGATACCTGAATGTCGTGGGGTGCCAGGTGAGTCTCCCGCCATTAATGCAGATGTCACACTCCTGTGTGTCTGGGCTGAAGGAGTACGCTCCGGACTTTGCCCAGTTGACTCTGAGTCCCGACATTTCCTCAAAGGTCTGAAAGGTGTCCGACAAGGACGGCGGGAGTCGGGTCAGGTCTCTAACATACAGGAGCAGATCATCAGCATAAAGTGAGACCGTATGTAAGCCATCTGCCAGTGGGATCCCCCACTCCTCTCCCTGCGCTCATAATAACGCTGCAAGAGGTTCCATAGCCATTGAAAAAAGCAATGGGGACGGGGGACATCCCTGCCTGGTCCCCCTTTGTACCCGAATTGCGTCAGACAGCAGCCCGCCGTTGCGCACACGCACAGTCGGCCTGTGATAGAGTAGTCTCACCATGTCAATATAGCCGTCCCCAAGCTCATACTTCTCCAGCGTCGCCCTGGTGTAGGGCCACTCAACAGAATCAAAGGCCTTCTCAAGGTCTAAGACTAGGCATCCCGATCGAGGCCAGTTGTGGGTGGCATACGTTTGCACTTTGAACAGTCTACGGATGTTGCGGGAAGTATTGCGTGTGGGCACAAAGCCATTCTGGTCATGATGTACCAGGGTTGGGACCAAGGGGGCTAGACGTTGAGCTAGAGTAGAGGCAAGTGTTTTGTGGTCAGTATTTAGTAGGGCCAGCGGCCGATAAGAGCCCATACGCATGCTGTCTTTGCCAGGTTTTTGAGGGGAAATAAGCGTGACCTCGTTGAGCGTGGGAGGGAGAGCGGAATCGTCAGCAGCAACTGCATACATCTTCAGCAGTTCTGGGATCAGGATATCTGAGCAAGCCTTATAGTACCCATCTGGACCTGGGGACTTGCCGTTCGATAAGGCAAAAATGGTGGCGCGCAGTTCGTCGAACGTGAGCGGCGCTCCCAGGTCGGTCCGCTGTGCATCAGTTGCTCTCGGCAGCTGTATGCCCGAGAGATAGTCCGCAATATCCCTGGCAGGGACTCGGAGCTGGCAGCGGTATTGAGCTTGGTAGTGGCCTATGAAGGCCTCGTGTATTCTGCTTTGCGTGTACACCACCTCGCCTCCGTCCGTGTATATCGCGGATACAGGCGCCGAGCGGTTATCCTGTCTGATGAGCCAAGCCAATAATTTACCGGGCTTATCACTAAGGTGGTGCATGTGCGCCTAGTGGGCTGCATAATTGACATGGCGTAGCCGCTCCAGTAACCTCACATGCTCAGCGCGTGCCTTGTGTAGTGGTACATCCTCGCCACCGATCGCCTCCTGTTCCCGTCGGAGCAGGTCGGACTCTATGCGCGTCAGGTCCCTCTGTAGTTGCTTCTGTATACACCCCTGTGTGCCCAGACAGTGTCCCCTGAGTACGACCTTGAAGGCGTCCCACTCAATCTGAGGGGGGGACGCTGTGCCAGTATTTTCCTCAAAGTACTGCGCTGTTTGTGCGGAAAGGGAATCGCGGAAGGGGGTGTCTAGGAGTAGGGCCGGTTGCAGCCTCCAGGTGGGCACGGGCGGGTGTGGCCGTGTCCACGCTATGTTCAGTATGTGTGGATTGTGATCAGAGTGGGTGCGACCCATATAGTACGTGTCTGTCACTAGGGGAAGAAGGTCTGTGGATATCATGTACCTGTCTAACCGCACATGTAGATTGTGTGCCCCTGAATAGTAGGAGTAGGCCCTGGAGGTGGGGTTGTGAGTGCCCCAGGCGTCATGTAATCCCCATTATGTTGCCCAATTGACGAGAGCTTTCATAGCTCCATGCGCTGGCGTGCCGACATTGGGTGGGGAGGAGCGGTCCAGCGTGGCATCGAGTATACAATTGTAGTCACCCCCCAGTATCCAAGAGACACCATGCCAGGGCACCAGCCTCGTGGACAGCTGCGCTAAGAAATCTCCCTGATCTGTGTTAGGGGAATATATGGAAGCTAAGACCACTGGTTGCCTGTCTCGTTTGCCCTGTACTATCACGAATCTGCCCCCAGGGTATATGTGTGTGTGCGAGACCGTGAAGGGGGTCCGGGTCTCACCCACAGTAGCGCTCCCCGGGCATAGGAGGAGTGTTCAGTAGCATAGAGTTGCCCATGCCATCTGCGGCGCAGTGCTTGCGCTTCTGCCTTATTCAAATGTGTCTCCTGGAGAAGGGCGATTTGGACCTGGTGGCGTTTGAGGTAGGAATAAATTTGATACCTGCGCGATGGCGTGTGCATACCTCTAACATTCCAGGTGCATATATTTATCGCAGTCATTTAACCATAATATGTTCTCCCCACATTCTTCTCCCTCGCCCTCCCGCCCCAGGAGCCCGCCCCCGGGACCTCTGCAATTTCCACTATCCTCCCACAAAGACATCCTCGCTGATACTTGATTAAATTGTCCAAAAAAACAGAGGGGTTGGGGGGTTGAAAATATAACAAACCGCGAGGGGCTAAACCAATAAAAATGCCAAAAGGTCGGTTGCTGAACACGCCGCCGCCCAAACTCTCTAGCGAGATGAGTAACTTTTTAGTTCAGGGGGGTGCTATACAACAGGCACAGATATGGCTTCAGGACAAAACGATCAGCGGAGAAGACATCGCCCCTCCACGGGCCCTAGGGAACAAGTAGTGTCCAGCAAAGAAACATGGTAGTCTATTCTGGCATGGCTTTTCCCTTTACTTAATTCTTCCCTTAACTCAGGCATAGTCCCCAGCTCATTTAAAGAGGCCGTATTGGTGCCTCTTTTGAAAAAGCCAGGTGCCGATCCAGCAGCCCTGGCTAACTATCGCCCTATTTCCCTCCTGCCCTTTCTATCTAAAATCCTCGAGGCTCATGTCACGACCTGCCTCTCACATTTCATTGAGGAGTCCAACTTCCTGGCGCCCAACCAGGCCGGGTTCAGACCAGCCCATTCCACCGAGGCTGTGATCCTCGCCGTGCTGGACAACCTTAGACGCAATGAGGACAGAGGACTACCCCAGGCATTAGTCCTACTCGATCTATCGGCGGCATTCGACACGGTGGACCATAACATCTTAATCCACCGTGTCGAATCCGCCGGAGTCTGTGGGGTTGCCCTGTCCTGGATTAAATCCTTTCTGGAGGAGAGGTCCCAGGCAGTTAGCATGGGTCCTTTTCGCGCCACCAGCGTCTCTTCATCCTGTGGAGTCCCTCAGGGATCTTCTCTGTCTCCCCTCCTTTTTAATTTATACCTCCAACCCCTCCTTCACTCCTTAGGTAAGTGGGATATCACCGTGTTCAATTACGCGGATGATTTACAAATTATTTTTCCCCTCACTTCTCCTGACGCTGTCATCAACTTCCAGACTGCCATGACACACATCCAACACTGGATGAACCAAAACCAACTCAAGCTCAATCCGGGCAAGACTGAGCTCCTTCTCCCGGGGAGAAGTGCCCCTTTCTGGGGCCCTCAGTACTGGCCGACTGAGCTCGGAACACCTCCCTCTCCTGCTGGATGTGTCAAGAGCCTCGGAGTCTTGATTGACTCCGGGCTCACCCTCAAGGCACAGGTGAGCGCAGTAACATCTTCCTGCATGTTCCAGCTCTACAGGATACGGAAAGTCGCTCACTTCCTATCGCCTGAAGCCTTGCTGCAGGTTCTAATAGCCCTGGTGATGTCCCGGTTGGACTTCTCGAATTCAATCTACTACGGTCTCCCTAAATCTCAGCTGTCTAGGTTGCAGATCGTCCAAAACCAGGCTGCTCGGCTGGTCTTTAAAATCCCCAAATGGCAGTCGGCCCAACCTCTACTACGCCGCCTTCACTGGTTACCAGTGAACGAAAGAATCACTTTCAAGGTTCACTGTCTGGTTTTCAAAGCTCTCACAGGTCCCGCCCCTGCGTTTCTCAAGTCCCTAATCTCCTCCTACTGCCCCCCTCGTACCTTGAGGTCCACCCACCTCCAGCTCCTTGTCGTCCCCCGTTTCAAACTCTCTAGATCAGGTGGCCGCAGCTTCTCTTGTCTAGCCCCTAAGCTGTGGAACTCCCTCCCCCTTTCCCTCAAATCATCTTGTTCCCTTCTTTCTTTCAGGAAATCCCTAAAAACACTACTTTTCCCTCACTAATTTTCTTTTTTCCCTTCCCTGTCCCTCCTCCTCTCTTCTCAATCCGATTAGCGCCAGGAAACCTATGGTGACAGTGCGCTCAAGAAATTTGTTATAACATAACATAACATAACATAACATGCTCCTGTAAAGTCGGCCATAGTCAAATAGGTGGTGTAGGCTTGCAGTGCACACCCGCGGCTGAGTCGCCAAAAGTCAAAGCTCAGCAGGTGTTGGCAGGCGGGGACCAACCCCATTGGGGCATCGCACCCCCGAACAAGTGTCAAGAGTAGTACTCACTGTGTCTCGTGTCTGTAGTCGGAGGCCGCATCGAGGGCCCCGCCCTGGGTGTACAACTGTCCGCAATCCCACCAGGATACCTGCTTGACTGGAGGTCTGGGCGACATTGTTGTTCGAGTGCACCCTGATGAGGACTAATGGTGTCCGTTAATTAAGCAAATCCGCCGTCTGCGGTGTTACATCCGGTTGCTCCGTGGACTGCTGAGAGTCAGTTACACCGTAAATAGCTTAATCATCACTCGGGAAAGCCCGGGGGCTGGTTTCCATGGCGAGGTTCGATGTTGGGGAGCCGCTGATTTCCGTCACTTTTCGGAGGGCATCTTGCTGTTCCAATAGGACAAGTTCCACAGGTTGGGAGTGGGTCGCCGACCCTTGTGATTGATGGATTGAGGGCGTCCTGTGTCTGCGGCGACGCCGCGATCCTCGGGTGCGTGCCGTGGTCGTGGATCCTTGCACACGACTGGGCGCTGTATCCACTCCGTTGTCCAGCCAAGCCTCAGTTTCCTCCGGGCTGGTGAAGAAATGCGTTTTGTCTTGCGCTACCAACCTTAGCTTGGTGGGGAAGAGGAGGGAGTATTTAAGGCCAATTTGGCGCAGCCGCTGTTTCACAGCCAGGAAGGAATGTCTCTGGCGCTGCACCTGTACCGTATAGTCTGGGAAGAACATCACTTTAGTATTGTCGATTTGGACATCCCCAAGCTTCCTGGTTTCGCGCAGGATTGTATCCCGGTCACGATAATTCAAAACCCGGAAGAGCAGTGGTCTAGGATTGGATCCCGTGGGGAGAGGCACTCGGTGTGCACGTTCCACTACGAAGTGCGGCGACAGGGCACCCTCTGGCAACAGTGCTCTCAACCAGTCCTCCACATGCTGCGTGGGGTCTCTCCCCTCCCATTTTTCCGGTACACCTACTAGTCAGATGTTGTTCCTCCGTGCCCTCCCTTCTGCATCTTCGGCGCGGTCTTCCAGGAATTCCACCCTGTTTAGGAGATATCGCACATGCTTGTCCGCCTGGCTGACCCGGGGCTCCAGATCTGTCAGTGTGCCCTCCAGGGATGTGGTGCGTTCCGCCAGTTTCTTGTGATCAGCTCTAAGATGGTTGAGGTCAATCGCCACACTGTCTATTTTGGTCTCCAGCGAGGTGCGGGTGAGCTGGAGCGATTCCTTCAGCCGTCCCATGGCAGCCAGTACAGTGTCCAGTTTCGCTGCCACCAGGTCTGCGTTCGTCTACTTTGACAACTGATCCATTTTCCCCTTAGAAGACGCACCCCCAGTGCCAGTTCGAGTCTTCACTCCCCAAGACATGGGCAGGGCGATGAGTAGGATAGCCGGTGCTGGCTGGAATCCCCGATGGCAGGGGCCGCTCCGGCTGATGGGTCAAGTAGCACCGTCTCAGGAGTGCGGCAATTTCGGGGAGTCTCCGGGCTGTTTAGCACTCTCGTCTCAATCACCTCGCGTTGTTCACAACCCCCGATGGGCACAGCTGCCGTGGGTCAGGGAGTTGGGTGCCAGCAGCAGCGTCCGTGCAGTGTCTACGTGGCGGGGATCAGCACATAGCGCAAGCAGTCAGTGTGCAGACGGTCGTCGCGTTATTCGTGGCATCTGCCTGTGCCACCTTGTGCGACGCCCTATAGCCTCTGGCTCTCCTCCGCTCCGGACACATGGGTGTCACTGGGCCGCCGGTTGTGCGTGGTGCGGGGGTCCTCCGGAGGATGAGGTTGCTGGGGTTGCTGGGGTGAGGGGGGGCAATGGACAGCTCACTTCAGCGTCCTGGGTCCAGCGAGCCTCGGCCTCTTCAGCGTGGGATGGCTTCATGCTCCGCCTCAGCCGGTGCCAGTCCCGCCTCGGTCGGCCACACAGGGTCCCGCTCGCTATCGGGTCACGTCCTCTTCTGTCACTTCGCTCCGCATGCGTCTGGCATAGTTTCACGTCCCGTATCCCCCCAGGTGTCAGGCGGCCAATAGCATGCCACGTTAATGCACCGATGTCCGTCCGCAGGCACCAGATCCTCCTTTGGTCGGGCACGGTCTCCTGGGGCTGGGGCTGGTTGACCGGGGGTCCTCTCTGGCCCCGTGTTCCAGTGCGATCCTCCATTCCTTATGGTCGCGCTCGTTAGTGCGGTGGTGCGTGATATGTAGGCGGCGTTTTCAAGGGACCCAGGGGTTTCAGGGGCAAGAGTGGCGTCTGCTTGTCTTACCCTCCACACAGCATGAGCAGCGTATCCGCAGTTACCCCGGGCGGTGTGTGCCTTGGAGGGTGCCTACGTAGTGTGCTCCGGGTCTCCCAGCCAGCACGGCGAGCCCGCTTCCGCTACCAGGCCGCGATGTCTTCGGCCTCAGCTTTCCGCCATTGTCCCTCACAGGCTCGTTGTTCGGGGCCTCTCCCCGCTCGTTGTCGGCAGGATATGTGGGGTGCAGGATCGTCGATGCGGATCAGCAGTGGGTAGCACCGCAAGTGTGTAGGCCCGTGCCTGTCGGGGGCCTCCCGGTGCAGGCCCCGCCTCCAGGCCTAGCGTCGTGGCGTGATCCCCGGTCTCACGTCGCCTCGGCTGCCGGCCCCGCGGTCTGCAACGCGGCTATGATAGCCCTGGGGAGGTCCGGAGCGGCCAGGAGCAGCCGAGTCCCCCCAAAGTTGGTAGGTGGACGAAGGGCGATGTTGGGGTGCTCCTCCTGCGGTTTGTGCCGGTTGCGAGGAATTGGGACGGATTTCTGGCCTGTGGATAGGGAGCTCCGGCCGGAGCTCTACCCTTTAGCTTCCGTCGCCATTGCGTGCCAAGCCACGCCCCCCATCCACAGATGTAAATGATGCTGGTTTTGTCATGGTGAAAATTTGCAGTTCACAAGTTGCAGAAAAATCCAAAAAGAAAGTTCCACCAATAGTATGTGGTTGTGTAATGGTCGGCACTATACTAGTAGTGGACACCAATCACTGTATGTAAGGCACAAATCCAAGTCCAGACCCTCAATTTTAGAAATGGGGGTCGCTAGGTGCCAATGGTTTGCACCTTGATCCAAGTAGGGATCCTCCTTCCTAGTCAGGGAAAGGGGGATACACTTCTAAAATAACCCCTGCACATGCCCTTGGTAGCTTGGCATGAGCAGACAGGCTTATCTCAGAGGCAGTGGGTAAAGCTTTTGTTGTACTCATACAGTAATACAATTAAAACACTACAAATTGACACCACATAGGGTTTAGAAAAATAAGTCATCTTTATCTAAACCAAACAAGACCAAAACGACAAAACTCCACAATACAGTCATCAATAGGTAATTCTTAGAAAATGAAAACAGTTCTGTCCATTGTAAACTATAAATGCAACACTTTCAAACACAAAGTACCTTAGGTTCTTCAAAATCTACAGTCGCATGAAAGGTGCTGCGTCGGTTCTTTACGCGCTGGGAAGGGGATGTGTTAGTTTCTTACTCCAGGGGAGGTGATGCGTCGGTTCCTTACTGCCATGCAGTGGAGCTGATGTGTCAGTTCCTTACTAAAGGGGAATGATGCATCGGTTTCTTAATGTGCGGGGAGATGATGTGTAGGTTTCTTACTGCTGCCCCGGTGTCCTTGTAGAGTTGGCGTCCCAATGCGATGTGTGGGGATTGGGGATGTGTTGGTTCTCGATGCGATGGCCGCAACGGCACTGCGTTGGTCTCTCCAGCTACAGTCCCACAACGTGTTGGTTCTTGCAGCTGCACAGCAGGGCCTGCATTGGAATCGGTGCGGTGATCTCGGACTTCGGTGTCTGGGGCTCGGGATTCGGCGTGCGGCGATTTCTCTAGGTGCGGATTTGTCACGCTTCTCGTACTTGTGTCTCTTTTCCAGCTCCCAACAGCAGGAACAACCTCCAAAGGCCCAACTCAGCAACAGCACCTCTTGGCAGGTCAGAACTCGCAGCAAGGAAGTTCAGGGGAGCTGGGGATGAAGTCTTTGTGTCCCTGAGACTGCAGAACAGGAGGCAAGCTCCACTTCAAGCCCATGGAGATCTTCTTCAAGCAGGATTTGCAAAGTATTTGTCGTCTCCTAGGTAGAAACAGCCACTGAAGGCCAATCCCAAACAGCACACAGCAAAGGGGCAGTACTTCTCCTTCAGCTTTCCCAGCGTTTCTCCTTGGCACAGGTTCCTCTTGAGTCCAGAAGTTGTAGGTCTAGACTCCAATATTTATAGTCCATTTATCTTTGTTTTCTGGTGTCAGAGAGGCTCTGTGCTCAGTCAAAACCAGTTCTGTCCTCCCTGGTGCAGCTTCCTGGCAGGAGGTGGAGACAGCATTGTGTAAGGTATACCCGGCCCATTTAGATGAAAGGAAATCTCCTCCCCCCTACTCTAAATGCAGCCATGGTCTATTCAGCCCAGCCCTGACTCATCCAGGAAAGGTAGGACACACCTCAAATCCCCCAGTGGCTGTCTACAATTAAGGCACATCCCCAATCCCTGTCACGTCGAAGCCAGACAGCCAATTCACAAACCAGCAGAGGTGCATAGGATGACTAAGCAAGAAAATACCAACTTTCTAAAAGTGTTTTTTTCAAACACAGAATGTAAAAATCATCCTTATTAAAAGATGCATCTTTATATTCTGAGTTTAGGCATACTAAATGTTATTTTCCCGTCTTATCCCCATGGAAAGTTATAATTATAGCATGTTATAAATAAATACCCATTCTGTCCCACGGGACAGTTAGCCTTTCAACAGTGAAAAATGAAATTCACTGTAGTTCACTATCAGGACATGTTACACACAACAGGCATGACATGTCCTAACTTTCACCTACACTACACTCTGCCCACAGGGGTACATTGGGCCTACCTTAGGGGTTACTCACATGTAGGAAAAGGGAAGGATAAGAGCTGGCAAGTGAGTGCAATTGCAAGGTTGACATGGCAGTACCGACTGCGCACAGACACTACAGTGGCAGGTCTGAGAACCTTTTGCAAGGCTGCTTGTGTGGGTGGCACAATCAGTGCGGCAGGCACACTAGCAACATTTGATTTATAGGCCCTGGGCACACACAGTGCACTATACGAGGGACTTAGTAGTCAGTCAAACAAGCCAATCATGGAAACACCAATCTATATTCACAATTTACAGATAAAGCACTTCACTGATCAGCAGTGGCAAAGTGCCCAATGCATCTAACCCATCAAAAACGAAGTCCAGCATGCAGCAAAAACACAGGAGGTAGAGGCACAAATTCAGGGAAAAACAAAGCTAAGGATGCCAGGTCTAACACAGACAAAGCAGTCAAAATATTATAGGGAACCCATGCTATCATTCCTCAATAAGAATCTATAAATAGACCAAATGACTTCCCTTTCCTGCAAAAAAGGTTTCCATTCCCAGTGACAAAACTAAGCTTTCATCAAGGGGAGAAAAAAGAGTTTGCTCAATCTTTCCCTTACCGTTCTCCCCCACCCATCTATGTAGTGCTGTGCAGAAGGTAGGTTTGTAAACCGGAAATCCCATTATATACATTATTCCATTTGGCATAGCTTATAAAACTTCAACCTTTCTTTCAGTGGCCAGAAAGCCAAACTTAACAGACATATAGGGCCACATGTACAAAGCTTAGGAATTGCGATTTCCAAATTGCGACTGTCTGTGAATCACAATAAGGAAATCAGTATTCCTAATGTATGCAGCAATTCCTAATGGGTCACAAATAGACCTACCTCATGTGTATTAATGAGGTAGTTTGCAATTTGAAACCCATTAGGATACGTTGCCATCACAGGGACGGAAAGATGCTGGGGTCAGAGAGCCACCATGTCTGTGATTGCTTTTAAATAAAGCAATCTTTGACTTTTTTTTAGAATGCAGCTCTTCTTCCTTAAAAGAAAACCTAATGTATTTTTAAAAAAAAGAACTAAATGAAACGTTTAAGTTGCATTTTTTAAGAGTAGGCGTTGGTCGGTGAGGCCCAGCCTACTCTTAAAAAATACTTTTTCAACATTCTCATTTGTGAAAGGGCTACCACCACTTTTAAAATTGTGGTAAAGTATTACTGTTTTGCAACTGCAATTCAGCTGCAAAACAGTAAAACATACCATACTGATTCAGCATTTGGAAGACACGCCTACAAAATAACCCTTTCAAATACCGAATCACTAATGCAAATTGTGATTCCGTAACAAGTAACTGAATCGCATTTTGTACAATAGAAAAAGCATTTTCAGATCACAAATGGCCCGATTCTGCATTTGGGACCGGAAACATGTTCTGTCCATCCGGCCCAGAGTGCTTAAACAGTCCTTGGTAAATTGGTCTCATGGGTATCAGGGGTCACAAAGGCAAACAAAGTTAAGGGTGGGTTTAGTCCTTGCTTTAACCCATCAACAGGACAAAGCAGGCAATTAAGAGGCAAACGTGTAAACCTGTGCAAGGACAAATGTTCCCATACGCCTGTGCAGATGACCAACCCCTGCCATGAGTTTACTTTGTTGTGGAGGCTCCCAGGTATTTTAATTATTTGGGTTTTGAGGGAGTATTCAGCCTCAGCCTCCTTAGTCCAGGTTCTATGTGAAGCAGCAATGTATGGTTTGTAAAGTGCATTTTTCTACCTAGGGGTGATACTTAATGGCCAATTCAAAAATGTTAGATTGCAAACATGTCCATTGGTTTTGTAATAATTACTGTGAATATCAGATTGCTGATAGATGTTCATGGTCATTGTTATCATTATTATCATGATCACCTTCAATAAATATCATCAACATCATAGTCTTTATTTGGCAATGTTTCCCTAAAAGTTCACATAGAGACAGATCACATAAAAACTTTAAAACAATAAAATCATTAAAAACCATCTGTAGTGAAAGAGAAACTCTTGTGATTTGGCACCCAATGATGACCTTCAACTACCACCATTTTAATTGACTTTAGTGTGTTATTAGCCTTAGCCTTAGCCTTAATGTAGGACGGTCCTGCATATGCCTGCTTCTCCTCTTTCTTGTAATCTTGCTGTCTTTCAGTGGGAGCTGTCACACAGTAGAACAGTACTATTGGCTTTGACATGGCCTCATGTCATCTTGTTTTCTGACTTTGCCTTGCTTCTGCGTGCACAGCAGTGCTTGCAAGTTGTTTGGGTTAATTATGAGTTCTTACTATTGGCTTTGACATGGCTTCAAGTAATCTAGTTTTCTGACTTTGCCTTGCTTCTGCATGCACAGCAGTGCTATGAGTTCTTACAATTGGCTTTGACATGTCCTCATGTCATCTTGTTTTCTGACGTTGCCTTGCTTCTACGTGTACAGCAGTGCTTGCAAGTTGTTTGGGTTAATTATGAGTTCTTACTATTGGCTTTGACATGGCCTCATGTCATTTTGTTTTCTGACTTTGCCTTGCTTAATTATAAGTTCTTACTATTGGCTTTGACATGGCCTCATGACATCTTGTTTTCTGGCTTTGCCTTGCTGTTCACAAGTAGCTGCAAAGTGTGGAGGGCAGGTTTCTGCTCTTCACTTTGTTTTTGCTACTCACTGACCACAGTGAACTGGATATTATCTGTAGAATGTACAACTCTGCCTCAGAGTCAAAATACAGGAGCTTGGAAGGCCTCAGTATTGGCCTTGATGCAGACTGGTACAGCCAGCTCGTTTTTTCCAATGAGAAGGGGGCGAGCTTTCTAGAAGCTTTGCCTTGCATTGAGTAATGGTATTAAAGCTGGGAGCCTTCGGGGGCCAGGTGGAAGCTCGCCACAGAATAGATGTATTGCTGCGGTGGTGACAGAATTTGAGTCCTGATCAAACTCCTTCCTGGGCTGGTGAAGGGCTCCTGCAGCTTGAGTTGGCAAGGATGATACTTATTCGATCGGTGAGGTGTTCCTAAACATTGTATATATATATATATATTCTACTCTTTGCTATTTGTACATACTGCATTTTATTTCAATTGTTCAGTTAATTGTTCACTTGATTTTTGTGAATCTGCATTTACTGATATATGTGGCCTACCGTTTTAAACATTGCATTAATAAACTTGATGTTTTTTATTTTTAAATGCACCAGAATTTGTTTTCTTGCCTTGACGCTCAATTGGAAAACAAGTTTTTGAAGACTGAATTAAACATGTACCAAGCTCTGAAGCTGTTTGTTTTGACCAGCTATTCTGATAGTCAGGATGATTCATATGTGAAAAATGTGAACTTAGAGAACGTGCCAGTTAATCTGTAGGCTTCACAAACGGTCTTAAATAATTCTTTTGAGGACGTTCCTCAGCCAGAAATGAACCGAGAAAATGTGGATGTGCAGGAAAATAAACCGACCAGTTTTTTTAGACTTAATGATCGCTGGTTGCAGGTATAAATCAAACATGTCAGTGAATGATGAATTTTGTGCTACATGGAAAAACTCTATTTTGAAAAAAAGGAATGATTTTAAAAGCATGGTCAATTCAGAAAAGAGACAGTGTATTAGGTGTGCCTGTTCAGAAGCAGTGTGCTATTTTACTTTTAAATTTAGATGCTGGACAAATACAGATGCTTTTGTGCTTTTGCGCATTGAAAAACACTGGACAAAATATTTTTGTCAATGAGAGGAAGCAAATGTTATAAAGTGGCATATACAGACAGAGACTGCAGTTTTGCATAAACAATTTGTGCAGGTCCCAATAGAAAGTCCAGGGGTGGAGTTTGAGACACAGGATTCCCCAATGAAGTGGCAGATTGTACCGCAAAGCGCAGCTACTGTGCATGACAGAGCATTTATTTCCCTTACAGATGAAAAGGCTAAAATCTTGGAGACAGACGTGGTGACACACAATTCAGATTTGGTGTAGATGATTACATTCGAGCACCTAGGATATAAGGACCATACAAACAGGTGGGCAGAAAATTAAGGGATGCATATCCCCCTAGATTTACTCAGAGCTGTGATTCTTCTTTTGTGTCAGAATGCACAAGCCAGACCAGTCCCACAGAAGGTGAAGGGCGAGTTGAAGAACAGAAAATTACCAAAGCAGACAGAGCAGCTATAGTACCTTTGGCTTCTGCCAATTGACAAAGGGAGCATGTATCCAGCAGTGAGTGGAGAAATAGTCAGGAAGGAGACTACCCCAGCTCTTCTTACTGTGCAGGAAAAAAGAGAGTTTCATCCCAATACCAAGAATTCAGAGGCTAAAGTGTGGGTAGAATTCTCAGGCAATTACCCAGAGCCAGCAGTGAACCGTGCTGACAGAAATGATAATATTGTGCATTTAGACTTAAAACAGGGACAGGATAACGTGCGCTTTTGAAAAATGTTTTTTGCAAGAAGAGTGATGCTTTTTTCTTTTGCGGGTCATCATACTGCGAAGTGTTGGTGTGCCTGATGACGGTATATGTGAGCCCCATATGGGTGGGAAACCCAACTCCCCCGCCAAGCCTGGAGGGATCACCGGACAGTGCAAGCTGACTTCCTGTGGCTGAACGGACTAGTAACTCCTCCAAGACCGATGAACTGTTTTATGACCATGAAGTTAACACAAAATGCAAGAAGGCTGTGTGTTTTTCACACAGACGGACTGTTTGTTTAAAGAAAAAAGAGCGACAAAAATGTTTTGCATTTGGAGAAAAAAAAAATTTGAGTTAAAGAGCAGCCTTAATTTTTTAACACAAAATATATAAGTTTGGCTGCTTCAGAAGTAAAAGTTCCAGTATTAGCCATTTAAGACATTAGGAGCATTGCTGAGTTCATATGCTTGATCCTATTTGCATCATTGATTTTGTGTATTCTTCAAACATTTATTCTTGCTGGGTATCTAGATATTCATGAGCTATTTCTACATGCTTTGAAATGATTATTACATGCTTTTATGATTTCACAGTTTCATAGTTGTATTTTTCATTTAAGAAATGCAGTGCTTCAATCATAGTTGTGTTTTTCAGTTAAGAAATGCGGTGCTTCAATCATAGTTGTGTTTTTTCAGTTAAGACATGCTTTGAAATGATTATTACAAGTTTTTATGATTTCACAGTATTATACTTGTGCTTTCAGTTCAGTTTTAATATATGTAACTGGTGATAGTCAAACGTCATGGGTTGGAATGTAGTGAAAGAGGCACTCTTGTGATTTGACACCCTATGATAACCTTCAACTACCACCATTTTAATTGACTTTAGTGTGTTATTTTACCCTAGCCTAAATGTAGGACGGTCCTGCATATGCCTGCTTCTCTTCTTTCCTGTAATCTTGCTGCCTTTCAGTGGGAGCTGTCACGGAGTAGAACAGTACTATTGGCTTTGACATGGCCTCATGTCATCTTGTTTTCTGACTTTGCCTTGCTTCTGCGTGCACAGCAGTGCTTGCAAGTTGTTTGGGTTAATTATGAGTTCTTACTATTGGCTTTGACATGGCCTCACGTCATTTAGTTTTCTGACTTTGCCTTGCCTCTGCGTGCACAGCAGTTCTATGAGTTCTTACTATTGGCTTTGACATGACCTCATGTCATTCTGTTTTCTGACTTTGCCTTGCTTCTGCGTGTACAGCAGTGCTTGCAAGTTGTTTGGATTAATTATGAGTTATTACTATTAGCTTTGACATGGCCTCATGTTATCTTGTTTTCTGACTTTGCCTTGCTTAATTATGAGTTCTTACTATTAGCTTTGACTTGGCCTCGTGTCATATTGTTTTATGGTTTTGCCTTGCTGTTCACACGTAGCTACAAAGTGGGGAGGGCAGTTTTCTGCTCTTCACTTGTTTTTTGCTCCTCACTGACCAGAGTAAACTGGATATTATCTGTAGAATGTGCAGCTCTGCCTCAGAGTCAAATTACGGGAGCATGGCCAGCCTTGTTTTTTTCCAATGAGAAGGGGGCAAGGTTTTCTAGAAGCTTCGCCTCACTTTGAGTAAAGGTATTAATGCTGGGAGCCTTCGGGTGCCAGGTGGAAGCTCGCCACAGAATACACGTATTGCTGTGGAGGTGATGGAATTTGAGTCCTGATCGAACGCCTTCCTGGGCTGCTGAGTTGGCAATCGGTGAGGTGTTCCTTAGCATTGTGTGTGTATATATATTCTACTCATTGCTATTTGTACATACTGCATTTTATTTCAATTGTACATTTAATTGTTCACTTGATATTTGGGAATCTGCTTTTACTGACATATTTTGCCTACCATTTTAAACATTGCATTAATAAACGTGTGTGTTATTTTTAAATGCACCAGATTTTTTTTCTTGCCTTGCCTGAATGGAGTGCTGTGTACTTTCCTCATCTTTGGGGAAGTGCTGCTCAAAGTGTATTATTAAAAGTGCAGTGGTAAATTTGCTTCCCAGGTGGGAGTGCAGGGTTTGGGTGGGTCCTTTCAGTGAAAAGCACATTCATTACACCATCATAAATACCATTGATGAGCATTAATTATATAACAGCTTAATCAATAAACATTGCTAGTCATAAAACATAACAGAGTGGCTAGAGCCAAATGGTGTGCACTTCTGGATTCCAGTAGCACTTTAATAGGAAAGTTCAGTAAATTAGAAGGGGGAGCTAAAACATGTATACGAGTCATGTTGCCAACAACAATGGATAGTACAGTACAGTTCTCAGTGCCCAACACTACCATGTCTGATTCTCCATACTCCTATTAAAAAGGGGACTGAGCAAACACGATCAAGAGTGTTTTGTTAAATCTGAGGGTTCTATGAACAACCTTAAAGTCCCCTATCCCCATACTCAGACAGAGTGGTAGTATCCATGTTTTCCTGTAGTTTTGATAACACTGACAGAAAAAAAATATGTGATTGATGTGGTCTTCTGCCTGGGGACAGAAAGGGCTGTTCAGGTTTGTATCAATGTCATTTTGCCCCCATTTAGCAGTGAAAGTGTGCAGTGGTAGAGTCCGGAGACAACATTTAATGTACAGAGTTTTTGCCAGTTGGGGTTCAATGGAGTCCATGTGTTCTTCCATAAGGAAGGTATATTTAAATTCCAGGAAAGCTAGTATTCCAGCTCGCAAACTCCTGTTCTTGCACAATTCTCCATCTATATATCTCCAGTACATCCCCTTGAGTGCTGCCTTTGACATACCGGTCATAGATCCAAGATTAGTCCACAGGTGTTTACATTCCAACTTTACAAAGGAGGTCTTGATATGCCCAAACCTGGGGATCTTGGGCATTCCAGGCTGCCAAAGTAGCTACTCCTATCCTGCCTGATACAAAGCTAAGTCCACTGAGGCCCATAGCCGTCTCCAATATAGCAAAGGTCTAAGGGCTGCCTTATGGGTGATGGTCCTCTGGCCTTGGTCCAGCCATGATGGCAGGAGTGGGGTACTAAGAGGGAGATTCACTAAGGATCGTAAAAACTGGTTCTCACCCACCTCCAGTGCAGTCACCCTCTCCTGTTACCAAAGTTCTCCCTCTTACAGGGACCAGCCTATTGCTTGTCAGTACGAAATGTGGATGGCCAGAGATACAGGTGCATACAGAAACGGGCTTGGGCGGTTGTGTGTCTGGGATTAAAGACAATATACTTGTTTTTTTGTAGATTTTTCTCAAGCCCTCTCTGCTCACAGAAGACACCAGACTGTCCCAAGAAATTTTGGAGATCCATAGGCCTTACCTTCAATTCATGGCTTATTAGGATTAGCTTTTGATGATCCCAATTTTTTTTTAGAATGGTATAGGGAGTGCAAAAGGAAGGATGGCTGCTATCCACCTAGAAACAAAAAGGACCTCCACATGCACATCCTCTCAAATCTCCTTAGTCTCAGAGCTTGTAAAAGAAGAAATACAAGATTTTCTACAAGAGCAGGAGAATGTTATCACGTAGCCACTAGCAGTGCAATTATGCAACCTTAGCAGAATCTCACATGCTGAGAAAATCCTCTCAAGGGAGAAAATCTGACTCAGCCTAGTTGGTTGGGATTTTGAATTGTTTTCACACACTCACACTGATTGGCAGTGGGCTGCTGCCCTACTGATAAGAACGTAAATATAAGCCAGAGCTTCAACCCAGCTCAGGAGGAAAGAAAAACACCAAGTCACTAATTGGTTTACCCTGTTAAGGTGCTTCTTGCACGTGGAGAAGTTTTCTTGTTAGCCACTTCATTATTAATCCTAGTGCTCTTCTGAAGCCCTTTTGGCCTGATCTTCTGCTTCAAGCATTATGTGCATAAAATCCTCGCAAGCCCAAGGAGAACAGAGATAAGGACACGGAGTACCAAGAAGCCCTCTCCATTCCTTACAAGAGACTGAAGAAGAGCTATACCAGAACCTATCACTTCTGAGTGCATGTAAACTGAGAAGGGACATTATGTGACAAGCTCGCTTGTTTCGTGTTCCAATATTTGCACTAGTGCCTCAATCCTCTCTTAAAGAACACCAACAAGTTCCTTTTTCAATTACACACTAACCACTACGCAGAAAGTTGACTTCTCAAGCCCATCACATTTGTATAATTCAAGACAAGAAATATGGGGTTTTCTGCCCTCTTTCGGAAACTTTCGAGCAACTAATTAATAAACCAGATCACAAGAGGGACGAAACAGAATATCAGTTGTTACCACACAGACATATACAATGCAGTTTTTATCACAGTACGTTACCATGCATGTTAATGTGCTTCTATGTAAATACATTTTACAACACATTTTACAACACTTTATTACCACACATTAAAAAACAAAGAATATTTCTATCAAAATCAATAGTACAAATTGTACTTAAATTAATAAAAATGTAGACTTTTTTGTAGAAAAGGATAAATGCATGTACGGTCTCCAAGCAAGAAGGCACACATTTTGTGAAGCATTGAAAAGACGAAATATATATCACCATTTCGACTTCACTGACCATTCTGAAGAGAGAACGTGCAGAGACAGAGTAAGAGCACACAACAGTGCCATCTACCTCTAAAATCGAGTAAGTACAACATACTAATAGAGACTAATAAACAAATCCCTACCAATGTTAACAATTGTTTTAAAAAATATATATTTATCTACCTCCCCAAAATCACAAATCAATTATACAGAATTCTGTCATAAACAACAGCAGGCACATATTAAAAGGTAAATTATTTAATCTATTTAAGTGAGTTGATATGTCACATAATTCTTCTCCGTAATTAATATAAAGATGCAAGTAACACTAGAAAAACTTTTACCTTTTAAGCATATCAAGGAAAAACTATATTTACATTTTCAGTAAATATCAAATAATTTTAATGTATGCCCTTTTCAGATAACTAGAAATAATCAACAAGGATTAGGAATACTTTTCAAATGTAGCAATCAGAAGGATCCAGGAAATTCGACTATAATTTCTAGAGGTAAAAAAAAAACTAAGAAAAATGTTTGTCTTGTTTGAAAGCACAAACAGTAAGAAACTAAAAGAAACCAACTAATAAAATAACATTTTCTTTGCAGATAGTAACGGAACCAAAAACATTTTAAATTAAATAACTAGCAATACTTTTCTTTCCACAGAACTCGAATAAATACAACTATTAAACCCATCACAAGCTAACTGAAGACTGCAACTTTCAAGGGTTATAAATATACCTATTTTTTTTTTTTAATTTAGCATTAATATTCTAACATAAAACAAGCAACAAAATAAACTTTTTGTAGTCGAATTTAAACATTTCTATTCAAAACATGTTTTGCACTGATTAAAGGAAGAATAGACAAATCCATCTAAAAACTGAGGGGCAGATCCACAAGGAAGTGCCGCAACGCGGCAAAGCAAGCCCTTTTGCTGTGCTGCGCTGCGGCACTTCAAAAGCACAGGAATGCAACATATTTAAATAATATGTCCCATTCCTGAGCTCTTCCCTGCGCTGGTGCACAAACTGCAGCCATACGTCATGGGAAGATTGTTTTTGTGCAGGAAGAAGCACCTTCCTGCACAAAAACAATGACTACAGGCATTTTCCTCTTTCAATGCGCGCTGTAGAATGCAGAACGTTTGAAAGAGGAAAAAATTAGACGAATCCTCGTTGTGCCTCGCTACGCCTCCCCTGGGAGGCGTACATTGACATGCATTTCCAGATTTACGATTCGTCGTAAATCTGGAAATGTGTCTCGTTCCATGGGTGTTGCGTGTGAACACTCATGACTACACCCATGGAACGCCCCTTCCACACGAAGTGCTGCGTGTGAAGGGGTCATATTTACAAGGAGAGGAGAAGTCACGTAGGGTGGCTTTTCCTCTCCTTGTAAATATGGAGAAGTGAAATGTGCCTCCAGTACTGGTGGCGCAGGGGGCTTGTAGATCCACCCAAAAAGATTTACACATTAATGTTTTTTTCTTTCCACAGATACCAAACAAATACAAATATTAAACAAATTGCAAGCAGTTGGAAGAAAAATGAACAGCATACTTCAATGTGAAAAAACATAATGGAGAAATAAAAATATAAATTTCAAGAAAATACATTTATAACAATATCAGTAACTTTTTCCCAATGCATATTTTTTATATGTTCTAGAATGAATAACCTGGTAGAGGAAGCATCTGATTTATTTAAAATGGGGAGCCAGTTAATAAAGCAGAAGGGTACTATACCATAAGGACAGGCATACTGAACCCAGGGTTCTTTGAAGAAATGTTAATGATTTCTCTTCTCGTTGCAGAGTCAGAGCGTTTACTCTGGGGATATATAGTAAACACAACTCAGAGCATATCCACCCTGCCTCTTCAGCAGCAAAAGAGGTAAAAGAACATCTTCAATTAATTTAAACTCTAGCAAACACATCCAAAGAACCCTCTAAGGGAGGTTTCTTAAAACATCCATATTCATGTTGCTCGAGATATGCCTGCCATTCCAAATTTTAAACATTTAATCAGTAGGAAGAGAAAGGCAAATAAATCAGAGGGGGAGTAACTTTTATTGTTAGCTATAGTGTAATTATGGTTAATGTCAACAAAATGACACAAGATTATGTGATTTGAAGACGCCTACGCCAGGAGGGTAGGAGCTACTAAGAGATTTGAAAACAATTGGAAGTTTTTTAATGAGTTGGAAAAGATCAAAGAGAGATCATAATACTGGAAGCATTTAACAATTATAGCAGCTCTTTTCTTTTTGCAGGGGACATTTGCATTTTCAGGTGATTGTATTAAAGGTGTATTAGTAGGAATTTATTGTTAAGAGCACACTAGCACTTTATTGATATTGCACTTTAGGCCTATAAAATTTTCTTGATATCATTGATATGTAATTTGGATAAATTGTATTTTGCACTTTGTTTTATTAATAGTCATGGGATTAGCTGCTTTAACTCTTTATAAATTAGCACTTTGCACTTTCTAGGCCGAATGATCATAGTTTTTGCTCGGTGAACAACTATAGGATTATTGGTTATAGCTTTTTACAGATTTACACTTGGCACTTTATAGGACGAATGATTATAGTTGGTCTTTGCACTTTAGGGGTATTTGGAAATGTTTCTCTTATATTGCCTCTATGCGAAAAACGTAACAATTTCATTTTGCAGGTTGTCTTCTAAATGATTATGAGATTAACTGCTTGTGGTAGCGCGGGCGTTCTAAAGGGTGGGCGGGGCTGCGTCAGCTGTTGGCCGACGGCAGTACTAGGGAGGTAGTGCTGCCATCGGCCAACGGCCGACGGCAGCACGCAAGGGGTTAAAAAGATGTATTATTGGTATTGTTAGTATTTTTAAGTATACAACCTATCATGAACCATATGCTCTGCTCAAATAAAAAAAAAAAAAGATTATGTGAAATGAAGCAAAGCGCATAACCCTGCATTTAGCGCTATTTTCTTAGTTCAAATTGCCCTCTTATGTCCAAAACAGACCAGAGGATGAGGACATATTTCTAAATACAACAGAACAGGAACAGCAGCAGCCAGCAGCCTCTCAGACTCTGTTCCTGTGTTCTTGGAATACCCAAAATTATGCAAACGTATGCAAATCCATCAACCATCTGCACAGGTAATGACATCACTGGATTCCCCATCACCCATTTGTCTAGACAGTGAAATCACTGGATTTCTCATCATCCTTCTGCACAAGAAGTGACACTCTGGTTTCCTGCTAAAACCATCTTTAAATGAAGAAGGCAAGCATGAGGACTCCATTTCTCAACACCTATCTGCACAAGAAGTTACATTACTGCATTTCCCATTATCCACGTGCAAAGGAAGTGACATAACTGGTTTCTTGCCTGCAGCACCTTGCATTCCTCCCACCTCCCAGGACCTTCCTAATGCTGGCTGCAGCATAGACGAGCAGAAGATGTGTGAAGTGGGCGCACACCGGCATGCCAAAGGTCAGCCTGTCTGTGACCGTTCATGCCTGGATCAAACCCAGTACAAAGAACCCTGGTTCTCCCCTACCCATAACTATCCTGCCATGCTCCTCTGTGCTCACAAAACCGTCGCTGAATTGCTGCCACACCGCACCATTTACTATACAAGGAACTTTCATAGGAGCCTCCTGCAAGTTCTTGTGCACTTTCCTACACCCTACACCTACCTATCCCATACCAACAACACCCATCATCTCAGTCGCTCACACTCACATAATCAAGGAACCTGCTCAAGCTCACAGAGACCGAACACCAACCAAGCAACTTAACACACTCACATGCATGCTCCTCAACATCCGCTCACTCCTCAAACATGCTACGGATATATGGGACAAACTGCACAAACATGCTCCGGACCTGCTCTTTCTCAAGAAAACATGGCTAAACCCAACAGCTGCATTAGACATCATTACAGTCATCCCCACCAGACTGCCAGCAACATGGTCAACATAAGCCCAGATGTGAAGTCATCATCATATTCCATCAACTGCACCACTTACATGGACACTACTCTCTAGCTAAATGGAACACTTTACATTCAAGATATACATCACAGCCAACTTCTCCCTGGTCAGAACCTTTGTATACAGACCACCTGACCCTGCACCAATTTTTCCAGCAGCATCACTTAATCACTGCCCTATTCATCAATGTCAGCACCTTCATTCATTCCAGAGACCTTCACTTTCACTTAGAAGACCACCCTGACACAAACTCTACTGCATTGCTAAAAAAAAACTTGGAAAACTTGACCACACCCAGCCGGTTACTGAAGCCACAGTACCTACAGATAGGTATTGTACCCAATTCTATCCTCAGTCAGAAACAAGAGAGTAGACAAGCCAGCAACTATGACCTGGACAGACCATACCTTTATCAGTTTCAGCATACCCATCTCGCAATACCACAGACCTACCACAACTGGCACTGCCTACCACATCTGGAAAAGCATCACAGAAGCGGAGTGGACTTCCGTCTTCTTCAGGCACCAGCCTGAGCACACCAACAACTTGCTGAAAGACAACAAAAACAAAACCTCAACGGCTGGATCACCACATATGCTGACACCGTGGTTACCCTGTAACGCAACCCAATGACAAGAGCCCAACCACAGACCATCTGGTACACAGAGGAACTCAAGCGGATGAAATGCCACTGAAAGCAACTGGAGCGCAAACAGAGAATGAGTCAAGACACCACAGATAAAGCCATCTTCAAATTAGCCCTAAGATGCTACCACTGTCAGATACGACACCAAGTGCACCACTCTTGCAGATCACAGTGATGCTGGCACTAATAGTAGCAAGGAAATCTTCACCATCATCAAAGTTTTTCCTGCCCCCCCTGCCACCTCCAGCAACATCACCCCTTCACAGCACCTTTGCAAAAAGCTCTCAGAATTCTTCTGTAACAAAAGCACCTCCATTTACAGCAACTTTGACGACATCACCATTATCACTCAACTGCCCATCACAGCTGAAGAATGGACCTTGACCTCGTTAATAACATGAAGACATCCACACATGGGTCTCATCTGACCCTTGCTCCCATTCATGCCTTTCCTAAAGGATGGATACTAATAAGTGAAACACTAACACCCACACTCAACACCTCCATCGGACTGAGCAAAATTCCAGAACACCTAGAAACATGCCACCATTATGCCCCTCCTCAAAAAACAGTCCACAGACCAAGCCATGTTTTGGAACTACAGACCCATGCCTCCTAGTGGAACTAATGAACTATTGCCTCACGACCACCCCAGCAACCACCAGCTCCTCGACAGCACACTGTTTACTCGGGCCTAATCACAGTAGAGAAACCACACTCATCCCTGTCACAGTCGACATCCACATGACGCTTGAGAGAGGAAGCAGGGCAGCCCTCAATGTCCTGTACCCCTCTACAGCATTTGGCACAGTCTCACATCCCATCCTAAACAGGCACCTGCATGAGATTGGCATTCACGTACCCACTTCCTGCTGGATTTGCTACTTCTTAACAGATGGAACACAAGCTGTCAGCCTGACACCTACCTCTTTGTAAGCGTGCAAACTCATCCGCGGAGTGCCTCCAGGTTCATCGCTCAGCCCCACGATCTTCAACACTTGGATGAACTCTCTGGTCAGTTCCATCCAGGCACTGCACATCAACATCCTCTTCTGCACCGGCAACATGCAACTCATACTCTCCCTCTCGGGCAAGACCCCAAGTCTCATAATACGAGAAACAAGTTCACTTCATGCATGTCCGAAATCACTCACTGGATAAAAGCCTGTCTCAAACTCAACACCAGCAAAACAGAAGTAGTGATCAGCAAGGGCACCTCTCCATGGTACTCCAACTAGTGAGTTGCCAAGCTTGGAAACACACCCAGCACTGACGCCAGGAACCTCAGAGTAAACATTGACAGCAAACTGGCTATGACCGCACATGTCAAGACCATCAGAGAATCCTGCTTCCACACCCTAAAGATGCTAAGGAAGATCATCAGATGGCTCCAAAGCAACACTAACTAAACTGTCACTAGCAAGTTGTGCTATGGAAACACCGTCTACACTGACATCACCCAGCAACTCACTAGAAGACAACAAACCATCCAGAAACCATCTGCCAGACTCTTCCTCAACCTCCCACACAGAACTCACATTTTGCCACACCTCGGGGAGCTCCCCTTGCTTCCGATACACAAACATTCTTATTTCAAACTCCTCATGCACACATTCATGGCACACAACAGTAGCATCTCTTTCCACCAACCTCCCAAACACCTCCACTCTGCAGGACTAATACTCTTACACTCCCCACACATGCAAAGAACCAGAACAGGACAGGTGTTCTTGTAAATCGCTTCTAACACATGGAATGACCTCTTACTCCACATCAAAGCCTCCTCAGCTCTCCTTGAATTCTGCAAGAAATTGAAGAATTTGCTGTTCAACTAACCAACCCACCATGGGCAGGGATAGGCACACATACCTGCTCTTGCTATGATACCATGACAGGTGACTGCGCGCTTCACAAATACACATAACATAACAATGGGAATAATCACATCATTTTCAGTAATTTTGCATCACAAGATTAACACAAAAGTACTGAAGTTACTGCAATTACACTGGCTTAGTTAAAATTGTACCCAGGCCTACAAATAAAGCTCTTCACGTGCCCAAAAGAAATATTGATGTTGACATCTCCCAAATAGTAACATAAACACATAACTATGAGTCTTTCTTAATACACAAGAATAATAAAAAGTCTCTAAAATTAATACTAATTGTTGCTTCACTACACTTGGTGGAATTTGAATTATGGATGGAGCTTATAATTTAATTCCACATCTTTCCTCCCAAATATCCACTATACACAGTAACCTAGATAACAATATCATTCCACAAATATAATATTTCCTACATGATAAGCAGTCAGCTGCTTCTAACACATTTTTATATAATTATAAACATAAAAACTAGAAATTTGCTGGAACTAAAAGTCCTGAAATGTTTTATTTTGAATTGACAATGAATTTAACAGTTAAAATATTATACCCAGAAATACAGGGATGCTTTTTCATATTTCTGAGACCATTTGAAAAAAACCCACAGAAAACATCCTTGGCAGCTGACTACATGACTGATTGTAAAATACAATTTGAGGTCAGAAAAATAATTTAATTAGGTTTTTTTCCCTCCGGCATGAGATCATTTCTATACCGTAATAATTCAACTAGAGCATTTTTGTTTTCAAAATTAGGAATATTTGGCACCACTTCTAAATTACCTTTAGGAAACCTGGATAGGCCATATGAATTGATCAGGTCACCGAAGAATTGCCCCTCACACACCAAAAGGGCCCTTGGTGTCATGCTTCATCATTGGGGTCTTCCCGTTCCGCTGCGGGACGGGGCATGCTACGACTAGCGACTACGCTGGAGCACCTTAAATAATTGTGAGTGCTATGTGAGTTGGAGTGAGTGTAGGTAGGGTCAGGGGTGTTTAGAAAAGTGAATCTAAAATGATACCTGGCTTTGTGAAAGCAAAAAACTATTTATTAGTCACAAGCTGGTATCGTTAAAAAAGGTGTAGCGGAGACTGATAGGCTTGACAATGAGCTTAATCTCCTAGTGGCGTCAACATGTTTCGAGGCAGAACGCCTCTTCGTCAGGACGGGGTCTGATCCCTCTGTCACTCACTAATGTTGATTCACAGTATGTGCAATGTGTATATACAGGTGAAGATAATCTATACCTATGTGGCATGTATTAATTCCTATAGTGAACAGTCCTATCAGTATTGCTGAATAGTGGGCCTGCAAGAAACAATGAAGAGCACGTGAATGTTTTTAGCGCGTATCCCAAAGCGCAATAGGTCTCCTAAATTGGGAGAATTTTTTTTTACAGTGACATAGAAACATGTTCTTGGTGGACCATGACAATACTAGGTCTAGGGTTTTTTGTTAAGGGATGAAGAGACACACTTATATGTCGTTAATAAACACAAAACACAACATAGACATATATGTAAAAAGATGGGGACACAGATTCCAGGTTGACAAATAGAGGTAAACATTGCTAGATACATACTGTCACAAGCAGGGGTTAATGCCCCATGAGCCGATAGGGATGAGGGGTAAATGGAACTTCCATCTGTGGAGATTAAAAATATAGCAAGGATTTGTGCCTGGAGTAGTGGAGATTATGGCACACAGGACAATAATGAGTCCTCAGCACTCCCTATCTCGGCTATGCCATACTTACTAGGCCACGAATAGTTCTCGCATCCTCCCTCGTCCTCGGCTTCCGTGTTGTGGCTGGTACGAAGGGGGATGCCCTTTATATACTGCTTAAAATTGGTCTTAATTGATTAATTACGTGCACCTGGGCTTGGTCAGCAGGGGAAGTAACCATGGTGACTGGCGATAACTAAGGCTAGGTTGACTTTAAGCGCCAATTTGGAATGGTGACTGGTGATAACTAAGGCTAGGTTGTATTTAGGCGCCATCTTGGAATGGTGGCTGGCGATAACTAAGGCCAGGCTGACTATCGGCGCCATCTTGGAATGGTGACTGGCGATAACTAAGGCAAGGTTGACTTTAGGCGCCATCTTGGAATGGTGAAAAAAGGGGGTGTACAATTCTACAAACTTGCCAAACAATGTGGGAAGTATGCTATGAGGTCCCTCCGTTTGTTAATGAGGCTATGTACGATGGCTAGTGTAAAAAGATAACCCATGGTTTGTGACTCCAAACACGGGAGTGATCAAAAAGGGGCTCAGTTGCGCAGATAGTTTGTCATCGTTCTGTGTGTATGATTGGTAGTCTATAACTGATGACCCATGTTTTGTAGCTCCAAACTCGGGGTGATCATTACAGGTTCAATTGCGCCCAGGGTATGTCATCGTTAAGTCCAGTGATGTGAGTGCCCAGACAGAACACCCATCGCTGTTCTTTTTCCAGAAGGTTCTTATCAGTTTTGAAGGGCTCAACCACTGTCCAGTGTAGGTCCTGCGTACTGTGTCCCATTAAGAGGTAATGAGTGGCCATTTTTGAAGTTCTTTTTTTGCAACGTACGTTGCTACAGTGTTCACCTATGCGTACCTTGACGGGTCTAGAACCCAAGAGCAAAATCATGGAAGGTGACAATAGAAGAATCATGGATAGCTGGAAAGAGAAGTTAACTGATGTCCCTGATGGACAAAGGACTAAATGACTAAGAAATAGATGATCAATGTCTTTACTAGCACTGTGGCACTTTAAATACTCTTCAGTGATCCAAGAGCCGATATTTTAATGGTGCTTAATGAGCAGGAGGTGTTTATTATCACTGTGGCCCTTTAAATACTCTTTAGTTGTCCAAGAGTAGACATCCCAATGGTGTTTAACAAGTAGGAAGTGTTGCAACTACAGTTTTAGAAGCCATTAGCAATCACGTATTATATTTGTTAATATTAACATGTTTAATGAAGTTGGTGTAAATGGTAACTTTGTGAGACAATTAGCAATCATGTATTATCAGCTAAGATTGTATATGTTTTTTTAGTGAAATTATGTGTAAACTGTAATATTGTGATAGTTTTTGTTAACTTAAAACAATTAAATGTCATTCAGACTAGATGGGCCTCACCAGGGCCAGTGACAATGGCACCCTTTTGCCCGTTGACGACAAGTTGGCGGAAGTCTTGTACTCCATTGCTCACGTGTGCCCTGCAAGCAGGTCAGGAGGCCCTGGGGCCTGTGGAGCAACTGCAAGGGAGAAGACTGGTAAGACAATCAGTGGAAAAAGCTCCCAGGAAAGTGTGCCATTTTAGAGGCTGAAGACGGCTGTAATGCCAGAAACCGGTCCTCGGAAGCTTGATTTGCATATAGCCATGTCTGAACTGGGGTGGCAGAGTGGGCTAAAGAACGGTGATGGATCAAACCCAGATCTTTTGACTGGGTGTGAGTGTTTGATTGGTTCAGATGCTCCGTCCCTCACCACCCCCTTTTGTACTGCTTTGGCCGCCATAAGTGTGACAGGGTATGCTCAGACGTGAGTCCCTTGCTCACTTTGCCACTGGATTCAAGCAAGCCGGGCTGAAGACGGCTGTAATGCCAGAAACAGGTCCTCGGAAGCTTGTTTCCGGTCCAGGGAAGGCATGGCTTGGCAGTTCGGGCTGGACTGTTCCCATGAGGCACAGGGTCAGACTGATTTGCATATAGCCATGTCTGAACTGGGGTGGCAGAGTGGGCTAAAGAACGGTGATGGATCAAACCCAGATCATTTGACTGGGTGTGAGTGTTTGATTGGTTCAGGTGCTCCGTCCATCACCACCCCCTTTTGTACTGGGAAGGCTGACTAAAGCTCGCTACCAAAAGCAAAATGAGCCCACAATCATGAAGATCAGCCCGAAGAGGCCTGAGTTATGCACCTGGGAAAATTCCCCATTTAAATATGGCTATAAACAAATGAAGCATGTGTGGCTCAGTCACAGCTTAATAACTTGTCTTCTGTGTGGATCAGTGCCTGAGGGTCAGCACATGATTAATTTGCCTGGGTAAGGGGCATGCGTGTGGCCCCTTTCACAGACTCATTCTTGGCCTGGGAGCCTAATACCTCAGGCCTAACGTAGTTACTATTGTCCCGGGACCCCATGCCATAGGAGCACAACTGAAGTCTCTCTCCCCCTGTGTCGGAATTTGGATGGTGGTGGACACACCAGCTATCCATTTGCTGGCGGGAGAAAAGGCATGCTTGCTCCCATACCAGCACTGGGAGTATCAGAGTGGGAAGGAGCCGGACGGGCTCCCTGTGTTGTCCCAATGTTGTTTTGTTGTTGTGGGTGTCCGGTGCCTCACCTGTTCATTTCCGGAATGAGCCACACTTTAATTATTAAACTTTCCTGTCCTGGTGTACCTAATATTGCCCTGCTGGGCTTAATTTGCATATGTTTTTCTTCTTCGTGGTGTCACAAGAAGGAGCAGGGGCACCAACAATATGGTTCTTAAGTGGTGTGTGGGGCTGCAATAGGTGCAGCAGCCTCATATCTGGGTTTTATAAAAATTACACCAAGTTATCTGTGTCTTTACAATTATGACCACCGGAGAGCCAGCCACTTCCATTCAAGTGTTCCCAGATCTGGGGCTTGATACACTTCAGCTCGAAAGAGTAGGAACCTCTAGTGGTTGTCCTATGGCAAGTTTTTTTTTTACTGATTCCATTGATATGATGGTGACTTTAAATATGTAGTTATTATTCTCATAATGTAGTCACCCTTTGACAAAGCCAATAGGCTTGCCCTATATATTGTAATGTGGTGCCCTCATGACAAAGTCAATAGACTTGCCCTTTATCTGGATATATTGACCCCTTGACAAAAGCCAATAAGCCTGCTTAATTTCAAATTATACCCACTTATATTGTGATGTTGCATCTGGTATAGCTGGAGGTATTATGATTATAGAGGTCAGGACCAACTAGCAGACAAATGTGGCTTCACAATATCACCATAGGTATTTGAATCTACTTGATGTATGTATTTGTAAATTAATGCATAGTATTTAGTAGTGGGTGCGATAAATATACTTTTCCTTTTTCAATGAAAAATCCTGGTCAGGACAATGATTTATTGAGTGTTGTTGAGTGCCATTAATAGAAATTACTAGCCCACGCCAGCTTCCTTGAGTAGGCTTTGGCTGCTCTGCTTCACTACTCCGAGAGAGTCAAGTGCTGCAATGGGGTACTTTGTTCCCAGTAAGAAGGCAACTGCAGGCCTATCACTTGCACTAGACTCATATTTTGCACAACTAATAAACCAATCTCTGACAGAGGCAAATGTTTTCTCCAAGGAGAAAACCGTTTCAGTCATGGGAAGGGGGCGTACTCCTGCCCTTGATTGAAGTAAATAACTAACCATCTCAATGGAAGCCCTTTATTGAATACAAAACAAACTCACACGCTTTTGGTTGTTCACCAACTTATGCTTGATAAGAAATTAATTCTCTCCAGGAAAACACTTTCTAGCCTCAGTTAACGTTCTGAGGAAATCAATTTACTAGTGTAATTTCACGTTTTTTTAATAGCAAACCTGACTTTACTCTATTGAAGATATTTACAATCCTACCTACACCCCAAATGTGCAAATAGCTTTCTGGATCAGACCCATTCTGCTTACTTTGTGACATTTCTTGTCCTTAACAAATTTGAATGGTTTTACTAATCTTCCATTTCAGTTTTTAAAAAAACGTTTAAAGAAGTAGATCACAAAATTGGAAAAGCATGAAAAGTCTAATATGGCCCTTTAATTATCTGTAACCAAGCAGGGGTTTGTTCTATGACACTCAAGAATAAATTCCACGTTGTTCAAGCTACGTTTGTATAAAGAGGAAAGGCAAGGTATGTCCCTCAGTTTCAGTAAACTCTTGAGTTTGTTTTAGTGATGATCCATGTCTGTTCCATGCGTAAATTAATAAATGTTGCTGAAACGCACAGTTACATGTTGCTCTCCATGAATACAACTTAAACAATGCAATTTTGGCCGTGTGTTACTATCGCAAATGCCAATGTATGAACTTACCATCATATAGAAACAGCTTCATTGATCTATCTTTATATGGACTACGGTATAGATGGAATATTATTTGCCACTGTATGAACATGTGACAGGCCAGCCATCTTAACCAAACCCAGTCTCACACCTTAGACCTAACTCGAATGCCAAATTTAAAACCAACACTCACCTTACCCATTAAGAAGGCCTCCCAATTCATAATCTAAACCTATGTCAAAACCTAATGCGAACCCTCACACTGAATCTACACATATCCGTACACCCTACAATAGGCCTAGGATTATGTCTAAGACTTAAATTTAACTCTAGCTCTAATCATAATCTCAAACCTACCCGTCATCCTGACCCTAAACATAAAACTTGGTGTCACCTACTCTAAACAAATCGTTAGCCCATATAAAATCAGTGTCAGTGTAGGCATGTCTCTGTAAACTTACAACAATGTTGTAATTTCAAAGTAATGCTAGTGCAACCTTTGTTTGTGTAATTCACCAATTTAAATGGGATACCGTTGATTTATTTTCAGATTTCACCAAGCATATTGTTTCAGAAAGGCAATCTCTTCAAAGCTGCTTTCTAAGCTTAGCAGCGAGCTGTCTAAAATGTATTACTACAGTAAAATATTTATGTTTTGTCTATAAATAACAAAGAATTCAAATTTAAAACCTAGTATATTTTATCTTTGTTAGGATAAGGAGATAAACACATTGTGCTAACTCCCCAATCTAATCAGTAAATGATTCCGTTTTTCACTTAGACTTTACTGTACGATTTATCTAGGGAAACTGCATTTTAATGCTTTGCAAATAGAGCAATAAATCATACATTTATTTTAGATCTAGTTAAGTATACAGTCTGTCATGTTTATTACTGCCATTCAAAAGTTCATAAACTAAAGCAAAAAATAATATTTTCTACATATCATATTGAGGCTGTAGCTTAAATAGTGTCTTGAAAGATTCAAGCACAAAATGTTGCATTACTTGTCTAAAAAAAAGGTCAACCAATTTGATGCTGATGCTTAAGTTAATTGAGCCTGCCGAGCCTGCCTCGTATCCTACCATAAAAGGCGAAAGAAAGGAAAGGCAAAGGTGTATTTAAGCTTGGGTTTCATTGCTGTTATCAAACATACACAGCAATTGTAGTTATGTCCAGTTATAAACATTAGGGGACAGATTTACTAACATTTTGTGTTGTGGTTGCCCCGCCATTGTGGAGCAACCATGTCGCAAAATGCTGGTAGATATTTACAAAGCCAAGCAGGAGGTGATTTGCGCCCACTTTGCATGGCTTAATAAAGAAATGTAACACAACACAGGGGCTTGCACTGCCCTGCATTACATGTAGGGGCATATTTAAAACTGAATGGAGAAGCGTGGTGTTAAGCAAACATTGCTAATGCCACGCTTCTCCATTCTGAAAACAAGGGGATTCAATGTATTCACAAGAATGGGACACACCACTGCATTTCCCCTAGTGCTTGCGCTGAGTTCAGCTACCTAGCGTCAACGCAGGCACCGTGCAAGGGTGTCTGCGTTGGGGGAAATGATAGTTTATGTGCAGGAAGGTCTCCCTTCCTGCACATAAACAATAATTCATGGCGTTTTGAAACTTCTATGTGTGCTGCAAAATGTCATTTTATTATATTGTTTATGTGCAGGAAGGTCTACCTTCCCGCACATAAACACTCAATGGTAATTTGCTGTTTCTATGTGTGCTGCACAAGGCAGTACACATGGACACAGCAAAAACGAGAAGAAATAAATAATTTTTCCTCGTTTCACCTGTTTAAGACCCGGTTTTTCCTGGTCTTAATTTTGAAGCTGTCTCCTATTTACTCATCCCTTGTAAATAGGGGGCAGCGTCAACATCAGTAGGTGTTGCGGTGGAACGCACATGGTAACACCCATTGGCAGGGAACAGCCTTTACAACGCGGCCATTACCATGCGCTACCATTACAACGCTGCTATTACAATGCAAGTCGTTACAACGACTTGCGCTGGAGGGCGCTGTTGGATAGGGAATAGTTTAATTTTCTATTCCAACACCTTCCCTACTGTAACATGGGCTGGAGTTCCAATAGAAAATTAAACTATTCCACTATCCAGCGCTTACAGCGCAAGTCGTTGTAACAACTTGCGTTGTAAAAACAGCATTGTAATGGCACGCGTGGTAAAAGCCCGCGTTGTAATGTCATACAACCCCCATTGGCCTCCCTTTTCACTCTAAGTACAGCATGAAAGGGTACCCTATTTACGCTGCCTTGTATATAAGGCGAAGCCCCTATTTCCACCACAGGGTTATTAAAAGTGACTTTGTGGTGGGGATAGGGGCTTATAAATATGCCCCCTAGTTCTGGGAGGCATTCCATGGGTGACATATGTGTGTTCCTGTGCATCCACTGATTGATTTGATGCAATTTCAGTTTTGCAAAGATTTATGAACCTAGGATTGCATGAAATTGCAACGCCCCCCCCAGAGTACAGCGTAAAACAGGAGAAAATAGTTTTTTCCTCTTTTTATAGAAAGGGGAACATGCCTTTGAGAGATTGTTTTTGGGCAGGAAGGTAGTCCTTCCTGCACAAAACAACTGGTGCTAGCTTGTCTGAAGTGCGCAGGGCTAAGAGAGCAGAAGTGTGGTAAAACTTAGTAGATATAGCGCATTTCTGCTCACTCCCTTTCACACAACGCAGCGCAGCAAGTTGCCTACTGCACTGCATTGTGTGAACAGATAAGAAATCTAGGGGCATATTATCAAGAAATGGCGTTAACATTATCGCCGCTTTAGCTGCAGAAAACTGCCTCTAAAGTTGCGATAATGGGCTTGATAGTATGCCCTTGTGAATTCCCATAGAAGCCCATGTTCTGGTGTGAACATGGGCTTCTATGGGAATTCTCTACGGCGTAATATCAAGCCCATTATCACCGTTTCAGCGGCAGTTTTCTGCCACTAAAGTGGCGATGTTAACTCTGTGCTTGATAATATGCCCCCTAGTCCTTGGCATCTGCTTAGAAGGACCATATCACCACTTTTTAAATAACAAAAAGAAGTGGGAAGAGAGAGTCTGGCTTTCAGCCACTGCCTTCAGCCATAGACTTTTTTTTATTATTCTTCCTAGATTGCCATTGCCTATATGGTGTGCCCATAAAGCCTACAGCATGTTTATATTGTACTATTGAGATTCCATAAATCATGTAACTGAGTAATCATGTAACTGAGTAATTGCTGAGTAATTTTAGAATATTTGGTCAATGTGTACTTAAGCCTTGATAACTAAGGTTTAAATTTGTGTCTTTTTCCCACATATTGGGGATTCTCAAGGGACCCATGGTTTGTGGATTCAAATAGATGCAACTAATTAAAATAGTCAAAATGTAGTCAACATTTTTTATTTTTTATTTCGGGTGGTGGGGGATTGGCTAAACAGTATTGTCCAAAAAAGCTTTTTTCCCCAAAAAATGAAACAGAACGTTTGCAGTGCTAAGGACACCCTCTTCCCATTTTTCAGGAACAAGCAGTTATAAAAGATATTTTTTTATCGCAACTCATGTTTTTTCTATTTGTCATGCTGTTTGTGGTGGAAAAGGGTGTCACTTGGTGAACCCGGAAAGCAACACATTTCTGAAAAGTGGATAAAATGTAAAATTTAGCAAGGGGTCATTTGGGTAAATAGCATATGGTTTTCTCAAAGAAACTACTAATTGAAATCTGAGCTTGATGTTACCTGTACTATCGTGATTCATGGGGCATTTCGCAAAATGTGTCATTCTTACATGCTGGCTTATATTTGGACGCCAATGATGGAGAGACATTCAATTAAAATGAACAAATGTTCTCCTATTTGTTCTTCTTACACTTCTACCAGTAAAAACGGTATCCTATTTTTGTGGCCAGGATTATCCCCCACAACAGGATTTGCTAAAAATGCATGGAAACAGTAAGGGCCTTATTATGACGTTGGTGGTGTGGGAATGGGACCACCACACTGCTGCCCCATTCCCACACCACCAAAAAAGACTGCCCACCAGATTACAGTTTTTGAAGTCGCTGGCAGGCAGTTCTTTGGCGTTCCCATGGAGGTGCCTTTAAAATAGGCACCACAATAAGATTGTCAAAGCATGTTCCTGCATGGACTGAAATGCACAATGATGTGCATTTCATTCCGTGCCGGAACATAGAGAGCACACCATGTGCCCCTCTGCATGTACCCCATGGCGCAGAGGTACCAAGGAGCTCTGTAGGGCCCCCTTTGTTTTCTCACAGCCACACTTTTCATGGCGGTCGCACCGCCATGAAAAGTGTCGCGTGAGGAAACTCAATATGCCTGGCAGGGTCGCACCAGCCCCACCAAGTACATTACTGCCTCAAGACCACCATGCTACTGACAGGGATCACTGGTCCCTGTCGGTTGTGGTGGTCCCAGCCTGGTCATAATAGGGCTGTCAGAAGACCTTCACCACCGTGCCCCTGTGAGTATGACAGTCCTTGGACCACCAGACCCGTAATAAGGTCCTATTATTTCGTCTTGAAATTGACAAATTATAGCAAACTAAGGTGTCTTTCCCAGAATGCCCTACAAAAGTCAAATGTTAGCTAAAATAACAAACTGTCCTCATGTTTCTGTGAAGAAATGTTCCAGAATCTGTTGGGACCCACACCACCCAGACTTCCCATATTTCTCATGGTAAAACCAGTATTTCACTTGTGTGGTTGGGCCTATTGGCCGTGGCAGGAAAATCACCAAAACATAGCAATCAAACATCAAGAATTTGCATTGCAAATGGATCTAATCTGGTTTTGTGGGTAGTTGAGGTACTTAGGTCTTGGCTCGGCCACCAACCAAAGAAACCTAGCAAAAACAGACTTTTCTAAAAACTAGAAACCCAGAGTAGTCCAAGGTCCAAGGTGGTGTGACTTGTGTGCATTCCACTACGTTTTCCTACCAGGGATCCCGTGCAAACATCAAACTTTAGCTAAAATCACAGATTTTCCTCACTTTTCTTTGAGGGAATGTTTAGGAATGTGCAGCAATCCACAAAATGTCTACCACCTAGAGTTCTTACATTCCTCATGATTAAAGCAATACACCACTTGTGGGGTTTTTTCCCCATTGAGCAGGTTAAATCATCGTCTTACAATATGGGGGCACATTATCAACAAGTAGCGATATTTATCGCTAAATGAGCTTAGCAATATTTTTTTATCGCCGTGCATCGCCGGATTTTATTGCAGAGATAACGTGCTATTAGCAACGTTTATCTCAATTGCGATAAAATATCCGGCAATAGCGTCTCAATGCGTGAATATCGCTGGAAATCCAGCGATATTCAGGCATTAACGCCAATAGGGTCTTAACCTGAATATCCAACTCCCATTGGAGATACAGGTTAAGAAGTGGTCTGAACAGGCATTAGTTTTGGCATTATTCGCGCTTAGCGCAAATTTTTTTATCGCTGTGCCTGCGTTGATAATAGGCGATAGCGATGTTAGCGACTGATTTCAGTCGCTAACAGGTTGGCTACGCCCACTTTGCATGTCCTTAGCGATAAATATCGCTGACATGGAAAGCGGGCCCCAATCCGGCCGTTATCGCCTACAAACTGTCGCTAACTGCTGTTAGTTACAGCTTGCTAATAGGACGATTACATTATCGCCGTTTTAGTTTGAAAAAGTCCCGCTAAAGCGGCGATAAGGCCCTTGATAATATGCCCCATAATTTTAGAAAAAGCTCTTAGTAAGTTTAAAATTACTATACATTTATCATAATCCACATCACAACATTTACATCAGGATGATGAAAGCGTAAACAAAGAAAAATGAGAAAAAGTAATTATTACTTATGATAAATTACAAAAATCAAAATCCATATCAACTCCATTAGTCCGTCATCCACTTTCTAGAAATATGTCCTCATCATGACGTTTTTAACAGCTGTAATAGTACTTTTAACAAGATACACATCGTTTGAATTAGGATGTTTAAAAGTACAAGTAAAAAAAAAACCTTCAACCTAATTAAAATACCAACCACAAAAACAATTATAGTGCTTTGTGCTTACAAAGTACAAATAGGCAAGTATAATGAAGACCTTCAATTTTAATTAAGATAACAAATACGAAAACGTTCTAATGCTAATGCAAATGCTTCTTCAAACTTTTTCGTCCTAGCATTTTTGTACAACTAGAATCGTAAATGTATCATAATACACATCATTTAAATCAGGATGATGAAAAGTGCAAATAGCTAAGTAGGCAATTTTAGTTGAGATACACAACACACAAAAGTGCTAGTAATTCGTGCATATAGAGTACAAATAGGCAAGTACAATAAAAAAGCTTCAACCTTGATTGAAATACAAGACACTAAAAAGGGTCAATGATTTGTACCTGTTACAGTCCACTGTAACTCTCTGTCCATTCATGGAAAACAAAGACAATAATTATCATTCTAATCACATTAAAGCGATTTAAATTGCTGCCAGATAGCTGCAAATCTCTTAACACTCGCATATGCTTCTTCAAACTGGTTAGTCCTTAGCATTTTTGCACACCACCCCTCGAGGGTTGGAACCTAACGTGTCCTCCAATTTTGCAGTATTAATGAAGGCGTTATTGTTAATGCAATCAAGATAAAATACTGTCCGTATCTGTGTATCTTATAGGTCTCTTCAGGAATGCCAAACAGTACTAGACTTGCTTATATGTTCACCCTTGACTGTGCAACTTTGAAAATAACTGTAAATAGTTCCTCCCAGAACTGAGAGTTTTGAGCTTTTGTAAAATATTTAGAGCCAGTCCCCCATTCCTTCCTGATTGCAGAGAAAGCACTGATCCAGAAATGAGGGGAACATTTTACGAATACCCTGGTGAGTGTAGTACCCCATCCAGCTGGACAAGAAGGACATTCTTTTATAATTTGCTGCCCTGAGAGATTTCTGCCCAAGCACAGCAATTAGCTGTCAATATCCCTCCGACATCCTACATTGAGTTTTTTCTCAATTTTTTTCTCCAGGAAATCAGCTGTCAATTCCTGGACTGGATGCTTAAGAAGGAGCCTGAGCCAATTACAAATGCTTATAAGCTTACTCCTAACTAACAGACACCAGGCCGATGGTTGTTTTGCCTCAATTTCTGTATGTTAGGAGATATAACATTAATTATCTGTCCAAAACTTAGGAAACACTGGCTACACTGTACCCCATACTGCAATATGGTCTCCGTCCATTTAATATAATTGCTCCTTACTATGAAATTACCCGCTCCTTAAATTCCTTCGAGTTCCAAAATCCTATCCCTGCCCTCCATAAATTTAAGTCAAAATAAGTGCAATCCTTCAACTTAAGATAGCTATAGCCACTGCAATCTGATGAGAGCTAAATGAGACGTTGATCCCGCTGTGTAGCTCCTGGATGAATTTATAATGTGTTTTCTTGGACAGTATCTCAGTTTTGACAAAAGCTACTAGATTTATACAAATTCTTGGACCATCTTTCTTAACAAAAAAACTTCTAACACTTCTTTGCCTTCAATTAATTGTGCCATGATATTGAGTGGTATATGGTCAAAATATCGAGTCCAATATATCGAGTAACTGAAATATCAAGTCCAGAATATAGAATGGACAAAATATCGAATGGACAGAATATAGACATCAAAAATATTGTTTTTAAGGTAAGTAATGTAATATCGATCCAACGCTTTTCCTACTGTTGCACTCACTGGAGTGGGAATTGTAATTTTTACCCCTACGCTATCCAAAGCTTTCCCTACTGTTGCACTCTCTGGAGTGGGATTATTAATGTTTACCCCTACGCTATCCAACGCTTTCCATACTGTTGCACTCTATGGAGAGGGAATAGTAATTTTTACCCCTACGCTATCCAACGCCTTCCCTACTGTTGCACTCTCTGGAGTGGGAATAGTAATTTTTACTCCTACGCTATCCAACGCTTTCCCTACTGTTGCACTCTCTGGAGTGGGAATAGTAATTTTTACCCCTACGCTATCCAACGCTTTCCCTACTGTTGCACTCTCTGGAGTGGGAATAGTAATTTTTACCCCTACGCTATCCAACGCATTCCCTACAGTTGCACTCTTTGGAGTGGGAATAGTAATTTTTACCCCTACGCTATCCAACGCTTTCCCTACTGTTGCACTTCCAGGAGTGGGAATAGTAATTTTTACACTCCCGCTATCCTACGGTAATAATATTGTGTATTTTTTATTAACATTATGTTAATATGTATATATATGTTTTAACATATATGATTGTATTTTTTTTAATTTTATAAGTTAAATTAATTATTTAATATTTTTAAGGTAATTTAAGTATTTTTAAGTATATTTTAGCTATTTATTTTTAATATTTTTTTAATTTTACATTATTTTTAAGAAATTAGATATTTTTACAAAGTATATATTTTTAAACGATATTTTGGATTCGATATTTTGGTACTTACCTGTTTGTAGATAGGAATTCAATATTTTCTCAGTCGATATTTTGGCATCAATATTTTGGGTAGTCTATATTTTGTCCCTCGATATTTAGTCAGTGATCCATATTGAGTATTGCCGCCTGATAATATAGCTGGAAATGGGGGAGTGCTTTGCCCCCTTGACCCTTCAAGTTGCAATATTGAGTACTATAGTCTAGAGGTTTTTTATTCCATACAAAGCTTCTGACAAGGCTGCCTAGCTTCTGAAAATAAGAGCTACTCATTTTTATAAGTACATTGGTCAAAAGAAAATTAAATAAGTGTAGAAAAACATTTTAATAAGTGAGACCCTCCCTATCAACATCAAAGTAGGAACCAACCATCTTTCCAATTGTGCTTGAACGTTTTATAACATGGTTGTAAAATTTAGATGAAATACCTGATCATAACTTTTTGCCACATATATACCCAAATAGTGAATTCGTCCCAGTGAACTGGCCTGTTGCGTGAAAAAAAATGAAAGATCGCTGACAGATGCAATAAACAAAAGCACTCCATTGTGCATTGATTACTCTTGTATCTACCAATATTAGTGAATTCTTTAATCAAGTTGAATAGTCCTTGTATATTTGCCTCATCCGGGTTTAATTATCGAATTATATTGTCTGAGACTAGCTTTATTTTTGGCATACCTACAATGGGAGAGCAGATTCCGTCTGTGCTACGGATCTTTACCACCAATGGCTCGATTAAAAAAAAAGCAAACAAGATTGGGGATGGGGGGCAGCCCTGTTGGTTGACTCTCTTAATTATCAATGAGCCTGCAACTCTAGAATTAATGATAATATTCGCCTGTGCCCCTTGATATAAATTCCTGAGCTTCCTTATAAATTGATCATGGAACCCAAATTGGCCCAGGCTAGGAAACAAGGCATCCAAATTAACTAGCTCAAATGCCTTCTCAGCATCCATCATTATTATTGCTGTTGCGGTTTGGGTATGCAAAAAATAATCAATCACATGGATTAAAGAAATTACATTTAATGCCATTAATTTATTGGTTACATTTCCGATCTGTTCACTGTAGGTTAGAGATTGAGCAGCAGGGGTAATTTGAGCAGCCCTGACTTTTATCAGCAATGTATAATCAGCATTGAGCAGAATTATCAGACAATATAATCTGACACTAGTCTGGCATTTGTCATTCTCCAGATAGCTAATTATGGTGGATTATTTGAAGGTGAAAGGGATTTCGTCATCTTCCATTATACCATTAAACTGGTCCACTAAAAATGGGTCCAATTCCTTTGCAAAAGCCTTATAAGCACTCTGATGGCAAATCATAATTCCCACATGCTTTTGCATTTGCCATTTTTTGAAGTGCTTCTGCACCTCATAAACTGTGAGTTTTGTTAAAATTGTATCCACAAGAGTTATTAGCAATTGGGGCAGTTGGATAGAACTGTTCAATAATGGAAAGTGTAACCTGATAGGTATCTCATATATTTTATTGTAGTGCTGCAGAAAAACCTGGACAACAACATTATCCTGTGTGACTAATAAATGAGTATCAGGGTTCTCAATTTGCCTAGTTACTTGTTTATCATGTTTAATTTGGATAGACCAGGACAAGAATTTTCCAATCTGTTTATTTTCCTCATATATCTGTTTCTGGAATGACCTTGAATGGTCTACTTCCTCGAGTATGAAGAAATCTCTAAGCTTTTGTTTGTGCTTTACCAACTTTTTTTTGTTGGCCTCTGTCCAGATGCAAGTCCCTATGGTGTTATTCACTGCCAACTGTACTTCCTTTATTCATTCAGCCCACTGGTTATTTTGGCTAGCTGTATTTGATATAATAAGCCCTTGAACTGCAGCTGTTTTAAGGGCCTCCCATACTACAAAGCATATTGCCATGGTAGGTTCGCAAGAAAAAACAAATTTGTAAAAGTTCTTATATCTGCCTCCCAGCTCTGACTATTTAACAGAGACGTATTGAACTGCCATCTGGGGCTTGCTCATAGGAGGATCAAACTGTATCAACATAGTGATTGCTGAATGATCCGAAAAAGCGTTTGCCCAGATATCAAAACTCCCCCTTTTAATTACCTGGGATGTTTAAAAAAAGTCCAATCACAACACTGTTTTAATATGATGTGAGTAACAAGTATATTAAGTTAACCCAGGATGATCTTCCTGCCAAGGATCTCATAGTTGAAAATCATGATTTAGGGTGGTAACAATTTTTTTGTTTCAGGTTCAAGTTGTGTTTTTCGCTTGATTAGATATGTCCACGGTAAGGTCCTGAATATAGTGAAAATCCCCCTGCCCCCCCCCCCCCCCGGAAATGATGAGTCCATTCTACCCCATAGCAATATTTTGCACCTGGATTAGTAAATCGATCTCATCGCTAACAGGCCATAATAATTAACCAGATTTAATAGGAGCCTCAGGGCAAAAACCTTTAATAAGAGCCATCTGCCTCGAGGATCCATGATAACTTTCTTTATATCCTAACCAATCCTGCTGCTCAAATAGATCATAGCCCCTTCATTGCTAACCCAGAGGAAGAAAAAATGCTTGGGAGTACTTCTTTGAAATAGAAACCTTTGAATTATTACAGCCTTATAGCATGCCATAGCGGGCTATACCAGCTATTAAAGGCCCGCGTCAGTGTTAAAGGCCCGAGCCGAAGGCGAGGAACTTTAACAAAGCAGAGGGACTTTAAAAGCCGGTAGAGCCTTGCTACGAAGGGCCACAAGGCTATTAGAACATTCTGCCACTAGAGGGCAGAATGTTCTAACAAATAAAACAAAGCCTTCAGGGAGTGTGAGGGGATTGAAATCCCCTCAGGCTCCCTGAAGCCTTTGTTCACAGCCAGAGCTGTGAACAAAGAAACATTGGAATGTTGGAGGTCCGGGCTTATACCAGCCATTATAAGCCCGGAGCACTCCATTGTTTTCAATGGAGCTACCAACGTTCCAATGTTCTAATATTCTTTAAATAAGTCTCTTGAAGATAAATTTCTTCTGGACTGAATTATATCACCCATCCTAACAAACCCCCATGTTTATGATGATTTCGGATTCCATTGGCATTGCAAGATATCACCTTTTAGTTGTACAAGATTAAATAACACAACTATATTTATACAATTACTCACCAATCCTCTCAAATTAGTTACATTAAGACCTATTTTTAACCTGCTCATTTTTAACAAAAGCGCTCCCCACCAACCCTGAAACTTGTCCCCCAATAACTCAGTGAAGACCCTCTGACCCCCAAACATTCATGCGAGGGAAATTGCCGACATTACCCCTTGCGCTTGCACCAGCTCCTGTGGTGCTATGTTACTGCACCTAGCTACCAATGTGGCCGCTCGAGAGAGTCCCCCAACTCACCCCCTATATCTAATCAATATCTTAACCTAAAAAGAATAAGTGAGAGAGATAGAAAGAAATAAAAAAAACACAAGGATTTAGCAAAAAAAGGCCCAGGAACGGGGCACCGGTTACTAAACATTAACCCAACATTTTAGACAGAAATTCCTGAGATGCTTCTGAGTTTAGGAAGAGGTGAACTGCCCTTTTGCAAGTATCTTCAACTTCAACTGTTGTACCACCGGGCCTGGGGCACTGAACTTGCCGGCAAGTCTTATGAACTCCATTTGACGACCTCAATGCAGAAGCCTCAAAACTCTATATTTTCTGAAAAGGTAAATCCCTTCTTTTCAATTGCTTTAGACAGAATCTGTTCTTTAATACTATAATCAGCGAAATTCACCAAAAGTATATGTGGTTACTTCAAATTAGGTGTACGTTGGGCTGGTACATGATGAGCCCTCATGATAGACAGATCCCTCTCAAAGTTAGGTAACACATGGGCCTTGATCAAAGAATCCATCCACTCTGGCACATTCTGGTTTTCTCACCTCTGAGATGCCCACGAGGTGGAGGTTGAAGCGTCTCATGGAGTTCTCCAATTCTTCTATCTTGTTTTCCAAGTAGCTCTTTTTCTTTTCCAAACTAAGAATGCCTTGTTGCACCAACTCAATCTTGTCCTCTTTTAGTCTAACAGGCAGTTGTGCCATATTCTCCTCAATTTTCGTTAATCTCGTGTTAAGAACTGCGATCTCTTGTGCGTGTGAGAACTTAAATTCTCTGAGTTTCAGCGATATAGTATCAAGTATATTTTCAGTGATTCTGGGCAATTGTCCCTCTGGAGCCCCCCCTCACTTGTTCATTTCTAGATAGCACCAAATTAAGGGAACTATTGCATGCCTCTGTTAATGACCCAAAAACTAATCTGGCAGCCGCTCCGATAGCATGCGGTGGAGCCATCTGCGGAGAGAAGGTAATGATCTCACTCCCGACCGCAGCCTTTTGCTGTACTCCTACGACTAATGATTTTCCAGTACTGTCATTGCCAGCATCATCAGGTTTTCACCTGCTTTATGAACAAGGGGTATTCCTTGGGCCTAACATGTCTTATTGCTCCAGCACTCACAATTATTACAGCCTCTGTCGTATGCCCTATTTCTTTATGCTGATTACTGTTGATTTAAGCTGTGGAGACTGCTCTGGGACGTTTGGATCAAATTCAGCAGACAAAAATAAGGGCCTTATTACAACTTTGCCATCCGTGGACCCCCGTGCCCATGTGGCGGTCTGACCGCCGCGACCACGGCGATCCGACCGCTGTATTATGAGATGGGCAGATTACGTTTTCAAAGACCGCGGCTGAACCGCCGGCACTGCCAGAAAACCATTGACCGCTAGGATCGCGGTCAGGGAAAGGCAGCTGCAATAGGGCAGTACTGAGGAGCTTGGTTGGTTTTCTGACACACTGACCGTGTCGGTCTGACCATTTAGAGTCTGCAGTAATGAAGGATTTGGGGTGCATACTCACCCCTTTCCTTTTCTTCACGGCAGAGTTTGACATGGATCCCTTTCTCTAGGTCCCCCCTTCATAGCAGCATCTTCACCCTGAAGAATACGACTCTGTTTTGGCGATCTCCAGGTGAGTAATTTTTTTGCCATATACCCATTGCTGGACTGGTCACATATGGGCTGGAATCCGGCAATGGGTAGGTGGTACTTTTACACATATGTCATGCATATGTTGACATTCGACACATGTGCAGTCGAAATGTACACACATGCATCAATAGATATGCAAAACCATTCCCCACTGTTCTAAGACTCCTGCAGCCACACTGTGAACTCCACAGTCAACTCATAATACGGCAGTCAAAAGACCGCCAGCGCTGTGGGCTACTGGCAGATGCAGTTTTTGGGAGGTTGGACCGCCATACTTGTAATCAGCCTTAAGTATTTCAAATTCTACTTCCCTCTCAATCCCACTCTAGTTGCTTGCCCTACTAGTGTTTAACTGTGCAGCACTTTGAAAATCCATTCTCAATTTTTGGCCATGAGTCGCTCAGCCAGCTGCCGACTTCACCTCTACAGCACACCTTTTTGTTTTCTGGGGCGAGGGGGGTCAAAGTACTACAGGTAGTAGGGTCAGAAGAGCCCTTAAAATGCTGATGTTGCATGCTGCATAGTGTTATTTCCTCTGTACTTAAATGCTGTATCACCTGTATTGCCAATTACTATTATCCATTTTTTTCCCTTCTGGTTAACTTCTGTTGTAGTGTTATACCAGGATTAAAGGGGGTAGGTTGCACGTCTCCCCTTTGTGCTCTGATGTCATCCCTCTCGATACTGCTGGGACCAAAAGCCTTTATGCACTCTCAGGGCCTTTTTCAGACAGACTGCACCCGCCCACGGTGAAGAGTACTGCCCTGTCCCAACTCCTCCGGGCGGGGTGCACTCAACTCTTCATGAGGACATCAAGTCAACTTTCATGCCGCTGCTCAGCCACTTGCAGGAGAATTCAGTCACTGCTGGCTCCTCACTCACAGGAACATCCTCTGGCTTCAATCTTGCACCTCTGCATTTCTTGCCGAGATGTACTTCCATGCCTCCTGTCTGCTGCAGGGAACCAGGCCGGACTTTTTTTGATCGCAGGAACAGCCAAGACGCCATTCTGTCTGCGGTACTGCTAGCAGTACCGGCTGCAGCCTGGGTCGCTGACCTCAGAAGTGGAAAGCCTTCTGGAAAGGGGCGAAGGTAAAATCCATGAACACACTTAGCAGCAGGATACGCGGGCTAGGCCTGCCCAAGTCAATGTCTGTGCACACTGAGATATATGTGAAATCTATGCACCTAGAGGTGTCCAGGTACTGTGACTCCATGGATCCTCTACATATATGTGTGTATATATATATATATATATATATTCACTGAAAAAACCATAGGTTTCAGGCCATATATAGTTAGGAATTAGCATTTAAAAAACCTTGCAAATTCACTGAAAAAACCATAGGTTTCAGGTCATATATAGTTAGGTATTAGCATTTAAAAAACCTTGGAAATTCACTGAAAAAACCATAGGTTTCAGGTCATATATAGTTAGGTATTAGCATTTAAAAAAACATTGAAATTCACTCAAAAAACTATAAGTTTTAGTGGTGTTATAGTTAGCTGGACATTTTACTCATACAAAACCATTGAAATTGCTCATATCGGTGATGTCATTTGAGATGTCATCAGTGATGTCATCAGTGATGTCACTGACCATGTCATGAATGATGTAATATGTGACATCATCAGCAGTGTATTGCGGGTGGGCGAAATATAGTTAGTCCAACTAACTATATATGAGCAATTTCAATGGTTTTCTATGAGTTCTATTAGCGGATAACGTTTAAATATATTAATTTCCTAGTGGGACCACCTGAGCACCCTAAGGGGTCAGGATGTTTCTACCCTGCCCCCTTTTTGTGTTCTACACAACCAGGATGTGTTGGCAGCCATCTTGTGCCTTGATAGAACCAAGGCACAAGAAAGCAGTGAAACAAAGGTGTCGGGGTACGCGTACCGTGCGCGTACGGTACGCGTACCCCGCGATTTATTTATTTTTAAAAACATTTTTTTTTTGCCTTGGGGGTCCTTGTGGGATCCCCTGAGCAGGTCTAGGGGGTCGGGGTGCTTCTACCCTGCCCCTTTTTTGAGTTCTACACGTTTGTTTTTCTGCTTTCCTGTGCCTCAATCTACCGAGGCACAAGATGGCTGCCAACAGTTTCTGTTTTGGAGTGTTGACAGACATTGGCAGCCAATCAGAATACAGCTCGCGCTCGAGAGGTACGTGTACCGTACGCGCACGTACGCGTACCGTAAGCGTACCGGTAAGCTCACCGGTAAGCTGCTATAGATATATAAATTTTTTTGAACCTAAATTACTCAAAATCCACTGGAGCACATATCTTGAGACATAGAAAAGGCACATCGGGCTACCAGTCCCTACAATTTTGCCAAGTTTGGTGAAAATCCATTCAGCCGTTCGAGCTAAAAGTGCGACAGACCGCCCTATGGAAATTAACATGGGGAAAACATGTTTTGGGACCCCCTTTTATCTCGGCCCTTGCTTGACGGATCCCCCCCAAACTTTCAGGGAAGGACCGGAGCGCCGCGAGGCAAAGTTGCTAAAATATTCAGGCTGATTCCTCAACCGGCGCCAAAGTTATTCCCAATAGAATATTGCGATTTCCCTATGGAAAACAATCCTAACTATATATACCTACTGGCTGTCGCCAGTAGGTAATATATATGTATATATATATATATATATATTCACTGAAAAAACCATAGGTTATAGACCATATATAGTTAGGAATTAGCATTTACAAAACCTTGAAAATTCACTGAAAAAACCATAGGTTATAGACCATATATAGTTAGGAATTAGCATTTACAAAACCTTATTTTACTCACACAAAACCATTGAAATTCCATATATAGTTAGTTGCACTAACTATATATCGCGCACCCGCAATCCACTGCTGATGATGTCACATATTACATCATTCATGACATGGTCAGTGACATCACTGATGACATCACTGATGACATCTCAAATGACATCACTGATGACATCACTGACGACATCTCAAATGACATCACTGATAACATCTCAAATGACATCACTGATGGCATCACTGATGACATCTCAAATGACATCACTGATGACATCACTGATGACATCATCCAGTGACTGTGTGTTTCTGTAAAGTTAAAATGTGTCTTACATATTGAAGAATGAGTGGAAGTATAAGTGTCTGGACAAAGGATTTAGTAGGTGCATGACTGAATGTATGAGTGAGTGATTAAATGTGTCTCACTGAGTGCATGGGTTAGTGACTAAACTGTCTTAATTTGTGCATCATTATGTCTGTTGTTCTGTAAACTGCTGCATGTGTTGATCAGTAGCTATATGATTAACTATATGGGTTACTGATTGATTGTCCAAGTATTTGTATGGGAGACTGAGTGTGTGTGTGGCTGGCTGGCTGGGAGGTGTGTGACTCTGTGCAGATCAATGTGTACTTGTATCAATGATTCTATAAGAAGGTAAGTATGTGTTAGTATATGTTTGAAAATGTAAGGTGCTCTATGTTTAACTGTATAGACAAGAAAATGGAAGTGTCATTGATTCTTTAACAGGACTGACTACGTGTGTGAGTAACTCCATGGATGAGTGGCAGACTGTGAGTGTCTGTATAGGTGTATGAGTGCATATGATAGTGTTGTAAAGATGAGTGATTGTATGTATGAATGATTGTATGGGTGAATGAGTGAATGTGTGTGTAGACATAGCAATCAGTGAGTGCGTATGTAGTAACTAGTATTGGTGTGTCAATGGTTTCAAAAATTATACTCTGTATTTAACACTGGGTGAAACAGAGGTTATATTAAAATGTGAGGAGATGCATTGTATTGTCACATGAATGATATCATCAGTGATGTGGTCATTGATGTCAAATCAGATGTCATCAGTGATGTCATCAGTGATGTCATTTGAGATGTCATCAGTGATGTCATCAGTGATGTCACTGACCATGTCATGAATGATGTAATATGTGACATCATCAGCAGTGGATTGCGGGTGCGCGATATATAGTTAGTGCAACTAACTATATATGGAATTTCAATGGTTTTGTGTGAGTAAAATAAGGTTTTGTAAATGCTAATTCCTAACTATATATGGTCTATAACCTATGGTTTTTTCAGTGAATTTTCAAGGTTTTGTAAATGCTAATTCCTAACTATATATGGTCTATAACCTATGGTTTTTTCAGTGAATTTCATTGGTTTTTTAACAGCTAATACCTGTAGCTGTAAAATGTATTCTTCTTTAAATCCAAAAATATATTTTATATGTTTATGAATAATTTTTTTTTTAAATATTTTTTTTTCTTCGTTCCCGCTTCGCGAATCGGGAAGCTTCCCGTTAGCTGACCTTGATGCCGCGAAATAGACCGCGAGCCGGATAACGTTTCTTTACCGCAACTGCCGCGTTAGAAAACAACATCGTGACGCCTCCCGTCCGCATGACGTTTCACGTTGTCGCGTGATACGTCATATGACGTGCTACGTTAGCGAACTGGTACGCGAAGCGAGTCGCAAAGCGCAGGTTTCTGGAAGCAAACCGGGAGGCCCTGCAAAGCGCTTAACGTAAACACAGCAGGTCATGTGACTTGGTAATAACACTTTTCATTGGTTCATTTCACTTTTGGTTTCCTAATGATGTAAGACTAGGTCATATAATCTAAAATGAACACTTTTCATTGGTTGAGAACTCTTGTTTTTCCCAAATGATGAAAATCCCTCCTTCTTTCCTCACTCTGACTTTCATCATTGTGAGAGAAAGACCCTTTGTGATCACTGAGCAATGGCTTCTTTAGTAGCTTCAGCTGGTGCTTCCCCACCACCTCCACCACATCCAAGGAAGAGTGGACCACCTGCTCAAGTTATAATTCAACAAGAAGAGGAAGAAGAGGAACAGAACGACGAGCACGAAGAGAGGCAGTTTTTGCCTGAGGAGCCCAGGACGTCTCACCGGAAAGAAAACTTCATTTGGCAATTTTTTAAAATTCCCAAAGGTCAGAAAAAAGTAAATGCAAGATACGTAACTTGCCTTATATGTCAAGATAGACTGTCCAGAGGAACCGAGAAAAAATACAGTTTCGGAAACTACACAATGCATCGCCATATGACTAGGTGGCATCCTAACAACTACAGTGCTGCACAGTTTCGGAACGACCTAGATAATCTCCCTATTATGGCCAGAAGATCTGTTGTACCGGAAGTAACGGGACCAGAGGGCAGGGAGATGGTGCCAAATATACAAATGAGATTTGGTGAAGTAAAACACATCTGCGTATATTGCGATGGATTCATTTGCTACGGAGAAAGAAGCATCACTCTGATCAACAGAGCTATTGACTATCATATGCAAGTTTGTACGAAACGCCCAAAATAATAAATACTTTTTTTTTGTTTTGTTGCTCCTGTTGAGCCCTTTACAATGAATCGTTTTCATTGCCCCCTCCAAGAAAAACCCAAAAAAATATAAAACTGTTCAGAAAAATTCAAAAAAAGTAAAAAAATGTTCCGAAAAATAATAAAAAAAATATACAACAACAAAAACAATAAAAAAAAAAGTTCTTTTCAGAACTACCTCCCCGTTATTAAAAAAATGGTACAATATTTGAAACTGTGCCAACCTCTATTTCTCTTAGTTCGCTTCCCAGTTCGCTCGCCGGTACGCGAACCGGAAGCGAACCAAAAACAGTAAGTATAAGGGAAGGAAACAGACACTTATGTTAAAAGAAAGACAGCTATAGGGGAGTAAACTAGAGATACTATTACCCGTAATCCACTGCTGATGATGTCACATATTACATCATTCATGACATGCTCAGTGACATCATCAGCAGAGGATTGCGGGTTTTTTGGCAACGTGCCTTATCCACGGTTTAATAACGCTGCCTTTTGCTTTATATAAGTTTTCAAATTGTATGAAATATATACCAATAGGTCGTTATGAACCTTTAGGTAGTGCTTTTCTTCATGAGGTCTGGTCGCTTCCATACACATACAGATGTTTCAAAGATGATCAAGAAGTTTATCTGAATGGAGAGGAATGCACTGAGACGCCAGATCATTCACTAATGTGTAGGCACATACAGTTACACGGTTCATGCAACAAACACCGACCAAATATGGCTTGCGTGTTGCAAGGCACGCCAGTTCCTGCTATCATCCCCACGTTCAAGTTGTTGGAAAATGGTAGTTATTTGATGCTCAATAATGAAGATTGTTCTGGGTTAATTAAAAGTATTCCTTTTATCGTAACAGTAAGTGAACGGGTTATTTGCTGCAGAAATGTTCTATTTCCTCCCACACATGAACATAGGGAGTTTTCAATCTCGCCACAAATACCAACCTTGGGAGCAGATTTCAACGGCATGGCAAGAATAAGAGCTCTTTTGTCTCAGAGAGAGGTGGCCTTGAGTTCGGCCTGTGAAACTTTCGTGCTTCACATAGCGAACACCCGTACAGAGGTGCAGACCCTTTTCAATTCAGATTTGCCTTTCCATTTCAGCAAGATGGTTCGGACTATCTTTAACGCATCCTCCACAAAGGCCCTGGCGCACTTTTTTAAAGTTGTTACCAGTGGTCTCGTGACTTCATTTGAGAAAATCTTTGGAGTCATCCCTGCTTTCTTTCATTCTATTTTTTCCACTCTGCTTCGTGGATTGCCATTTTTACTTGCATTACCAGCGGACGCTCTTGTGCTTTTTTACATTTTTAAATATGGATGTCCCTCCTATGCAACCTCCCGCCCTGCAGCTGCTGACACTGTTCCGCAATCGCATGCTAGAATATTATGGCACAATGCCGTTGGCGATATTAAGCACGGCATATGGATTATCTTTTCGATTCTCCTACTTCACCTGTGTCCAGCCTGTATTTCACTGCCTGACCTGTGATTTCGATTGGGCCATTGATTTGTGTCTCTGCGGACCGGTTTCTCCTGACGTCGACTTTAATCAGCTGATGACTCCTATCATTACTCACGAGTTGGTTTGTCCTGGCGAAAGGATTATGGCTGTGGCATTGATGCATGGACTAATTGGTCCCTGGAATTTACTGGCGGCAACACAGTCTTTCTTGGAACAGAGCTTTCTTGAAAACCCACCGAGCTGTCCTCTGATGGTGATAGAGGATCCGGTGCTGGGAGAGCACGTATGTTCTTTTCCGCTTTTAAATTGGATGGCTGAACTCTTTTCGGATGAAGACGGTGACTTCCTATTGGAGGCTGTTGCAGCTTATTTTGCATACACAGTTATGTCATAGACCTTTTTCATTTTTGATATGCTGAGTACTAGCATTTCATTGACAATTCATTGACTTATTTGTCAAGTTTTTATTATTTAGCTTGCCTATTGGCTTAAGACTCGATAAAGTACTTGGCTGTTTTATTTTTCTTTAGCATTAAATTTTCCTAGTTTTTAATATTTTACCTTGCGGACCGTCCACATATAAAGTTGCAATCTGCTCTCATGAGATGGCACTTCTATTATCTTATTCAGTTCGTTTCCGGATCATGGGGAGGTGTCATCTAGGTCCTGGATATCTTTACACCGTGTTAAGTTAGCATGGGCTCATTACCGGTTTAAACGCCATTTTTCCTTTTTTGCAACTTCTGCACACGACACTTAGTTGTTGCTTTAGCTTTCAACCTAATAGTTCATCGTGATTTACATGAGAATAATATGTTATTGCTCTACTATCTGCTTTACTTGTTAAACTATATCTGTACAGCGAGTGCTGAAGTTTCAAGAACAACACGATACAGAATTGTTATGAGGTCTGATCTCCACGACTTCATACTCATAACATAAGTGCAGCTTCTGCCAATTCTGGGCATGAGGCGGGTTTTATATTGCTTTGCCGAACACACATACACAACACTTGATGCGGTTCACATGAAGAGAGAGCTGGTGTATGCTGATGTGATTCCTTCAAATCTAAGACACTAAAGTATGGGCACGCCCTAAACCAACACAAAGAGACCTTCTTAGCAAATAATATAATATGTGTATTAGGGAGGGTGAGATATAAGCAGCCGCGGGCCGTGGAGGGAGTTACGATGGGGCAGGGAGGCGGGGAGGGGGAGGGGCAGGGTGGAGCCCTCTCCACCCTGCCCCTCCCCCTCCCCGCCTCCCTGCCCCACCGTAACTCCCTCCACGGCCCGTGGCTGCTTATAAGTGTTGATAACTCTTATTCATTTACAGCATGTTAACATACTGTCACCATTCGCTTTATATGTACTAGTAACTATGCTGGTAATTTTGCTACTGATAATATGTGTACTTGTATTATCTAAGATACTACGCCTGAGAAGACGGCATTAGTAAATAAACATTTCAAATACACATGTGTTCTTCTTAACTCCATGTTCTGGTTTCTAAGAAATATATAACGACCGACTGTTCATGAGTTCCACGTATCCTGAGGTACTATAAGTTCATATTCTGGATTGTCTAAACATTGAGAGTTTGTTATATCCAATGTGACACTGTACCTAGCTTGCTAAGGGGTTTTTGAGTACTAAGGTGAGTTTTGGGGCACCCTAATTCGCCGAGGTTCCAATCCTCTGTCCACAGTTCTGTGTGAGAACAGAAACCCTGCAACAGGGGCACCCCCGACCCTTCCTGGAGCTTCATCACACTTGCGATACAACTCCAGCAACGCGCCACCTTTACGGCACAGTTACATCACGCATCTGTGCTGTTTTTGCCCCATGATGCGCCGCATTGTAAATGCAGCACACCATAGGTGACGGAACAGCGGCACAGAATGACTAACACATCCCTGGTGATGCGCCAGTCATCATAAATCTATCCCTATGCTTCTTATCTTGTTCGAGATGAACCGCCATATGTATCATCAAAGTTTTTTGCATTTCCTAAATAGCGAACTTTAAGGAATAAATAGCGATTCTTTACCATTCCTAGTTTGCGATTAGCTATTTGCTAATTACAAATTACCCATTCATTTCCTTCATTTCCATAGGGCGGTTGGACTCACTTTTAGCTCGAACGGCTGAATGGATTTCCACGAAACTTGGCAAAATTGTAGGGACTGGTAGCCCGATGTGCCTTTGCTATGTCTCAAGATATATGCTCCAGTGGTTTTTACGAAAATTAACTTTGAAAAATATATATTGGGCTACATTGGCCTATATATATGTTGGAGCCCAAATGTAGCCCAATGTAGCCCAATGAAGCCCAATGAAGACCAATGTAGCCCAATGTAGCCCAAAGATGGGCGCCAGAGACAAAAAAAACAAATGTAGCCCAAATATCAGCCAGATGTAGCCCAACTATAGCCCAGTGACAGAATGACCAATCAGCTTCGCAAACCTCCGTTACGCGAAGCGGAGCGCTGTTACAGATATATATCTTTTTTTGAACGTTAATTTCTCAAAATCCACTAGAGCACATATATTGAGACCTAGCAAAGGCACATCGGGCTACCAGTCCCTAATATTTTACCAAGTTTCGAGAAAATCCATTCAGCCGTTCGATTATTATTATTATTAGTTTTTTTTGCCCCGCGGGGCCCTTTTAAAACCTCCACATCAAACCTAGGGGGTCAGCGAGGATCTACTATTCCCCCTTATGGTCATTTGCCCCTTCGCTTTGGCCTCCTCTTGTCTCTCGATCCTACCGAGAGACAAGATGGCGGCCGCTACGGACTGTTTGGAATGTTGACAGACGCCGGAGAACCAATCAGCTTCGCTTCACAAAGCTCCGTTGCGCGAAAAGTACGCGTCCTGGAGCGCTGCCCGGTCCGCTGTTACAGATATATATCTTTTTTTAAACGTTAATTTCTCAAAATCCACTGTAGCACATATATTGAGACCTACAAAAGGCACATCGGGCTACCAGTCCCTACAATTTTGCCAAGTTTCGTGCAAATCCATTCAGCCGTTCGGGCTAAAAGTGAGGCCAACCGCCCTATGGAAAACTCAATGTTAAAAACACGTTTTGGGACCCCCCTTTTTTCTCGCCCCCCCTTGACAAACCCCCCCCAAATTTTCAAGGGCTGCTCAGAAACAAAATGTGCCATTTTCCTGAAAATTTCAGCCAATTCCGTCCACAAACTCCAAAGTTATTAGACATAGAATTTTCAAAAATCCCATAGAGAAAAAATCCTAACTATATATACCTACTGGCGACCGCCAGTAGGTAATATATATATATATATATATATATATATATATATATATATATATATATATATATATATATATATTCACTGAAAAAACCATAGGTTATAGACCAAATATAGTTAGGAATTAGCATTTACAAAACCTTGAAAATTCACTGAAAAAACCATAGGTTATAGACCATATATAGTTAGGAATTAGCATTTAAAAAACCTTATTTTACTCACACAAAACCATTGAAATTCCATATATAGTTAGTTGCACTAACTATATATCGCGCACCCGCAATCCACTGCTGATCATGTCACATATTACATCATTCATGACATGGTCAGTGACATCACTGATGACATCACTGATGACATCTCAAATGACATCACTGATGACATCACTGATGACATCATCCAGTGACTGTGTGTTTCTGTAAAGTTTAAATATGTTTTAGATATTGAAGAATGAGTAGATGTATAACTGTCTGGACGAAGGATTTAGTAGGTGCATGACTGAATGTATGAGTGAGTGATTAAATGTGTCTCACTGAGTGCATGGGTTAGTGACTAAACTGTCTTAATTTGTGCATCATTATGTCTGTTGTTCTGTAAACTACTGCATGTGTTGATCAGTAGCTATATGATTAACTATATGGGTTATTGATTGATTGTCCAAGTATTTGTATGGGAGACTGAGTGTGTGTGTGGCTGGCTGGGAGGTGTGTGACTCTGTGCAGATCAATGTGTACTTGTATCAATGATTGTATAAGAAAGTAAGTATGTGTTACTATATGTTTGAAAATGTAAGGTGCTCTATGTTTAACTGTATAGACAAGAAAATGGAAGTGTGATTGATTCTTTACAGGACTGACTAGGTGTGTGAGTAACTCCATGGATGAGTGGCAGAGTGTGAGTGTCTGTATAGGTGTATGAGTGCATATGATAGTGTTGTAAAGATGAGTGATTGTATGTATGAATGATTGTATGGGTGAATGAGTGAATGTGTGTGTAGACGTAGGAATCAGTGAGTACGTATGTAGTAACTAGTATTGGTGTGTCAATGGTTTCAAAAATTATACTCTGTATTTAACACTGGGTGAAACAGAGGTTATATTAAAATGTGAGGAGATGCATTGTATTGTCACATGAATGATATCATCAGTGATGTGGTCATTGATGTCAAATGAGATGTCATCAGTGATGTCATCAGTGATGTCATTTGAGATGTCATCAGTGATGTCATCAGTGATGTCACTGACCATGTCATGAATGATGTAATATGTGACATGATCAGCAGTGGATTGCGGGTGCGCGATATATAGTTAGTGCAACTAACTATATATGGAATTTCAATGGTTTTGTGTGAGTAAAATAAGGTTTTTTAAATGCTAATTCCTAACTATATATGGTCTATAACCTATGGTTTTTTCAGTGAATTTTCAAGGTTTTGTAAATGCTAATTCCTAACTATATATGGTCTATAACCTATGGTTTTTTCAGTGAATTTCAATGGTTTTTTAATAGCAAATATCATAAGCTGTTGAATGTCAAGTACGTGGTAAGTGAAAACATTTTCGTGTTTATGCACACTGATCTGCTTTGAATGGTGCCCCCCCCCCCTCATTTCTATTAGGAGTACTCTCTCTTTGCAGATAGTGAAAGGTAGTTAACGCAGGCCTTTGCCCCCGTTGTAATCCGTCGTGCCTGCTTCTCTCTCCATTTGATTGATTGTTATCCAAGTATTTACTGTTTTAGAATTAGTTCTCTTTGGTTCATTCTCTATTTACAAACAAACACAGAGTCGCAATACTCTGTTTAGTCTTTGCAGATAACGAAAAATCGTGTAAAAAAAAAGAAAAGGAATCGAGCAAAATCAGTAGGCCACTAATGGGATCTCTTTTTGACCTCGCTAAAATAGAAACATTAGGAACAACCCCTCATGACAAATACAAAACTAGTGAGATGAACTGAACTCCACACAATGATGGCTGCAAAACAGCTCGGCTCCGCCACCCACCCCGCCCAAAATAACGATAAAGAGCGGCTGCCATGATTGGTTGCGGAATGGCCACAACGGAGCTACGAAATGGTGCTGCTCTCATGCTAACCCCAGCTTCGGTCTGAAACATCCAGAAACACTGTAGACTACCAATTCGATCAGTTCCGGTAGCGCCCCAATGTAACCCGGTAGAGAAGAACTAGCCCTCCCCTCTTTGACTGATGGTTCTTGTTGCCTGTCCCTTCTGTTGTCATTTAACAGAACTATTTAGCCTGCTGAAAGGGGTTGTGTTTCGACCGCTGGTTGGTGGAGACATTTTGACTATATTCTGGACCTGCGTTGTCGCGTAATGCGTCATATGACGCGCCGCGTTAGCGCATCCGGAAGTCATCCGGGGCGCGCAGCGCGTAACGTAAGCATAACAAGTCATGTGACTTGTTAATAAAACTTTTCATTGGTTCATTTTACTTTTCTTATTCTAATGATGAAAGCCTTGGTCATATCACCTAAAAATTACGCTTTTAATTACTTCCGAACATTATTTTCTCTTAAATATATGTTATAATGTTCCAGGCTAATGTACTTTCCCGGAAATTTTACAACTGTCCTGCAAGTAAAATATATTCTTTTTTCGAGAAAAAGAGCGTTTCTTCGTCCCATGACGGAGCCGTTGAGCAAAAGAGGGTCGACCTGCTGTCTTAGTCGCCGATACGCCTGAATATGAGATTCTTATCGATCACTTTATGTTGCAGGAATAGAAAACACAACAGCCCTTGACCATTTATCTTTACTGCGTTCCTTCGTATTATACCTTTTACCCTTCATGTAATTGGTCTGCTTTATTTCACTTGCCTTTTAATTATTCTAAAACAGTGACTATTATTAAAAACTTTACCAATGTATACACTACTACCATGTTTTCTTTTAAAAACCTTTATTGTGAAAATTTCATTATACAAATACGAGCCTATAACCACGTGGGCCTGCCACGGAGCAAACTGTAATCGTATATGATAAATAGACATTTACACTGTAGAGGAACGTAACGGGCGGGCCATTAGGTTGCAAAAACTAAGGTGTCTAACAGTTACGGAATCGGTGGACGTACATTTTATAATTAAAATACGACAGGGCCAGTTACAATAAAATTATCTAGATATACATTTGCGGGCAAGTACCATGGGTGACGTTAATTCGAATTTTCAACAGTACAGTAATCAATAACACATCAGAACTTAATATCAATAGGGATGTCGAAATATTCAATCAATTCTCGTCCCCGCCCGCCATGTGCTTCAAAACTGCATACGTATCTCGTGATTTCAAGGTTCTGCAACCAGTACACAACAAGGAGTTACGAGTCCCATTTATTCCGGCGCCATTTTGGGCGAGGACGGGCAGGTCCAGGATATAGTCAAAATGTCTCTACCAACCATCGACTATGATGATGTTCATATGCTGTATTTATTAGAGTAACACTCATCTGCCCACATGAAATTAATTTACCACAATCTAAACATGTCATTTTAATCTTTCCAAAGTTCTTCTAAATATTTGGGACCGTTTCCCTTGCCTCTGAAGCTCTCAGTGCCACTTCTTTGATGAATGTACTAGCAGGTCAGGGGTTCTCCTCCAAATCTCTCTTTTATGCAGCACTATAATTAATTGGTGCCACCTCTCCATATGACGATGCATGGTATAGTTACCACAACTGTATTTTTTTTCGGTTCCTCTGGAGAGTTCATCGTGGCAGATGAAGCGTGTAACATACCAGGCATTTACCTTTTTTTGCATGTACAGGAAAGGAAAAAAAAATCGAGCGTCCGAGTTCTAAGGTGTCCCAGGGCCATTTTAGTGGACCAGGCCCAAATCCAAAGAACAGCCATCTCACAGGCTAATGGGGCGACCCACGCCGAGTTTCAGCATTGTAGGATGACCACACAAGTACAGCAACTTGCTAGACATCACCTCGGTGCCATCCGGATCTCGGCGCCCCACTGCAGATGAAGTGCCTCTCAACTATGAAACCACCACGGTGACATCCGGATCTTGGCGCGTTGTGCTGCCTTCGGCCTATTCGCACATCGGTCCGCTACTGACGCCATCTCACAGGCTAATGGGGTGACCCACGCCGAGTTTCAGCATTGTAGGATGACCACACCAACTTGCTAGACATCACCTCGGTGCCATCCGAATCTTGGCATCTCAACGCCTAGTGGTATCTTCCATACAGAAAATATTGTTACGCTGCCTTTGGCCCCATTCGCACATCAGTCCGCAACTTAGACATCACCTCGATGCCATCCGGATCTTGGCATCTCAGCGCCTTGTGGTGTCAGTCAGAAAATATTGTTGCGCTGCCTTTGGCCCCATTCGCACATCAGTCCGCTACTGACACCATCTCACAGGCCAATAGGGCGCCCCACGCCGACTTTTACCATTGTACGATGGCCACACCAGTGGCACAACTTGCTAGACATCACCTCGGTGCCATCCGAATCTTGGCATCTCAACGCCTAGTGGTATCTTCCATACAGAAAATCTTGTTACGCTACCTTTGGCCCCATTCGCACATCGGTCCGCAACTTAGACATCACCTCGGTGCCATCCGGATCTTGGCATCTCAGCGCCTTGTGGTGTATTCTCTTCAGAAAATATTGTTGAGCTGCCTTTGGCCCCATTCGCACATCGGTCCGCAACTTACACATCACCTCGGTGCCATCCGGATCTTGGCATCTCAGCGCCTTGTGGTGTCTTCTACTCCGAAAATATAGTAGAAAATATTGTTGCGCTGCCTTTGGCCCCATTCACACATCAGTCCGCTACTGACACCATCTCACAGGCCAACAGGGCGCCCCACGCCGACTTTTACCATTGTACGATGGCCACACCAGTGCCACAACTTGCTAGACACCACCTCGGTGCCATCCGGATCTTGGCATCTCAGCGCCTTGTGGTGTCTTCAAATCAGAAAATATTGTTGCGCTGCCTTTGGCCCCATTCGCACATCGGTCCGCTACTGACGCCATCTCACAGGCCAACGGGGCGCCCCACGCCGACTTTCAGCATTGTAGGATGGCCACACCAGTGCGGCAACTTACTAGACACCACCTCGGTGCCATCCGGATCTTGGCGCGTTGTGCTGCCTTCGGCCTATTCGCACATCGGTCCGCTACTGACGCAAACTCACAGGCCAACGGGGCGCCCCACGCCGACTTTCAGCATTGTAGGATGGCCACACCAGTGCGGCAACTTACTAGACACCACCTCGGTGCCATCCGGATCTTGGCGCGTTGTGCTGCCTTCGGCCTATTCGCACATCGGTCCGCTACTGACGCAAACTCACAGGCCAACGGGGCGCCCCACGCCGACTTTCAGCATTGTTGGATGGCCACACCAGTGCGGCAACTTACTAGACACCACCTCGGTGCCATCCGGATCTTGGCGCGTTGTGCTGCCTTCGGCCTATTCGCACATCGGTCCGCTACTGACGCAAACTCACAGGCCAACGGGGCGCCCCACGCCGACTTTCAGCATTGTTGGATAGCCACACCAGTGCGGCAACTTACTAGACACCACCTCGGTGCCATCCGGATCTTGGCGCGTTGTGCTGCCTTCGGCCTATTCGCACATCGGTCCGCTACTGACGCAAACTCACAGGCCAACGGGGCGCCCCACGCCGACTTTCAGCATTGTAGGATGGCCACACCAGTGCTGCAACTTGCTGGACACCACCTCGGTGCCATCCGGATCTTGGCGCGTTGTGTTGCCTTCGGCCTATTCGCACATCGGTCCGCTACTGACGCCGCCTCACGTGCCAACGTATTTTCTCCGCATTTTACACCCTATGCCGCATAACAGGTCATGTGACTTGTTTATAAAACTTTTCATTGGTTCATTTTACTTTTGGTTTCCTAATGATGGAAGGCATGATCATGTGACCTAAAAACAACACTTTTCATAGGATGAAAACTTATTTTTTTTCCCAAACGATGAAAGCCCCACCTTGTTTCTGGATGTTTCAGACTGAAGCTGGCGTCAGCATGAAAGCACCACCATCTCGTAGCTCAGTCGTGGTCATTCCGCGAGCAATCATGGCAGCCGCTCCCCACCAGAAGCCTGCAGGAGTCGGAGCCCCCAAAACTTTTGATGAATTCTCAAGGCGGAGGGGACGCTTTCGAGAATGGGGTCCAAGACCTAGCAGACAAGCGTCCGATTTCCAAGGTGTCCCAGGGCCATTTCAGTGGACCAGGCCCAAAAAGGAAACAGCCTGCCGCCATTTTGAGAGTCCTGTGACAGCCGCCTATCGCTGCACCGCAAGAGTGGGCGCAACTCAGCTGAATTGCGGCTTTTGACACAGTGGACCAAAAACGGACGGAATGGCAACTGAAACGGTAAAGGGGCGCCCCACTACAACAGATGACACTCCACCTGGAGAGGCCCGTTCACGCCGCCTCCCCCGGGGCGCTCCACGCCGTTATTCGGAGCAGCATTGTAGGATACCAAAACCAGTGCGGCAACTTACTGGACATCACCTTGGTGCCATCGTTCTGCTGCCTTGGAACTATTCGCGCAACAGTTTGCTACTGATGACCCACCCCCCGCGACGCCCCATGCCGTTATTTGCTGGGTGGCAACTTACTAGACATCACTTTCGTGTCATCTAGATTTCGGCGCGTTCTGCTGCCTTGGAACTATTCGCACAACAGTTTGCTACTGATGACCCACCCCCCGCGACGCCCCACGCCGGAAATCTGGACGTTGTGCTGCGTTGGGACTATTCGCACAGCCGACCGCTACTTCGTTGTTTTTCCCTAAAAATGTTTATATGTTATTACTATTTTTGTTTTCTTGTATATATTTATAAATTATTAAAGTTTTATAATCTTACTACTTTGTCGGAGTGCTATATATTTTTAATGTGACACATAATTGTAAAAACTTTGATGTACAAACAGTCATCCCTGGAATCTTCCGCTTCAGGCTCGGTCCCCTCCCCAATCACAATACAGGATGGTTTTCAGATAATAGCAACGCTTCTGCTGTGACGGATCTCATCGAGTGTGGGCCTTGATCTACTATAACTCCTTTGAAGAGGGGTGATTCTTTACAGCTGTGGCCATAAACTACATCTGCAGGGCTAGCTGATACCCTAGGACCAGCCTGGACAATCGGACACAGAGGAAAAGGAGTGTCAGAGGGTGCGGTAGTGAATAGGGCGAAAGGGAGGTGTCGGGCGGGCACAGGGTGTGATTCTCAGGGAACAGCAGCGCAGATGGGGGAGGTTTATTACCCATGCATAAGACAGAGAGCGGGGGTGACCACTGCCTGGGGGAGATGCTTGCGAGGGTGGGGAGCCATGCTAAGGATCGACAGCGTGCACAGAGTGGGTCTGGTCAAGGCATCTAAAATGGCTGCCGTGCACGACAAAAGTGTGGCATTTGAAAAAAGACAAGATGGCGCAGACAATGTTTTTCAACACTTCCTGATTTCCTTCGAATCGAACGTTAACAGACGTTGGGGCATATTACCAAAGTTAAGCGATATTTATCCCTAACGATGCTTAGCAACGATTTTTTTACCGTCAGAAATTATCGCAGATAAACCTTGCTATTATCAAGGTTTATCGGAAATACGATAAAAAACGACCGCAATGCATTAATATCGCTGAAAACTCAGCGATATTCATGCATTACCGAGCTAATGCTCTTAGCCATGTTATCCACCTCCCATTGGATAACATGGCTAAGAACTGCTCAGGGCAGGTGGTAGCTTTTGGAGATATTCGCCCTTATCTCGAATATTTCCAAAAGTTGATAATAGGAGATAGCGATGTTAGCGACTGTTTCCAGTCGCTAACATCTTGGCATGCCCACTTTGCATGTCATTAGTGATAAATATCACTCACATGCAAAGTGGGGCCCAAGATGGTCGCTATCTTCTACTAGCCGTCGCTAACTGGTGTTAGCAACAGCTAGGTAATACACATATAATTTTATCTCCGCGAAGCGGAGCGCTGTTACAGATATATATCTTGTTTCTGAACGTTAATTTCTCAAAATGCACTGAAGCACATATATTGAGACCTAGCAAAGGCACATCGGGCTACCAGTCCCTACAATTTTGCCAAGTTTCGTGCAAATCCATTCAGCTGTTCGATCCTACCGAGAGACAAGATGGCGGCCGCTACGGACTGTTTGGAATGTTTACAGACACCGGAGAGCCAATCAGCTTCGCTTCGCAAAGCTCCGTAACGCGAAAAGTACGCGAAGCGGTGCGCTGTTACAGATATATACCTTTTTTTGAACGTTAATTTCTCAAAATCCACTGGAGCACATATATTGAGATCTAGCAAAGGCACATCGGGCTACCAGTCCCTACAATTTTGCCAAGTTTCGTGCAAATCCATTCAGCTGTTCGATTATTATTATTTTTATTTTTTTTTGCCCCGCGGGGCCCTTTTAAAACCTCCACATCAAACCTAGGGGGTGAGCGACAATGTACTATGCCCCCTTATGGTCATTTGCCCCTTCGCTTTGGCCTCCTCTTGTCTCTCGATCCTACCGAGAGACAAGATGGCGGCCGCTACGGACTGTTTGGAATGTTGACAGACGCCGGAGAACCAATCAGCTTCGCTTCACAAAGCTCCGTTGCGCGAAAAGTACGCGTAGCGGAGCGCTGCCCAGTCCGCTGTTACAGATATATATCTTTTTTTGAACAATAATTTCTCAAAATCCACTGAAGCACATATATTGAGACCTACAAAAGGCACATCGGGCTACCAGTCCCTACAATTTTGCCAAGTTTCGTGCAAATCCATTCAGCCGTTCGGGCTAAAAGTGAGGCCAACCGCCCTATGGAAAACTCAATGTTAAAAACACGTTTTGGGACCCCCCTTTTTTCTCGACCCCCCCTGGACGAACCTCCCCCAAATTTCCAGGGGCTGCTCAGAAACAAAATGTTCCATTTTCCAGAAAATTTCAGCCAATTCCGTCCACAAACGCCAAAGTTATTAGACATAGAATTTTCAAAAATCCCATAGAGAAAAAATCCTAACTATATATACCTACTGGCGACCGCCAGTAGGTAATATATATATATATATATATATTCACTGAAAAAACCATAGGTTATAGACCATATATAGTTAGGAATTAGCATTTACAAAACCTTATTTTACTCACACAAAACCATTGAAATTCGCATATATAGTTAGTTGCACTAACTATATATCGCGCACCCGCAATCCACTGCTGATCATGTCACATATTACATCATTCATGACATGGTCAGTGACATCACTGATGACATCACTGATGACATCTCAAATGACATCACTGATGACATCTCAAATGACATCACTGATGACATCACTGATGACATCTCAAATGACATCACTGATGACATCACTGATGACATCACTGATTGCATCACTGATGACATCTCAAATGACATCACTGATGACATCTCAAATGACATCACTGATGACATCACTGATGACATCTCATTTGACATTACTGGTCACATCACTGATGACATCATTCATGTGATAATACGATGAACCTCTTCAGACTCTAATATAACCTTAGATACACTCAGTGTAAACAGACACCCACAGACTGTCACTCATCCATGGAGTTACTCACACACCTAGTCAGTCATGCAAAGAATCAATCACACCTCCATTTCCTCAACTATACAGTTATACACACCTTACTTATTCAAACATATACTAACACATATTTACTCTCATACAATCCCTGATACAAGTTCACAATGATCCATACAGCCACTCACACATTCACTGGCTCTTATGCACAGTTATTTATATATGTCAACTCTCACATGTACTGTGTTTTACATATGTACTTACTATGACATGTAGCACTGAGATATCTATTCACTCACCAATACACTCATGCACACAGTCAACCGCCCATACAGCTGTTTCCACATGCACTTTTGAACCCATACATCTAGTGAATCAACTGCTCACATATCTATGCAGAGTCATACACCTCCCAGCCACCCACACACACACTCAGTCTCCCATACAAATACTTGGGCAACCAATCAATAACCCATATAGTTACTCATATAGCTACTGATCAACACATGCAGCAGTTTACAGAACAACAGACATAATGATGCACAAATTAAGACAGTTTAGTCACTAACCCATACACTCAGTGAGACACATTTAATACTCACTCATAGAGTCAGTCATGCACCTACTAAATCCTTCATCCAGACACTTATACATCCACTCATTCTTCAATATGTAAGACATATTTTAACTTTACAGAAACATACAGTCACTGGATGTTGTCATCAGTGATGTCATTTGAGATGTCATCAGTGATGTCACTGACCATGTCATGAATGATGTAATATGTGACATGATCAGCAGTGGATTGCGGGTGCGCGATATATAGTTAGTGCAACTAACTATATATGCGAATTTCAATGGTTTTGTGTGAGTAAAATAAGGTTTTGTAAATGCTAATTCCTAACTATATATGGTCTATAACCTATGGTTTTTTCAGTGAATTTTCAAGGTTTTGTAAATGCTAATTCCTAACTATATATGGTCTATAACCTATGGTTTTTTCAGTGAATTTCAATGGTTTTTTAATAGCAAATATCAAAAGCTGTAAAATGTATTCTTCTTTTAAAGGAAAAATATATTTTATATGTATTTAATATAATTTTTTTATGTATATAAATTTTTTGAGGGAACGAATTTATCAACTATCATGCTGAAGAAGAGTGTGGGGAAAAAAACCAAAGAGGAGGACTAAGAGGAAAGAACAATCAGTTCAAAAGTACAATTGCTTTAAAGCATGAAGTGCTTTTCCACACATTTACATTTAAATAACCCATATTAGAACATACAAAATATCTACAGAGGAGACGGTATACATTGAATTTTAGACTCTTCATTGGTACCTACATGTTGGTACTTACATCACCCACACAACACAACAACCGGGACGCTGTCACAGATATATATATTTTTTTGAACGTTAATTTCTCAAAATCCACTGGAGCACATATCTTGAGACCTAGCAAAGGCGCATCGGGCAAACAGTCTCTACAATTTTGCCAAGTTTCATAGAAATCAATTCAGCCGTTCGAGCTAAAAGTGAGTCCAACCGCCCTATGGAAAACTCAATGTTAAAAACACGTTTTGGGACCCCTTTTTTTCTCGGCCCCCGCTTGACGAAACCCTCCCAAACTTTCAGGGGACGGTTAGAAACAAAATGTGCCATTTTCCTGAAAATTTCATATATATATATATATATATATATATATATATAACATTTCTATGGCAAAATGAAACCCCTCATTTTGTTCCTTTTCAAATTAAATGTATTAAGTGTTACCACTGTATTCCAATCAAGATGACTTCAGGTGTGCCATACTTTTGTCATAAGTAAGACTGTTAGCGTTCTAGTTGTTCTTTAGAACACTCTGGGACATTCTGTCATTGGGCTATAGTTGGGCTACATCTGGCTGATATTTGGGCTACATTTGTTTTTTTTTGTCTCTGGTGGCCATCTTTGGGCTACATTGGGCTACATTGGGCTACATTTGGGCTCTAACATATATATAGCCCAATGTAGCCCAATATATATTTTTCAAAGTTAATTTTCGTAAAAACCACTGGAGCATATATCTTGAGACATAGCAAAGGCACATCGGGCTGCCAGTCCCTACAATTTTGCCAAGTTTTGTGGAAATCCATTCAGCCGTTCGAGCTAAAAGTGAGTCCAACCGCCCTATGGAAAACTCAATGTTAAAAGCACGTTTTGGGACCCCCCTTTTTTTCTCGGCCCCCGCTTGACGAAACCCCCCCAAACTTTCAGGGGACGCTCAGAAACAAAATGTGCCATTTTCCTGAAATTTTCAGCCAATTCCGTCCATCAATGCCAAAGTTATTCAACATAGAATTTTCAGAAATCCCTATTCAAAAAAATCCTAACTATATATACCCACTGGCGACTGCCAGTAGGTAATATATATTCACTGAAAAAACCATAGGTTTCACACCAGTTATAGTTAGCTGGAAATTTTACTCGCATAAAACCATTGAAATTCCCACGTTATAGTTAGTTGGACTCACTATAACTTTCGCGCCTGCAATGCACTGCTGATGACACATATTACATCACTCATGACATGGTCAGTGACATCACTCATGACATCACTGATGACACCATCCAGTGAATGTGTGTGTTTCTGAAAAATAAATATTAGTGAGTAATGTTTAAATATTTAAATATATGTATTATTGTTTCACTTTCTGGCTGCATAGGTTGCTAAGTAGGTACATGTGTATGTATATGGGTTATTAGATGTTTTTCTTAGTATCAGTATGAGTGTTTGTATGGTTTGGTGGGGGTATTACTTAGCACATAGATGCATGAATGACTGACTCTCTCTTTGTATGTGTTTTGAAGACAGCATATGTGCAGGACTGTATAGGTGGATGAGTGTATATATGTGTGTGTTAGTGACTGAATGACTGTCTCACTAGTGTCTTTATCAGTAACTGCATATGTTTTAATCTAATATATGTGAATATTGATGTATATATGTGAGAGTAAGGGATTTTAAGAGTTCCTGTTTAAATTAGTATGTGCTTCTATAAGTGATTGTTTGAGAGAGTAAGTACGTGTTAGTTTCCTTAGAAGTAAAGTGGTAGTGTGTGTATAGCTGTATATGCAATAAATGGATGTTCAATAGTTTATTTGCATGTGTGAGTATGTGTCAGAGTATCTTTTAGATGACTGTCGGTGTGTATCAGGATGTATAGGTGTATCACTACATATGATGAGTGAGTATATGTATGAGTGACTATATAGAACTGTTGGTGAATAAGTGGATGTGTATATAGATGGTGGAATTATTGAATTGGTTGTTGTTACTGGTATGGGTATCTCCATCTTTTTGAAAATTTTAGTTTCTATTATTGAATATGTGCTTCAAGGGTTACATTACAGTGAAAGGAGGTCTGTCACTCTGTCACAAGGATGGTGTCATCAGTGATGTCATGTTTGATGTCACTGACCATGTCATGAGTGATGTAATATGTGATGTCATCAGCAGTGCATTGCAGGCGCGCAAGTTATAGTGAGTCCAACTAACTATAACGTGGGAATTTCAATGGTTTTATGCGAGTAAAATTTCCAGCTAACTATAACTGGTGTGAAACCTATGGTTTTTTCAGTGAATTTAATAGGTTTTTTAAATGCTAATTCCTAACTATAACTGGTGTGAAACCTATGGTTTTTTCAGTGAATTTCAATGGTTTTTTAATAGCAAATCTCTATAGGTATAAAAAGTAAAAAATGTTATAACAAATTTCATATTGTATAATTATGTTTTGTTTTTTTTGCCCTGGGGCGCTCCCGGGGCGCGTACCGGTGAACGCACGGGTAAGCGCAATGTTACGGTGCGTCCCGGGGCGCGTACCGGGGAGCGTCCCGTTAGCGCTATTCTCGCGAACGGAAACAACATCGTGACGTTTCACGTAACCGCGTGATGCGTCATATGACGCACTGCGTAAGCGCACCCGGAAGCACGCGAGCGCATACGATCGCGCAACGTCCTGACGCGCTTACGCTACGAACCCCCGGGCGCGCCCCGGAGCGCGACTACGGGCGCACCCCGGGGCGCGTAGCGTAAGCGCGTCGGGTCATGTGATCTGAAAATAACACTTTTCAGTGGTGCAGATCAGTTTTGGTTTCCAAATGATGAAAGCCCGGATCATGTGACTTGAAAATAACACTTTTCATTGGTCAAGAACAGTTCTGTTTTCCAAATGATGAAAGACTCCACCTTTTTTCCTTATTCTGACTTTGTCCTTTGACTGAGGATGACCTGTTTCAACAACAAAGAGAATTATTTTGTACTTTAAAATGGCTACAGTAGCAGCAGCAGCTGGAACATCTGCACCACCACCACCACCAAGAGGACCACCACAACAGTACATTGGTGGTCAAGAAGAGGAGGAGGAGGAAGAGGAAGAGGAGGAGGGGAGAAGATGGCTGGCTGAAGACAATACCCCATACCAGCCAAGGCCACACATTGTATGGGAGTTTTTTTCAATCCCAGAGGGCAAGAAAAAAGTCAATGCGGCCAAGGTAACTTGCCTAATCTGTGGCTCTGAACTCTCAAGGGGCAACCCAAACAAAAAATATTCCTTTGGTAATAATACCATGATTAGACATATGACCCGCAAGCATCCAAACAACTATTCTCGTGCAGAGATGAGGGAACTGGCCAGAAACCTCCCCCAGTCTTCAAGGACCACCTCCAAAAGAAAGCAACCCACTCCATCGGGACCAGAAACAACGGAGACGATGCCTTGCATTCAACAACGATTTGAAGATTTTAGAGTAACATGTATTTACTGTGGTAAGCTCATCTCCTATGGTGAAAAGAGCGTAAAGCTCATCGTCTTTGCTGGTGACAACCACAATTGCCCCAAAAAACCCTAATTTTTTCAGTTTTTTGTTTTTTGCTCCAGTTGAGCCATTTTCAATTCCCTTTTTTTGTTTCTCCCCATAAAAAATACAAAAAAAATATAAAACTGTTCAGAAAAGCCAAAAAAGTACAAAATGTTCAAAAAAAACATTAAAAAATATAAAACAACAAAAAGAAGAAAAAAACAGTTCTTTTTAGAACTACCTTTAATTTATAAAAATAAACCTATATTTTTAAAGAATCTCTGTCAATTTTGTTTCCTCAGGGTACGCGCACCGGGGCGCGCACCCCAAAAAAAGAAAAAAAAATTAATGAAGGAGTTAGCATGAGGGAAGAACACAAAGAGACTAATGTTAAGAGAAATAGAGCTAGAGGGAGAAACACAGAGGGATTGTTTATTACATAGTAAAAAACAGAGAAGGTGTAATAGGGTGAAAGTGAGAAAAGTAAAATGAATAAGGGAGCGAAAGAAGGGAAGAGAGAGGAAGAAGACTAAAGTAGAAATAGTGGGAGAATGTGAGTGGGTGTTGAAAGAAAAAGAAAGGACAGTAAAAAATGGGGAATGAAGGGTAGTGACGGAACCGGCATAAATGAACAACGGTGAGGGAGGGTGAGAAAAGAGCAGTGAGTGTAAGAAAAGACGGGTGAAAGAGGGTGAAAAATTGAATTAGGATAAGACATGGGGAGTGACAAAGAGAAAGGACAGAGAGAGTAAAGGAAACAATGCCTGAATGGGTGTGAGTGAAACAGCAAAGAAAGTTAAGTAATGCAGTGTGTGTGACTTATAGGGAGTCAATGAGTGTAGGTCGGGGTGTGGGTGTGTAAGGTGTGTCTGTGGGTGTGGGTGTGTGGGGTGGTTCGGTGTGGGTGGAGGTGAGGGTGTGTGAGATATGTGTGGGGGGTGTGTGGGGGTGGGGGCTATATGTGTGGGATGTATGTGTGTGTATGGAATGTGTGTGTGTGTGTGAGGAGTGTGTGTGGGGGGTGTGTGTGTATGAGGTGTGTGTGTGGTGTGTGTGTGGGGTGTATGTCAGAGGTGTGTGTATGTGTTGGGAGGGGGATGAGGTGTGTGTGTAGGAGTAAGGTAAATAATTAAGAAAAACAGAATGAGTGAAGAAGCAAAGGAAGGGAACAGAGGGTAAGTGAAGTAAAGAATAGGGACTGAAAGAAGTTGAATAAGAGAGGGGAATTAGGGAAATTGGAGTAAACATGGAGAATAAGAATAAGTGTAGAGTAAAGAAACAGGAGTGAGGTTGGTTGAGAAAATATTAGTGAGCTTAAAGCAAAGGGTGATGACAAACTACATTTATTTAGTCACACTTACCATATAATAAATGTAACTTTAATTACATTTTTTTACTACACTTTGTATCTGTGAAAGAGAGAAGAAAAAATAAGTTATAATTAGTAAAATATGTATTTTAAATTAAAAGATACAAATGAAGAGGTTAAAAAGCATAACGGTGTATTTAGAAATAAAGTAAGAGTGAAGGACCTAGAAAGGGAAATAAAGTAAGGTAGAAGGACAAAAAGAGAGAAAAAGAAATAGAAGGAGAGCAAATTAGTAAGAGTAAGGCATATAGATTCACTGACAGAGAGGAAGAGAAGAACAGAGAAATGAACTGTAGGTAAGAAAGATACTAAAACAATGTGAGTTAGCAAAACTAAGTCAGGAAACAGTAGTAAGTAAAAAGATAATGACAGAGACGGAAAATAGTCTAATTAAGGATGCATTTAGAAGAATGAGAAATAGAAGATAACTGAGAGAAAGTGAAGAGCAGTCATAGAGTGAAGGGATGAAGGGAGAGAGGATAATATACAATGATTGTGGGAAATGGAGTGAGGAAGTTAGTAGACAGACACACTAAGAGAAAAACTGAGTGAGGTGGAGTACAATGAGTAAGCAAAGGAAATGAGTAAGGGAGCAAAAAAAGGAAACAGAGGAGAAGACGACTAAAACAGTGGTACTGAGAGAAAATAATTTGGTGATGAAAGTAAAGAGAAGGACATTGAAAGAAAGGAAATGAGGGATAGTAATGGAACCAGACTAAAAGAAATGGGATGAAGAACGATGAGAGAGGAGCAGTGAAGTTGTTATAAAAGAAATGATAGAAGGTAGATAAACACAAGTGAACATAACACAAGGAGAGTGAGGCACTGAGGACATGGAGGTAGTGAACGAAAAATAGAGAGAAGAGGTCAAAAGAAAAGAGCAAACAAAGATAAGCGAGGGAGAGTGGGTGATTTATAGTGATAGAGTGCGACAATACTGCTGAGTGAGTAAAGAGGAATTACTAAAAGAGCAAAGGAGGAAAATACGGAAAAGGGAAGTAAAGCAGAGAGACTGAAAGCTGAAAAGTTATGCAAGGGAGAGAGATGATGCAGACAGTTGAAATGAGAATGAGGGGTTGTGAAAGAAGTGGAGTAAAGAACCGGGGGTTACAAAAAGTGAGAGAAAGACATTATAAGTGAGTAAAAAGAGATGAAAGAGGATAGAAAAAGGAAAGTGAGTGTCAGACAATGGGAATACAATTTAATTTACACAATCCAAAGTATAGAATAACTTGTACAACATATTACATAGTTTATTTTTGCTGTTGTCAGAATATATTGAATTTCACTTAAAACAGTGAGTTCAAATTACTCATCATATGACAGCGGGGAAAAAAAAATCTAAAAGATTGTGTTTTTAAAAAAAACTTAGATACTGACAAATGACAAATGTACACTAATCTTTGATTCACTTACTTTTCCTTTAGGCCAAATATTTTATCATGAAGGTCCTTTTCTCGTTGGAAAGTACTCTGCTGTTCACTAAATAATCAATTTCATCAACTTTCTAGAAGAAAAGCTCCAAGAACATCTGAAATATTTTCATTATTTTCAAATACTCCTTTTTTCAGTCATGACTCTTTACTCATTCCTTCACCATTCCTTAAGGCCAAATAGTGTCAGATGTATCAGTATATTTTCAAATTACTTAAAACAAGCTCTAAAATTACAGTTTTTCTGACGTTCTGAAAGAAAGACTCAAACAACATTTTCACAATATTTAAATTTTCGTAATTCTATCTCTGACTCACTCATGTTCATCATTTCCTATAATACTGATATCACTTACTATGAGATCCACTTACAGTACCTATATGACAACTCAATTTTTTATATTATCTTGATCACTTTTACTCAAAATATAATTGTAAACAGCAAACTAACCTTTATTAACTGCTCCCGTCTTCATAGGCCAATTACCTTTACTTAATTTTTGGTTGTAAAAACACTAAATATGAATTTTTTAAGTCAAAAGGCAAACGTTGGTTTAAAGTCAAATGAGTGTCATTACAAAGGGTCCAACCTTTACAACTTTGTAAATAGCATGTGTAATGCCCTGATGTTGTTGAAGGACCGTCATGATAAATAATAGCTACAGTTGCAAACGTTCTTCCTGAAATTGATAATTGAGAAGCCACTAAATTTTTAATAGAAGTTGTCAATTTCGTTCCATCAGGTCTACATCGTTGTAACATTAAAATGACATAGTGACCATAACTTCATAGAAATAATGTGGACAGCATTGCAGACTTACATTGGGTACACACCATATTGTGATCAGCTGCTTTAACGAGATTATTAAAAGGCACTGATTTGCAGTCTGGTAAACTCAAATATATAAATCTTTCAGTGTCTATTCTAGTACTACTTGATAAAGTACAGTTATCACAGTCATGCTGCCATTGATAAGAAAGGTTAAAAAGATTTTTTATATCTACTCCTTCATCTTCCAATACATCAAACATATACATTAAAAATTCCTGACAATCCTGCTGAATTATCTGTGAAAATTGATTTTGACCAGAACATATGTCTAGAAGATTTCTAATTTCTGAAACACTTTCTATTTTTGCTCTATCACTGCTACATTTCTCAAACACAGAATTCAATAAACAGCAGAATGTTTGATCCCGATTTTCAACAATCTGTTCTTGTAAATTTTGAAGAAAGAAAACAACATTAACTACTACATTAGCATAGCAGTTGACACCAGAACTGTTTTCAAACTGAAATCCAACAACATCTTCAACAGAATCCTTTTTCTTTCTGCTTACAATTACAGTTTCATCTACTTTTTGTCTTTTTGCTAGTACCTCACTGCAATTATTCTCATTTCTTCTTTTTCGGCCTACCACACGTTTTTCAAACAGAGGATATTGAGGCAAATGTGGAGCATACTCTCTTCTTAACCTATTGTATTCTTTAACACAATCTAGATCAGCACAAATCTTTGTTTCATCACACTCAATCAAGTACAATCCTGATAAAGTTCTGACTCGTGATAATGCCACATATGCCATACCCTCTTTAAACACAGAACTTCCTATGTTCACCAAAGCACTATCTACACTTAAACCTTGAGATTTATGAATTGTCACTGCATATGCCAAACAAACAGGAAACTGTTTTCGGCGAACATATAAGTCTTTCACAGGAAAAATCTAGCTGTACAACGACAATTTGTTCTATTTTGTCAATGCCATCAAATTAAATTTTTTAAATTTCAATTCCATCTCTATTTTTGTAATTCACAAAACCAACAACATTACCCATTGCTCCATTTACCAGACCTCTTTCAGCATTTAAATTCCTTCTCAAAATGATACGACAATTTAAACACACATTCAGAGCCTTTTCAAAACCAGCAGTTTTAGATATAGTCTTCTCTAATGAATCCAATTTTGATTTCAAATTTTCTGACAAAATAATTGTTTCTCCCATATGCTCTATTTTATCTATAGCTTCCAGTTTCACTATCTCTTCATTTTATAACTTAAACATTTTGTTGTTGAACATGGAACATTCTTTCAGAGTAGGCATCAAACATATGCCAGATTTCTTCTCGTTAATTTTCTTAAAAATATTCTCTGGAAGAATGTTTTCATTTGGGTACAAATTTGAAATTAATCGTCCATGTAAAGCTTCTTTCCCATGCTGACTTATTTTTCCGATTCTTACATCTTGTAGAATATTTTTATAATCTTCATCCTTTGCCTGCTGCATATTTTGGAGTAGTTCTGCATATTTGAAATGTAACCATATATTAACGTTTCCAATGCTTCCTAGACACTTCCTGGTATCTTCATGCGTGACTATTTTAAACACTGGTTGATCTTTCACTGGAGTCAACTGCAGTAGATCTCCAAAAACAATAATGTGTTTTCCTCCAAATAAGACATCATAGTCTGTTCTAAGAATTTCTTGCATTCTCAAATGCACAAAAGCAAGCATTAGATTTGAGACCATGCTTACTTCATCAATGATAAGAAGTTTCATTTTCTTCAGGACTCTGGAAACTTCAGAACACGCATCTCCAGATAGCTTGTGGTATTGCAATTTGTTATCATGCTCCACTGGCAGCATCAGTAAACGATGTAAAGTAATCCCTTTAATATTATGTGCTGCCAGCCCAGTTGGAGCGGTAACAACACAAGGCGGTGATTCAGTCCTTTTCTGCAGATAAGTTGCAATTGCTTTAATCAGAAAACTTTTTCCAGTTCCCGCTTCTCCACTCACGTACAGTCGGACAGGCTTAAATGATGTACATGAGCACTCTTTCTTCTCATGACTCAATCCATGTTCAACCTGTTCTGTGACTTCGTCATATATCTGTTTCTGCTCAAGGTTTAATTGTTTCACCAAATCTTCCTAATTAATAACATCCTCTTGAGCTTGCTCCATAGCTCTTTCCACCTCATCCATGGCAGTGGCAGCTTCATTTTGGATAATTGGTCCTCCTAGTGGATCCTGACTCAATGAAGCAGAACTCTGACTGTCTTGAGAACTGTCTCTCACAATCTCTGCAGCAATTGTTGCTTCTTGCTCTATTTCTTCATTCAACATTTGCCGATAATTTGGAAAAACAGGACATTCTATGGTATCCTTCGTTGCATTAAAAGAGTCTTCATAACAGAGAAAATCTCCAAGTAGTTCCTCTTCTGTACGCCATGGTTTAAAGAGTTGCAAAAGAGCCAAATAGTAAAATTCTCTTTTCTCTGGATTTTCACAACTCAATTTTCGATGATTAATCAAATGACCTTTTCTCTGTTTCACTAGACATCCTTCACATCCAATGACAGCATATATTCCATTATTGATATCTTCCTCTTATAAATATAGCTTTGAAGAACTTCATAGAGACAAGCGTTCTCAAGGTGAGGACTTCTATTTGGATAGTATGTATCCAACATGTTTGTCTTCAAAATATCTGTACTTTCTGGTTCTTTCTCCGCCAAATACTCTATCTCTTGTACAGATTTCAAAACTCGGTTTCGTGTTGCAGCAAGACCTAGACTTATCCAAATGATGGTTCTAGATTTGGCATAGAGACTTGCTGATGACAATCGATCAGAACATTCATATGCTCCAATTTCTCGATGCGACAACATCTTCAGACTGTAACTGTATAATTTCTTGCTTAGACTCTTTTCATGTGAAATGTCCTCCCACATTTCCTTCAGTTCTGTCTTTTCTTTTTTTGTGATGTTAGACGTCACATATCGAGCCACAGCAATAGAGTTGTCAGCAACGAATTGAATATCCATGTTAGCATTCCACATGGACAAAATCACTGGGTTGTAGTCATTGATGTACTTGGACTCTTCGTTTCTTTTTAAATTGTATGTATTTTTGGGTGATTTCCTCGTCACAGTATGTCGTAGAGAAGACATCAAATTATTGACTCTTCCTTTAAAAATCACTGGTCGTGGAAAGCCGAAACAACATTTTGTGTAGAACTTGTCCTTTTTTCTGAATTTTCGACGACAGTACTTTCCACAACGATGGGATTGAAAGCGTAAAACTTGTTGCCTTAAACTGTTTTCTTCGGTAGTTTTCAGAACAGCACATGTTGAATACTCTTCAATGAAGCTCATCACTGTCTCATCCGAATCAGTTCCAAATTTGGGTGCATCTTTAATCCACAACAACATATGTATATGAGGAGCACCTCTCGCTTGATACTCCTTTCTCCAAAAGAAATCCAAAACCTCTCCAAGGGGAGGATTTTTTTTGTTGGTAATAAAAGAGATCATAGCTTCAAATCTATGATTAAAATATCTGCATACATTCACTGGATCCAAAGAACACAGTTCTCCAGGTGTTTTGAATTCTATATTTTGTATATTTGCATTTGCCTCTCGTAGAAATTGAAGTAAGTCGTCCCATGCATACTCGGCACAGCTAAGAGTGAGGAACCATGTAGGAGTTCCTAAGTTTCTTAGCATACATTTCACCCAGTCGACCCCAGACGGCTACCATTGCCCTCGGGTCGGGTGCCTCGACCACTTCACCCAGGCAATCACGGCTGAATTCCTTCCCCCTTCCTTCGTTTGAAGAATTCTGTAAGATTGCTTACTCGGTGTCATCGGGGTCTCCGCTTGATCCGCTGCCCCCCAAGTTTTGGAAGGCCTTTCATGCAGAATTGTTTCCGCCTCTGTTTTCGATCTGTCTCCAATCCTTGGAATCGGCGTCGGTCCCAGAAAGCTGGAAGTTAGCAGTGGTGTCGCCTCTGCTAAAAAAGTCAACTTTGGATCCGGCTTGTCTTTCCAACTACAGGCCGATCTCCTTGCTTCCCTTTCCGATCAAGATCTTGGAAAAGTGGGTAACTCGCTCTCTCTCCGGCTTCCTGGAAAACATCGGGTGGATTCGACGAGGCCCAGTTTGGCTTCCGACCTGGACATGGGACGGAGACCGCACTGGTGACCGTGTTGGACAATCTGCGTTCGCGTGTCGACAGTGGTCGGGCAGCCTTCTGGTGCTGCTCGACATGTCGGCCGCGTTCGACACGGTCTGCCATCGGACCCTGGTCCGGAGGCTGGAGGAGTGCGGGGTCAATGAGGGGGCTAGAGACTGGCTGATTTCGTATCTCGAGGGCAGGCAACAGTTGGTCTCACTTCCGCCTTTCAGCTCGGAGCCAAGGAAAATAGGACAGGGGGTTCCACAGGGCTCGGCCATCAGCCCGATATTGTTCAACCTGTACCTCCGCCCTTTAGTCCAGCTAATAAAATCTTTTGGGGTCTCGGCATTTAATTATGCCGACGACACTCAGCTGGTTTTTTCCTTGGAAGGGAATAATGTGGTCTCGCTGAGCACCTTCCATCGCTGTATGGCAGCCACAGCGGACTGGCTACGAGCTAACTCCTTGCAATTCAACAGCTCGAAGACGGAGGTGCTCCACTGTTCTACTGATCGTATCCCGCGGGCTCTACCCGTGAATTTTTGGCCGAGCACCTTTTCCGAACCAGTGCTGGCATCGGAGTCAGCACGCAATTTAGGGGTTATGTTTGGTCCTAATCTACAACTGGACCTACATGTCAACAAAACCACGGGAACATGTATGATGCTGCTACGCATGTTACGTAGAGTTTTGCCTCTTCTCCCTGCTCAGGCCAGGCCGGAAGCAGTCCGTGGGACTATATTAAGTCGGCTCGACTACTGCAATGGACTTCTCCTGGGGGCCCCAAAAAACTTGATTGGGAAGCTTCAGAGGGTGCAGAATATGGCTGCTAAATTGGCCCTTTCCCGACCCAGGTCTAGCTCTTCCACTCTTGCGCTACGAGATCTGCATTGGCTCCCGGTAGATCTACGGGTCCAGTTTAAAGCGGCATGCTTGGTGTTTAGAGCTGTACACCTTCTGGGCCCTATCCCGCAGCAAAATATGTTTGCATGGTATTCGGCCCCACGGCTTTTGCGGTCGTCATCGGCTCACCTTCTGGTGGTGCCTAGGTTTCAAAGAGTGAGGATGGGCGGCCGCTTTTTTAGCATGGCTGCAGCTAAATTATGGAACTCCCTCCCACTCCCTCTTAGGAGTTACAAGGACTATCTTCCGTTCAGAAAGGCCTTAAAGACGCACCTTTTCCCTAAGTAATGGTTGCGCGACTGCTCTAGTCTAGTGCGTGGTTCTCTGATCAAAGCGCCAGGATGCCCTCTGGGTGACAGGCTTGCACTCTATAAGTATATTAAATAAATAAATAAATAAATAAATTCCCCATGACGACGGTACCAATACTCGTTTGTACCATGCTGACATGCCATGAGATTGATTAAATGAGATTCCAAAATATTATCTTGCAGATTCACTTTCTCCATAAAGTCCCTCGCCGAAACATTTTGCAGATGTGCTCCACTTTTCAGTATATGGTTTACTGCATAAGAAAGCCCAGACAAGTCACTTTTATACAGTAGATGAAACAAATAAGGAATGCATTGACGAAATCTTGGCTCTTCAGCATATAATCTTACAGTTCGATATTCAGATGCAGGAATTTGAAGTGGTCAATCGTCATATCGTCCACCTCGACCTGTTGGAAATAAATGTGGAAAACAACAAGCTTCCAAACTTTCTTCCCATACACTAATGGGATTTCATTTTGCTGCTTTCATTTGAAACAAGTCAATTGCATTCCCCATCACTTCTTTGGAATGCAAAGGATGAACAGTATAATGTTCATATATTTCTTCACTTCTAGACACATCAACTTTTTCAATTTGGCCAGCTGAACAATCACTGTCTTCATCTGCAGCTGTTTCCTCTGCTTCAACACATACATGTTTGTAGTACTCATTGTTTTTGACCAAATACAACGTTGCCTTTTTGACTTTCTTAACATCCACTAAATCTTGCCAGATTTTCTTACTCTTTGTCGGAACCCCATTAACTAGAATAACCAGAGGTTCCTCTTCCACTTTCTCTACACCAATGGTATCAATATTTTTCTTGAAATCTAGAGGCAAATAAACAACTCTTCCCTTTAATCCTCTCTGTAAATCTGAAGGACGCAATTTCCCTATCTTAGGCTCCATGCGAACAATAGCCTGAAAAGGATGGACACATTGAATCAAAATAGACTCATATGTATTTAAATCCATCAATTCAGGAGGAATGTCAACCAACTCCAGATTATTATGAACAGCTCTAGCAGGCATTCTGTTTTGATTTAATTTATCATAACAATATTTACAAATACGCTGATCAGAACTCAAATCAAAACAATTCTCCACCCACAAATAAGTTGCAAAATCCTTCCACTCATAATTATTTATCTTTTCACTTTTTATGTATAAATCAACTAATCTAGTTTGATGCTTATAATGAGTTCGTCGACAACACACACAAGTAAAATTCGGCCTTTCACTTGATTTCACCTTAAACCTGGTAATTTCCTGGTCAAACTTTTCTGTACTTGAAATCTGTACATTGTCTTCCTCATTACCTTGAATTGCTGTCTCAATTTCTACACTGTCCTCTTTTTCACCAAAATAACAAATCTCAATTTCTTCTCAAATCTTCTTTACATCTAATTCAGTTCCATGCAAAAGAGCACTATTTAATTGTTTAAGCTTAAGTTCTGGACTTTTTGCATAATACAACATTCTCACTAATTTCCTCATTTTGGTATGATGCACTGCTAACATCCTAAAATTATGAAAAACCCTCTGACAGACTTTTCTAGAAAGACAAGCCAGTGAATGCCCTTGCAAACCTGTGTTTTCTCTCACTCTGCAAGGATCTAAGTTTTGCAACAACTTCATTTTCTGCTTTAGACTTTTCTTACTATATGTACGTAAGAAATTACAAAACAAATCAATTGATTCCTGTCGCACACTACAAATACTACTACACTTCCAAGTGTACACTCGAGCCTTAGTACGTCTCCCTAAAACTTCATCAGTTAACACCTCTTCTGGTTCTCTAGGCACAAGTTTCTCTTTTTCAATCGGACAACCGTCTTTCACCTCATATGCTCGACCACTGGTTTCAACTGCATGCACTAAATCATTCTCCTGGAAGTAACTCTCCTCATTAAAAAATGGCTCACAACTTGAACTGTGCATCCATTCTCCTGAAAAAACTTTACAAAAATTAGTCCGATTAATTACTCTTTTCCATCTACTATTTGATTTGAAAACATCAATTGTCTTGTTAAGTGTCCTAATTCTATTGATTATTAAAATAAATAATTTTTTCTTAACTTCAAAAGCCTGATCAACAATCTTCTCTACACTTTTCTTTTTCTTATAAAAAGCAGCTCTCTGTTTACCTTTCCTAATGTTTTTTAACAAATTTTAAACCACCCTATTGCGAAACATTCGTTTACGAATGTCTCTAAACTGATTCTGCCTTCTATTCCTATACATATTATTCTCTCCTGCTCCAGTTGTAAGATTTTTTGAGGGTCTCTCCTTCCTTTTCAAATTTACTCTCTCATTCTCTTTTTCTACATGCTGTCCAACATTTTGTTTTGATCTACATATGTTCCGTAAGAAAGACTTAGTTGTCTTACCAGGAGCTTTGTTCCTGTTTTTTGAAGTATTTGTTGTGGAAGAGTGCTGTAATTCCGTTGCTGTTTTTGTTTTTTTGCGGTTATCATGTTTTCTTCTCCTTTGCCTTGAGGGCATCTTTCCTTACTCTTGAAATCTTGATTTCAATCTGTGTTAAAGAAAAAAATAGCACATTATAGACCACTATTACCAAACAACAAAGCAATGACAAAAAGCAAACGGTCTATTCAGGGTTACAGATCAGGTGAGGATTCTCCAGGGGTGCAGAAGAGGTGAGGCTTGTATTGAAGAGTGTAGTGGAAAAGAGCTCTGTCCACAGGTACAAAGAAGATGAGACCTGTGTCTAAGAGTGCAGTAGGGTATAGGCTTCATGAAGTCTAGTCCACTGCACTCTTACACACAGGCTTCACCACCTATGCTTCCCAGGAAAGGCCTCTCTCCCACTACAGTCTTGAACATAGGCCTCACCTCCTCTGTCCCTCTGGACATGCCTCACCTCATCTGCACAATCTACTTCCTAATCTGAAGTAACACAGGTGACATTATTGTGAAAGGATGAAATATATGTATTTAATCATGCAGACACTATTTATTCCTTCTCAAAAATCTAAAACTCATTCATTTGCACCAAAATCGTTTTTTAAATAACATTTTAGACACACACTGCAGGTCCTATGTATAAGCATTCAGTGTCCATGAGTACAGTGGAGAGGACTGACCTCCTCTCATCCTTGGACAAGCCTTACCTCATCTGTGTCCTCTGGACAGGCCTCAATGTATTGAGTATAATTGATGGTAACTGGGTGCAGATGAGGTGACGCATGTCCAAGGGTGTAAATAAGCTGAGGCCTGTCTAAGGATACAGATTAGTTAAAGTCTATTCAGGGTTGCAGATGAGGTGAGGATTGTCTAGGGGTGCAGAAGAGGTGAGGCCTGTATTGAAGAGTGTAGTGGAAGAGAGGTCTGTCCACGGGTACAAAGAAGGTGAGACCTGTGTCTAGGAGTGCAGTGGAGGACAGGCTTCATAAAGCCTAGTCCACTGCACTCTTAGACATAGGCCTCACCACCTACGCTCTCCATAAAAGGCCTCTCTCCCACTACAGTCTTCAACACAGGCCTCACCTCCTCTGTCCCTCTGGACATTCCTCACCTCATCTGCACAATCTACTTCCTAATATCAGGTAACACAGATCACATTATTGTGAAAGGATGAAATATATGTATTTAATCATGCAGACACTATTTATTCCTTCTCAAAAACCTAAAACTCATTCATTTGCACCCAAATCGTTTTTTAAATAACATTTTAGACACACACTGCAGGTCCTATGTATAAGCATTCAGTGTCCATGAGTACAGTGGAGAGGACTGACCTCCTCTCATCCTTGGACAAGCCTTACCTCATCTGTGTCCTCTGGACAGGCCTCAATGTATTGAGTATAATTGATGGTAACTGGGTGCAGATGAGGTGACGCATGTCCAAGGGTGTAAATAAGCTGAGGCCTGTCTAAGGATACAGATTAGTTAAAGTCTATTCAGGGTTGCAGATGAGGTGAGGATTGTCTAGGGGTGCAGAAGAGGTGAGACCTGTTTTGAAGAGTGTAGTGGAAGAGAGGTCTGTCCACGGGTACAAAGAAGGTGAGACCTGTGTCTAGGAGTGCAGTGGAGGACAGGCTTCATAAAGCCTAGTCCACTGCACTCTTAGACACAGGCCTCACCACCTACGCTCTCCATAAAAGGCCTCTCTCCCACTACAGTCTTGAACACAGACCTCACCTCCTCTGTCCCTCTGGACATTCCTCACCTCATCTGCACAATCTACTTCCTAATATCAGGTAACACAGATCATATTATTGTGAAAGGATGAAATATATGTATTTAATCATGCAGACACTATTTATTCCTTCTCAAAAACCTAAAACTCATTCATTTGCACCAAAATCGTTTTTTAAATAACATTTTAGACACACACTGCAGGTCCTATGTACAAGCATTCAGTGTCCATGAGTTCAGTGGAGAGGACTGACCTCCTCTGACCCTTGGACAAGCCTTACCTCATCTGTGTCCTCTGGACAGGCCTCAATGTATTGAGTATAAATGATGGTAACTGGGTGCAGATGAGATGACGCATGTCCAAGGGTGTAAATAAGCTGAAGCCTGTCTAAGGATACAGATTAGTTGAATTCTATTCAGGGTTGCAGATGAGGTGAGGATTGTCTAGGGGTGCAGAAGAGGTGAGGCCTGTATTGAAGAGTTTAGTGGAAGAGAGGTCTGTCCACGGGTACAAAGAAGGTGAGACCTGTGTCTAGAAGTGCAGTGGAGGACAGGCTTCATAAAGCCTAGTCCACTGCACTCTTAGACACAGGCCTCACCACCTACGCTCTCCATAAAAGGCCTCTCTCCCACTACAGTCTTGAACACAGACCTCACCTCCTCTGTCCCTCTGGACATTCCTCACCTCATCTGCACAATCTACTTCCTAATATCAGGTAACACAGATCATATTATTGTGAAAGGATGAAATATATGTATTTAATCATGCAGACACTATTTATTCCTTCTCAAAAACCTAAAACTCATTCATTTGCACCAAAATCGTTTTTTAAATAACATTTTAGACACACACTGCAGGTCCTATGTACAAGCATTCAGTGTCCATGAGTACAGTGGAGAGGACTGACCTCCTCTGACCCTTGGACAAGCCTTACCTCATCTGTGTCCTCTGGACAGGCCTCAATGTATTGAGTATAAATGATGGTAACTGGGTGCAGATGAGATGACGCATGTCCAAGGGTGTAAATAAGCTGAAGCCTGTCTAAGGATACAGATTAGTTGAATTCTATTCAGGGTTGCAGATAAGGTGAGGATTGTCTAGGGGTGCAGGAGAGGTGAGGTCTGTATTGAAGAGTGTAGTGGAAGAGAGGTCTGTCTACAGGTACAAAGAAGGTAAGACCTGTGTTTAAGAGTGCAGTGGGGGATAGGCTTCATAAAGTCTAGTCCACTGCACTCTTAAACACAGCCCTCACCACCTATACTCCCAGGAAAGGCCTCTCTCCCACTACAGTCTTGAACACAGACCTCACCTCCTCTGTCCCTCTGGACATGCCTCACCCCAACTGCACAATCTACTTCCTAATCTGAGGTAACACAGGTGACATTATTGTGAAAGGTTGAAATATATGTATTTAATCATGCAGACACTATTTATTCCTTCTCAAAAATCTAAAAGTCATTCATTTTCCCCAAAATCGTTTTTGACATCACATTTAAGAAACACAGCACAGCACCTATGTACAAGCATTCCATGTCACTACTAAAACTTCACAATTTTACAAAATACATTTCCTCTATGCAACAAAACTCAATGTGCTTCCTACACTGAGTTAACACAGGTAACATCATTGTAAAGAGTCAAATTGACGCCTGTGTCTAAGAGTGCAGTCGGGATAGGCTTCATGAAGCCTTGTCCACTGCACTCTTAGACACAAGCCTCACCACCTATGCTCCCCAGGAAAGCCCTCTCTCCCTCTACAGTCTTGAATAAAAGCCTCACCTCCTCTGTACCTCTGGACATGCCTCACCTCATCTGCACAATCTACTTCCTAATCTGAGATAACACAGGTGACATCATTGTGAAAGGGGCAAATTTATTTCTTTAAGCATGCAGACACTCTTTATTCCTTCTCAAAAATGTAAAAGCCATTCATTTTCCCCAAAATCGTTTTTCACATCACATTTAAGAAACACAGCACAGGTCCTATGTACAAGCATTCCATGTCACTACTGAAACTTCACAATTTTACAAAATACAATTCCTCTATGCAAAGAAACTCAATGTGCTTCCTACACTGAGTTAACACACGTAACATCATTGTGAAAAGGTCAAATGTATTTCTTTAAGCATGCAGACACTATTTATTCCTACTCAAAAATGTAAAAGCCATTAATTTTCCCCAAAATCGTTTTTGACATCACATTTAAGAAACACAGCACAGGTCCTATGTACAAGCATTCAATTTCACTACTGAAATTCAACCATTATCAAAAAAAATTACACAAACCAACAGCAAAGAAACTCAATGTGCTTCCTACTCTGAGTTAACACAGGTAACATCATTGTGAAAGGGTCAAATTTTTTTCTTTAAGCATGCAGACACTCTTTATTGCTTCTCAAAAATGTAAAAGCCATTCATTTTCCCCAAAATTGTTTTTGACATCACATTTAAGAAACACAGCACAGGTCCTATGTACAAGCATTCCATGTCACTACTGAAACTTCACAATTTTACAAAATACAATTCCTCTATGCAAAGAAACTCAATGTGCTTCCTACACTGAGTTAACACAGGTAACATCATTGTGAAAGGGTCACATTTATTTCTTTAAGCATGCACACATTATTTATTCCTTCTAAAAAATGTAAAAGCCATTCATTTTCCCCAAAATCGTTTTTGACATCACATTTAAGAAACACAGCACAGGTCCTATGTACAAGAATTCCATGTCACTACTGAAACTTCACAGTTTTACAAAATACAATTCCTCTATGCAGTAAAAACTTTTTACCAAGCATTATCAAAAAGCATGACACAAAGCAACATTAAAAAACCACAATTTGCTTCCAAATCTTCTCCATAGAGTATACAAGTCTCTATGTATATTAAATGAATCATTACTCACCTTTACAAATGCTTTAGGAGATTGAGAACAGTGTCAGACACACACACCAATATTTCTTTAGCAGAGCAAAAGGTATGTACTCCAGGCACTGCAACCATGAATGGCACAGAGAACCTCTAATTCTACACACATATTGCACATGGTAACCAATCAAAACTCTCCCCTCTCTATTTTCAAACCAACACCCTTCCCCCCCTCAGCCTTTTCTACCTGTTACCATAGCAACTCCCTCCTCACTGAGCTCTCAGGGTTAAAAGGTTATTCTACAATGTTGCAAATGAACTAAGCAAGGATGTTTGACCTCTCAATACACCAGCTTATCCGCTGCAATCTTTCTTTAAATGACTTTTTCTTAACCATTCAAATTGCTTCTTTCACAGAACAGAACCATGCACCCTAACTTCCAGTTTTCAACTATCTGAATCCACCAATCATTGCTTGTGATTCAAGAGCACTGAAACTCCACAGTTTTTTTTTTGCAAACTCCTACTGTTCCAACTGCCATTTCATTCCTAAACTTCATCTGACTGCACCAGAACCTCCTCTCACCATGTACTCTGTCTGGATTATTGGACATAGCTACATTCACTGGGCTCAAAGGTATGCAGCTATCAGAAATGTTCACAACCTTGATTTACCAAATGTGCACATCAAATGGATTGGCCAAAGAGGATTGAGATGTCATCAATTGATACCATTGGTGAAAACCTTTCACCATCTGCCACACCCTGACCTTATAATTTTGCACTGTGGTGGAAATGACCTAGGCACTTTGACTGGGGTAGGTCTGGAAATGGTTTTAAAGGACACCTTTGGGCAATTGATGACACTTTTTCCACAAACTGCCTTGGTATATTCCAATATATGTCAAAGACAGAAATGGAAGTGGTCCAACCAATTTTGTCCACAGATTGAGAAAGCAAGGAAACATGTGAATACATCTGTTTCTGCTTACATGAGAGACGATGGAATGGGTTCAATATATAACAACTTGTGTTACAACATGCAAGATATCTACAGAGGAGATGGTGTGCACTTCTCAGATGAGGGGAATAGAATATTCCTCCTGAATTTAGGATTGTGCATTGGAACCTACTTGTAGGTACCTAAATCAGCCCCAGAACCCAAAAGCTCTTTTCAGGGCTACCCTACATCTGATCACTCACAATGATTATTTTACTCTAACTTTTTTCACTGTTTTTCACCAAAGTACGCTCCCCGGTACGCTCCCCGGTGCGCGTACCGGGCCCTCCCCCCGCGAAAAATTAATTTATTTTTTGTTTTGGCCTATATGGGCCTCCTAAGCCCCCCTCAGAAAACCTAGGGGGTCAGGGAGTGTCTACCGTGCCCCTTTTTACCCATTCCCAACGTTGTTTGTCCTCCATCTTGTGTCTCAATTCTTCCGAAACACAAGATGGAGGACTCCCGTAGCGCTGCCGGTACGCGTACCGGGGTGCGCACCGGGAAGTGCTCCCCAAAAATTTTTAGCGTTAATTTACATATAAACCACTGGAGACACTTTCACCAAATATAGAATAGGTCCTACTACATACCAATCCCTACCATTTTCCCAAATTTGGTGGAATTCCATTGAGCCATTTGAGCTGTAGCATTGTCTAAATATCCTGAGGTAAATTACATCACAAAAACACATCTGAAGTGTTAGAATTTACAACCAATTAAAATGTTACTTTCATTTTCTACTTTTTTTTCCTGACATTTGATTGGTTATGTAGATGAATATAAATGGAAAATGAGAGGGAAACACGGCCATTTTGACTACAACTACCTGAGGTACATCTTGAAAGGATTTTCACATTTTTTCTTCTTCACCTCTCTGTAAAGTAAGTTGATCATTTGTAAGGGGCACTTTAAGGTAATTTGTAAAAACGTTTCCTGATAGTTGTTTACTGTCCCTCTGCTATAGTTATAGATAGAGATAGGCTCCTCTGTTATATTTATGGATTGACTTAGGCTTCTCTGCTATAATTATGAATTTACTTACGCTTCTTCACAGGCACTTTTTTATATTTCTACTTCCTGCCTGTTACCGTACACTGCCCAAAGTTAAAAAATCAGACTACCTGTCTGAACTTAAACACAACAGTGCCCTAACTCTACTAATATAGTTATTTTTTATGCAATTTACAGCAAAAAAATGGAAGGGGAGCAAGAAAACATCAATCTTTCCTTCGAGATTACATATGAGGAGATTCTTAATGAAGATTTTGTTGAAGAAGATTTTATGGATCAGTCTTTGGATCAACAATTTATTGAATGTTTACAAGATATAAAAACATGCATTTTTGAGGATATTCCAGATGATCTAATGCTGGAAGTTTTATTGAACTATGAAAATTCTAACCAATACATTTTTATATAATAATTAAAAATTGTTTGAGACATTATTCATTTTTATATCTAATTCATGAAGTACTACCAAAATGATTATGTTTATATTATAGTATAAAGTGAAACTTACAGTATACTGTGCAATTTTAAAACATCATAAGGGAGCAGGTAGACTACCCATGATCCCCTAGGTCTTCTCAGGGAGTACTTAAAGGATCTGTTTCTGCTTTCCTGACAGACTATGGTATGGATTCCATATACCACAATAACTTCTGTAACAACATGCAAGATATCTACAGAAAAAAGGTGTACATTGAATTTAAGATTCTGCATTGGTACCTACATGTTGGTACTTAAATCACCCACACAACACAACAACTCTATTCAGAGCTACCCTACCTCTAAGCACTTTAAATTATTATTTTACTGTTTCACTGAGTTTTCCCCATGTGTGGGGGGAGGTGTGTGTGGGGGATGGTGGGGTGTGTCTGTGAGGTGTGTGTGTGTGTGTGTCAGGGGGGGGGTGAGGTGTATAGGTGTATGTAGGTGTGTGGGGTATGTGGGTGTGGGTGGGGGTGTGGGGGTGTGAGGTGTGTGTGTGGGTGTGGGTGTGTGGGGTGTTTGAGTGGAGGTGGAGGTGTGGGTGTGGGAGGTGTCTGTGGGAGGTGTGTGGGTGTGGTGAGTATGTGTGTAGGATGTGTGTGTATGTGTGGGATGTGTGGGTGTGTCTGTGAGGTGTGTGAGTGTGTGTGTGTGGGGGGGAGGGAGGTGTGTGTGTGGGATGTGTGGGGTGTGTCTGTGAGGTATCTGTGTGTGTGTGTGTGTGTTGGGGGTGAGGTGTGTGTGTGGGTGAGTGGGGTGTGTGGGTGTGGGTGTGGATGTGTAAGGTGTCGGTGTGGGGGTGTGGGGTGTTTGGGTGTAGGTGGAGGTGTGCGTGTGTGAGGTATGTGTGGGGAGTGTGTGGCTGTGGGGTTGTGTGCATGTGGGTGTATATGGGACATACTTGTAGGTACCTAAAACAGCCACAGAACCCAAAAGCTCTTTTCAGAGCTACCCTACCTCTAATCACTCAAAATGATTTTTTTACACTACTATTTTCACTATTTTTCCCCAAATGAATGCTCCCCGGTACGCTCCCCGGTGCGCGTATCAGGCGCTCCCCCCGCGAAAATCGGAAAAAAAGTACATTTTTTTTTCACCCGCGGGACCCTTTTATGGCCCCCACATCAAACCTAGGGGGTCAGGGGGGGTCTACCCTGCCCCCTTTTAGTTATTTCGCCCTTTGTTTTTGCCACCTCTTGTGTCTCGATCCTACCGAGACACAAGATGGCGGCCGCTCCGGACTGTTTGGAATGTTTACAGACACCCGAGAGCCAATCAGCTTTCCGTGCGCAAGTCGCGTGGCGCGCCTAGAGCGCTCCCCGGTGCACGTACCGGGGCGTGGCTATAGATATATATATTTTTTTGAACCTAAATTACTCAAAATCCTCTGGAGCACATATCTTGAGACATAGCAAAGGCACATCGGGCTACCAGTCCCTACAATTTTGCCAAGTTTGGTGAAAATCCATTCAGGCGTTCGAGCTAAAAGTGAGTCCGACCGCCCTATGGAAATTAACATGGGGAAAACACGTTTTGGGACCTACCTTTTATCTCGGCCCCCGCTTGACGGATCCCCCCCAAACTTTCAGGGAAGCGCCGGGAGGCAAAGTTGAAGAAAATTTCATGCTGATTCCTCAACCGGCGCCAAAGTTATTCCCAATAGAATGTTGCAATTTCCCTATGGAAAACAATCCTAACGATAACTACCTACTGGCGACCGCCAGTAGGTAATATATATATATATATATATATATATATATATATATATATATATATATATAATTTTTTTTTTGACGAAGCTTGTTCCAAGCGAAACGCGTCTGTTAAGGGTGAGGGGGTCGCAATAAATATCTTTAAACCGGAGACCTGTGTGCTAGCCTGCTTTTTCAGCCCGACTGGAGTGAAACTGTGTTCGAATATATATATATTCACTGAAAAAACCATAGGTTATAGACCATATATAGTTAGGAATTAGCATTTAGAAAACCTTATTTTACTCACACAAAACCATTGAAATTCCATATATAGTTAGTTGCACTAACTATATATCGCGCACCCGCAATCCACTGCTGATGATGTCACATATTACATCATTCATGACATGGTCAGTGACATCACTGATGACATCACTGATGACATCTCAAATGACATCACTGATGACATCACTGATAACAACATCCAGTGATTTTTTGTTTCTATAAAGTTTAAATATGTCTTACATATTGAAGAATGAGTGGATGTGTAAGTGTCTGGACGAAGGATTTAGTAGGTGCATGACTGACTGTATGAGTGAGTGATTAAATGTGTCTCACTGACTGCATGGGTTAGTGACTAAACTGTCTTAATTTGTGCATCATTATGTCTGTTGTTCTGTAAACTGCTGCATGTGTTGATCAGTAGCTATATGAGTAACTATATGGGTTATTGATTGATTGCCCAAGTATTTGTATGGGAGACTGAGTGTGTGTGGCTAGCTGGGAGGTGTGTGACTCTGTGCAGATCAATCTGTACTTGTATCAATGATTGTATAAGAAGGTAAGTATGTGTTAGTATATGTTTGAAAATGTAAGGTGCTCTATGTTTAACTGTATAGACAAGAAAATGGAAGTGTCATTGATTCTTTACAGGACTGACTAGGTGTGTGAGTAACTCCATGGATGAGTGGCAGACTGTGAGTGTCTGTATAGGTGTATGAGTGCATATGATAGTGTTGTAAAGATGAGTGATTGTATGTATGAATGATTGTATGGGTGAATGAGTGAAGGTGTGTGTAGACGTAGCAATCAGTGAGTGCGTATGTAGTAACTAGTATTGGTGTGTCAATGGTTTCAAAAATTATACTCTCTTTTTAACACTGGGTGAAACAGAGGTTATATTAAAATGTGAGGAGATGCATTGTATTGTCACATGAATGATATCATCAGTGATGTGGTCATTGATGTCAAATGAGATGTCATCAGTGATGTCATCAGTGATGTCATTTGAGATGTCATCAGTGATGTCATTTGAGATGTCATCAGTGATGTCATCAGTGATGTCACTGACCATGTCATGAATGATGTAATATGTGACATCATCAGCAGTGGATTGCGGGTGCGCGATATATAGTTAGTGCAACTAACTATATATGGAATTTCAATGGTTTTGTGTGAGTAAAATAAGGTTTTCTAAATGCTAATTCCTAACTATATATGGTCTATAACCTATGGTTTTTTCAGTGAATTTTCAAGGTTTTGTAAATGCTAATTCCTAACTATATATGGTCTATAACCTATGGTTTTTTCTGTGAATTTCATTGGTTTTTTAACAGCTAATATCTGTAGCTGTAAAATGTATTCTTCTTTAAATCCAAAAATATATTTTATATGTTTATGAATAATTTTTTTTTTTAATATTTTTTTTTCTTCGTTCCCGCTTCGCGAATCGGGAAGCTTCCCGTTAGCTGACCTTGATGCCGCGAAATAGACCGCGAGCCGGTAAACGTTTCTTTACCGCAAGTGCCGCGTTAGAAAACAACATCGTGACGCCTCCCGTCCGCATGACGTTTCACGTTGTCGCGTGATACGTCATATGACGTGCTACGTTAGCGAACTGGTACGCGAAGCGAGTCGCAAAGCGCAGGTTTCTGGAAGCAAACCGGGAGGCCCTGCAAAGCGCTTAACGTAAACACAGCAAGTCATGTGACTTGGTAATAACACTTTTCATTGGTTCATTTCACTTTTGGTTTCCTAATGATGTAAGACTAGGTCATATAATCTAAAATGAACACTTTTGATTGGTTGAGAACTCTTGTTTTTCCCAAATGATGAAAATCCCTCCTTCTTTCCTCACTCTGACTTTCATCATTGTGAGAGAAAGACCCTTTGTGATCACTGAGCAATGGCTTCTTTAGTAGCTTCAGCTGGTGCTTCCCCACCACCTCCACCACATCCAAGGAAGAGTGGACCACCTGCTCAAGTTATAATTCAACAAGAAGAAGAAGAAGAGGAACAGGACGACGAGCACGAAGAGAGGCAGTTTTTGCCTCAGCAGCCCAGGACGTCGCACCGGAAAGAAAACTTCATTTGGCAATTTTTTAAAATTCCCAAAGGTCAGAAAAAAGTAAATGCAAGATACGTAACTTGCCTTATATGTCAAGATAGACTGTCCAGAGGAACCGAGAAAAAATACAGTTTCGGAAACTACACAATGCATCGCCATATGACTAGGTGGCATCCTAACAACTACAGTGCTGCACAGTTTCGGAACGACCTAGATAATCTCCCTATTATGGCCAGAAGATCTGTTGTACCGGAAGTAACGGGACCAGAGGGCAGGGAGATGGTGCCAAATATACAAATGAAATTTGGTGAAGTAAAACACATCTGCGTATTTTGCGATGGATTCATTTCCTACGGAGAAAAAAGCATCACTCTGATCAACAGAGCTATTGACTATCATATGCAAGTTTGTACGAAACGCCCAAAATAATAAATACTTCTTTTTTTGTTTTGTTGCTCCTGTTGAGCCCTTTACAATGAATCGTTTTCATTGCCCCCTCCAAGAAAAACCCAAAAAAATATAAAACTGTTCAGAAAAATTCAAAAAAAGTAAAAAAATGTTCCGAAAAATAATAAAAAAAATATAAAACAACAAAAACAATTAAAAAAAAAGTTCTTTTCAGAACTACCTCCCCGTTATTAAAAAATTGGTACAATATTTGGAACTGTGCCAACCTCTATTTCTCTTAGTTCGCTTCCCAGTTCGCTCGCCGGTACGCGAACCAGAAGCGAACCAAAAACAGTAAGTATAAGGGAAGGAAACAGACACTTATGTTAAAAGAAAGACAGCTATAGGGGAGTAAACTAGAGATACTATTACCCGTAATCCACTGCTGATGATGTCACATATTACATCATTCATGACATGCTCAGTGACATCATCAGCAGAGGATTGCGGGTTTTTTGGCAACGTGCCTTATCCACGGTTTAATAACGCTGCCTTTTGCTTTATATAAGTTTTCAAATTGTATGAAATATATACCAATAGGTCGTTATGAACCTTTAGGTAGTGCTTTTCTTCATGAGGTCTGCCAGATCATTCACTAATGTGTAGGCACATACAGTTACACGGTTCATGCAACAAACACCGACCAAATATGGCTTGCGTGTTGCAAGGCACGCCAGTTCCTGCTATCATCCCCACGTTCAAGTTGTTGGAAAATGGTAGTTATTTGATGCTCAATAATGAAGATTGTTCTGAGTTAATTAAAAGTATTCCTTTTATCGTAACAGTAAGTGAACGGGTTATTTGCTGCAGAAATGTTCTATTTCCTCCCACACATGAACATAGGGAGTTTTCAATCTGGCCACAAATACCAACCTTGGGACAGATTTCAACGGCATGGCAAGAATAAGAGCTCTTTTGTCTCAGAGAGAGGTGGCCTTGAGTTCGGCCCGTGAAACTTTCGTGCTTCACATAGCGAACACCCGTACAGAGGTGCAGACCCTTTTCAATTCAGATTTGCCTTTCAATTTCAGCAAGATGGTTCCGACTATCTTTAACGCATCCTCCACAAAGACCCTGGCGCACTTTTTTAAAGTTGTTACCAGTGGTCTCGTGACTTCATTTGAGAAAATCTTTGGAGTCATCCCTGCTTCCTTTCATTCTATTTTCTCCACTCTGGTTCGTGGATTGGCATTTTTACTTGCATTACCAGCGGACGCTCTTGTGCTTTTTTACATTTTTAAATATGGATGTCCCTCCTATGCAACCTCCCACCCTGCAGCTGCTGACACTGTTCCGCAATCGCATGCTAGAATATTATGGCACAATGCCGTTGGCGATATTAAGCACGGCATATGGATTATCTTTTCGATTCTCCTACTTCACCTGTGTCCAGCCTGTATTTCACTGCCTGACCTGTGATTTCGATTGGGCCATTGATTTGTGTCTCTGCGGACCGGTTTCTCCTGACGTCGACTTTAATCAGCTGATGACTCCTATCATTACTCACGAGTTGGTTTGTCCTGGCGAAAGGATTATGGCTGTGGCATTGATGCATGGACTACTTGGTCCCTGGAATTTACTGGCGGCAGCACAGTCTTTCTTGGAACAGAGCTTTCTTGAAAACCCACCGAGCTGTCCTCTGATGGTGATAGAGGATCCGGTGCTGGGAGAGCACGTATGTTCTTTTCCGCTTTTAAATTGGATGGCTGAACTGTTTTCGGATGAAGACGGTGACTTCCTATTGGAGGCTGTTGCAGCTTATTTTGCATACACAGTTATGTCATAGACCTTTTTCATGTTTGATATGCTGAGTACTAGCATTTCATTGACAATTCATTGACTTATTTGTCAAGTTTTTATTATTTACCTTGCCTATTGGCTTAAGACTCGATAAAGTACTTGGCTGTTTTATTTTTCTTTAGCATTAAATTTTCCTAGTTTTTAATGCTTTACCTTGCGGACCGTCCACATATAAACTTGCAATCTGCTCTCATGAGATGGCACTTCTATTATCTTATTCAGTTCGTTTCCGGATCATGGGGAGGTGTCATCTAGGTCCTGGATATCTTTACACCGTGTTAAGTTAGCATGGGCTCATTACCGGTTTAAACGCCATTTTTCCTTTTTTGCAACTTCTGCACACGACACTTAGTTGTTGCTTTAGCTTTCCACCTAGTAGTTCATCGTGGTTTACATGAGAATAATATGTTATTGCTCTACTATCTGCTTTGCTTGTTAAACTATATCTGTACAGCGAGTGCTAAAGTTTCAAGAACAACACGATACAGAATTGTTATGAGGTCTGATCTCCACGACTTCATACTCATAACATAAGTGCAACTTCTGCCAATTCTGGGCATGAGGCGGGTTTTATATTGCTTTGCCGAACACACATACACAACAGTTGATGCGGTTCACATGAAGAGAGAGCTGGTGTATGCTGATGTGATTCCTTCAAATCTAAGACACTAAAGTATGGGCACGCCCTAAACCAACACAAAGAGACCTTCTTAGCAAATAATATAATATGTGTATTAGGGAGGGTGAGATATAAGCAGCCGCGGGCCGTGGAGGGAGTTACGGTGAGGCAGGGAGGCGGGGAGGGGGAGAAGCAGGGTAGAGCCCTCTCTACCTTGCCCCTCCCCCTCCCCGCCTCCCTGCCCCACCGTAACTCCCTCCACGGCCCGCGGCTGCTTATAAGTGTTGCTAACTCTTATTCATTTACAGCATGTTAACATACTATCACCATTCGCTTTTTATGTACTAGTAACTATGCTGGTAATTTTGCTACTGATAATATGTGTACTTGTATTATCTAAGATACTACGCCTGAGAAGACGGCATTAGTAAATAAACATTTCAAATACACATGTGTTCTTCTTAACTCCATGTTCTGGTTTCTAAGAAATATATAACGACCGACTGTTCATGAGTTCCACGTATCCTGAGGTACTATAAGTTCATATTCTGGATTGTCTAAACATTGAGAGTTTGTTATATCCAATGTGACACTGTACCTAGCTTGCTAAGGAGTTTTTGATTACTAACGTGAGTTTTGGGACACCCTAATTCGCCGAGGTTCCAATCCTCTGTCCACAGTTCTGTGTGAGAACAGAAACCCTGCGACAGGGGCACCCCCGACCCTTGCTGGAGCTTCATCGCACTTGCGATATAACTCCAGCAATGCGCCACCTTTACGGCACAGATACATCACGCATCTGTGCTGTTTTTGCCCCATGATGCGCCGCATTGTAAATGCAGCACACCATAGGTGACGGAACAGCGGCACAGAATGACTAACACATCCCTGGTGATGCGCCAGTCATCATAAATGTATCCCTATGCTTCTTATCTTGTTAGAGATGAACCGCCATATGTATCATCAAAGTTTTTTGCATTTCCTAAATAGCGAACTTTAAGGAATAAATAGCGATTCTTTACCATTCCTAGTTTGCGATTAGCTATTTGCTAATTACAAATTACCCATTCATTTCCTTCATTTCCATAGGGCGGTTGGACTCACTTTTAGCTCGAACGGCTGAATGGATTTCCACGAAACTTGGCAAAATTGTAGGGACTGGTAGCCCGATGTGCCTTTGCTATGTCTCAAGATATATGCTCCAGTGGTTTTTACGAAAATTAACTTTGAAAAATATATATTGGGCTACATTGGCCTATATATATGTTGGAGCCCAAATGTAGCCCAATGTAGCCCAATGAAGCCCAATGTAGCCCAATGTAGCCCAAAGATGGCCGCCAGACACACAAAAAAACAAATGTAGCCCAAATATCAGCCAGATGTAGCCCAACTATAGCCCAGTGACAGAATGACCAATCAGCTTCGCAAACCTCCGTTACGCGAAGCGGAGCGCTGTTACAGATATATATCTTTTTTTGAACGTTAATTTCTCAAAATCCACTGGAGCACATATATTGAGACCTAGCAAAGGCACATCGGGCTACCAGTCCCTAATATTTTGCCAAGTTTCGTGCAAATCCATTCAGCCGTTCGATTATTATTATTATTATTTTTTTTTGCCCCGCGGGGCCCTTTTAAAACCTCCACATCAAACCTAGGGGGTCAGCGAGGATCTACTATGCCCCCTTATAGTTATTTCCCCCTTTGTTTTGACCTCCTCTTGTCTCTCGATCCTACCGAGAGACAAGATGGCGGCCGCTACGGACTTTTTGGAATGTTGACAGACGCCGGAGAACCAATCAGCTTCGCTTCACAAAGCTCCGTTGCGCGTAAAGTACGAGTCCTGGGACGCTGCCAGGTCCGCTGTTACAGATATATATCTTTTTTTAAACGTTAATTTCTCAAAATCCACTGGAGCACATATATTGAGACCTACAAAAGGCACATAGGGCTACCAGTCCCTACAATTTTGCCAAGTTTCGTGCAAATCCATTCAGCCGTTCGGGCTAAAAGTGAGGCCAACCGCCCTATGGAAAACTCAATGTTAAAAACACGTTTTGGGACCCCCCTTTTTTCTCGGCCCCCCCTTGACGAACCCCCCCCAAATTTTCAAGGGCTGCTCAGAAACAAAATGTGCCATTTTCCTGAAAATTTCAGCCAATTCCGTCCACAAACGCCAAAGTTATTAGACATAGAATTTTCAAAAATCCCATAGAGAAAAAATCCTAACTATATATACCTACTGGCGACCGCCAGTAGGTAATATATATATATATATATATATATATATATTCACTGAAAAAGTCATAGGTTTCACACATGTTATAGTTAGCTGAACATTTCACTCATACAAAACCATTGAAATTCCCCTGTTACAGTTAGTTCAGCTAACTATAACTCACGCGTCAGCAATGCACTGCTGATGACGTCACATATTACATCACTCATGACATGGTCAGTGACATCACTCATGACATCACTGATGACTTCTCAAATGACATCACTGATGACATCATCCTTGTGAAAGAGTGGCAGACCTCCTCTCAGCGTAATATAACCTTTGATACACACATTCAAAAATAGAAACTAAACTTTTTTTTTAAATTGAGATACCAATACCAGTTACAACAACACCTATTCAGTAATTCCACCATCTACATACACATCCACTCATTCACCAACAGTTCTATATAGTCACTCATACATGTACTCACTCATCATATGTACTCATACACCTATACATACTGTTACACACCGACACTCATCCATAGAGTTAGTCACACACATACTCACACATGCAAATAAACTATCGAAATACATTTATTTGCATATACAGCTATGTGAGTGAAATGTCCAGCTAACTATAACATGTGTGAAACCTATGGTTTTTTCAGTGAATTTGCAAGGTTTTTTAAATGCTAATTCCTAACTATAACATTGCTGAAACCTATGGTTTTTCAGTGAATTTCAAAGGTTTTGTAAATGATAATTTTTAAATGTATTAAGTGTTATATTTTTTTATACTGATTTACTACATTGTTTTAAAGTATTTATTTTTAGATATTTTATTTTTTAAATTACATTACATATCTTTAATATAAATTGAAAAAAAACGTTTTTAAAAATATTGAAATTGTAATATTTGTATTTTATTTAATATATTTTTTAATGTATATATATTTTATATAGCAGGCAATGATATCCTATGGAAGGAAATTCAAGTTACTAGTAAGTATGGTTAAAATTACTTTTCAGGAACAGTAGTGTCCTGAAAGATGCAGCACTGAGGTGTCTCCTGATAACAGGTGAGTAAATCGGAATTCGTAGTTCGGCTGATTTTAGAGGAATTTTTTAAAGTACAAAAACTCCACACTTAGAAGAATTTCCAAGCGAAACCAGTCAATGTTAGCCTATGGAAGGAAATTCAAGTTACTGTAAGTATGGTTAGAATTACTTTTAAGGATCAGTAGTGGGTTGAAAGTTGCAGCACTGAGATCTCTCCTGATAACAGGTGAGTAAATTGGAATTCGTAGTCCAGCTGATTTTAGAGGAAATTTTTTAAAGTTCCAAAACTCCACAATTAGAAGAATTTCCAAGTGAAATCAGGCAATGATATCCTATGGAAGGAAATTCAAATTACTAGTAGGTACGGTTAAAATTACTATTCAGGAACAGTAGTGACCTGAAAGATGCAGCACTGAGGTCTCTCCTGATAACAGGTGAGTAAATCGGAATTCGTAGTTCGGCTGATTTTAGAGGAATTTTTTAAAGTACCAAAACTCCACACTTAGAAGAATTTCCAAGCGAAACCAGTCAATGTTAGCCTATGGAAGGAAATTCAAGTTACTGTAAGTATGGTTAGAATTACTTTTCATGAGCAGTAGTGGGTTGAAAGTTGCAGCACTGAGATCTCTCCTGATAACAGGTGAGTAAATCAGAATTCGTAGTCCAGATGATTTTAGAGGAATTTTTTAAAGTTCCGAAACTCCACAATTAGAAGAAGTTCCAAGTGAAATCAGTCAATGTTAGCCTATGAAAGGAAATTCAAGTTACTGTGAGTATTGTTAGAATTACATTTCAGGATCAGTAGTAGGCTGAAAGATGCAGCACTAAGGTCTCTCCTGCTAACAGGTGAGTAAATTGGAATTTGTAGTTCGCCTGATTTTAGAGGATTATTTTGCTCAATAGTGAACGAAGGGGGCGGGGCCTGAGGTGACGTGTGCAAACACACCCTGTGGCGCGTTATAAGTTGGGGAATTCATTCCTCTTCAATCCTGAGGACCACTGTGGGCCAAGTAGCCCACCAGGTACCTCCAGTATGCGCCAGGGAGCTGCGTTGCAGAGAGGTGTTCAGAGGCAACGCCCCTTTTTTACAAAACTTAAAACATGCCACAGGGCATGTTTGCGCATATATTGCCTCAAGCTCGCCCCCTACCTTCACCACTGTGAAAACACGCCCCGTAGCGCGTTGTTAGTTGGGGGATTAAGTCCCCTTGCATACTGGGGGTCCCTGAGGGCCAACTAGCCCTCCAGAAACCTCCAGTATGCGCCAGGGGGCTGCACTGCAGAGAGGTGTAAAAAAGGGCCTGGCTTCATTACACCTCTCTGTAACGCAGCCCCCTGGCGCGTTTTCAGAGGGAAACTAATTCCCCTTGAATACTAGGGGTTCCTGGGGGCTAACTAGCCCACCAGGAACCTCCACTATGTGCCAGGGGGCTGCGTCGCAGAGAGGTGTAAAAAGGGGAGTGGCCTCTTTACACGTCTCTGCAAGGCAGCCCCCTGGCGCGTTTTCAGAGGGGGAATTAATTCCCCTTAAATACTGGGGGTCCCTGGGGGCCAACTAGCCCACCAGGAACCTCCAGTATGTGCCAGGGAGCTGCGTTGCAGAGAGGTGTAAAAAGGGGTGTGGCCTCTTTACACATCTCTGCAAGGCAGCCCCCTGGGGCATACTGGAGGTTCCTGGTGGGCTACTTGGCCCCCAAGGACCCCCAATATCCAAGGGGAATTAGTTCCACCTCTGCGAATGCTCCAGGGGGCCTCCTCCCGATCCCGTTAAAAAAAAATTACTTTTAAGAAGGGGGGCTGTGTAGCCCCCCTTCTTTTTCTTTTTTTGTTGGCCCTGGGGACCCTATCCCCCAGGCCCTCCCATGGCCAATTCTGGCCCCGGGGACCCCTTTCCCCGGGGCATGACCAACTTTTTTATTTTTTTTGTGGAGGGGGACTGCATAGCCCCCCTCCTATGCCCACTTAAGGCCCTGGGGACCCCATCCCCCGGGGCCTGCCAATTTTTTTTAATTAAATCTTTAATGGTGGAGGGGGGCCACATGGCCCCCCTCCTGGGCAACTTATGGCCCCGGGGGTCCCCAATCCCCCCACGGTACCTGCCGGCTCCCCGCATCCTGCGGGAGCCGGCATTGCTTTTCTGCATGGGGAGCAGCTAACATGCTGCTCCCCATGCAGAAAAGCAATCTGCTTTGGTGTTTGGAAGAGAGAGCAGGTTTCCTGCTCTCTCTTTCAAAAACCAAAGCAGTTTGCTATGGTAGGGTGGGAGCCGCGAGGCTACCGCCCTACCATAGCAAACAGCAGTGTCCCGGGGGTAGGCACCCCGGGACACTGCAGGAGCCGGCCCTGGTGGGTGGCGGTCCCCAGGGCCATCAAGGGGTCCAGGAGGGGGGCCGTGCGGGCCCCCTCCCACCAGTTAGAAGCTCTGGGGGGTGGTGGTCCCTGGGGCTGGGGGTCTGTCACGGACCCCCCTATTTTAATTATTAGTGCCCCAGGGAGGTGGCGGTCCCCGGGGCATGTGGGGGGGCTTAAGTCCCCCACACAGGTTTTTTGTTTTTTATTTTTAAAAAAGAAGCCCCGTGGGTGGCGGTCCCCGGGGCTGCGGGGGGGCGTGAGCCCCCCGCTACATAATATTAAAGCAAGCCACAGGGGTGGCGGTCCCGGGGGCTGGAGGGCCCCTCTAGGCCCCCCTTTTATTATAAAAAAAGAAAAAGCCCCGGGGTGGCGGTCCCGGGGGCTGGCGGGGGCCTCAGAGCCCCCCCCCGCCCTATCAAAATAAGCCCTGGGGGGTGGCGGTCCCCAGGCAAGAGTAAATTGCCCCTGGGATTTGGCCCCACGGGGGCTAAAAAAAAAATGCTATTTTTTTTTATCGCCAGGGTACCCCGCAATTTTTTCTTTAAGACATAGGGGGTCAGGGGGTTTCTACCCTGCCCCCTTTTCGCGTTTTCCGCATTTCTTTTTCTGTTTTTTTGTGCCTCGGTTCTACCGAGGCACAAGATGGCTGCCAACACTTCCTGGTTTGGAGTGTTGACAGACAGTTTTTAGCCAATTAGCATGCAGCTCATGCTCGTAATGGTACGTTTACTGTACTCGGACGGTACGCGTACGGTACAACTTCGGATATATATCTATGATTTTACTTTTGATTTTTTAAGGAACTACTGAACGGATTTACACCATTTAACAAAAAGCGTAATCTGCGAACAAAACCCTAACTTTTGCCAATTTTGGTGTAATTCCGTTCAGCAGTTCAGGCTGTATCCTCACTTAAAGAACCCTGTGGAAAATTGCATGGGGAAAACACGTTTTGGAACCCCTCCCATTTTGCTCGGCCCCACTTCACGAATCACCCCAAAACTTTCAGGGAAGGAGCAGAGCGCCCCATCTTCTTTGAGAATTTCGTGAAGATTCGTCAACCGTCGCCAAAGTTATTCCAAAGAGAATGTTGCAGATTTCCTACGGAAACTAGGTCTTAACTATATCATCTACCTACTGGGGACCACCAGTAGGGAATATATATATATAATGTAGCCCAATGCAGCGCTCCGACTAAGTCAATTCAAATGTTACTCCTAATTCATTGAAGGCATTATTTATTAGATTAGAACGTTTAATGGAACGCAAAATCCGAAAATGGTGGGTAGCAACCTCACTGCAGCACTATTTGAAGGTCAAACGTGTCCCACGCGGATTACGCATCTATACCATTCCATCTTACGAAAATCCTGACCCAGCGCTACTAGAAGAATGGTCAGAGTTCACACAGGAATCAAGCGCGGGGATGCTCAGGATCCTTATTAAGTTTGGCTGGAGTGACAGAGAGAAATGTTTAAAAGAAATAACCGAATTAGAAGCACTGATTAAAGCTAACATGGAAGTAGCTGACAAAGATGATCTACGTGAAAAAATGAAAGCACGATTAACTGCATACCAAGAAAAAATCTAACAAAGAAAACATACAAAATTCAATTGTGATGCCAAAGATTATGAGCAAGGGAGAATTCTCACTTTTGCATGTAAATTTGATGCACCGAGGAGAGTTCTGAGAGGAGCAGCTCAGAAAAATGTTCAAAATAAAGATACATCGGAATCAGCTGTAAGCACTGACACAGAGCAATCAGGAGAAGAATTTGCAGGTACAGCTGAATATACCCTGAGGGGAAGAGGGCGTTTTTTAGAAGAGTTTCAATTGATGCGCAACTCCCGCCAACGGGGAGGGAGAGGGAGAGGCAGATCGCAGGAACAAAAGCAAAAAAGCATAGAAAGACCCGGAGGGGCGGCCGATACAGGAAGACAGCAAGGAATGGCCAGCCAAACCCAGAGCAAGAGAAACCTACAGAAATAGAACCTGTTACTGATCTCTCCATTATCAATCTGACCAAACAACAGTTATCAAAAGACCAAGAAAGTGTTTTGAAAAAAGGTCTGACCTTCTGTCCCCCTAAGAAATCCGAATATACTCAAACAAGAATCGATCTGTACCTGTTCACTCGTAAATTGAAGCTGCGAAAGTTTTTTAAACTAAAAGGGGAAAACCAAATACAAATCCCAGGCGAACCAAGAACAAGCACAGAAGCGACAACCCTGACTCAATCAGATCTTAGAACCCTACAAATAATGTCAAGCCAAGAACCAACTGACTCGCAAGATCCCGAATCCAACTTATTAGAGGTAATAAGCTATAGCATCCAACAAAAATCAGTACCCACTAAATTCAAACCAAAGTCAACTTATATGCCTTTGTCGTCTTATGACGCTATAGACCTATTTGAAGAGGCAGTTAATCAAGACCTATTGAAAATGAGAACTTCTTCAGTGCCACAATTCAAACATAATTTGACACGAGGAGAACAGAAAGCCTTGAAAGAACTACAAGATAACCAGGACATAATATACAAACCCTCAGATAAAGGTGGTAATATTGTGTTGATGCCCAGAGAATACTATGTTCAAGAAGCCCGGCGACAGCTATCAGATAAGAATTGCTATCAAAAAATCACAAAAGCAGAATATATCACTAGTATTCAACAACACCATCAATTAATCAACAAATGGGCAGACAAGAACATGATTAATGATAACAAACAGAAATTTCTATTATGCCCATATCCTGTGACATCAACTTTCTACCACCTACCAAAGATCCATAAAGACACTAAGCAGCCACGTGGTAGACCCATCGTCTCCTCAATTGGATGTCTGACAGAATCAATGTCTCAATATATTGATCATTTTCCCTCAGACTTTGTCAGAATATTGCCTTCATATATGCAAGACTCTACACATTTTATCAAAAGCATTATGGACACATCATGGGAGCAGGATATGTGGATGATTGTACTAGATATAACAATCCTATATACAGTAATTGAACACCAAAATGGATTGCAGGCAGTCCGGTACTTCTTGAAAGGAAGGTCACTCGAATTCTCAGAGCATAATGAGATGTTATGAGAGTTCGCAGAATTCGTTTAATAATAACAGTATCCTTTCTAGACCTCCAAGTGTTCATCCAAGAAGGCAAGATTTGCAAAAAGCTGTTTCATAAATCTACAGCAGGCAATGCAACTTTGGAGGCTAGTAGCAGTCACCAAAAGAGTTTAAAGAACAGTATACCGTATGGTGAGCTGCTACGCCTAAAGAGGAACTGATCAATAAATAAAGATTTTGAACACGCAGCTAATCAGGCGATCAGCAGGTTCGAGGCGAGAGGGTACAAGATAGAAATGTTACTGAAAATATTGGAGAAAGTGCAGAAAATTCCACGTAATAGTCTATTAAAAGATAAAAGACAACCCACCAGGCATGAGACAGATCCCTGTAGATTTATAACCACATTCTCAGGTGACGCAGGGGCTCTTAGACAAATCTTGTACCGTAATTGGCATATCCTTAAGGCGGATTTAGTAGTTGGTAAAGATCTACCAGAACACCCTCAGATAACTTTCAAACGAAGTAGATCACTCAAAGATCATTTGGTAAGGAGCCATTACGAATTGATACCCTTTGTCCCAAAATTAAGTACAATGACAGGATTCGTTCCCTGTTCTAAATGCAAGGCTTCTAAGAGCAGTTCCAAAGTCCTAACTTATAAGATCCCAGGCAAACAAGAGACGAGGAAGATTAACACATTTTTAACATGTACAACACCTTACTGCGTCTATTGTCTGATATGTCCATGCCTGAAAATTTACGTAGGAAATACGATACATCCCACTAAGAGCCGAATTCTGGAACATGCCCGTGCCATTGATAATATAGATCCTTCATATCCAGTGGCCAGGCATTTCTCAGAATGTCATAATAGCGACCGCACACTCCTTAAATCTTTCTGCATCGATCATGTCCCCGTTAATGAAAGGGCGGTAACAGAGAACAAAAATTACGTAGACTCAAATCGAGATACATAATTGATTTACGTACCATTATTCCCCTTGACCTCAATCCATACACCTTGGATAAGTGAGCTATGAAGTTCCAAAGTTTGAATATTTGATGTGCCTGTATTTTTGTGAGATGTTCTTGTATTATGATAATCAACAAGTTTTCTCTGGGGATCCAATGCAAACAGAGCAACGTTTTGAATGAATTTAACCCTGAGTAACACACCCGACTTCCTTGAGAATTAATTATCTTGTAAACATTTACCCATTCAGGGTTTAATTATTCCTGTAAATATTGTATAGCGATCCATGTATGCCCATCCAGGGCTCAATTATGTTGTCTATGTGACTAACAAAGCGGGCTGAACTGTCGCCAGTCATTATAAGAATCTGGTTTGTAAATAATTAGGAAGGACCTAGAGTTTGCATTACCTTGGTATAAATGAACTTTGAGTTATTTTTTAATTCTATACTGTTGTAAATACATACGAATTGTTGTATATATTGTAAACAGACAAACTCAAAGATGGCCGCCAAGCGACGATTAATGTCCTGCCCGCTTTCAAGGTTCATGAACTGTGGGCCTCGTAGTAAACTAACTGTGATTTGAAGGCACCTATTCCGAAACACGTCCTGTTTGTGTGCTAAATAAACTTTGAAGATTGTTGAAAACTTACCACGAGAGTGCAGCCGCTTCCTTCATGTCTGGGGAAAATGTGAGCTGATATCTATATATATATATATATATATATATATATATATGTCCAAACAACACCTTCGTGAGAAAAGCGCAGGAGCCTCAGTTGGGGACATCAAGGGGGTCATTTATTTTCACAGAATTCGGCGAATGCATTTCGGCATAACAATGCCTTCCTCAGCGCCATAAGAATCCAGGAGGTGTTTCATCGAGGCGCTACCAAGTTCCTGCTGCCTATAATGGCCGTGTGACCCAGGCTCCGCCCACAATGTAATCAGCCCACCTGTTGCAGTTCTTGGCGTAGTCCTTGACTGCAACTCCCAGGATGCAACAACGAGATCCCAGGTGGGTGCTGGCGTAATATATATATATATTCACTGAAAAAACCATAGGTTATAGACCATATATAGTTAGGAATTAGCATTTAAAAAACCTTATTTTACTCACACAAAACCATTGAAATTCCATATATAGTTAGTTGTACTAACTATATATCGCGCACCCGCAATCCACTGCTGATGATGTCACATATTACATCATTCATGACATGGTCAGTGACATCACTGATGACATCACTGATGACATCTCAAATGACATCACTGATGACATCACTGATGACTACATCCAGTGACTCTATAATTCTGTAAAGTTAAAATATATCTTACATATTGAAGAATGAGTGGATGTATAAGTGTTTTGATGAAGGATTTAGTAGGGGCATGACTGACTGTATGAGTGACTGATTAAATGTGTCTCACTGAGTGCATGGGTTAGTGACTAAACTGTCTTAATTTGTGCATCATTATGTCTGTTGTTCTGTAAACTGCTGCATGTGTTGATCAGTAGCTATATAATTAACTATATGGGTTATTGATTGGTTGCCCAAGCATTTGTATGGGAGACTGAGTGTGTGTGTGGGTGGCTGGGAGGTGTATGACTCTCTGCATAGATGTGTGAGCAGTTGATTGACTAGATGTATGGGTTCAAAAGTGCATGTGGAAACAGCTGTATGGGCAGTTGACTGTGTGCATGAGTGTATTGGTGAGTGAATGGATATCTCAGTGCTACATGTTAAAGTAAGTACATATGTAAAATACAGTACATGTGAGAGTTGACATATATAAATAACTGTGCATAAGAGCCAGTGAATGTGTGAGTGGCTGTATGGATCATTGTGAACTTGTATCCAGGATTGTATAAGTGAGTAAATATGTTTTAGTATATGTTTGAATAAGTAAGGTGTGTATAACTGTATAGTTGAGGAAATGGAGGTGTGATTGATTCTTTGCATGACTGACTAAGTGTCTGAGTAACTCCATGGATGAGTGACAGTCTATGAGTGTCTGTTTACACTGAGTGTATCTAAGGTTATATTAGAGTCTGAAGAGGTTCATCGTATTATCACATGAATGATGTCATCAGTGATGTGATCAGTAATGTCAAATGAGATGTCATCAGTGATGTCATCAGTGATGTCATTTGAGATGTCATCAGTGATGTCATTTGAGATGTCATCAGTGATGTCATCAGTGATGTCATTTGAGATGTCATCAGTGATGTCATCAGTGATGTCATTTGAGATGTCATCAGTGATGTCATCAGTGATGTCACTGGCCATGTCATGAATGATGTAATATGTGACATCATCAGCAGTGGATTGTGGGTGCGCGATATATAGTTAGTACAACTAACTATGTATGGAATTTCAATGGTTTTGTGTGAGTAAAATAAGGTTTTTTAAATGCTAATTCCTAACTATATATGGTCTATAACCTATGGTTTTTTCAGTGAATTTTCAAGGTTTTGTAAATGCTAATTCCTAACTATATATGGTCTATAACCTATGGTTTTTTCAGTGAATTTCATTGGTTTTTTAAAAGCTAATATCTGTAGCTGTAAAATGTATTCTTCTTTAAATCCAAAAATATATTTTATATGTTTATTAATAATTTTTTTTTTTAATACTTTTTTTTTGTTCGCTCCCGGTTCGCGAACCGGGAAGCTTCCCGTTAGCTCATCTTGATGCCGCGACCCAGTCCGCGAACCGGTAAACATTCCGTTAGCGCAACTGCCGCGTTAGAAATCAACATCGTGACGCGTCGCGGAAGCGCGACATATCACGTTGTCGCGTAATGCGTCTTATGACGCGCCGCGTTAGCGCACCCGGAAGTGCTCCGGTACGCGAACTGAGACGCGAAGTGCAGCTCCCCGGAAGCGATCCGCGTCGCGAAAGCGCGACGTATCGCGTTGCCGCGTAATGCGTCTTATGACGCGCCGCGTTAGCGCACCCGGAAGTGCTCCGGAGCGCGAACCGGAAGCGATCCAGGGCGCGTTCCGCAGCGCGTAACATAAGCGTAACAGGTCATGTGACTTGTTAATAAAACTTTTCATTGGTTCATTTCACTTTTGGTTTCATAATGATGTAAGGCTAGGTCAGGTGACCTAAAAATAACACTTTCCATTGGTTTAGAACTATTGTTTTTCCCAAATGATGAAAACCCCTCCTTCTTTCCTCACTCTGACTTTCATCTTTGTGAGAGGAAGACCATTTTTGATAGTTGAGCAATGGCATCATTAGTTGCTTCAGCTGGTGCACCCCCACCACCACCTCCACCTCCTCATGGGAAGAGAGGACCACCTCCCCAGTTCATCAGCAACACAGAGGAGGAAGAGGATGAACTAGAGGAAGAGGAGACAGAAGGACCACAGTTCTTACAAGAGGTGCCCCGGGTTTCCCATCGGAAAGCCAGTTTTATTTGGCAGTTTTTTTCACTCCCTCGAGGGCAGAAGAAAGTAAATGCTAGGTATGTCACCTGCCTCATTTGTAAAGACCGGTTATCTAGAGGCACTGATAAAAAATATAGCTTCGGTAACTATACAATGCATCGTCATATGAGCAGGTGGCATCCATTGAACTACAGCCAGGCAGAGATACGTGACATGCAAGATAACGCAACAACAACTCCTGTGGCCAGGTCAACATCACTGATATCGTTGACAGGAGCAGAGGCACGGGAAACCGTGCCAAACATTCAGGAGAACTTAGCTCATATGAAATTTACCTGTATGTATTGCGGTGCATTGCTGTCATGTGGTAACATGAGCATTACGTTAATCAACCTAGCTTATGTAAATCACAATTGCCCTAACCGCCCCAGACAGTAATTTTTTTTTTTGCTCCTGTTGAGCCCTTTTCAATGCCTGTTTTTTGTTGTTTCCCCTCCATCAAAAACAAAAAAAAAACATAAAACTGTTAAAAAAATACAAAAAAAACAAAAAAATTCAAAAAATAAAAAAAAATATAAAACAACAAAAACATTTTAAAAAAAAGTTCTTTTCAGAACTACCTCCCCTTTCAAAAAAAAATTGCTAGAATGTTTAGCACTCTGGCAAGCTCTATTTCTTTTAGTTCGCTTCCCCGTTCGCTTCCCGGTTCGCGAACCGGGAGCGAACCAAAAAAAAAAAAAAAGAAGAGTAAGTATAAGGGAAGTAAACAGAGAGTAATGTTAAAAGAAAGACAGCTATAGGGAGTAAACCAGAGATACTGTTTAATAGATCTATTTACCGAAGAAAAGATGGAAGAGGGTATAATTGTGAAAAACAAAATAGATAAGGAAGTGAAAGAAAAAAAAGAGAGTAGAACAATAACAAAGAAGAGTTTCTTGGAGAATGTGAGTGAATGTTCAAAATCAGATTAAAACATGTGGAATAACAGAGAGAAAAAACAGAAAACAGAAAAGAAAAAATAACAGAAAAAGATTAATTGAAACAGCAAAGAAATGTAAATAACATAGAGCCATATCATCAACATAGGCAATAAATGTTTTGCAGTTTTTATCGGCAGAAATGTGTCGCTAAAGCCGCTTTTGCGGCGGAAAACTGCCGCTAAAACCACTTTTGCAACAGTTTTCTGCCAATAAAAACAGCAATAATTTTATTGGCTGTGTTCATAATATGCCCCTTAGTGTGCTTCAACTACACAGAAAAAGCATAATGAACAAGTAGTGAAAGAGTGATCAGTCAAAGACACTAAGAGTAATAGAGACGGAGTGAGTGAACAAGAGTGAGGAACTATGAGAAGAGAGGGACTGAGAAAAGGAGTGGAAGGAGTAGAGTAAGTAGGTAATAGAGAAAGGAATGAGGGAAGTAGCAAAGGCAGGAAACTGAGGGTTAAAGAAATGAAGCTGTCGAACTACTAGTGGGTGAATGTGATAGAAATGTAACGAAAAGAGTACAAAACATTTACCTTATAATTGTTGTTAACTTACTCACTTTTTGTTTTTATACTTTCAATCTGTGAAAGAGAGAACAAACATTTGAAAAATATTAAAACATGTATTTAAAAATTAGAAAAGACAAGGGAAAAGATTGAAGGACAAACAGTTTTTCAACAACTTTGACACTTACAAAAGCTTCAGCTTCTGCATGCCCCCTACACAGTGCTAATTATATACATTTTAAACTGATGGTATCTTGCTGGAGATGAACTGAAACCTATCTTGCAACATGGTGCATCTTTTACACAAAAGTGACCCACAATGGAGCAAAAGAGGCGCACGGCCACCATAAATCTGACCCTAACATTTTAAATGATTGTTTGAAGATGCCGATAAGGTGTAACCTATCCACAGATTTGTTTCAGGTAAGTCCTACTCAGGGTTGCAGATGGAATTTAGGTTTGTTGAAGAATACAGAGGAGATAATACATGTGGAGGCCTACCAACGAAGTGAGTCATGTCCACTGCACTCTTGAACAAATGTCAGACCTCCTCTGTCTCCAGGAACAGGCCTAAACCTCATCTACACAATGTGATGTGTAATGTTAGGAAACACAGGTAATATAATTGAAAAACTTGCAATTTTTTTTGCTCATTCCACAATCATATCACCTGTGTTTCCTTTGCTTAGGTATCTCATTGTGGAAATGTAGTCTATCATATGAAAGACTATGTAGAATATGAGCACTGTATGCAACAACTTTGACACTTACAGAAGCCTCTCCTTCTCCATGCCTCCTACACAGTTCTAAATGTACATCATAAATGCAAACAGTACAGAATTAATTATACATGTTAAATGGTTTATTTTTGCTGTTCTCAGAATCTATCAAATTTCACTAAAAACAGTGACTTGAAGGTATTCATCATATAACAGCGGGGAAAAAAAAACACAATCAAAATGATTGTGTTTAAAAAACCCATACAACATAACAAATCAGAATTCAGAACTCCTTAAAGTTAACTTAATTTCCATGACGTCGAAGGATGTCCTATGAACAGCTTACACTCTGTTGTGCTGTTATTACTTTCAGACCGCCACTTTCTGAAAGAAAACCTCCATCGTTTTGAAAAACATGTTACATACAATAAATGACTTCTTGCTCTCTACCACACGTTTCCACAAGGCCAAATCATGTCAGAGCCATTTATAACTCTTAGAATTCTTGTAAGCCAATCCCGTCATGTTGTATTTCCGCAACTTTCACAATTAAAATGTTGAAGATCATTTTCACAATCCTGGACTAGTAATATCTTCCCCTTCTTGCTCAGTCATGTTCTACATTTCCTATGACACTGATACTGCTTACTATGAAGCAGACTTACACTATCTCTATGACTACTACAATTATTTAATTCTCTACATCACTTTTAATCACAAAGCAATATAAAACAGTAGACAGCATTGCAGACTTACATTCCCTCTACTCCATGTTTTGATTGGCTGCTTCAATTTGCTTATAAAAAGAAACAGTTTTTCTGAATTCATTCAAAGTGCACTTATTTCTCCATGACGTCCAGTGTTATGGTAAGAAGTTATGTCTCTGTACTACACTTATCCTCAAGGCCAAATCGTGTAGGAGCCATTAGAACTTCTTGAAATTCCTCAGAGCACATCCCGAGATTCTTTCCCTAAAATTTTGGTTTTAAAAACACCAGGTAAGAGTTTTTAAGGTCATACGGCAATTTTTTTTTGAAAATTAAAACAGAATCATTGCAGAATGACCAGCCATTTCTAGACTTTAAATAAGCTGTGTAATGTCCTGATGTTATTGAAGGACCGTCATGATATATAATTGCTGCAGTTACAAAAGTCCTTCCTGATATTGACAACTGTGAAGCCACAACATTTTTAATTAAAGTTGTCAATTTTGTTCCATCAGGCCTACATCGTTGGAACATTAAAATAACATACTGGCCATATGTTCGTATAAATAATGTGGACATCATTTCAGATTTACATTGGCTACACTCCATGTTGTGATCAGCTGCTTTTACTAGTTTATTAAAAGAGATTGATTTACTGTCTGGCAAAGTTAAATATATAAATCTTTCTGAGTCTACACTAGTAGTACTTGATACCCTACAGTTCTCGCAGTCATGCTGCCATTGATAAGAAAGCCCAAACAGGTGATCTACATCTACACCTTCAGCATGCAATACATCAAGCATATACATTAAAAACTCCTGAGAATCTTGCTGAATATTTTGAGAGAATTGTGTTTGGCCTGAACATCTGTCTAACAGATTTCGAATTTCAGACACACTTTCTATTTTTGTTCTATCAGTGCTACATTTCTCTAACACAGAATTTAACAAACTGCAAAATCTTTGATCAGAATTGACCACAATCTCTTCTTTTACATTTTCTAGAGAAAACAAAACATTAACCACTACATTAGCATAGCAGTTGACACCAGAACTGTTTTCAAATTGAAAACCAACAACATCTTCAACAGAATCCTTTCTGTTTCTGCTTATAATTTCAGGTTCATCGACTTTTCGTCTTTTTGCTACAACCTCCCCAGTATTGGTCACATTTCTTCGTTTCCGGCCTACCACACGTTTCTCAAACAAAGGATATTGAGGCTAATGTGGCGCATACTCTCTTCTTAACCTATTGTATTCCTTAACACAATCTAGATCCGCACAAATGTTTGTGACATCACACTCAATCAAGTACAATCCCGATAAAGTTCTAACTCGTGACAATGCCACATATGCCATACCCTCCTTGAACACAGAACTGCCAATATTCACCAATGCACTGTCTACACTTAAACCTTGCGATTTATGGATTGTCACCGCATATGCCAAGCAAACAGGAAACTGCTTACGGCGAACATATAAGTCTTTTACAAGCAAAAATCTAGCAGAACAACGACCAATTAGCTGTACTTCCTCAATGCCATCAAATTTAATTTTTAAAAATTCAATTCCATCTCTATTTCTGTATTTTACAAAATCAACAACATTACCCATTGATCCATTTACCAGACCTCTTTCAACATGTAAATTCCTTCTTAAAATTATACGGCAGTTCAAGCACACATTCAGAGTCTTTTCAAAACCTGCAGTTTTAGATATAGTCTTCTCTAATGAATCCAATTTTGTTTTCAAATTCTCAGACAAAATGATTGTTGATCCCATATGCTCTACTCTGTCAATAGCTTCCAGTTTCACAATCTCTTGCTTTTCTAAATGCAACATTTTGATGTTGAATTTGGCACATTCTGCAAGAGTTGGCATCAAACATATTCCAGATTTCTTCTCAGTAATTTTCTGAAAAATATTCTCAGGCACAACATCTTGTTCTGGATATAAATTTGACAGTAATCGTGCATGTAAAGCTTCTTTCCCATGCTCGGTCACTTTTCCAATTCTAACATCTTGTAGAATAGTCTTGTAAACTTCATCCTTCGCCTGACGCATATTTTCATGCAGTTCAGCATAATTGAAGTTTAACCATATATTGACGTTGCCAATGCTCCCTAGGCACTTCCTGGTATCTTCATGCGTGAGCATTTTGAACACAGGTTGCCCTTTCACTGGTGTCAGCTGCAGAAGATCTCCGAAAACAATGATGTGTTTGCCACCAAATAACACATCATACTCTGTTTTGAGAACTTCTTGCATTCTCAAATGCACAAAGGCAAGCATGACATTGGAAACCATGCTTACTTCGTCAATGATAAGAAGTTTCATTTTCCTCAAGATTCTTGAAACTTCACAACAAGCATCTCCAGATAGCTTGTGATATTGTAATTTGTTGTCATGCTCCACTGGCAGCATCAGTAAACGATGTAAAGTAATCCCTTTAATGTTATGTGCTGCCAGTCCAGTTGGAGCGGTGACAACACAAGACAGCGATGACTCTGTCCTTTCCTGCAAATAACATGAAATTGCTTTAATAAGGAAACTTTTTCCAGTTCCCGCTTCTCCACTTACGTACAGTCGGACAGGCTTCAACGACGTACATGAGCACTCTTTCTTCTCATGACTTAATCCATGATCAATTTGCATGGTAACTTCGTCATATATTTTCCTCTGCTCAACGTTGAGTTGTCTTTCCAACTCTTCTAAGTTAACCGCATCCTCCTGAGCATGTGCCATGGCTCTTTCAACTTCATTCATAGCAGTGGCAGCTTCATTTTCGATAACAGGTCCTCCTAGTGGATCCTGACTCAATGAAGCAGAACTCTGACTGTCCTGAGAACTGTCTCTGGCAATCTCGGCTGCAATCGTTGCTTCCTGCTCAATTTCCGCATTCAACATTTCTACATATTTGGGAAAAGCAGGACATTCTATGGTCTCCTTGGCAGCATTGAAAGAGTCTTCGTAACAGAGGAAATCTCCAAGCAGTTCCTCTTCTGCACGCCAAGGCTTGAAAAGTTGCAAAAGTGCTAAATAGAAAAACTCCTTTTTTTCAGGAGATTCGCCACTCAATTTTCGATGGTTTACCAAGTGGCATTTTCTTTGCTTGACCAGACATCCCTCACTTCCTATTACAGCATACACTCCTTTCTCAGTATCTTCTTTGATGTTCCTCTTGAATATGTAATTTTGAAGAACCTCATACAGACAAACATTCTCGAGGTGACTGCTTCGATTTGGATAATATGTATCCAACATGTTGGTCTTCAAAATGTCGGTACTGTTTGGCTCCTTTTCCGCCAAATACTCAATTTCCCGCACGGGTTTCAGAACTCGATTACGCGTTGCAGCAAGACCAAGACTCGCCCAAACGATACTCCTGGACTTGGCATAGAGACTTGCTGAAGACAACCGGTCAGAACATTCGTAAGCTCCGATTTCTCGATGCGACAACATCTTCAGACTGAAACGGTACAACTTCTTACTGAGGCTCTTTTCATGGGACATGTCCTCCCACATATCCTTCAATTCTGTCTTCTCTTTTTTGGTGATGTAAGATGTCACATACCGAGCCACAGCCATACAGTTATCAGCCACAAACTGTATATCCATGTTAGCATTCCACATGGACAAAATCACCGGGTTGTAGTCGTTGATGTACTTGGACTCGTTCCTCTTCAAATTGTATGTTTTTAGGTGATTTCTTCATCACATTATGTCGCAGCGAAGACATCAAACTGTTTACTCTTCCTTTAGAAATCACCGGTCGTGGAAAGCCGAAACGACGTTTGGTGTAGAACTTGTCCTTGTTTCGGAATTTACGACGACAGTACTTTCCACATCGATGGCTTTGGAAACGTAGAACTTTTTCTCTTAGGCTTTTCTTCTCCTTTGCGTTTGGAACAGCACACGTAGAATACTGTTGTATGAAACTCATCACTGAGTCTTCTGGATCCGTTCCAAATTTAGGTGCATCCTTGATCCACAGCAGCATATGTATATGAGGAGCACCTCTTGCTTGGTACTCCTTTCTCCAGAAGAAATCCAACACCTCTCCAAGAGGTGGATTCTTCTTATTCATGATGAAAGACATCATAGCTTCAAATCTATGATTGAAGTACCTGCATACATTGACTGGATCCAAAGAGCACAGTTCTCCGGGTGTCTTGAATTCGATGTTTTCGATGTTTCCATTTGCCTCTCGTAGAAATTCAAGTAAGTCTTCCCAGCCATACTCGGCACAGCTCAGAGTGAGGAACCATGTGGGAGTTCATAAGTTCCTCAGCATATATTTTAAATCACCATGACGACGGTACCAGTACTCATTAGTACCACGCTGACACGCCATGAGATTAATCAGGTGAGAATCCAAAATACTGTCTTGGACATTGACTTTATCCATAAAGTCACTTGCCGAGATGTTTTGCATGTGTATACCACTTTTCAAGATGTGGTTCACTGCATATGACAGTCCAGACAGATCGCTTTCAAACAGGAGATGAAACAAATAGGGAATGCATTGTCGAAACCTAGCATCTCCTGCATACAATCGCAAAGTCCGGTATTCAGAAGCAGGAATTTGATGAGGTCGCTCATCATATCTTCCTCCCTGACCTGTTGGAAAAAGCTGTGGGAAACACCGAACTTCCAAACTTTCCTCCCAAACACTAATGGGACTCCCTTTGGCTTGTTTCATTTGAAACAACTCAATAGCATTCCCCATGACTTCCTTGGAATGCAAAGGATGAACATTATAATGTTCATACATTTCTTCACTAGTACAGGGTTCTACTTTCTCAATTTGACCAGCACACAAATCGCTATCCTCTTCCTCACTTACTTCCTCTTCTGCAACATATACATTCTTATAGTATTTATTATTTTTTTTCAAATACAATGTTGCCTTTTTAACTTTCCTAACATCCACTAAATCTTGCCATATTTTCTTATTCTTTGTCGGAACCCCATTAACTAAGATAACCAGAGGTTCCTCTTCCACTTTTTCTACTCCAATTGTGTTAATGTTTTTCTTCAAATCTAGAGGCAAATAAACAACTCTTCCCTTTAATCCTCTCTGTAAATCTGATGGAGGCAATTTCCCTGTCTTTGGCTCCATTCTTACAATAGCCTGAAAGGGATGGATACTTTGAATCAAAATAGATTCATAAGTATTTAAATCCTTCAATTCAGAAGGAATCTCAACCAATTCCAGATTATTATGAACTGCTCTAGCAGGCATCTGGTTCTGATTTAATTTGTTACAACAATAAGTACACACACGTTGATCCAATCCCAAATCAAAACAATTTTCTACCATCAAGTATGTTGTGAAATCCTTCCATTCACTATTATTTTCCCTTTCACTTTTTGCATATAAATCCACTAACTTAGTCTGATTCTTATAATAAGTGCGTTGACAACACACACAAGTGAAATTTGGCCTCTCACTTGATTTCACCTCAAACGTCGCAATTTCCCTCTGGAAATTATCTGTACTGGAAACCTGTACACTATCTTCCACATTACCCTCTTCTTCTTGGTCAATTTCAACATTCTCCTCTTTACTTCCAAAGTAACAAAACTCAATTTCTTCACATATATTCTTCACATCTATTTCAGAACCATGCAAAAGAGCAGCGCATAATTGTTTAAGCATAATTGCTGGACTCTTAGCATAATACAACATTCTAACTAATTTCCTCACTTTATTATGATGCACTGCTAGCATCCTGAAATGATGAAAAACACTCTGGCATACTCTCCTGGAAAGACAAGCCAGTGAATGACCATGCAAACCTGTCACTTCTCTCACTCTGCAAGGATCTAATTCTTGCAACAACTTCATTTTCTGCTTCAAACTTTTCTTATTAAATGACCGTACAAAATCACAAAGCAAATTGATGGAATCCTGTCGCACACTGCAAATACTACTACACTTCCAGGTGTACACAGGACCCTTAGGACGTCTTCCTAAAACCTCATTACCTAACACCTCTTCTATCTCTGTTGTCACAAGTTTTTCTTTTTCAACTGGACAACCATCTTTCACTTCATAAGCTCGACCACTGGTGTCAACTGCATGCACCAAATCATTATCCTGGAAATAACTCTCCTCATTAAAAAATGCCTCACAGCTTGAACTATGCATCCATTCTCCAGAAAAAACTTCACAAAAATTACTACGATTAACTATTCTCTTCCATCTACTATTTCTTTTGAAATCATAAATTGCCTTGTTTAGCTTCCTAATTCTATTGATTATCAAAATAAATAACTTACGTTTAATTTCAAATGCCTGATCAATAACTTTCTCAACTATTTTTTTTCTCTTATAAAAAACCACTTTCTGTTGACCTTTCTTATTATTTTTTAACAAATTGCCAATTATCCTGTTGCGGAACATTCGTTTACGAATGTCCCTAAACTGTTGTTTCCTTCTACTATCATGCACAGAGTTATCTCTTGCTCTAGCAGTAACATTTTTCATTGGCCTTTCCTTTCCATTTGAATTGCTTCTCTTTTTCTGGTCTGAAACATTTTCTGTAGTAATATTTTTTTTACTACAGATAATTCTTATGAATGTTTTTGTACTCTTACCCGGTGCTTTCTTGGTGACTTGACAAATCTTTTTGTTAGAGGACTGCTGCTTTTTTTCATTGACCTGCTGTCTTTGACGTTTTGCAGCCTTTCTCAGTCTTTCTTTGGTTGGCATGCTGAAATCTTGAAATGATCTGCAGTTGAATCTGTGGTAAAATATAATAAAAAATGTTATTAACCACTATTACCCAACAGTAAATCAATAACAGTCATCAAAAACTTAACACACTACTTGACATTTTTACATAGAAGATTTTTTAGTGCTTGGCAAATTTAGAATACAGAAATAGCAGAAAAGAAATGGAATTTATATTCATTTTACCTGTGCTGTTTTATATGTGAATCTGATCTAATTTTATGAGCATATTTTAATATTTTATTGAAGACACTACACATAACCTGTTTTTGAAGGTGTCTTTATTTTTAAATTAAACGGTTTACATTTTTACTTTTTATTTATTATAAATTTTTTAAATAAATGTTTATAGTTCCATAGGCTCAAGCACGTCAGCTTCCCATCCTATGTCATACAATTCTGACAAATCTGCATCCTCATCACATTCTTCTTCATCCTCAGGATTTAAATCATCCAAAGGATCAACATCCACTGATGTTTCAATTACGAGTTCAATGATGAGGTCGAAATCAACTGATTGCTGATTGTCGCTCATGTTGATGTTGTCTTTATCTTTAAAGAAAGATAACAACAATGAGATGTTGCAGAGTAAGAGACAAATCTCAGAGATTATAATAGTAAAATTGTTTAACAAGAGTAACATTTTGCAGCTATTATTTAGCCATGTCCAGCGATGCTGAGGAGGTGAAGCCTATGTCCAATTTTTCAGTGAACAGGACTCATCTCTTCTTAACCTTGGATAAGCCTCACCGACTCTGTGTCCCCTGCACATACTTAAATGTAAAGGGGCAGATTTATGTTAACTGGCACATCCCCAGGGATGCACCAGTTAACGTGCACCGCTGCTCTGCCACCCATGGTGTGCCGTATTTACAATCAGATAGGACAAAGCTGCGTCAAAACCCTGCGCCTGCTTGAAGCAGGCATAGGTCTTGACGCAGCATTGTGGAGATGGGGCACCCCTGAGCCTTGCTGGAGCTGCATCGCACTTGCGATACAACTCCAGCAATGCGCCACCTTTACGGCACAGATGCGTCACGCATCTGTGCCGTTTTTGCCCCATGGTGCGCCGCATTGTAAATGCAGCACACCATGGGTGGCGGAACAGCGGCGCACGATGACTGGCACATCCCTGGTGATGCGCCAGTCATCATAAATCTATCCCTAAGCTTCTTATCTTGTTAGAGATGAACCGGCATATGTATCATCAAACTATTTTGCATTTCCTAAATAGCAAATTTTAAGGAATAAATAGCGATTCTTTACCATTCCTAATTTGCGATGAGCAAATTGCTAATTGCAAATTACCCATTCATTTCCATGGGCCAGGAGGCCCATAGGAATGAAGGTGCAATTTGCAATTAGCAATTAGCTAATCGCAAATTAGGAATTTTTCCAAGAGTGCAGGGGTGTCTCAAGAACACCCTGCTGCACCCCTGAAAAAGAAATTTGGGGGCATATGGCACACATACATGCCCTAAGGGCATGTATGGGCGTCATATGGCACCTTTTGTTTTTTTTGGAAAAAAAGCTTTTTGAAAAGAATTTGCAAATTACCACCAACTAGAAGTTGGTGGTAATTTGCAAATCCTTAATGGCATTTTTTGCATATTTTTTGTTTGATACATTGCATTTAAGGAATCGCAAAATTTGCAAATCCTTAAGTGCAATCACAAAATAATGAATAGCAAATTTTGCTATTCCTTATTTTGCATCAAACTTGTTTGATACATACCATTTGTCTAATTAGCATTCGCAAAGGCCGAAATTCGCATATGTGAGGCCTGTCTTGCAACATGGTGCATCTTTTGCATCACTGCTGCATCGGTTTCATGTGGCACGTTTTTTTACAGCATGACACATCTGCCTAAATGCATCAATTTGTAATTTTGTCGCCTCATAGCAAATCTTTTGCACCGCCGCTGCATCACAAAAGTGACGCACAGTGGCGCAAAAGAGGCATACACCTATCATAAATCTGTCCCTAGCATTTTAAATGATTAATTCAGGATGACGATAAGGTGTGGCCTATCCAGAGGTTTGTTTAAGGTGAGGCCTACTCAGGGTTGCAGATCAAAGTTACGCTTGTTGAAGAATACAGAGGAGATAATACATGTAAAGGCCTACCAATGAAGTAAGTGATGTCCACTTCATTGCGCCAGTCATCATAAATCTATCCCTAAGCTTCTTATCTTGTTAGAGATGAACCGCCATATGTATCATCAAACTATTTTGCATTTCCTAAATAGCGAATTTTAAGGAATAAATAGCGATTCTTTACCATTCCTAATTTGCGATGAGCAAATTGCTAATTGCAAATTAACCATTCATTTCCATGGGCCAGGAGGCCCATAGGAATGAAGGTGCAATTTGCGATTAGCAATTAGCTCATCGCAAATTAGGAATTTTTCCAAGGGTGCAGGGGTGTCTCAAGAACAGCCTGCTGCACCCCTGAAAAAGAAATTTGGGGGCATATGGCGCACATACATGCCCTAAGGGCATGTATGGGCGTCATATGGCACCTTTTGGTTTTTTGGAAAAAAAGCTTTTTGAAAAGAATTTGCAAATTACCACCAACTAGAAGTTGGTGGTAATTTGCAAATCCTTAATGGCATTTTTTGCATATTTTTTGTTTGATACATTGCATTTAAGGAATCGCAAAATTTGCAAATCCTTAAGTGCAATCGCAAAATAAGGAATAGCAAATTTTGCTATTCCTTATTTTGCATCAAACTTGTTTGATACATACCATTTGTCTGATTAGCATTCGCAAAGGCCGAAATTCGCAGAATTTCGGCCTTTGCGAATGCTAATTAGCTTGATACATATGGCCCCAAGTGAGGCCTGTCTTGGAACATGGTGCATCTTTTGCATCACTGCTGCATCGGTTTCATGTGGCACGTTTTTTTTACAGCATGACACATCTGCCTAAATGCATCAATTTGTAATTTTGTCGCCTCATAGCAAATCTTTTGCACCGCCGCTGCATCACAAAAGTGACGCACAGTGGCGCAAAAGAGGCATACACCTATCATAAATCTGTCCCTAGCATTTTAAATGATTAATTCAGGATGACGATAAGGTGTGGCCTATCCAGAGGTTTGTTTAAGGTGAGGCCTACTCAGGGTTGCAGATCAAAGTTACGCTTGTTGAAGAATACAGAGGAGATAATACATGTAAAGGCCTACCAATGAAGTAAGTGATGTCCACTTCATTGCGCCAGTCATCATAAATCTATCCCTAAGCTTCTTATCTTGTTAGAGATGAACCGCCATATGTATCATCAAACTAGTTTGCATTTCCTAAATAGCGAATTTTAAGGAATAAATAGCGATTCTTTACCATTCCTAATTTGCGATGAGCAAATTGCTAATTGCAAATTACCCATTCATTTCCATGGGCCAGGAGGCCCATAGGAATGAAGGTGCAATTTGCGATTAGCAATTAGCTAATCGCAAATTAGGAATTTTTCCAAGGGTGCAGGGGTGTCTCAAGAACACCCTGCTGCACCCCTGAAAAAGAAATTTGGGGGCATATGGCGCACATAAATTTTAAAAACATTCCTTTACCTCAAAACCGATTTTCAAGTCATAATTTGAAAACACTGCCCACGGGGAAATGACTTAAAATGTCCTTAAGACACATGAAAGTGTTTTTTTAAAGCCTTTGCAACTTTTTTAGGTCACTTTTAACATGGCTATGTAACTCAATCAATCAAAATCTAAATTTACCATGCACAGGTGGGAGCATATTTACAAGGAATTTGCTCCACGGGGAAAGGTCTTTTAATTTAATATGGGAAAAATAACATCAGAGACACTGAAATGCCTTATAAAGAAGCATACACCATTATGTCCTTGTCATAAATTTTAAAACCATTCCTTTTCCTCAAAAACGATTTTCAAGTCATAATTTGAAAACACTCCACATGGGCAAATGACTTAAAATGTCCTTAAGACACATGAAAGCGTTTTTTGATATCCTTTGCAACATGTTTGGGTCACTTTTTACATGGCTATGTAATGCAAACAATCAAAATCTAAATTTGCCATGCACAGGTGGGAGCATATTTACAAGCAATTTGCTCCACAGGGAAAGGTCTTACATTAAAATGGGAAAAATAACATCAGAGACACTGAAATGCCTTATAAAGAAGCATACACCATTATGTCCTTGTCATAATTTTTAAAACCATTCCTTTTCCTCAAAAACGATTTTCTAGTCATAATTTGAAAACACTCCACAGCTCCTATGCACAAAAACACCCTGTCAGTACTAATACTTCACATTTTCTCCAATTACAATTTCTCAAAGAAACAAAATCTATTTGTAAAACACTTGAGGCAAAGCAACATTTTAAAAACACAACTTTCTTCATAATTTTCTCCTTAAAGCACACTATTCTCTATCTAAATTAAATAAATCTTTTCTCACCTTAGCAAATACTTTATGAGTTTCAAAACAGTCTCAGAAACACACCACTTTGTCTTTAGCAGAGCAAAAGGTATGCACTCCAGAGTCTGCAGCTATCAAAAGCACAGAAATGCTGTAATTCTTCACACATATCTCTCATGTCACCCAATCAAAACTCTTCCCTCACTTTTTTCAAATCAAAACCCTTCACCCCTCTGCCCTCTCTGCCTTTTTTGCATAGCAACCACCTCTTGGAAGACTTCTGGTGTTTGCAAGTTCACACAACAATGTTTCAATTCAACTCTGTACTCTCAGTGCACCTGCATATCCAGTGCAATCTTTCATTTAATGATTTTTTCTTGACCACTCAAAATACATCTTTCAAAGAACTCATCCATGCACCCTAACTTTCTGTTTTCAGCAATCAAAATCCACCAATCACTGTTACTGCTTCATTAACACAGAAACTCCACAGTTTTTTTCATTTTAAACTCTTATTTTTTCAACTGCCATTTCATTGCCACACTTCATCTGACTGCAGCAGAACCTTCTCTCACCATGTTTTCTGTCTGGATTGTTGGACATAGTTACATCTACTGGGCTCAGAGGTATGCTTATTACAGAAATTTACCTAACCTCAATTTACAAGATGTGGAAATTAAGTGGTTTGGCCACAGAGGATTAAAATGTCACCAATTGATACCATTGGTGAAAACCTTTATGCATTTGCCAAAACCTGACCTGTTAATTGTGCACTGTGGAGGTAATGACTTGGGCACTTTGACTGGGGTAGGTCTGGAAATGCTTTTAAAGGACACCTTTGAGCAATTAATGGCACTTTTTCCTCAGACTGCCTTGGTATATTCAAATATATGCCAAAGACAGAAATGGAGGTGGTCGAACCAATTTTGTCCACAAATTGAGAAGTCGAGGAAGCATGTAAACAAATCTGTTTCAGCTTACATGAGAGACCATGGAATGGGCTCCGTGTACAACAATAACTTGCGTTACTACATGCAAGATATCTACAGAGGAGATGGAGTTCACTTCTCAGATGAGGGCAACAGAATTTTCATTCTGAATTTAAGACTGTGCATTGGTACCTACTTATAAGTACCTAAATGTACCATAAACCCAAAAGCTCTTCTCAGAGCTACCCTACATCTGATCACTCACAATTATTATTTTACTCTAACTTTTTTCACTAATTTTCAACAAAGTACGCTCCCCGGGGCGCTACCCGGTACTCGAACCGGAAGCTAACCTCGCGAAATTTTTTAAAAAAATGTTTTTTTTTCGCACATATGGGCCTCCTCAGCCACCCTCAGAAAACCTAGGGGGTCAAAATAAGTCTACCGTGCCCCCTTCTACCCATTCTGAACATTAGTTGCCCTCCATCTTGTATCTTAATTCGACCGAAACACAAAATGGTGGACTCCCGTAACGCTTCAGGTTCGCGTACCGGGGCGCTCGCCAGTTCGCGTACCGGGGCGCTCCCCGGGAAGCGCTCCATCAAAAAAGGTGGGAAAGTAATTTACAGAAAAACGACTAGAGACACTTTCACCAAATATAGATTAGCTCATACTACATACCAATCCCTATCATTTTCACAAATTTTATTGAAATTCCATTTAGCCATTTAGCCTGTAGACCTCTCTAAATACCGTGAGGTAAATTACTTCACAAAACACATCTGAAGTGTTGGAATTGACAACCAATGAAAATGTTACTTTCATTTTCTACTTTTTTTACCTGACATTTGATTGGTTATATACCTGAATATATATAAAGGAAGAGAAGGAAACACACCCATTTTGACTACTACTTCCTGGTGTACATTTCAATTGGATTTTCACTAATCACTTCAACTTCTTTGTAAAGGTAAGTTGTTATTTTAAAAACTGAAGTATATTGTGCACTATCAGTTAATATGGTAAACTTTTTCTGATAGTTATATACTATCCCTCTGTAGTAGTTATAGATTTAGATAGACTTCTCTGTTATAGTTATGGATGGAGTTAGGTTTCCCTTGTATAATTATGAATTTATTTACGTTAAATCACATACACTTTTTTATATTCCTACTTCCACTCTGATACTATACACTGCCCAAAGATAAATTCACTGATAAAAACTGCCTATCTAAAATTAATCCCAACAGTGCCCTATCTCTACTAATATATATTTTTTACACTTTTTTATATTCCTACTTTCACTCTGATACTATACACTGCCCAAAGATAAATTCACTGATAAAAACTGCCTATCTAAAATTAATCCCAACAGTGCCCTATCTCTACTAATATATTTTTTTTTTATCCAAATTTCAGGCAACATGGAAGGCAAACAGAAAGTTTCATTTCAAATTGTCCTGCAAGAGAGCAGCCAAGAATTAATTGATCCAAATTATATAGAATTTATGGATGAAACTTGGGACCAAGAACTACTGCAATGTGTGCAAGCAGTAGATGACCTCCTTCAAAATGAGGACATTTTACACCCTCAGAGATTACAAACTATGTTCAATGAAAATGACGACATTTCAGACAGTGAAATGTTAGAAATGTTATTAAATTTTGAAACACAATCACAATAATAAATAATTGCTTAAAAAATAAAGAAATTAAAAATAATCAACAAAACCAACAATCAATTAACATACAGTATTTGAAAAGTCTATCATTCTTTTTTCCTTATAGTACGCTCCCCAGAGCCCTTTTAAAGCCTCCACATCAAACCTAGGGGGTCAGGGAGGATCTACTATGCCCCCTTATGGTCATTTCCCCCTTTGTTTTGGCCTCCTCTTGTCTCTCAATCCTACCGAGAGACAAGATGGCGGCCGTTCCGGACTGTTTAGAATGTTGACAGACACCGGAGAGCCAATCAGCTTCGCTTCGCGAAGTTCCGTTACGCGTAAAGTACGCGAACCGGAGCGCTGCCCAGAGCGCGCTTACAGATATATATCTTTTTTTGAACGTTAATTTCTCAAAATCCACTGGAGCACATATATTGAGACCTAGCAAAGGCACATCGGGCTCACAGTCCCTACAATTTTGCCAAGTTTCGTGCAAATCCATTCAGCCGTTCGGGCTAAAAGTGAGGCCAACCGCCCTATGGAAATTAACATTGGAAAAACACGTTTTGGGACCCCCCTTTTTTCTCGGCCCCCCCTTCACGAACCCCCCCAAATTTTCAGGGGCTGCTCAGAAACAACATGTTCCATTTTCCTGAAAATTTCAGCCAATTCCGTCCACAAACGCCAAAGTTATTAGACATAGAATTTTCAAAAATCCCATAGGGAAAAAATCCTAACTATATATACCTACTGGCGACCGCCAGTAGGTAATATATATATATATATATATATATATATAGTCACTGAAAAAACCATAGGTTTTACACCAGTTATAGTTAGCTGGAAGTTTTACTCGCATAAAACCATTGAAATTCCCACGTTATAGTTAGTTGGACTCACTAAAACTTGCGCGTGCAATGCACTGCTGATGACGTCACATATTACATCACTCATGACATGGTCAGTGACATCAGTGAATTTAATAGGTTTTTTAAATGCTAATTCCTAACTATAACTGGGGTGAAACCTATGGTTTTTTCAGTGAATTTCATAGGTTTTTTATTAGCAAATATCTATAGGTATGAAAGTAATAATTTTTATAACAAATTTTAAATTGTGTAAATATATATTTTTTTTATTGTTTGCCCCGGTACGCGCCCCGGGGCGCTCCCGGGGCGCGTACCGGTGAACGTACGGGTGAGTGTAATGCTATGGAGCGCCCCGGGGCGCGTACCGGGGAGCATCCCGAGAGCGCTATTCCCGCGAACGAAAACAACATCATGACGTTTCGCGTAGTCGCATGATGCGTCATATGACGCACTGCGTAAGTGCACCCGGAAGCACGCGATCGCATACGATCGAGCAACGTCTCGACTCGCTTACGCGACGCGCCCCGGGGCGCGCCTACGGGCGCCCCCTGGGGCGCGTAGCGTAAGCGCGTCGGGTCATGTGATCTGAAAATAACACTTTTCATTGGTGCAGATCAGTTTTGGTTTCCAAATGATGAAAGCTTGGATCATGTGACTTGAAAATAACACTTTTCATTGGTCCAGAACACTTTTGTTTTCCAAATGATGAAAGCCCCCTCCTTTTTTCCTTATTCTGACTTTGTCCTTTGACTGAGGAAGACCTCGAGTTCTATCTCAGAAAATGGCTACAGTACTATCAGCAGCTGGAGCATCTGGCCCACCACCACCACCACCACCACCATCTAAAAGACCACCAGAAGATTATATTGGTGGTGAACAGGAAGAGGAGGAGGATGAGGAAGAGGAGGCACAAACAAGAGAGTTCCTGCCAGAAGATAAACAGCCCTACAAACCCAAAGAGCACTTTGTATGGCAGTTCTACAAACTCCCAAGGGGTTTTTAAAAAGTCAACGCGGCAAAGGTGACTTGCTTAATTTGTGGTGCTGAGCTATCCAGGGGGAACCCTAACAAAAAGTATTCCTTCGGGAATCATACGATGATTCGCCACATGATGCGTTGGCATCCAAACAACTACTCTAATGCAGAGTTAAGGGACCTCTGCAGTAAACTACCCCCATCAACGTCTCGACGCTCAACATCAAAACAACCCACTCCATCGGGTTCGGGGGCAAGAGACACATTGACTGCTATCCAACCAAAGTTTAATGATTACAAAATTATATGCAAATATTGTAACAAGTTACTTGCTTATGGTGAGCAAAGCATTGAACTTATCATGGTTTCTGGTGATAACCATAAGTGTCCAAAAAAACCCTAATTGTTCCTGATTTTTTTCATGCTCCAGTTGAGCCATTTACAATTCCCTGTTTTTTGTTTCTCCCCATAAAAAATACAAAAAAAATATAAAAGTGTTCAGAAAAGCCAAAAAAAGTACAAAATGTTCAAAAAAACATAAAAAAATATAAAACAACAAAAAGAAGAAAAAAAACTGTTCTTTTTAGAACTACCTTTACTTTATAAAAATAAACCTATATTTTTAAAGAATCTGTGTTAATCTTTTTTCTGCAGGGTACGCGTACCGGTACGTGCACCGGGGCGCGCACCGGGGAGCGCACCAAAAAAAAAAGAAAAAAAAAATTAATGAAGGAGTTAGCATGAGGGAAGAACACAAAGAGAGTAATGTTAAGAGAAAGAGAGCTAGAGGGAGAAACACAGAGGGATTGTTTACTACATAGTTAAAAACAGACAAAGTGTGATAGGGTGAAAATGAGAAAAGTAAAATCACTAAAGGAGCGAAAGAAGGGAAGAGAAAGGAAGAACACTAAACTAGAGATAGTGGGAGAATGTGAGTGGGTGTTGAAAGAAAAAGATAGGACAGAAAAAAATTGAGAATGAACGGTAGTGGCGTAACTAGGATAAATGAAGAACGGTGAGGGAGGGTAAGAAAAGACCAGTTAGTATAAGTAAAGAGGGGTGAAAGAGAGTGAAAAATTGAATTAGGATAAGAGATGGGGAGTGACAAACACAAAGGACAGAGAAAATAAAGGTAACAGTACCTGAATGGGTTTGAGTGAAATAGCAAACAAAGATAAGTAATGCAGTTTGTGTGAGTTATAGGGAGTCAGTGGGTGTAGGTCGGGGTGTTGGTGTGTAAGGTGTTTCTGTGGTTGTGGCTGTGTGGGGTGTTTCGGTGTGGGTGGAGGTGAGGGTGTGTGAGATATGTGTGAGGGGTGTGTGGGTGTGGGGGGTATATGTGTGAGATGTATGTGTGTGTATGGAATGTGTGTGTGTATGTGAAGTGTGTGTGTGGGGGGATTTTTTTCCGTGTATGAGGTGTGTGTGTGTGTGGGGTGTATGTCAGAAGTGTGTGTATGTGTTGGGAGGGGGATGAGGTGTGTGTGTAGGAGTAAGGTAAATAATTAAGAAAAACAGAATGAGTGAAGAAGCAAAGGAAGGGAACAAAGGGTAAGTGAAGTAAAGAATAGGGACTGAAAGAAGTGGAATATGAGAGGGGAAATAGGGAAATTGGAGTAAACATGAAGAATAAGAATAAGTGAGGGAAGCAGAGTAAAGAAACAGGAGTGAGGTTGGTTGAGAAAATATTAGTGAGCTTAAAGCAAAGGGTGATGACAAACTACATTTGTTTAGTCACACTTACATATAATAAATGTAACTTTAATTACATTTTTTTTACTACACTTTGTATCTGTGAAAGAGAGAAGAAAAAATAAGTTATAATTAGTAAAATATGTATTTTAAATTAAAAGATACAAATGAAGAGGTTAAAAATCATAACAGTGTATCTAGAAATAAAGTAAGAGTGAAGGACACAGAAAGGGAAATAAAGTAAGGTAGAAGGATAAAAAGAGAAAAAAAGAAATAGAATGAGAGCAAATTACTAAGAGTAAGGCATATAGATTCACTGACACAGAGGAAGAGAAGAACAGAGAAATGAACTGAAGGTAGGAAAGATACTAAAACAATGTGAGTTAGCAAAACTAAATCAGGAAACAGTAGTAAGTAAAAAGATAATGACTGAGACAGAAAACAGTCTAATTAAGGATGCATTTAGAAGAATGATGAATAGAAGATAAATGAGAGTAAGTGAATGAAAGGACGAAGGGAGAGATGATAATATACAACGATTGAGGGAAATGGAGTGAGGAAGTTAGTAGAGAGACACACTAAGAGAAAAACTGAGTGAGGTGGAGTACAATGGGTGAGAAAAGGAAATGAGTAAGGGATCAAAAAAAGGAAAGAGAGGAGAAGACGACTAAAACAGTGGTACAGAGAGAAAATAATTTGGTGATGAAAATAAAGAGAAGGACATTGAAAGAAAGGAAATGAGGAATAGTAATGGAACCAGAGTAAAAGAAATGGGATGAAGAACGATGAGAGAGGAGCAGTGAAGTTGTTGTAAAAGAAATGATAGAAGGTAGATAAACCCAGGTGAACATAACACAAGGAGAGTGAGGCACTGAGGACATAGAAGTAGTGAACGAAAAATAGATAGAAAAGGTCAAAAGTAAGGAGCAAACAAAGATAAGCTACCCCCATCAACGTCTAGACCCTCAACATCAAAACAACCCACTCCATCAGGTCCGGGGGCAAGAGACACATTGGCTACTATTCAACCTAAGTTTGCCGATTACAAAATCGTGTGCAAATATTGTAACAAGACACTTTGCTATGGTGAGCAAAGTATCGAACTTATCATGGTTGCTGGTGATAACCATAAGTGTATAAGAAAACCCTAATTTTTCCAGATTTTTTTTTTGCTCCAGTTGAGCCATTTACAATTCCCTGTTTTTTGTTTCTCCCCATAAAAAATACAAAAAAAATATAAAAGTGTTCAGAAAAGCCAAAAAAGTGCAAAATGTTCAAAAAAAAATTAAAAAATATAAAACAAAAAGAAGAAAAAACAGTTCTTTTTAGAACTACCTTTACTTTATAAAAATAAACCTATATTTTTAAAGAATCTCTGTCAATCTTTTTTCTGCAAGGTACGCGTACCGGGGCGCGCACCGGGAAGCGCTCCCAAAAATTTTAAAAGTTAATTTACATAAAAAACACTGGAGACACTTTCACCAAATATAGAATAGGCCATACTACATACCAGTCCCTACCATTTTCCCACGTTATAGTTAGTTGGACTCACTATAACTTGCGCGTGCAATGCACTGCTGATGACGTCACATATTACATCACTCATGACATGGTCAGTGACATCACTCATGACATCACTGACGACCATCGTCTATAGGTTACAGATGGTTTTGATGGAGCCTATTTTTCAAGATTGTATCAGTTTGGAGAATATGCCAGTTTTTATTTAGGATTTGGACCAGTTCATTTGATCTCATGTTGTAAGTGGTGATCATTCTAGTCACTGATTCTGGACCTGTTGTTTTTGTTTTGTTTTTAAGGAGATCCCTCCTGTTAATACAGTCTACTCTATTGGAAGCGTTTGACAAGGATGCTGTCGAAAAATAAATTAAAAAAAAAAATATATATATATATATATATATATATATATATATATATATATATATATATATATATAAAATTTCTATGGCAAAATGAAACCCCTCATTTTGTTCCTTTTCAAATTAAATGACTTCAGGTGTGCCATACTTTTGTCATAAGTAAGACTGTTAGCGTTCTAGTTGTTCTTAAGAACACTCTGGGACATTCTGTCATTGGGCTATAGTTGGGCTACATCTGGCTGATATTTGGGCTACATTTGGGCTCTTTTGTCTCTGGTGGCCATCTTGGGAGACTGCATATCAGAATTTTTTTAATGAAATATAAGAGGATTTGAGAAGTCACTCAAAATGTGCCCTAATTTTTCTTTCTTCAGCACTAATCATAATTTCTATGGCAAAATGAACCCCCTCATTTTGTTCCTTTGCAAATTAAATGTTTTAAGTGTTAACACTTTATTCCAATTAAGATGACTTCAGGTGTGTCATACTTTTGTCATAAGTAAGACTGTTAGCGCTCTAGTTGTTCTTTAGAATACTCTGGGACATTCTGTCATTGGGCTATAGTTGGGCTACATCTGGCTGATATTTGGGCTACATTTGTTTTTTTATGTCTCTGGTGGCCATCTTTGGGCTACATTGGGCTACATTGGGCTACATTGGGCTACATTTGGGCTCTAACATATATATAGCCCAATGTAGCCCAATATATATTTTTTTCAAAGTTAATTTTCGTAAAAACCACTGGAGCATATATCTTGAGACATAGCAAAGGCACATCGGGGTACCAGTCCCTACAATTTTGCCAAGTTTGGTGGAAATCCATTCAGCCGTTCGGGCTAAAAGTGAGTCCAACCGCCCTATGGAAATTAAGATGGGGAAAACACGTTTTGGGACCCCCTTTTATCTCGGCCCCCGCTTGACGGATCGCCCCGAAACTTTCAGGGAAGGAGCGGAGCGCAGCGAGGCAAAGTTAAGGAAAATTACAGGCAGATCCCTCATTCGGCGTCAAAGTTATTGTCAATAGAATGTTGCGATTTCCCTATGGAAAACAATCCTAACTTTTGAGCCATTTGAGCTGTAGCACTGTCTAAATATCCTGAGGTAAATTACATGACTAAAACACATATGAAAGTGTTAGAATTTGCAACCAATGAAAATGTTACTTTCATTTTGTATTTTTATGTGCTGACATTTCATTGGTTATGAACATGAATATATATGAAAAATGAGAGGGAAACACGGCCATTTTGAGTACTTCTACCTGAGGTACATTTATAAAGGATTTCCTCTGAAAACATCAACTCCTTTCTGAAAGGTAATTTGTTCATTTTTAAGGGGAACTATGTTCTGCACTTTAAGTTAAATTGGAAAAACTTTTCTGATAGTTTTTTACTGTCCCTCTGTTATAGTTATAGATTCAAATAGGCTTCTCTGTTATAGTTATGGATTGATTTAGGCTTCTCTAGTATATTTATACTTAGGCTTCTTCACATGCACTTTTTTATATTTCTACTTCCTGACTGACACCATACACTGCCCAAAGATAACTTGACTGTTAAAAACTCAAAAGTGCCCTATCTCTACTGATATATTTATTTTTTATGCAATTTACAGCAACATAATGGAAGGAGATCAAAATAAATGTAAAATTTCATTCGAACTTGATCTTCAGGACAACCCAGAGGAAGAGAATAACGATTCAGATTTTTTGGATCAGTCTCTTGATGAAGAGTTTCTCAAATATGTGGAAGAAATGGAATCATGTAATCCAAATTAGGACATTCCCGACGACATAATGTTGGAAGTCTTATTAAATTTTGAAAAATCAGAGCAATAAATTTATATTTAATAATTAATAATTGTTCCAGACATTATTCTTTTTTATACGTAATCAATGAAATAGTACCAAAATGAATATAATATAATGTGAGACTTATAGTATACTGTGCAATTTTTTTTTGTGATACATAGTAAGTTTGCTCATAGTTACTTCCTTTCTCCCACTATATTATCTCCAAAGTGTATTTGACATCTGTTTTTCATCTCCTGCCTCCTTTCTCTCACAGTCTATCTCTAATGCACGATATCACCGCCAATTGTTTATACATTTAGAAAAGATTAAATGTAATACTGGAAAACATCATAAGGGAGCAGGATAGACTACCTCTGATCCCCTTGACCTTCTCAGGGTGTGCTTAAAAGATCTGTTTCTACTTTCCTGACAGACTATGCTATGGATTCCATATACCACAATAACTTCTGTAACAACATACAAATTATCTACAAAGGAGACGGTCTACATTGAATTTAAAACTCTGCATTGGTACCTACATGTTGGTACTTAAATACGCCACACAACACAACAACTCTATTCAGAGCTACCCTACCTCTAAGCACTTTAAATTATTATTTTACTGTTTCACTGAGTTTTCCCCATGTGTGGAGGGGGGGAGGTGTGTGTGGGGGATGTGTGGGGTGTGTCTGTGAGGTGTGTGTGTGTGTCTGGGGGGTGAGGTGTATAGGTGTGTGTAAGTGTGTGGGGTATGTGGGTGTGGGTGGGGGTGTGGCTGTGTAAGCTGTGTGTGTGGGTGTGGGTGTGTGGGGTGTTTGGGTGTAGGTGGAGGTGTGAGTGTGTGCGGTGTGTGTGGGGGTTCTGTGTGTGGGGGGGTATGTGTGCAAGATGTGTGTGTATGTGTGGGATGTGTGGGTGTGTCTGTGAGGTGTGTGTGTGTCTGTGGAGGGAGGGAGGTGTGTGTGTGGGATGTGTGGGGTGTGTCTGTGAGGTATCTGTGTGTGCGTGTGTGTGTGTGTGTTGGGGGGTGAGGTGTGTGTGTGGGTGTGTGGGGTGTGTGGGTGTGGGTGTGGATGTGTAAGGTGTCAGTGTGGGGTGTTTGGGTGTGGGTGGAGGTGTGCGTGTGTGAGGTATGTGTGGGGAGTGTGTGACTGTGAGGGTGTGGGGTTGTGTGCATGTGGGTGTGTGTGGGGCGTACTTGTAGGTACCTAAAACAGCCACAGAACCCAAAAGCTCTTTTCAGAGCTACCCTACCTCTAATCACTCAAAATGATTATTTTTCACTACTATTTTCACTATTTTTCACCAAAGTACGCTCCCTGGTACGCTCCCCGGTGCGCGTACCGTGCGCACCCCCCGCGAAAATCAAAAAAAAAGTTAAAATATTTTTTGACCCGCGGGACCCTTTTATGGCCCCTACATAAAACCTAGGGGGTCTACCCTGCCCCCTTTTGGTTATTTCCCCCTTTGTTTTTGCCACCTCTTGTGTCTCGATCCTACCGAGACAGAAGATGGCGGCCGCTGCGGACTGTTTCGAATGTTTACAGACACCCGAGAGCCAATCAGCTTTCCGTGCGCAAGTCGCGTGGCGTGCCCGGAGCGCTCCCCGGGCGCGCTTATAGATATATAAAAAAAATGTAACCTAAATTACTCAAAATCCTCTGGAGCACATATCTTGAGACATAGCAAAGGCACATCGGGCTACCAGTCCCTACAATTTTGCCAAGTTTGGTGAAAATCCATTCAGCCGTTCGAGCTAAAAGTGCGACAGACCGCCCTATGGAAATTAACATGGGGAAAACACGTTTTGGGACCCCCCTTTTATCTCGGCCCCCGCTTGCCGAATCCCCCCCAAACTTTCAGGGACAGAGCGGAGCGCCGCGAGGCAAAGTTGCTGAAAAATTCAGGCAGATTCCTCAACCGGGCCAAAGTTATTCCCAATAGAATGTTGCGATTTCCCTATGGAAATCAATCCTAACTATAACTACCTACTGGCGACCGCCAGTAGGTAATATATATATATATATATATATATATATATATATATATATATATATATTACCTACTGGCAGTCGCCAGTAGGTAGTTATAGTTAGGATTTTTTCTCTATGGGATTTTTGAAAATTCTATGTCTAATAACTTTGGCGTTTGTGGATGGAATTGGCTGAAATTTTCAGGAAAATGGCACATTTTGTTTCTGAGCAGCCCTTGAAAATTTGGGGGGGGTTTGTCAAGGGGGGGCCGAGAAAAAAGGGGGGTCCCAAAACGTGTTTTTAACATTGAGTTTTCCATAGGGCGGTTGGCCTCACTTTTAGCCCGAAGGGCTGAATGGATTTGCACGAAACTTGGCAAAATTGTAGGGACTGGTAGCCCGATGTGCCTTTTGTAGGTCTCAATATATGTGCTTCAGTGGATTTTGAGAAATTAACGTTCAAAAAAAGATATATATCTGTAACAGCGGACCGGGCAGCGCTCCAGTTCGCGTACTTTTCGCGCAACGGAGCTTTGTGAAGCGAAGCTGATTGGTTCTCCGGCGTCTGTAAACATTCCAAACAGTCCGTAGCGGCCGCCATCTTGTCTCTCGGTAGGATCGAGAGACAAGAGGAGGCCAAAGCGAAGGGGCAAATGACCATAAGGGGGCATAGTAGATTCTCGCTGACCCCCTAGGTTTGATGTGGAGGTTTTAAAAGGGCCCCGCGGGGCAAAAAAAAAAAATAATAATAATAATCGAACGGCTGAATGGATTTGCACGAAACTTGGCAAAATTGTAGGGACTGGTAGCCCGATGTGCCTTTGCTAGGTCTCAATATATGTGCTCCAGTGGATTTTGAGAAATTAACTTTCAAAAAAAGATATATATCTGTAACAGTGCTCCGCTTCGGAGCTTTGCGAAGCTGATTGGTTCTTCGGCGTCTGTAAACATTCCAAACAGTCCGTAGCGGCCGCCATCTTGTCTCTCGGTAGGATCGAGAGACAAGAGGAGGCCAAAGCGAAGGGGCAAATGACCATAAGGGGGCATAGTAGGTCGTCCCTGACCCCCTAGGTTTGATGTGGAGGCTTTAAAAGGGTCTCGCAGGGCAAAAAAAAATATATCGTTTTTTTAGTTTTTTTGCGTGGAGTGCGCCCGGTTCGCGAACCGGGAAGCGTTCTGGGGAGCGTACTTTCTTGAAAATTAGTGAAAAAAGTTAGAGTAAAATAATAATTGTGAGTGATCAGATGTAGGGTAGCTCTGAGAAGAGCTTTTGGGTTTATGGTACATTTAGGTACTTATAAGTAGGTACCAATGCACAGTCTTAAATTCAAAATGAAAACTCTGTTGCCCTCATCTGAGAAGTGAACTCCATTTCCTCTGTAGATATCTTGCATGTAGTAACGCAAGTTATTGTTGTACAGGGAGCCCATTCCATGGTCTCTCATGTAAGCTGAAACAGATTTGTTTACATGCTTCCTCGACTTCTCAATTTGTGGACAAAATTGGTTTGACCACCTCCATTTCTGTCTTTGGCATATATTTGAATATACCAAGGCAGTCTGAGGAAAAAGTGCCATCAATTGCTCAAAGGTGTCCTTTAAAAGCATTTCCAGACCTACCCCAGTCAAAGTGCCCAAATCATTACCTCCACAGTGCACAATTAACAGGTCAGGTTTTGGCAAATGCATAAAGGTTTTCACCAATGGTATCAATTGGTGACATTTTAATCCTCTGTGGCCAAACCACTTAATTTCCACATCTTGTAAATTGAGGTTAGGTAAATTCCTGTTCTCAGCATACCTCTGAGCCCAATAGATGTAACTATGTCCAACAATCCAGACAGAAAACATGGTGAGAGAAGGTTCTGCTGCAGTCAGATGAAGTGTGGCAATGAAATGGCAGTTGAAAAAATAAGAGTTTAAAATGAAAAAAAACTGTGGAGTTTCTGTGTTAATGAAGCAGCAACAGTGATTGGTGGATTTTGATTGCTGAAAACAGCAAGTTAGGGTGCATGGATGAGTTCTTTGAAAGATGTATTTTGAATGGTCAATAAAAAATCATTAAATGAAAGATTGCACTGGATATGCAGGTGCACTGAGAGTTCAGAGTTCAATTGCAACATTGTTGTGTGAACTTGCAAACACCAGAGGTCTTCCAGGAGGTGGTTGCCATGCAGAAAAGGCATGAAATGGCAGAGGGGGGAAGGGTTTTCATTTGAAAAAAAGTGAGGGAAGAGTTTTGATTGGGTGACATGAGAGATATGTGTGAAGAATTACAGCATTTCTGTGCTTTTGATAGCTGCAGACTCTGGAGTGCATACCTTTTGCTCTGCTGAAGACAAATTGGTGTGTTTCTGAGACTGTTTTGAAACTCAAAGTATTTGCTAAGGTGATACAAGATTTCTTTAATTTAGATAGAAAATAGTGTGCTTTAAGGAGAAAATTATGAAGAAAGTTGTGTTTTTCAAATGTTGCTTTGTCTCAAGTGTTTTACAAATAGATTTTGTTTCTTTGAGAAATTGTAATTGGAGAAAATGTGAAGTATTAGTACTGACAGGGTTTTTATGTGCATAGGAGCTGTGGAGTGTTTTCAAATTATGACTTGTAAATCGTGTTTGAGAAAAAGCAATGGTTTTAATATTGATGACAAGGACATAATGGTGTCTGCTTCTTTATAAGGTAATTGAGAGTCTCTGATGTTATTTTTCCCATTTCAATGTAAGAAGTTTGTCTGTGGAGCAAATTGCTTGTAAATATGCTCCCACCTGTGCATGGCAAATTTAGATTTTGAATGTTTGCGTTACATAGGCATGTTAAAGGTGACTGAAACATGCTGCAAAGGCAATCAAAAAACGCTTTTATGTGTCTTAAGGACATTTTAAGTCATTTCCCCATGTGCAGTGTTTTCAAATTATGAGTTGAAAATCGTTTTTGAGGTAAAGGAATGTTTTCAAAATTTATGTGCGCCATATGCCCCCAAATTTCTTTTTCAGGGGTGCAGCAGGGTGTTCTTGAGACACCCCTGCACCCTCGGAAAAATTCGTAATTTGCGATGAGGTAATTGCTAATCGCAAATTGCACCTTCATTCCTATGGGCCTCCTGCTGCATGGAAATGAATGGGTAATTTGTAATTAGCAAATAGCTCATCGCAAACTAGGAATGGTAAAGAATCGCTATTTATTCCTTAAAGTTCGCTATTTAGGAAATGCAAAAAACTTTGATGATACATATGGCGGTTCATCTCTAACAAGATAAGAAGCATAGGGATAGATTTATGATGACTGGCGCATCACCAGGGATGTGTTAGTCATTCTGTGCCGCTGTTCCGTCACCTATGGTGTGCTGCATTTACAATGCGGCGCATCATGGGGCAAAAACAGCACAGATGCGTGACGTATCTGTGCCGTAAAGGTGGCGCATTGCTGGAGTTGTATCGCAAGTGTGATGAAGCTCCAGCAAGGCTCAGGGGTGTCCCTGTCGCAGGGTTTCTGTTCTCACACAGAACTGTGGACAGAGGATTGGAACCTCGGCGAATTAGGGTGCCCCAAAACTCACCTTAGTAATCAAAAACCCCTTAGCAAGCTAGGTACAGTGTCACATTGGATATAACAAACTCTCAATGTTTAGACAATCCAGAATATGAACTTATAGTATCTCAGGATACGTGGAACTCATGAACAGTCGGTCGTTATATATTTCTTAGAAACCAGAACATGGAGTTAAGAAGAACACATGTGTATTTGAAATGTTTATTTACTAATGCCGTCTTCTCAGGCGTAGTATCTTAGATAATAGAAGTACACATATTATCAGTAGCAAAATTACCAGCATAGTTACTAGTACATAAAAAGCGAATGGTGACAGTATGTTAACATGCTGTAAATGAATAAGAGTTAGCAACACTTATAAGCAGCCGCGAGCCGTGGAGGGAGTTACGGTGGGGCAGGGAGGCAGGGAGGGGGAGGGGCAGGGTGGAGAGGGCTCTACCCTGCCCCTCCCCCTCCCCGCCTCCCTGCCTCACCGTAACTCCCTCCACGGCCCGCGGCTGCTTATATCTGACCCTCCCTAATACACATATTATATTATTTGCTAAGAAGGTCTCTTTGTGTTGGTTTAGGGCGTGCCCATACTTTAGTGTCTTAGATTTGAAGGAATCACATCAGCATACACCAGCTCTCTCTTCATGTGAACCGCATCAAGTGTTGTGTATGTGTGTTCGGCAAAGCAATATAAAACCCGCCTCATGCCCAGAATTGGCAGAAGCTGCACTTATGTTATGAGTATGAAGTCGTGGAGATCAGACCTCATAACAATTCTGTATCGTGTTGTTCTTGAAACTTCAGCAGTCGCTGTACAGATATAGTTTAACAAGCAAAGCAGATAGTAGAGCAATAACATATTATTCTCATGTAAACCACGATGAACTACTAGGTTGAAAGCTAAAGCAACAACTAAGTGTCGTGTGCAGAAGTTGCAAAAAAGGAAAAATGGCGTTTAAACCGGTAATGAGCCCATGCTAACTTAACACGGTGTAAAGATATCCAGGATCTAGATGACACTTCCCCATGATCCGGAAACGAACTGAATAAGATAATAGAAGTGGCATCTCATGAGAGCAGATTGCAACTTTATATGTGGACGGTCCGCAAGGTAAAACATTAAAAACTAGGAAAATGTAATGCTAAAGAAAAATAAAACAGCCAACTACTTTATCGAGGCTTAAGCCAATAGGCAAGCTAAATAATAAAAACTTGACAAATAAGTCAATGAATTGTCAATGAAATGCTAGTACTCAGCATATCAAACATGAAAAAGGTCTATGACATAACTGTGTATGCAAAATAAGCTGCAACAGCCTCCAATAGGAAGTCACCGTCTTCATCCGAAAAGAGTTCAGCCATCCAATTTAAAAGCAAAAAAGAACATACGTGCTCTCCCAGCACCGGATCCTCTATCACCATCAGAGGACAGCTCGGTGGGTTTTCAAGAAAGCTCTGTTCCAAGAAAGACTGTGTTGCCGCCAGTAAATTCCAGGGACCAATTAGTCCATGCATCAATGCCACAGCCATAATCCTTTCGCCAAGACAAACCAACTCGTGAGTAATGATAGGAGTCATCAGCTGATTAAAGTCGACGTCAGGAGAAACCGGTCCGCAGAGACACAAATCAATGGCCCAATCGAAATCACAGGTCAGGCAGTGAAATACAGGCTGGACACAGGTGAAGTAGGAGAATCGAAAAGATAATCCATATGCCGTGCTTAATATCGCCAACGGCATTGTGCCATAATATTCAAGCATGCGATTGCGGAACAGCGTCAGCAGCTGCAGGGCGGGAGCTTGCACAGGAGGGACATCCATATTTAAAAATGTAAAAAAGCACAAGAGCGTCCGCTGGTAATGCAAGTAAAAATGGGAATCCACCAAGCACAGTGGAAAAAATAGAATGAAAGAAAGCAGGGATGACTCCAAAGATTTTCTCAAATGAAGTCACGAGACCACTGGTAACAACTTTAAAAAAGTGCGCCAGGCCCTTTGTGGAGGACGCGTTAAAGATAGTCCGAACCATCTTGCTGAAATGGAAAGGCAAATCTGTATTTAAAAGGGTCTGCACCTCTGTACGGGTGTTCGCTATGTGAAGCACGAAAGTTTCACGGGCCGAACTCAAGGCCACCTCTCTCTGAGACAAAAGAGCTCTTATTCTTGCCATGCCGTTGAAATCTGTTCCCAAGGTTGGTATTTGTGGCCAGATTGAAAACTCCCTATGTTCATGTGTGGGAGGAAATAGAACATTTCTGCAGCAAATAACCCGTTCACTTACTGTTACGATAAAAGGAATACTTTTAATTAACCCAGAACAATCTTCATTATTGAGCATCAAATAACTACCATTTTCCAACAACTTGAACGTGGGGATGATAGCAGGAACTGGCGTGCCTTGCAACACGCAAGCCATATTTGGTCGGTGTTTGTAGCATGAACCGTGTAACTGTATGTGCCTACACATTAGTGAATGATCTGGCGTCTCAGTGCATTCCTCTCCATTCAGATAAACTTCTTGATCATCTTTGAAACATCTGTATGTGTATGGAAGCAACCAGACCTCATGAAGAAAACGACTACCTAAAGGTGCATAACGACCTATTGGTATATATTTCATACAATTGGAAAACTTATATAAAGCAAAAGGCAGTGTTATTAAACCGTGGATAAGGCACGTTGCCAAAGCAGCCAACCTTTTGGATTTATACTGGAAATGTTAAAGGAAGAATTATGGAGTAGGGCCTGTAAATCTTTAATGGACAACCGAGTAAAATTACTCCAACCATCATATTCCTCTAACTCCGGGATAGTAGGGGTGTTTAATTTTTTAGAAGTAGCCAATCCAAAGCATTTGGTCTGGGAAATTGTTTCATTCACAAACAACATATGATTTGGGATGAGATATGCACGGTGCAAAGCCTCAGTGCCTTTTACCTGCCAGGTTCGTGAACCCCAAACTGATGTAGATCCTGGATATCTTTACACTGTGTTAAGTTAGCATGGGCTCATTATTGGTTTAAACGCCATTTTTCCTTTTTTGCAACTTCTGCACACGACACTTAGTTGTTGCTTTAGCTTTCACCCTACCTGCGTCAAGATCTATGCCTGCTTCAAGCAGGCGCAGGGTTTTGATGCAGCTTTGTCCTATCTGATTGTAAATGCGGCAGACTGTGGGTGGTAGAGCAGCGGTGCACGTTAACTGGTGCATCTCTGGGGATGTGCTAGTTAATATAAATCTGCCCCTTTCCATAAATACTGAGCATGTCATGAATGATGTAATATGTGACATCATTAGCAGTGGATTACGGGTAATAGTATCTCTAGTTTACTCCCCTATAGCTGTCTTTCTTTTAACATAACTGTCTGTTTCCTTCCCTTATACTTACTGTTTTTTTGGTTCGCTTCCGGTTCGCGTACCGGCGAGCGAACTGGGAAGCGAACTAAGAGAAATAGAGGTTGGCACAGTTCCAAATATTGTACCAATTTTTTAATACCGGGGAGGTAGTTCTGAAAAGAACTTTTTTTCTATTGTTTTTGTTGTTTTATATTTTTTTAATTATTTTTCTGAACATTTTTTTACTTTTTTTGAATTTTTCTGAACAGTTTTATATATTTTTTTTTTTTTTTTTGGAGGGGGCAACGAAAACGATTCATTGTAAAGGGTTCAACAGGAGCAACAAAAAAAAAAAAAGAATTTATTGTTTGGGGCGTTTCGGACAAACATGAGCATGATTGTCAATAGCTCTGTTGATCAGAGTGATGCTACTTTCTCCGTAGCAAATAAATCCACTGCAATGTACGCAGACTTGTTTTACTTCACGAAATCTCGTTTGTATATTTGGCACCATCTCCCTGCCCTCTGGTCCCGTTACTTCCGGTACAACAGATCTTCTGGCCATAGTAGGGAGATTATCTAGGTCGTTACGAAACTGTGCAGCACTGTAGTTGTTAGGATGCCACCTAGTCATATGGCGATGCATTGTGTAGTTTCCGAAACTGTATTTTTTGTCGGTCCCTCTGGACAGTCTATCTTGACATATAAGGCAAGTTACGTATCTTGCATTTACTTTTTTCTGACCTTTGGGAATTTTAAAAAATTGCCAAATGAAGTTTTCTTTCCGGTGAGACGTCCTGGGCTCCTCAGGCAAAAAGTGCCTCTCTTCGTGCTCTTCGTCCTGTTCCTCTTCTTCCTCTTCTTGCTGAATTATAACTTGAGCAGGTGGTACACTCTTCCTTGGATGTGGTGGAGGTGGTGGGGAAGCACCAGCTGAAGCTACTAAAGAAGCCATTGCTCACTGGTAACAAAGGGTCTTTCTCTCACAATGATGAAAGTCAGAGTGAGGAAAGAAGGAGGGATTTTCATCATTTGGGAAAAACAATAGTTCTCAACCAATGAAAAGTGTTCATTTTAGATTATATGACCTAGTCTTACATCATTAGGAAACCAAAAGTGAAATGAACCAATGAAAAGTGTTATTACCAAGTCACATGACCTGCTGTGTTTACGTTACGCGCTTTGCAGGGCCTCACGGTTTGCTTCCAGAAACCTGCGCTTTGCGCCTCGCTTCGCGTACCAGTTCGCTAACGTAGCACGTCATATGACGTATCACGCGACAACGCGAAACGTCATGTGGACGGGAGGCGTCACGATGTTGTTTTCTAACGCGGCAGTTGCGGTAAAGAAACGTTTACCGGCTCGCGGAGTATTTCGCGGCATCAAGGTCAGCTAACGGGAAGTTTCCCGATTCGCGAAGCGGGAACGAAGAAAAAAAAATATTTTAAAAAAAAATTATTAATAAACATATAAAATATATTTTTGGATTTAAAGAAGAATACATTTTACAGCTACAGATATTAGCTGTTAAAAAACCAATGAAATTCACTGAAAAAACCATAGGTTATAGACCATATATAGTTAGGAATTAGCATTTAGAAAACCTTATTTTACTCACACAAAACCATTGAAATTCCATATATAGTTAGTTGCACTAACTATATATTGCGCACCCGCAATCCACTGCTGATGATGTCACATATTACATCATTCATGACATGGTCAGTGACATCACTGATGACATCACTGATGACATCTCAAATGACATCACTGATGACATCACTGATGACATCTCAAATGACATCACTGATGATATCTCATTTGACATCAATGGTCACATCAATGATGATATCATTAATGTGACAATACAATGCATCTCCTCACACTTTAATATAACCTCTGTTACACCCAGTGTTAAATACAGAGTATAATTTTTGAAACCATTGACACACCAATACTAGTTACTACATACGCACTCACTGATTCCTACGTCTACACACACATTCACTCATTCACCCATACAATCATTCATACATACAATCACTCATCTTTACAACACTATCATATGCACTCATACACCTATACAGACACTCACACTCTGCCACTCATCCATGGAGTTACTCACACACCTAGTCAGTCCTGTAAAGAATCAATCACACTTCCATTTTCTAATCTACACAGTTAAACATAGAGTACCTTACATTTTCAAACATATACTAACACATACTTACTCTCTTATAGAATCACTGATACAAGTACACATTGATCTGCACAGAGTCACACACCTCCCAGCCAGCCATACACACACTCAGTCTCCCATACAAATACTTGTGCAACCAATCAATAACCCATATAGCTACTTATATAGCTACTGATCAACACATGCAGCAGCTTGCACAACAACAGACATACTGATGCACACTTTCAGACAGTTTAGTCACTAACCCGTGCATTTAGTAAGACGCATTTAATCACTCACTCATACAGTCAATCACGCACCTACTAAAACCTTCATTCAGACACTTATACATCCACTCATTCTTCAATATGTAAAACATATTTAAACTTTACAGAAACACATAATCACTGGATGTTGTCATCAGTGATGTCATTTGAGATGTCATCAGTGATGTCATCAGTGATGTCACTGACCATGTCATGAATGATGTAATATGTGACATCATCAGCAGTGGATTGCGGGTGCGCAATATATAGTTAGTGCAACTAACTATATATGGAATTTCAATGGTTTTGTGTGAGTAAAATAAGGTTTTCTAAATGCTAATTCCTAACTATATATGGTCTATAACCTATGGTTTTTTCAGTGAATCTATATATATAATATATATATATATATATATATATATATATATATATATATACATGTGTGTATATATACATATATTTGTGTGTATATATACATATTTGTGTGTATATATACATATATATGGTAGATGTCAGTTCAAAGAAGTGCCTTTTGCTTATTTGGTGTAAATCTGTTTGGTATTTGTTGAGAAATATAACTTTAAAATTATAGTGATTTGGCTTCACCTGATCTCCATTCATACTATCAGGCCTCGCACCTGCTGGTCCTCAATGACTGATGGTACGGGGACAGGGGGGATCCAGCATATGCGCTAGATCGCAGTCTGATGGGTCAACACACACTACACACTATACTGTACTCAGCCAGGCTACGTGGTGCACTGCCGCCGGCTACGAAGGTGGTGTTCATGATCTGGAAACAGGCGTTACGGTACATGGGTTGGTGGGGGGTCTTGACAACTGAAGAAGCTCCCTCTTGACCTATAATTACTTTTATCATGGGATTTACCTCTCAAACACAGGGCATACACCAACAATGTCTTCACAAGATGTGAATTTTTTCTCATTTTATTTCATTTTACAGTAAAAAAGTCTTTTTTTCTTTATATCATATTTTTCCAATACAACAATTATAAAAATATATACATTCTGCAAAGAGGTTACAGGGAAATTATTTTGCGACACAGTGGAGCTATAAATATATGTCCTAAATTATTCAAGTTCATATAAGACACAAAATCAATTAATGTGCACAACCAGGTAAAGAGCTACACATACAACACATACATACTTCCTAAACATTCATCCCATCACAAAAATAACAAAAAAGTATCCTATAGTGTTGAATCTGTTGTCCAATCAATAAGCCGGAGTCATTTAGATTTAAAAGGAAGGAGAAAGGTCGACGCGTTTCGGTAGAAAACCAGAAGTAGGGACCACCTTCATCAGGACCAGTACGATATAGGATCTCTAAACCTGGGATGCAAATCTGAAACAATATGCACAAAAGATAGTAATTTACAAGTATGCCCTATAATACATAGTATATTCTGATTTACATTTGAGACAATGGCATGGACCAACACACACACTCAAAATTCATCCAACTTTACAACACCAGGTGAAACCTTATGGCCCACAAGACAAACATGTGATACCCAATAGCTAAGGAAGGAGAGAAGAATCGTTTTTACCACAGATGGTACTGAGGTCAAATGACAGGAAAAAAGACCTATTCAGTAAGTACCTTTCTAAGACACGTGCGTACATATGGAGATGCTCCTATTGGATTTCAACACACGGTAGCACGATCTAATATAGGGAGGACATGAATATTGCTTATCCTTACTACGTTTGATCAAAACCTCGACATTTGCTGTTTATTAGGTAAACATAGTCACCATTGACACGGGAAACCCCCCTGTGGAATAACGGGCGGCTGCCCCAGTTGGCTGCTCTGACAGGACTCAGGGGGTGGGATGCCATCGGCATTTCCACGCTGGGCAACGTGGTGGCTGATAACACTATTAAGTCCTTTCGGAATTTACAGGAGGAATACCAATTGCAGCTGACACAGTTCTATCAATACTTACAGCTGAGAAACGCGCTATTCCCGAGTTTGCGGGGTTTGAAGGACATCCCTGAGTTCAGTCCTATAGAGGCCAAACTCTTTATGGGAGATCTGGGAGACAGGTAGATCTCATGCATACACCAAACCCCAGTGAGGCACTGCTCCCCCACACTTCAGAAGCTGCGGGGGGATTGGGAGGCTGACGTGGGTGTGCTGGAGGAGGAGGACTGGATGGAGGCGCTGGCGTCCCCGTGCGGGGCAGCCATTGCAATGCGACTTCATCTGGTCCAATTTAAAAACCTTCATCGGGTGTATTTCACCAGGACGCGCCTTTGGCGAGCGGGGATGATTTCCTCACCGATATGTTTGCGCTGCGATCAGGCAGAAGGCACATTTATTCACACAATCTGGCACTGTGCAGCACTAGAGCGCTTTTGGGGGGGTCTTTGCATGCCTCTCGGAGGTCCTGGGGCGGCAGCTAGCCTGCACACTGCAGTTGGCCCTTTTACACGTAATGGAGGGGGTGGGAGGTAACAGATACAAACGACACCTCTTACTGTTCAGACTCACCTTAGCAAAGCGAGACATTGCACGGGCGTGGAAAGCGACGAGGGCCCCATCGGTAGCAGTCTGGAAAAATGGTCTTGATTTCTGCATGGGTCTGGAGCAGCCTATTTTTGTGGCAAAGGGGTGTCCACGCAAGAATTATAAAATCTGGAACAGGTGGGCAGAATATTGGGGATTGTGGCTTGACCCTCCTGTAGCGGATGAGCAGTTACTGCCGGGTTAGGTGGAGACTGCGTGCGAATACAAAGGAATGTGTCGATGGGGTGGTGGGGTGCCATACGGCATATGGTTATTTTGTATAACTGTGATTATGGAACTGTGGACTTGTGTGACCTGGGGGAGGGGGGTGTTTGGGGGGGAGTTGGGTGAGGGGGGAGTTGGGGGTAGGGGAGGGGGGTTTTCCATACGCTATTGTTTTGGGGGCAGAAATTCCTGGGGGGCTGACAGACTTAGAACCGAACATTCAAGGGCAAATGTGGATTTGTTGTAATGATTGTGCAGTTGCCTCTGGGTTACAGGTAAGCATGGGCGTAAAATCCGCTCCGCTCGCGGATTTTTCGGATTTTCGGCAAATCCGCAATCCGCGAACGCTCGCGAATTTGTCGAAAATCCGTGAATCCGCTCGCGGCGGATTTTTTGCTTGGTTGCGGCGCGCGGCGTGGTGCACGGCGTTCACTTTCCGTCATTTTAGCGTTTGCCGAGTTGTTTTTCTTTGCGAGTGACGCGCCATTTTAGATCTTGCTGCGTGTTCCCGCGGGAGTTTGTCGCCCGCGAATACGTACTCGCGGCTTGCCACCTTGCACAGCACACCTCGCGAGAGTTCGCAATTGCGAACATGTAGTTGCGGCGGAAAGGAACAATCTCGCACTTGCGAAATAGAGATTTTGCAATTTCGCACAAGAAAATCACCAGCAAACAGGATAAACCTTCAGAAAATTATGATTTTTATCAGAATCACTCCTCAGGTTGACATTTGCATGGCCTTTTTTTTTGCAAGGAGTCCATTTTGGGGGGGGGGGGAGGAAGGAAGTGCCCCACAGTCTCCAACTTCCTGTTCCTGTCCAGCAGGCTCCTCCCAGTGCTTTGTCCATCTCCTGGTCACTTTCATTTGGATCTGGAGCTGGAAGGATTACTTTTTGTGGGTGCTGCTGGATATTTGGATTTGAGGCCTTTTTGACTGTCTTTGGATCACTTTTGGATTAGAAATCAACTTTCACAAGTAAGTTTGTTTGGGGCATTACAGTTGCTGCAAGTACAATTTTGGAACTTTTTCAGAAAATTAAATAAATTATATTGTGGGTAGCCACAGTATCCAGTAGGACCAGGGTTGGTTATGGGTGCATGATACAACTGTTTTGTTGAATTTAAACACCATTGAGGCCATGGATGGGCTGGGATTGTGCAGATTTTATTGTTTTTTGTCGTTTTTTTGGGCCTGCTGGTGTGGCCCTTTGCCCAGGGGTGGTGAGTGTTGCATGGGCCTAGTCTTTCTGTGGGGTGTCTTCTTGAATTTAAACATAATTGAGGCCATGGATGGGCTGGGATTGTGCTTATTTTATTGTTTTTTGTCGTTTTTGGGGGGCTGCTGGTGTGGCCTTTTGCTTGCCCAGGGGTGGTGGTGGTGCATGGACTGAGTGTGCCTGTGGTGTTGTCTCACTCTCTTTGATGTAAACATCATGGATGGCATTGGATTGTGGTGATTTCTGGCTGTTTTTCTGTTTTTTGGGGGTGTACTGTTGATGTGGTCTGGCCATGTGGGTGGTGGTGGTGGCCATCTTGAGTGCTGGCTGGTACAGGCAACATGTGCTTGGGGTGTAAGGGGGCCATTTTGAGGAGAGGCAGTGTCTGAGGCCTGCACTTATTTTGCCTACTTTTCATCCCTTATGCCCAGGGGTAGTGAGTGTTGCATGGGCCTAGTGTTTCTGTGGGGTGTCTTCTTGAATTTAAACATAATTGAGGCCATGGATGGGCTGGGATTGTGCTTATTTTATTGTTTTTTGTCGTTTTTGGGGGGCTGCTGGTGTGGCCTTTTGCTTGCCCAGGGGTGGTGGTGGTGCATGGACTGAGTGTGCCTGTGGTGTTGTCTCACTCTCTTTGATGTAAACATCATGGATGGCATTGGATTGTGGTGATTTCTGGCTGTTTTTCTGTTTTTTGGGGGTGTACTGTTGATGTGGACTGGCCATGTGGGTGGTGGTGGTGGCCATCTTGAGTGCTGGCTGGTACAGGCAACATGTGCTTGGGGTGTAAGGGGGCCATTTTGAGGAGAGGCAGTGTCTGAGGCCTGCACTTATTTTGCCTACTTTTCATCCCTTATGCCCAGGGGTAGTGAGTGTTGCATGGGCCTAGTGTTTCTGTGGGGTGTCTTCTTGAATTTAAACATAATTGAGGCCATGGATGGGCTGGGATTGTGCTTATTTTATTGTTTTTTGTCGTTTTTGGGGGGCTGCTGGTGTGGCCTTTTGCTTGCCCAGGGGTGGTGGTGGTGCATGGACTGAGTGTGCCTGTGGTGTTGTCTCACTCTCTTTGATGTAAACATCATGGATGGCATTGGATTGTGGTGATTTCTGGCTGTTTTTCTGTTTTTTGGGGGTGTACTGTTGATGTGGACTGGCCATGTGGGTGGTGGTGGTGGCCATCTTGAGTGCTGGCTGGTACAGGCAGCAACATGTGCTTGGGGTGTAAGGGGGCCATTTTGAGGAGAGGCAGTGTCTGAGGCCTGCACTTATTTTGCCTACTTTTCATCCCTTATGCCCAGGGGTAGTGAGTGTTGCATGTGCCTAGTGTTTCTGAGGGGTGTCTTCTTGAATTTAAACACCATTGAGGCCATGGATGGGCTGGGATTGTGCAGATTTTATTGTTTTTTGTCGTTTTTTTGGGCCTGCTGGTGTGGCCCTTTGCCCAGGGGTGGTGAGTGTTGCATGGGCCTAGTCTTTCTGTGGGGTGTCTTCTTGAATTTAAACACCATTGAGGCCATGGATGGGCTGGGATTGTGCAGATTTTATTGTTTTTTGTCGTTTTTTTGGGCCTGCTGGTGTGGCCCTTTGCCCAGGGGTGGTGAGTGTTGCATGGGCCTAGTCTTTCTGTGGGGTGTCTTCTTGAATTTAAACATAATTGAGGCCATGGATGGGCTGGGATTGTGCTTATTTTATTGTTTTTTGTCGTTTTTGGGGGGCTGCTGGTGTGGCCTTTTGCTTGCCCAGGGGTGGTGGTGGTGCATGGACTGAGTGTGCCTGTGGTGTTGTCTCACTCTTTTTGATGTAAACATCATGGATGGCATTGGATTGTGGTGATTTCTGGCTGTTTTTCTGTTTTTTGGGGGTGTACTGTTGATGTGGACTGGCCATGTGGGTGGTGGTGGTGGCCATCTTGAGTGCTGGCTGGTACAGGCAGCAACATGTGCTTGGGGTGTAAGGGGGCCATTTTGAGGAGAGGCAGTGTGTGAGGCCTGCACTTATTTTGCCTACTTTTCATCCCTTATGCCCAGGGGTAGTGAGTGTTGCATGGGCCTAGTGTTTCTGAGGGGTGTCTTCTTGAATTTAAACACCATTGAGGCCATGGATGGGCTGGGATTGTGCAGATTTTATTGTTTTTTGTCGTTTTTTTGGGCCTGCTGGTGTGGCCCTTTGCCCAGGGGTGGTGAGTGTTGCATGGGCCTAGTCTTTCTGTGGGGTGTCTTCTTGAATTTAAACATAATTGAGGCCATGGATGGGCTGGGATTGTGCTTATTTTATTGTTTTTTGTCGTTTTTGGGGGGCTGCTGGTGTGGCCTTTTGCTTGCCCAGGGGTGGTGGTGGTGCATGGACTGAGTGTGCCTGTGGTGTTGTCTCACTCTTTTTGATGTAAACATCATGGATGGCATTGGATTGTGGTGATTTCTGGCTGTTTTTCTGTTTTTTGGGGGTGTACTGTTGATGTGGACTGGCCATGTGGGTGGTGGTGGTGGCCATCTTGAGTGCTGGCTGGTACAGGCAGCAACATGTGCTTGGGGTGTAAGGGGGCCATTTTGAGGAGAGGCAGTGTCTGAGGCCTGCACTTATTTTGCCTACTTTTCATCCCTTATGCCCAGGGGTAGTGAGTGTTGCATACTTGCATGTCCCTAGTCTTTCTGTGGGGTGTCTTCAATGTAAACATCATGGATGGCATGGGATTGTGCTCATTTTTCTGTGTTTTGTCGATTTTTTGGGGTGTATAACTGAACTGATGTTCCTCTGTCTTCCATTGCTTTTAGGTGCACAAGAAGACTCAATAGAACCACCAGTGCCAGGAAGAAGTCCTGCAGCGGTGTGTGCAGCATAACGTCACGCGACGTCACGTCTGGACACAGAACCCTCTGCAACTCGTGCAACTGCTGCCTGCTGACCTGCTCTGAAGAAGATGGCCCCAAAAAAAGTAACCCGTAGCTCCTCTAGCAAGAAAGGTGCCAGTAAGGAGCAGAAGAAGCAAGTTACCAAGGACACTGGTGTGCCGCCCGCCCCTTTTTTTGTGAGTAAAAAAAAAAGTATGCCTGCAGCAGCTGCAGCGGGATCTGCTGGGGACCAAGCTGGCAGCAGCACCCCCGCTCCATTGGGCTCAGTGCCACCACCACCACCACGCCAACTTAAGTCCAAGCCCTTGAGTGCTGCAGAGGCAGCCAGTATACTTCTTCAATCACCATCGACCAGTGATGTTGGCTCATCGCAAGAAAGCAGCAGCAATGTCCCTCAATCAACACAGGTTGTTGTAGCTCATCTGACGAGTGTTGAACAACCACAGCGGCAACAACAATCACATGTGCAAGTACAAGCCCAAGTACATGTGGAAGGAGAGGCAGCGCAAGGAGATGCGCATGCAGAGGTGCATGGAGGGTCACAACAAGTGCCCACAATAGTTGTTCCTCCCGAAGTAGGGGCACATCAGGAAATCGACAATCAAGGCGAGGTATCATTTGAGGAAGCCACTCCTCCTGATGATCCTTCATTGTCTTCCACAACCCTAGCAAGGAAGAGATCAAGGGTGGTGTCTACATCCTCTTCAAGCACACCTCCTTCTGATGATACGGATCAAACTTGGGAACCAGCACCACAGCCGTCTGAGAGTGAGGCACACCATGATCCAACAAAGGTACTTAAGCGTAAAAGGAAGCTCGTCCAAAGTCTCAGACTTATGGAGTGTGATGAGGCTCAACAAGAAGTGGCGGATACTGCTGCTGATGAAGACTCTGCCAACGACGACCCAGTCATCATAAAGGTCACTGCAGCCCCAGCGGGCATGCAGCAAACAGACATTTTGACCCTAGCCCGAAGAGCTGCTGAGCGTGATGATGATGATGATGATGATGATGTTGTCGATGAGGAGGCAGTGGAAACACCACAATCATTGGAGTTAAGTAGTACACCAACTCGTCCCGCTTCCATATTTCTTTCTGGCAAGAAGAGACCTCCGTCAACCTCGACCTTAATTAGTGGCGGTGAAAGTGCAAAACGTACAAAAGTTGGGCAATCCAGATCCTCCACTTCATCTGGCATTAGCTTCATGACCACCACCACCAGTATCGCCGCCTCCTCCATGTCCCACAGACACTTCAAGTCCCCCGTTTGGGACTTCTTTACTGTTTGTCCAAAAAATCCAAAGTTTGCCATTTGTACCATTTGTAAGCAAGCAGTTAGTCGTGGTAAGCCAGGTACCAACTATGGTACCGGAGGCCAGAGAGGTCATCTTAGGAGACAGCACACTGTCAAATGGTTTGCGCACCTAGATGCGATCAAGAAAGGCCAAATTCAAGGAAACGTTGATGTTTCATCTGATGATGACGAGCAGGAAGAAGACGTGTCAAACACTTCCCTTACACCCAGTACCCCTGTCAGCAGCACACCCAATGTGAGGCACACTAAGAGTGTTGGAGCGAGTGAGACACCAACGCACAAAAGTTCACCAGCGAGCAAAATTGGGTCAACGAAGTCATTATCAGCCCGTAAATGCTTGGTCCAGGGCAACATTAGAACAATGCTTACTTCAGACGTGCCATATGAACGCAACCACCCACTGACGCGTCTGTATAACACTAAGCTGGCTAAAATGCTAGCTGTGGACCTTCTACCTTTTTCTTTTGTAGAAGCGGTAGGTTTTCTTGAATTAGTTGCAACGCTCTGCCCTAAATGGAAGGTTCCGAGCCGGTTCTATTTTGCCAGAGTTGCGGTTCCAGCACTACATGAAGATGTGCTGCAGGCGATTGGGGCAGCTTTGCAGAAGAGTGCTGTTCACACAATACATCTGACAACAGACATGTGGACCAGTGGCCCAGGCGATGATTACATGTGCATCACTGCACACTGGGTCTCTTTTTCAGGTGTTATAGCAAAGCTAAACGCAGGTGTTGACCCGGACCAAGTTTTCAAAGCTGCTCGGAAACATGCAACACTAGCCATGTTTGCCTTGGAGAAAAGTCACACAGCAGAAAACCTTTTGGAAGAGTTTGACAAAAAGGTGTTGTCAATGCTATCCCCCCTAAAACGCAAGATTGGTTATGTTTCCACGGATAATGGCGCCAATGTAGTTAAGGCCATGTCACAGGGTCACCATGTTAGAGTGCCGTGTTTGGCGCACTGTATCAACCTGGTAGTTCAAAAATTCTTGAGTGATAAAGAGAGTCCAGCGTTCGAGGTAATGGCCACCTGCCGCAAAATGTGCAACCATTTCAGCCATTCTTTTAAGGCCCGGAAGCATCTGCGGAGACTGCTACTTCAACGTGGAATGCCAGTGAAAGCACTCATCCAGGAGGTGGCAACACGTTGGAACTCAACCTTCTACATGCTTGAGCGTCTGCATGAGCAGTATACGGTACTCGATCACTATTTCTTGACAGAGGCTACATCTCAGAAGGAGGACCTGCGGATGAGTAAGGCGCAATGGGCCATAGTTAAAAGCCTGACAGACATGCTTCGTCCTTTTGAGTTCTTCACGCGTGCAGTCAGCCAGGAGGACTGTAATTTGGGAAAAGCTATCCCATTGTTGTGCATACTGGAGCACCAACTGATGGCGGTTTCTTCTGAGTTTGAAAAAGATGAAAAAAAAAAAAACCATTTCATTTTGTCTGAGAAATTATTACATCGCCTACGTGGTGATGAACGTCTTAAAAACATCAACTCAGATCAGCATTACATTTGTGCTACTATTCTGGATCCACGCTACAAAAAGGCGCTGGCAGACAACGCATTCTTTCCTTTCGCTGATGCAGATGTTCAAAAGTACAAACATTGGTTAGCCTGGTCAGCCAAGAGGTTTGAAAAAGAACGGCAGGTTATTGAAGGAGAAGCCAGTACATCAGCATCAGCATCAGCAGGCCATCCGCAGTCACAAGAATCCACTTCTGCACCTGTGGCTGGGGCACAAGTGACCTCTCAGCCGTTAAAGACACCGGCAACTGGATCATCTGCACCACACACAATGACAACACTAACAGTGGCTGGGGAGGAGGATTGGCTAAGTTTGATGGGGTATGGTTCTCTAAAAAATGTCACAGGCACAGCAAAAAGTAAGCAAAGTGGAGGAACAGTTGATGACCTTGAGTCGATGGTGCAGGACTATCTGAATGACTCAACAGTGGTCTTTCTTAATGAGGAGCCATTGCAGTATTGGCATGGCAAAAAACAATTGTGGCCACAGCTCTACAACCTGGCTATAAACTATTTGTCTTGCCCACTCGCAAGTGTGTCTTCTGAACGTGTTTTCAGTGCTGCTGGTGGCATTGTAACTGCCAAACGGAGCCGCCTATCGCCCAAAAATGTGGAGCGGCTGACAATGATCAAGATGAATCAGCACCTCATACCACCAGATTACAAAGTGCGAGAAAGCACGCCACATGAAGACGATGAGGACAGCAACGTAGATGAGGGGATTTTTTCTCTGTTCGGTGCCACTGACCTCATCCAGCCTGAATTCGCAGAGTATGATGACGAAATCTTGTTCTTATTCCCTGACACCGAGCCCTGAAAATGAGACAATCAATCAAGAACTTTCTTTTTCGTCCTTATTCACTTTTATTCCTGTGTGCTTTGTGTCTCTCTTTCTTTGTTTTGCACAGTTAATTTAATTCAAACTTTAATCACCTAATCCCAAAAAGAAGACCATCATCAGTACTGTCTTCACTTGTTTGCTTATTGATTTGAAGGTGCCGCAGTCTACATTCCTCAGGTTCACAAGTTCTGAAGAACATGCTCCTCTATCCTCCTCCTCCAGACTGCGATTTCCCTCCAAGCAGAGTGCTGGATTACGCACAATGAAGAAAGACTCAGCACTTGTGGGGGTGTTGTACTTCTTTGCGGGTGAGTTGACGGTTTTGGGCCCATTGCTGTGAAGCTCTAATAATGGACAAAAGTGTTTTGGACCAAATATGAGGTGAAAATTTCTTGCCGTTTTTGCTGACTTGCTTGCCTTTGAGGTGCTCTTTGGCGGGGTTCCGGGGGTTTGTGTGTAATTTTTGGTGTCTGTCGAAGCACTGCTGCGACAGTCTAATCTTGATTGCATTTGCTTTTCAGGAAATCCGTGGTGGAAAACAGGAGTTATGATGATTGATGATGACCTAGCTGCACAGCGCGTTACTTTGGACCGAAGGCCGAGAGATATTGTAAGTATGAGATTTAGCTTTTTCGCTGTTTGGGGGTGTTGTCGGGTGTTTTTTTGCGGGTGGGTTGGCGCCGGCGGGTCTTGCCTGGGGCATTCCTGGGAAGGTCTAATACCGGATACAAGTGTTTTGGACAAAATCCATAAGGAACAGCCTTTTTTTTGCCATTTCTTCAGACATCTTGCTCAATGTAGCATTTTGGGGGGCTTCCTGCTGTTCGTGGGTGGGTTGCGGCCGGGGTCTCTGTCGAAGCACTGCTGCGACAGTCTAATCTTGATTGCATTTGCTTTTCAGGAAATCCGTGGTGGAAAACAGGAGTTATGATGATTGATGATGATGACGACCTAGCTGCACAGCGCCGCGTTTGGACCGAAGGCCGAGAGACATTGTAAGTATGAGATTTAGCTTTTTCGCTGTTTGGTGGTGTTGTGTCGCGTGTTTTTTTGCGGGTGGGTTGGCGCCGGCGGGTCTTGCCTGGGGCTTTCCTGGGAAGGTCTAATACCGGATACAAGTGTTTTGGACAAAATCCATAAGGAACAGCCTTTTTTTTGCCATTTCTTCAGACATCTTGCTCAATGTAGCATTTTGGGGGGCTTCCTGCTGTTCGTGGGTGGGTTGCGGCCGGGGTCTCTGTCGAAGCACTGCTGCGACAGTCTAATCTTGATTGCATTTGCTTTTCAGGAAATCCGTGGTGGAAAACAGGAGTTATGATGATTGATGATGATGACGACCTAGCTGCACAGCGCCGCGTTTGGACCGAAGGCCGAGAGACATTGTAAGTATGAGATTTAGCTTTTTCGCTGTTTGGTGGTGTTGTGTCGCGTGTTTTTTTGCGGGTGGGTTGGCGCCGGCGGGTCTTGCCTGGGGCTTTCCTGGGAAGGTCTAATACCGGATACAAGTGTTTTGGACAAAATCCATAAGGAACAGCCTTTTTTTTGCCATTTCTTCAGACATCTTGCTCAATGTAGCATTTTGGGGGGCTTCCTGCTGTTCGTGGGTGGGTTGCGGCCGGGGTCTCTGTCGAAGCACTGCTGCGACAGTCTAATCTTGATTGCATTTGCTTTTCAGGAAATCCGTGGTGGAAAACAGGAGTTATGATGATTGATGATGATGACGACCTAGCTGCACAGCGCCGCGTTTGGACCGAAGGCCGAGAGACATTGTAAGTATGAGATTTAGCTTTTTCGCTGTTTGGTGGTGTTGTGTCGGGTGTTTTTTTGCGGGTGGGTTGGCGGGTCTTGCCTGGGGCATTCCTGGGAAGGTCTAATACCGGCTAGAAGTTAGTTGGACAAAATCCATAAGGAAACACCAGTTTTGGCACTTTGTAAGTTAGGGTTCGTTAGGGTTAGCCCTAGCAGCAGGATTGCATGTGTTTAGGGGGGTTCTATTGCAACGCGGTTCTGTTGTTGTAGAGCACTGTTGGAGCGATGCTGGCTATGGATACTTTTGCTTGCAGGCAAGTGGTTTGAATACAATCCACGGTCTGTATTTGGGTCTACTGTTACTTTCAAAGTACGTTTTGTAACCATTTTTCTGCTAGGCATCATCAAAGTGTGACTTTTTGAACCACACAGCGTACATACCTTTTATTTATTTATCAGTGGTATTGTAATAGCACTTCCTGTTTTCCGTTCAATAATTACAGGCCGGGTTTCAGTCAACATCCGCCAGGCAGGCAGTGGACAGGGTGTCTCTTCTGTCAGTGGTCACCACCACATTGATGGACGAAGCGTCAGCTGGAATGGAGGAGTGCCGCCAATAAGAGGAATTGTTTGCTGCATGCAACTTACTTACCAATTTCAACAGGACAACTCCAACAACATACGCAATACAGATACAGTATCCATTGTTGTCTTTTATTCTATGAGTGTGACTGCATGTGCTTACCTTTACTTTGTAACCAAAGATTGTCTGTAAACTCTGTATCTTCAATTATTGTTTGTCCATGCTCTGCTTTTTTTTTCTTCTCTCAACAAAACCTACCCAAAAAGAAACCCCCATTCCCATCCATTTTACAAACCCTAACCCTCTTCCCCCGGGCTGTGTTGTTTTGCTTGATGTCTGACTAAAATGACATCAATAATTCCACACACTTGCTGGGGAGGATAAGGTGATAGCAGCAACAGGCTGGTGAAGGAATACGAGGATATCTTCTAGACTTACTCAGCTTCAGTACTATATCTTCTAGTAGTAGTAGCCAATGTCAAATAAATTCAACGCAAGTACTAGTTATACTTGCAATACTTTACCATTTGTTAGGCTACATTATGGCACTGTTCTAGTGTACTGTCACCTGCTATTTTCTCGATCGTACCGTAACCGTTGTAATGCTACAGTAAGGAGTACAAACAAGGTTTCGTTTTCTTTTTTTCCATAGGCATGCAACTGCCACTGTGTCACACCACTAGTAACACCGCAATGAGGAAATGTCACCCGCCCAGGAATGACAACGTTAATCCCCATTTCACCTGGAGCCAGCCCTGGGCCTAGCCCTAATTTCTAACACAAATTACAGGTAAGATAAGCGTTTGGTGGGAGGTAGTATAATGGAGTATTATTTCGGAGTAGACAAGAGTTTGACGGTTGTACTACTAAAGTCCTACGACTGTTCAGGAAAACAAAGTTACTGTTACACCCCCGCCCCCCACCCACCAGACTGAAAAGCAGTAAAAAACAGGTATGGTCAGATAAAGTAGTTGAAAAATATATTTATTTATCCCTAACAAAATAATCTCCCTCACCCACCCTAACCCCAACGATTGTCTCTGAAACGTCCCAAAACGATCCCAACTCCCAAATCCCACCCCCCAAAAGTCTATAAAAAAAGGGCAAGGGACACTCCACTACTGGAGGGTGCTGGTGCTGGTGCATGATGCGGCATGGGCATCATACTCCTTGCGGAGGGTGGCAAGCTCGGAGCGGAGGCCCTTAACCAAGGTCTTATACCTCAGGACCTCCTGCTCCAGGTTGGACATGCGGACTCGGAGGCGGTGTTGGCGTTCCTTGCAGCTCCTGTGGGGGGCAGCTGGTGTTTCCGGTGCTTGGCGGTGGCGGTCGGCTTTCTTAGCCCGGCTCGGTCCCGCTGGTTTAGTCACGGAGGAGGATGCAGTCGAAGATGTTGCCCCGCTCGACTGCGTGTCCTCCTCCTCCTCCAGGGCCACCAGCCGCCGATACTCGGCGACTGTGGCCTCCAGCCTCCGTTGCCGGGCCAATCTAGCCTGCTCCCTCCTTGTTGTTGATTTGGAAGAAGGAGCAACTATATGAAGAAAGAAAGACATAGTCTGTAACCAATGCTCCTTATTAATAACACAAAGTGATTGAGCCGAAAGTTGGGTCACAGAGTACAAGTAGCAAATTGAAAGCACAGTACATAACTATTGAGGACAGTATCTATGTAACCCTCCCACTTCTGCATCCTTGCTCTAACAGTAGTGGTAGTTTAATGAACTAATTCTACGACCACTATGGACTTCCATTACAGTCGACTATGACAGTACACCAGTCTTATTCTTCTTCTTCTCTCTTGTTTAGGGAAATGGGTACGTTATCTTATGCAAGCCGGCAGAATGACATGGACACAGCACAGTGAAGTTGCACCCGAGAAAAAAAGTTGCACACCATGATGATGGAGACAGACTTGCGTTACTGTACCGGTCCAGTACATGCAGGTGGTGAAGCTATTACTTTTCTATTACGGGTGGCACTGAGAATACTCTGTTACAAGGGCTACTGCTTAATTAATTTACCTTTCACCCTACAGTGCAAATGAGTACTAGAAAAGGAAACTGAAGAAGCTAACTAATTTGATTATCTATCACTTCACATGGGACGTATTTAATGACAGATGAGATGACTTTAGGTGCTTTGCTTAATATTGAGTGAACACAGTGATACACCCACACATGAATGACGTACTACAAGTAAACTAAAGTTATTAAGAGAGGTACGGAGTGTCCACCGTAATAACCAGATATATGCTGTGAATGCAAACGCAATACAAAGTACTGCTACTATTCATGGAAGTATTGGACACATTTACAATTTCTTTTCCTTGCCTTCCCTGCACTGGGACGGACGTGCGGGTGCGGTGGTACATGCTCTTCAAGGTAACACTTACTTCACCTGGCGACCATCTACTCTCTCTAGATACACATTTGCTATGTAAGAGTCAGAGAATACCATGCTCCAGGCATCCATTCATTCAAAGTATACGCACACATACAGTTTCTGTTTCACCCACCCAGGCTGCTGTCCTTCCACCCATCCTTGCTTCATCATTGACCCAGCCATGCACCATACCATATTCTTTCCTTCCCAGCCACCTCTGGGTCCAAGCAAACACATATCGTTCTTCTTTGCCAGCCATCATACAAGTTCGCGTCCCACTTACTTACACCCTTCTTTCGCTTTTCGTTCATCCCATCCATCACGTTCGTCTAAGAACTTATTGGGATTCTTCTCACCAAAAACTTCACAGCTAAGTCGAAGTACATTTCGAGGAGGCTACTACCTGGTTGATTTGTAATTGTAATACACCCGTGCAGAAAGCACACTATGCAGTCTTCAATCTCAATAAGTAAGGAATATATAGCTTACCTGTTTCCGCCACCACCGTTTGATCCCCCACAGGAACGGCCACCAGCTCTTCTACCGCCGCATCCTCCCCAGAGGCCTCCGAGTCCAAGTCCAACACATCAGCCACCTCCGCGCTGGCCCCGTCACCAGATGTTACACCTACAAAGTACATTTAAGAAAGTTAGAATACACCACTCACTACTATATAATATTTGGTCTAGGAGAAATGTTAAAAAAACAGAATACAATGTAATAATTTGTGACTGTCTACTCCATAGTAAAAATGTCCCATTTTCCAGGGAAGGCTGTTGTCTTGCTGCACTTTTATGCACAACTGATGAATGCTTGCTTTTGATTTTTAACACGCACCACTTTTTCTCCTAACAGACAGAAGCTTGACTCCTGAGTCCTAAGAACACGACCAGGATCAAGTTCAAAGTAGGTGAGAGTTCGGCTCGACCACAAGAAATGTGTCCAATTAATCGTCAGCACTAACCACTTTTCCGTTTACAGTTAAATAGTTTTATGACAAAGTAGATTTCAATAAATGTGTTTACTTTTAATAAAGCTTTTACACTTAAATAGACTCTGTGGTTTTTGTTCCTCTAGACTAGAGTGGATGAGCTAAAGGTTTTGGAATTTTTGCAAGCATGAGTGCCTCTGACACTTCTTGACTGTGCTGTGACTCCGTACTACTCTCTTGTCCTGCGTACGATAATCTAGAGATCATTGGGGATCTATAATCGGTGACTTCGGGAGCTGAATGACTCTGCCACACTATCTAGTCAGTAAGGAGACAGTGCATAGAGGTATTGCTGAATATAATGGGAGTCCAATGGAATTGCCAAATGTCCAATCTTAGTTAGCTACACAGACAGACTAATAAAAATAGTCTAGTAATACCACAGGGAGTCATCATATTCGAGGCAGGATAAGAATTTATATTCAGTCTACAAGAAGATCAAAGACGATTTAGAAAAAATCGAATGAGGAACGCTAGGAAAAAATAGGTACTGTTTAGTAAAATGTAAACTTACTGGGGCCAGCAAAGGAGCCCTCGCCTGCCCGATCCTGGCCTGCATCCTCAGCACCCTCCTCCTGTGTCCTCTTGCCCTTGGGGGGAGCTGATGTACAACATGAAAGAAAGAAAAACCATAAAACATGGATGAGATTTTTCAACCAAATCAAACATTTCAAAAGAACAATAACAACATATTTTGGAAAAATAGCAAATAGATAGACAACTATTCCACGGGATCTATCTCATGTGGTATACTACGTTATTCGTATTGCCTGATTTGCGGAACGTTGACTTAGAAAGTTCCTATGTAACTCAATAAACAGACTACTAAAGAGGTTTGCCTAGGCCTGGCACTGCAGGCAGTAGTGCACAACACGTGACAGACAAAGTCCATCCTGCTTGCAGATCAGTGAATACTCAAACTATCAATCCACCCGCCACCACCGCCACTATTTCTTCTGATAGCCATGTGACTGTCTAAAGGAAGGACACTGGACTTCAGTCTGTTGGGGCTGATTTATAAGTCCCTTGCGGAAGTTGCGGCTGATTTTCCTCCATTGTTGCGTGCCTTTTCTGACGCAGCGGCAGAACAAAAGACTCGCCATGGTGTTGGTGCGGCGTATATATTAAAAAAAAAACACATATGGGCATATGGGCGATGCATCACGTTGTAAAGCCCTGCGCCATCAGGGGGCGTTCCGGCGCAAGGGAGGGCGTACCTGCGCAGGAACGAATCCTAAAAGTGGCTGAGGGAAATCTACAAGATGTCAATCAGTCATTTTTATGACAATGATGCATGACTCAAACCCTGCGCGCTTGAAGCCGACGTACGGCTTGATGCAGCATTGGGGAGATAGGGTACCCCAGAGCATTGCTGGAGCTGCGCCATCGTTGGCACGCAACTCCAGCAATGCGCTGCCTTTACGGCACAGATGCGTAAGGCTTCTGTGACGTTTTGGGCCAATGGGTGGTGGTGGCATGGCACACAATTACTGCCGCATCCCTGCTACTTTGCAGGGATGCGCCGGTAATTGAAAATATGACCCTTACTGTCTAGCATTACGCAGTTCTTTTCTTTACAGTACACTGATACATAATTTCTCAGGCCAATGAAATGCTTCTGAACACAACATACAAAACAAAGAAGCATAGTAGCAAGCAAGGCTACTGAGAAGGAGAGCAGTGCACCTGAAAATGAAATGCATAGAAGATTTTGAAATATAATTTACCTCAATGTAATCGGCAGCATTATTGCTCTTGGTAAAGAACAAAGATTTGCAAATAACAGAGCCGGATAAAACAGAGTAGTAAATGTACTACTACTACTACTCACCAAGCCCGGGGACCTCTACGCCGAGCGCGTCCAGCAAGTCCCGCTCCCGGTCCATGACATCGGTCCAGCGGTGGGTGGCCTGGTTATACGTGCGCCGGACCCCAGAGATCTTGTACATGGCCCGGCACACCTTCTCCCACCGCTGGCGGCGCTCCCGGATGCCATAGCCGGTCGCGATCTTGCCGCCTCCCAGGATCGTCTTGGGGAGGCGGCGCTGGACATGGAAGATCAGTGCCGCCACTTCCTCCGCGCTAAAGATCTCCCTCGGGACCACTTGCTCCCCCCTTAAACGCCCGCACGGGAGCCGGGCACGGGGTGCGGGACCCTTCCCCTTCTCAGGGTGCTTCCCGGCTCCCTTTACCATGGTCTGGGCAGAAATAAACTTAAATGATAAAGAAGAAATAGAATAGTGAAGAAGAAAATAAAAGAGTTTAAAAAAGTAGTTTAAAAGTAACTAAAAGCTGCAGAAAACACAAAAATATAGAGCTAGAAAAATAGAGGGTTAGATAATAAGTAAAATTAGATCAAAAAAACTTCAAACAAGCAAAGGATGGCAGAGATTGAGAGAGGATAGAGAAAGCATGCCCAGAACCATAGCAATGAATGAGAAACAAGATGGCCGCGCCCGTTCACGACCGCGTGGGTAAGTTCGCGCGAGATTTTCCTTGCGAGTACGCGCGAACTTGTACTCGCGAGCAGCACACTTTGCGAGATTACACATAGCGGGCGGAAACGGAATTACGTCACGCCAACAAGATGGCCGCGCCCGTGTACGACCGATAGGGTAACTTGGCAAACGAATAGCTAGAAGCGCCTCGCGAACACGCGCAAGATCACGCGAACATACACGTCGCAACAAAAACAATTTTGTATTCGCACGTATTCGCGGCTTCCGAAATCGATCTCGCACGGATTCGCGCCCCAAATAACGCGCGAAATTGCAAAAAAAACGATTTTAGCTAAAATGAAAGCAATGAGCAGGTGCAAAAGTTCAAACTTAACATTAGTAACATTCAAGGTAGTGCTTCCTGATGGGCCCCTCCAGAGTTTGCAACAATTCTATGACCCTGCTATGACCCAAACAGCAGGCTCATAGAATAGCACCATAAAGGTCCTGTAAAAAAAAAAAATCACTGCAACAAATAGCAAATTACAGATAAGGAAGGAAGCAGGTGCCAGCCAGACTGGAACTTTCAAAATTACTGACACATTAATGAAACACAAATTAATTGATGGCAGTTGAAGAAGGGCAGGTGTGCTAGCTTTTTTCAACCACCATAATCTACAGTAATAAATAAACCTAATAGGTGCCTGTGAGGATGTACTAGAGGGTGGCATGGGTGTCCCAGAGGGTGGCAGTGGTGAAACAGAGGGTGCTGTGAACCTGTGATGATAAACCAGACGTAGAAACAACATAGTCGCGGCCGTTGCAAGCCGAAAAGTAAGTTCGCAATTGCGAACTTGTCCCAAAATCGGCGCGAACACGCGCCAACACAAAAAACGGAAAAATCCGCAAGTCCGCTAGAGTTCGCGGATCTTCGCGGATTGCGAATCCGTAAATACGCAAGTTCGCGGATTGCCAATCCGCAAAATCCGCCCATGCTTAGTTACAGGGTGATGTTTGATATGTGCCACTTGACTAATAAAATCTGTTTTAAAAAAATAATAATTATAGTGATATCTCTGGCCGTGGATATTTCGAAATGAATCGCAAATACACTTGCCAATAAGAATGCTCTGATTAGCTGGACGCAACCCGAACAGAAAGTTGCAGCCACCCTTTTATCCATCTGGAACGGTTCCCAGGGCTGAACATTTGCGTGAAAGCCCACATATTTGGTCAGGGTGGAGATTCTCTGACCCCATGGTTGAGAAATGGGAGCCCTGGTGACACAAGTTATGTGTCCAAAATGTATTTATTTAATCGCACCCGATAGTTGCGATGATGCCGCGACCACCAGCGCAGCCCCCGTGTATCATTGCGGAGACATCAAGACTATCAACGTTGCCACGAATATTGGTGGATATATAAAAAAATATCTGTGAATCATTAATATGCAGTTACAGAGATATAGAGATTTTGATAAATGTTTTTATAGATTTATTTATATAGTGAGTTATCTACTGTGATGGTTAGAATGATTCATGTAGTTTTTTAATGACGTGATGACTATTGAATTCCTTCTTTTGCTTTCTGCTTTTACGACACAACCACAGGGATCATGATTACCGACGTCATTAGAATATCCTGCCTCACCTGGATAATGAAATAAAAAGTTTGTGAGATGATTGTTCTAGAGATACACAGAGTTTGAAATGTACAGTAATAAACCCCTTCTGTGTAAAATACTGTAATATGTGTGTGCATATATGTGTTTTCACTTTAGGGAACTGGCACGATCACTGTGGTTAACGACCTCATCGCAACGTCCAAATAACCGCAAAAACTGAAAATCGGTCTTAAAGATGGATTTTAAAGAAACATAGTACAAAAACATGAGTTTAAACATCTTTGAAAGAAGTATGTATTTAATAATATGTGTAGTGCAATGTTCAGAATGGATTGACATATTATTATTGGATGTGTTGGTGGTCATTGAATGTCTGCTTTTCTGTTTTCGCAACGTGTCTGCGTGGATCGCGACGTTGTCGCGAAGATCCCAAAAAACGAAAGGAAAAAAAAAACCTTTAGGAAAAAACTTCACAATATTTCAGGTACTAGGGTGCTATACGCAAGACTACATGCAGAGTTCCATATTACTTAGAAACACCCTGTTGACGTGGTTGCAAATACAAAAAAATTGAAGAAAAGAAACCCAAAATGTATTAATCCATTGAAGAAAATAGGAGCTTATAAAAAATACCTCTCTTAGAGCCATTTTAGATGGAAAATACTATTTAAAAACCTTAAAAATGTAATAAAAAAATCATAGGTTACATGGACCTTATATTTTGGAAATAGCATTTGAAAAAAATTAGAAATTGACTGAAAAAAAACAATGGTTGCAGGGACTTGATAGTAAAGATTTAGCATTTAAAAAACCTTAGAAATTCACTGAAAAAAACAAAGGTTACAGGGGCATTATAGTTAGGAAATAGAATTTTTTTTAAACTTAGTGAAAAAACTCAAGGTTACAGGGACATTAAAGTTAGGCTGACATTTCACTCATACAAAACCAGAGAAATTCAGCAGTCATAGTTAGCTGAACTAACTATAACTCTCACCCCAGCAATGCACTGCTTATGACCTCACATATTACATCACTCATGACATACTCAGTGACATCACTGATGACATCATCCTGTCACTTTGAGTGTTTTTAAAATATTTATGAGTGTTAAATATATATAACAAGGTGTATTGATGAATCAGTGGCTGTATGAGTACCTGTACGGATGATTCGGTGGGTGCATGACTGACTGTAGAAATGAGTGATTAGGTGTCTCATTGAATGTATAAGTGAGTGACTAGGTTTTGAAAATGTCGTATCAGACAAATCTTCATGAAAATTTCAAAAAAACGTCCCCTTTTTGGTTCAGCTGCTGTGTTGAAAGTTTGGGGGTTATCCATCAAGCGAGGGCTGGAAACAAAGGGGGGAGCCCACATGTTTTCCACATGGTGTGTCAATGGTGATTTGAACACGACTACAGTCCAAATAGCTGAATGGAACTACACCAAATTTAGCAGAAAGTTAGATGTTGGTCCAGAAAGTGTGCTTTTTGACATTTGGTATAAATCCATTGAGTAGTTTCATAGATATTTAAGTTTTAAAAATATGGATATCTAGGGACAGGAGTCCTTGCAGTGGACTTGCGGATCCTACTGAAATTTGATTGGCTGCCAACACTTCAACCAGGAAGTGTTGACAGCCACCTTTGGATTTGGCTCGAAGCTGACTCCCACAAAAAAGAGAAAACAAAGAAAAGGGGCCAGGGTAGGTGCACCTTGAGCTCCTGGGCATGGTGCAGGGGTCTCCCAGGGACCCCACCAAGTCAAACAAGTCTCAGAATAACCTTCAGAAGGATCTGCAAATTTCTCTGAAGTTTAAAACTCAGTCTCTCATGCTTATACTTTACCTGCCCCTGGGTGGGCCAGGTCCTGGGGGCCGGAAAAGGAGTGTGGCACATGGGACCCCACATCCAGGGCTAATAGTAGCACCGGGGACCACCACCTTCCTGGGGCTTTAATACAAGTGTGGGGCAGCGCATACCCCCTGCAGCCCTGAGGACCACTTCCTCCCCAGGGTTTTAATTTAATACAGAGCAGGGCTGCATAGAGCCCCTCGCAGCCCCCTATATCCCTGGGGCTATTTAATAAATTCATGTGGAGGAGGCCATATAGCCTTCCTGGCAGCCCTGGGAACCACCACCTCCCTGGAGCTTACAGTGCGGGGTGCCGCGGGGAGCCGTGCGGATCCCCCGTGGCCTTGGGAACTGCCAGATCCCCATGGAAAATAATATTAAAAGATTTGGTGGGCCTACATGCCCCCCTCAGCTCTGAGGACCACCACCTCCCTGGGGCTCAAGTAAACATTGGAGGGGGGCCACATGGCCCTCCTCCTGGAGCCATACATGACCCAGGGGGCCACCACCCCCAGGGCCGGTTCCTGCAATGTCCTGGGGTGCCCACACCCTGGACATTGCAGTTTTCTGTGGCTTGACAGAAGCTTCCCATCAAGCCACAGCAAACGATCCACTTTCAACAAGCGAGAGCTCACAAATGCTCTCACTTGCTGAAAGGGATGCATTGTCTATTTCATTGAGCGCAGGGAAATAGACGAATTGCTTTGAGATCCAGGGAGCTGCACGTTTAGCAGTTCCCTGTGTCTCAAAGGAGGTGGAGAGCCAGCAGGGACCACGGAGGCTTTGAGGCTGATACTGCAGTCCCCAACAGAGAGGCCAGGAGAAGGAGGGCCATGCAGCACCTCTTCCGTAACAAAAACAAAACACGACTGGCAAGTTGCCAGAGGCCCGGCCCCGTTTATGCACAACCGCAAATGCACCTCTTGGAACCCTACCGGTTGGGGGGTGAAGTCCCCCTGGATGCTAAAGGTCCTTCTGTTACCTCCTGTAAGTCCCAGACAGAGGGATTGCAGAGAGATCTTTGGAGGTCACGCTCCTTTCTCCACTACTCTGCAAACACACCTCCTGGCGCACCCCTGGCTGTGGAATAAAGTCCACTTTACTTCTGATGGTTTTTGAGGGCCAACTACCCCTCCTGTTACCTCCAGTAGGTCCCACACAGTGGGATTGCTGAGAGGTTGTTGGTTGTCACGGCCCCTTTCTCCACCACTCTGCAATTTCACCTCCTGGTGCACTACAAGTTTGGGGATGAAGTCCCCTTGGCTGCTGAAGCTCTTTGGGGCTGAACAACTCCTCCTGTTACCTCCAGCAACTCCCACACAGTGAAATTGCTAAGAGGTCTTCGGAGGCCCCTTTTCATAACCAGTCTGCCAACGTGCCTACTGGTGCACAACTGGTTAGGGTTCAAGTCCTCTTGGATGCTGAGGGACTTTGGGGGCAAAGAAGGCTTTCGGTTACCTCCAGTCAGTCCTACACAGAGGGTTTCCTATGAGCTGGTCGGAGCCCCTCCACCTCTTCTCCACCACTCTGCAAACGCGGCTACTACTTAAAAAACCTTAGAAATTCACTGAAAAGGCCAAAGGTTACAGGGACTTTTTAGTTAGGAAATGGAATGAGAAAATCATTAGACAGTCACTCGGAAAAATCAAGGGTTTCAGGGATGTTACAATGAGGCTCAGGTTTTACTCATACAAAACCAGTGAAATTCAGCAGTTATAGTTGGCTGAGCTAACTATAACTTGTACCCCTGCAGTCCACAGCTTCTGACCTCACATATTATATCACTCATGACATGGTCAGTGACATCACTGATGACATCTGAAATGACATCCCTGATGACATAATACACAGAATCACAGGTGCATCCGCTAACACTCCAATAGAACCTTTCTTACACCCACTATCACACAACCATTCACAAACCCATTCACAGACCCATACTAGTACTTACACACTCACTCCCTGATTCATAGATCTACACACACATACACTCACTCAACCATGTAGCCACTCATACCCCCACTCACTCACTAATACAGCTACTGACATATCCACTAATACACCCATACAGCCACTCACACACTGATTTAGTCACCCACAGAGCTATTCACTTACCTACTCAAGCACCCATTCAGTCAATCACATAGCCATTTACTCACCTATACAAATACACACACACACACAGTCACTTACTCATACAAATACTAACGCATACTCTCTCACCTATACAGTCACTCACATACCCCATCACTTACCTATACTGCCTTTTACATACCCATTTACTTATCCATATACCACTAACACTACCACTCATATACACAGCCATACACACACTCATTCACCTAGACAGCCCCTCACACACACACTCACTAACCCATGCAGCCACTGACTCACCCACTCACTCAGCCATACAGGCAGTCACACACACATCTCCGTCGTAAGCTCTACTCTGGACTCCATTCAAAACTGGATGTCAACACATCAACTGATTCTGAATCCCCCAAAACTGAATTCCTCCTCCTCTCCTCCTCACTTTCTCTTCCCCCGGTTCAATCATGGATGGATCAGATTAATATACTTAACAATAAACCCATCATTGTTGACAGCGCAAAATCCCTGGGTGTCATACTCGACAAAAAACTCAATCTAATCTCCCACATCAACTCCATTGCAAAGTCTGCTCGATACCAACTTCGCTGCCTTTGGGGAATTCGTCGCTACTTCCCGGAGCAAGACCTTAAAACTCTGGTCCAATCGCTGGTCCTCTCCAGACTGGACTACTGCAAATCTGTTCTCACTGGCCTCCCCAAATCCCACCTGGCCCCCCTTAAATATCTTCTACATTCAGCAGCTTGCTTCATTTATGGGGCCAAAAGAAGCGACCACATCACACCCATGCTATCCACCCTCCGCTGGCTTCCCATCGAGGCTAGATCTATCTACAAGACTGCCTGTATCACCCACAAAGCCTTGCACGCCTCCTCTCCTCGCTACTAGGCAAATAAACTGAAGCTCTCTGGAGGGTCTAGAACATCAAGAAGTAATGCAAAAAATTTACTGCTGGAACCTCCCACTTTCAAGAAGGAAAGATCGATGGCCCAATCGTTTTCAGGCAATGCAGTGAGAATCTGGTACTCACTTCCACCGCAGCTCCGGACCACCACCTCCTCCCAGGCCGTCAAAACTGACCTCAAAGTTCGTCTCCTTTAGAGACACTTCCAAATTTAATTCACACCCTCTCTATTATCTGAAGGAAGACCTTCCATTATAGTGAATATTTTTCACCATGACCTTGGAAGTGCCTTCCCATTGTGTTCTGCCATTTATTGCAGCATTATCCTTCTACCTGTGTTTTGTACTCTTTTGTAACATGCACACGCCACTTTTCTCTTGTATAACACTGTTTGCTACCTCTTACATTTTGTTTGCTGTTGATACTTGCACAAGAGCCACCATTACCTACGTAACGTTTGTTCTTGAGTATCTGCCATATATTGCAGTACTATGCCTCTACTTGTACTTTGTACGCTTATGTAACCTGCACACATGTCACTTTTTCCTCCTGTAATGCACCGTTTGCTACCTCTTGTATTCTGTTTGCTCACAATTGTCGCTTTTGCCTCATGTAATTTAATGTTTGCTTTTGTGATTTGTTCACTTGTAATGTTTTCCTCATTTATCAGTTCTGTTCCTAATGTGAAGCGCTCTGACACCTGTGGGTAAAGTCCGCGCTATATAAAAACGCATAAAATAAATTACAAAAAACGCACACCCTCATCTAGCCACACAGACACTCAGTTACCTAAACAGGTACTCGGTCAACCAGCCACTCACTTATATAGTCACTTAGACACCAACTGAGAGACTGATGCAAACATTCACACAACCAGTCACTCACCCATACATTCACTGAGACACCTAATCACTCACTGATTCAATCAGTTGCACACCCACTGAATTATACATACAGGCACTCATACACCCACTAATTCACCAATACACCATGATATATATTTAACACTCATGAACTTTTTTTAAACTCTCACAGTCACTGGATGATGTCATCAGTGATGTCATTTGTGATGTCATCAAACAAGTGGAGTTCCATCAGGAGGAGGCTCCTGCTTGGATGGAAAGGTCCTGCTGTCTTGTTTTTTCTTTTTTACACTTGTTAGTCTGCAGTCTGATGGTGTCCTGGTCGCAGGTGTGTTGAGAAGCACAAAAGATGGTGAACTTGTCTGTAACATAAGTAGGGGTGCTGATCACGATAGCCTTGTAAATGATGCAGGGTTTGAAGAGGGTGCAGGCTGGGAAAGGGAGTAAGTGGAGTTCCATCATGAGTGGGTTACATATAGGGGTGGTTGGTGAACTCCTCTACGTTGGGGGAGCTTGTGAAGTTTGTTTTAATCTGTGCTCCGCTTGGAATGCGGAGTTCGATAAAAAACTCTGCCTCCCGCATAGTGTAGCAGTTTACCTGCTCCAGCCCGCCCTACAAACAAGCATTTACAATGCATAGGTCTCGGCATTGTTAAAGTTAGAGCTATTGGCATTGCTCATGACATTATTTTTATTTATGTTTTGATTTTTAAAACATAAATAAATGGCATTGTCATTTACAATGCCAATAGCTTAATCACTTGCAAATACGAGACCTATTGCATTTGCACCCACACAGAGCCACACACACACAAAGCCACACACATACAGAGCCACCCACACAGAGTCATTCACATAGAGCCACCTGCACACACACAGAGCCACAGACACACACAGAGCCACACACAGACACACACACACACACACAGACAGACAGACACACATACAGACAGACAGAGCCACACACACACACAGACAGAGCCACACACACACACACACACACACACACACAGACAGAGCCACACACACAGACAGACAGACAGAGCCCCCCACACACAGAGAGAGCCACACACACACAGAGAGACCCCCCACACACAGAGCCCCCCACACACACACAGAGCCCCCCCCACACACACAGAGCCCCACACACACACAGAGCCCCCCCACACACAGAGCCCCACACACAAACAGAGCCCCACACATACACACACAGAGCCCCCACACACACACAGAGCCCCCCACACACACACAGAGCCCCCCACACACAGAGAGCCCCCCCACACACACAGAGCCCCCCACACACCGAGCCCCCCACACACACAGAGAGCCCCACACACACACATAGAGCCCCCACACAAACAGAGAGCCCCACACACACAGAGAGCCCCCCACACACACAGAGCCCCCCACACACACAGAGCCCCATACAGAGAGCCCCCCACACAGAGCCACACACACAGAGCCACACACACAGAGCCACACACACACACACAGAGCCACACACACACACAGAGCCACACACACACACACACAGCCCACACACACACAGAGAGCCCCCCCCACACACACAGAGCCCCCCACATACAGAGCCCCCCCACACACACACACAGAGCCCCACACACACACATAGAGCCCCACACACAGAGAGCCCCACACACACACAGAGAGCCCCACATGCACACAGAGAGCCCCCCCACACACACACACACACAGAGCCCCACTCACACACAGAGCCCCACACACACACAGAGAGAGCCCCCCCACACACACAGAGAGCCCCACACACACACAGAGCCACACACATGCACAGAGCCACGCACAGGGAACAGAGGCCAGAAAAAACGCTCACAACAAGGGAACAGGGGGCAGAAAAGCAAGCACAACGAGGGAACAGGGGGGGCAGAAAAGCAAGCACAACGAGGGAACGGGGGCAGAAAAGCAAGCACAACGAGGGAACAGGGGGGTGGCAGAAAAGCAAGCACAACGAGGGAACAGGGAGGGGCAGAAAAGCAAGCACAACGAGGGGACAGGGGGGGCAGAAAAACAATCACAATGAGGGGACAGAGGCAAAAAGAGGCAAGAAAACGGGCACATTCAGGGAACAGAGGCAAGAAAAGCGAGCACTCACCGGCTGGGGCGGAGGACTCGGCAGCTTCTCTACTTCTTCCGGCGGCGGTCCAAGCCCTTCATGAAGTGAATACCAGCTTTCTGTGCATCGCACACCCTTCATGAAGTGAATACTGGCTTTCCCTGCATCACTCTCCTTCCCTGATCAAAATATCAGCTTTCTTTGCATCACGCTCCGTTTATGAAGTTAATATCAGTGTGCCTCCAGTCTGCCCCTTTCAATGCCTGAACAACCTTAGCATTGCCTCAGAGAATTCACCCAGTTCAGCAGTTGCTGACTTTAGTGGTGAGAAACCTCGGCTTGCCACACCCTCCTGGCTAGGAGATTCATTTTCATCCTCTATAGGCAGAACTGCAACTGATGCATGCAACAGGAAGGTTCCTGCATTTCTGTCAGTGCCGCCCATCCCCCACTCGCCTCTTCCAGCACCTTTTTAGTTTTCCTTTCTTTCTAGGGGCCCCACCTTGATGCCCCCATCAGTCCTCTTCTTGATCTCACATTGAGCATGTGGGACCAGGTGCCTTGGACTGGGACTCCGGGTGCACACCCCCCCTCCGATGATGACGATGCAGGATAGCCCCCTCCGGTAAGCAGAGGGATAGCTTCTCCGGGAGGTGGGCGAGTGACACGGCGCTCCCGGTGAAGGCGGCTGTGGACTTAGCAAAACCAGAGGGTGTGCAGGAGCGGCACGTTGGCAGCCAGGGTGTGCATCTACTTTGCCGCCCCCACTGCGGTTGACCAGAGTTGAAATACTTGCAGCTCACTGGGTGAGGTCTGCGGCTGCAGACTGACATGATGGGAGGAGAGGGCCCAAGCCACTCTCTATGGACTCAGTGGCAGGCGTGTGGGTGTGGAGTCGGTGCCCGGGAAGCGCATCGGCGCTGCTGCCTTTGTTGGGCGCTTAGGAAATCGGGCACCCAGGACTGGAGCTCGGGTCCATATCCCACCTGTTAATGAAGAGGCAGGATAGCCACCCCCGGTAAGCAGTGAAATGGCTGCTCCTGGGGTGGGCAGACGACTCTACGGTCCCGGAGGAGTCTGCCGTGGGCCAGGCGAACTCAGTCGTTGCCCAGGAGTGGCCTTGGGGCCTTGAAAGGTGGTGGAACTGTCCTTTATTTCTAGTGTTCGATGTGAGGATTCTCCGCAGCTGGCCGGGGGTGACAATTAATTATACTCTGAGACAGGCCCCCCTCCCGGGTAATTCTTCATGGTGAAATGCACTTAGCAGACATGGTGGGAAAGACCGCCTGCCCACCTGTAAAATACCCACACCCAAGTATTGCTGCATCAGCCACATTACTTACGGCTGAATAGAGGACTTGGTTCTGAGCTAGGGCCCGGTAACCCCCAACCGGCAGGAACTTAAGTAAGCACCCTGGGAATCCCAGGGACTAGTAAATACCCCTCGCACCCCCATTTGCCTCTGGAGACCAATACCACGTGTACCTGCCGGTCTTGACCGAATCGGTGGAAGGTAAACTCCTCCCTGGGTGCTCTGCTAAGTTTGTAACATTCATACACCCCCAAGGAGAATAATGGCAATAAGTGGTGTCTGAGTGGGACGATACCCCAGAACAATGAGACATAATACAGTGCTCACAACCCAATAACAATTGACTGCCCTTCTCTTCATTCCCCCCTCTCTTCTCCTCGTTCCATGTTCGGAAACAGCTTTTCTTTTCTCCTGCTCACACGGCTCCCATTCCCAGGCGAGCGGAGCCAGGGGGCGGCCGCAACCACCGGGCCCCGGCACACACAAACACACGCACAACCACCACGCCGACGAAATTCTGGATCTCCTGGCACAAAACGACTACCCATTCCCGGATCATTAGTTTGGAGGGCGGACAGCCGCAGGCCCGCAATTACGCAGATACACGCTTGTCGAGGGAAGCTGTGGCGCGCAAACGATGGCCTCTCACACGCAGAGGTAGGCCTGGGCTTTTTGCGATGGAAGTGTTTGTCAGCTTGTGTCTCTTACGGCGGAGGAGCTGAGGCTGCATCAGAGGCTGATTGTGGTGAATCACAGGGATTAAACAAGCAAAATGGTGGCAGCAGCTGCAGATAAGTCCCGTCCTTTTCAGACTGGGGGGGCGTGTTTTTTAGGTTTGAGTGACTGAAGACGTCACAGAGAGAAAGAACCTAAACAACACACCCCCGAGTACCAAAAATACGGGGCTTAAATGGAGTGACGCCCCTCTCTTCCAATGGCTGGCCAGCATTTACCAGGCCAGCCAATGGAGTAGAGGGGCGGGCTTAAGCCCCCATACTGTAAAACATAAAATCTCGGCTGCGCGACACTGCTGTACGCTAGGCCGAGACCTAAAAAGCATCTACTGGTGTATGTGACAGTGCTGAGGCTGCAATCAGTAAGAAAGCAAGCACAACTGTCCTGTAAAATAAGACCTAGTGAGCCCAGCTATAAGAACAGAGAATGATTACAAAATATTCATTTGAAATGTGAAAAAATCAGAAGAAGAGGTGTTCTCCATGAATACAAACTCGGACAGAGATCGACCTACACACACAGAGGGCGGTAAGGAGGATGCATACCTGAGACGGCTCACTGAGGAGAACCTCGGGGTGGCGGATCCTGGAGGTGGCCAAGGTATCCCACACTACCTGCCTTCAGCAGCCGTCAACTGAGAAGTTCCTGTGCATGCGCTCCTGAAGGGTCACCTGAGTAAGGGGCCATGAGGAAACCCAGCTGCGGGTGCAAGGGGGAGATCCCCTGGGCAGCGGCGGCCGGCAGTGGGAGTAAAAGCAGGGTGGTGACGTGGGAAGGGGGAAGGGCAGGGTGGGGGGTTGTAATGTATGGATTACGGAGTTTTAAAGGTAAGTAAACATTTAAAAAAATAAAACAAATTTCGTTGCACGCACTGCATCGCATTTTGGGATGCAGTGTACTCAACGAAATTCATCTTATTAAATGTTTACTTACCTGTAAAACTCCGTAATCCATACATTACTACCCCCCACCCTGCCCCTCCCCCTCTCCACGTCACCGCCCCGCATTTACTCCCACTGCCGGCCGTGGCTGCCCCTGGGCTGCACACCGATCCAAAGCCTTGCACACACACCCGCTGCGCCCCCTGCCTGATACCAACAACCACACTACTTCTGCCTGGGAGCGCAACCTGAGGCTGGAGAGCTCCAAGCACCTCCAATCCAAAGTTCGGGGACGAGATGCAGCCCTCGCTGGGGAGGGACAAAGGTGTACCGCCTCGCTATCAGTGCCCCATCTACATCCGCTCACTGCCAACAACCCCGGGTCATCGCCAGATGCCCTGGTGTGACAGATGCGCAGTTAGTCGCTGGCCGCTGGGTTGATCGCCCATCTCACCAGGTGGCGCTTGAATTACCAACACTTTGTTCATGAATTCCACATCTGTTGTCTTCCGAACTCCTCCTCCTATTCTCGGATCTCCTTGGGGCTGGTCCCCCAACATTCCTTCCAACCGTCCACTTTCCTCCGGAGGCTGCTCACTGATTTGTTCGGCTGTGCCCCTCCTGCCCTCATGGTGGCTCCCTGTCACTGCTGCTGCAGTGGTGGCGGCTCCCCCACTTCGGGCACTGCTGCGGATACAGTGGGTGGGGTCCAGCTAGGGTGACCAACCGTGCGTAATTTCGGCCGTCTATCCGTTGTCCGTGAAGGTTTCTTTAACGGACGCTATTTGTCCGTAATTTTAACAGCTGTTTGGTGACAGCCAATGATGTGCCTTTAACGTTTGCTGTGGAGACCAAACAAAGCGATATAGGATTGGCTTTAAAGCCATCAGCCAATCCTAGAGCTCGCTTGTACCCTGCAGGTGTGCTGTTCTCATTGGCCCTGATTCAAGGCCAATGAGAACAGCTTTTGGGTACCCAGCCACGGCACTTCTGGACGTGTAGGGCACGTTTTCAGCCTTTTCCCTTTTACATTTTCCGGGACCCTCATTCGACCCCTGACCTGTAGACTCAGTAAAACGCGTCCTAAACGGACCAGGCCTCAAGGTGCAATTGGCTGGATTGGAGGCTGGGGAACTATTAATGTTAGAATCCGAGCCTATTGCATTTTTGGAGGTTTTCTGCGGTTCTGGCTTTTCTTCAGGAGATCCTTAGCGCAGGACACATTAAGCAGATTAAATGACAGATAAAATATGGTCTCTGTGCGGTGGTGTAACACGAGAGCACTGGGCCGCAGTGCAAGCAATAATAATGTCACACCGCTGTCTGTTTGCACAGTAAAAGGCAACAGTAATTGGTGTGCAATGGACTCTGTATATTGTCATCTTAATGATTGTCGGGGCCCTGTGCATGACATGTTTAGGCGCCCCCTGTTCGGAACATTTGTGAATTTTACTAACGATTTTCTGAAAATTGAAGCTTACATAACGCACAAAAATATTAAACTATGTTAAAGTTTTAGAAACTGAATCATGCAGAAACAGCCCAACAAGCCTTAAAACTACATTGGAGAGGGGGGTACGTTTAAATGAATAGACATAGACAATATAGAAATAGGTCATCTTCCAAGGGGAGGGAGGGGGCCTTATAGCTTGGGGTCTTTGGAAATTGCACATTTAGCCCTTGCATTAAAACATCTCTGCTCTGTTTATGTTTGCAAATGGCAAACTTATTTTAAACAATGAGGCGTAGCTTTCGTGTAACTGTGTACCACTAAAACAGGACAAAAACGTTATACGTGGTTGCTGCAAAGCCTCTGGAAGAACGCCAAACTCTAAACTATGAGCATTAGTGGCGCCCAGGGCGACAATCTTTGTTGGTGCCCCTTCCATGACCATCTTTATGTACTCCCTGACTACCACCCACCATGGTATCCCTCATCTCTCCTTAGCCCCTCTCTTACATGTTTTTAATTTATAGCTCATATAGCTAGTCATGTATATACACTGTACAAGGATTGGCCAACAGAAGGTCGAGCCGCGCTTAGGCGCCAGGGCTTGGGATCACTTTTTAGTATATTTCACTGCTTTGGCAGGTCTTCGGAAGCACTACTATGGCGGTTGCGTTGCTCCTACCCCACCGCCTACATAGAGAAGTCTGCTGTGCAACTGGCACCCATACCTTTGCCTCAGGACTCCTTATGGCTCTCCACCTCGTCTTTCACCGGTCAAGAACGAAGTAAGCATCTGAGGCGGACTTCGGCGTGTACTGAAGGCGGCTAGCAGCCTGAGCCTGGTTGGAACTTTAGGAGTCCCTCAGTCCATTGTGACCGATTAAGGGGTCGTGTTTTTTGCCCGCAAGTTACTGAACTCAACCTGACCGCTCAATTTCTGCATTAATCGACATCCGGAGAAGAAGCTCGCTCTTTTAGATTGAGGGTGAAGGGTGTATCCGTCCCAGGGCCTATCCTAGAACTTAACTTAGGAACTATAACAAGGGTGAAATTCTTGATGGGCCTCTTCTGTATGCAACTCTGCAGATAAAGACTCAGCTCATAATTAATATGAAAAGGTGGGTGAGTGAGTGAAAAGATGGGTGGACGGCTGGATGGATTAGTGAATGGGTGAATGGATGAATGAAAGGGTGAATGGATAATGAGGAAAAGGATGGATGGATGAGTGAAAGGGTGGATAATGGGCGAGTGAATGGGTGGATAGATGAGTGAAAGGATGGATGAGTGATAGGGTCAATGGATGGATTCATGAGTGGATGAGTATAAGGATGGGTGGATGGATGGAAGGAAGGATGGCTAAGTGAAAGGGTCAATGGAGAGAAAAAGGAAGGATGGATGGATGACTGAAAAGGTGAATGGGTGGAAAGATGAATAAGTGAAAGGATGGCTGGATGGGTGAAAGGGTAAATGTCTGAAAGGATGAGTGGATGGATGGGTGGAAGACTGGATGGATGAGTGAAAGTGTGGCTGGAGGGATGTATGGAAGGGAGGATACATGATTTATAGGTTTTCAAATGGATGAATATGTTTGGATATAGATGGGATTACTTATATACTATAGTGTGACCTCCTCTGATGTGTCTGTAAAACGTACCTTTTGTCCCAAAGTTTTGTCCCGAATTTTGACCTCCTGTCCTGAATTTTTGTCCTGAATTTTGACCCTTTGTCCTGAATTGTTACACTCACTGTCCTGAATTTGCACCCATGCCAGTTGGTCACCCTAGGTCCAGCCCCCTGGGGACCCCCAAAGTCCGGCAGTATTCGCAAGATGTTGTGTTTGATGGCAGAATTGCTACTGCTTCTTCGACTCCTGTTGCTTACTCGACATAGCACGGTGCTCAGGGGCATCCCCGGCAGCAGCACCAACCACAGTACTCAGATGAGTCTCGCTCAGCATCAAAGCAGTGTCATAGTCCTATTAATGGTGCATGCACAACCTGCGTGCATGTGAAAGTACGGGCTGCGTAGGTGCAGGGGACACTTGCTGCAAGCATGCAGTGCAGAGAATAAGTTGTGTATTGTATTGCAGCATTTACATAGTGCTCAAACAAGTGCCACAAGGGCGCAACTTCCTTTGCTATGCATGTATATGGTGGATGCAGCTCCTCAGTGGCGCAGCCAACAAAACCCTTTGTTTTCAGACCCCTCTATTGCTTGAGCACTCACCCAGGGTCGTACTGCTTGGAACAGGAGGGAGGCAGGCCCTAGTGTCTTGCGGCCCGGGAAGCAGAGATCAAGCTGCAGCTGATTAGTTGCTGCCAATGTTGTTGTATATTACACATATTTATCATGTAGCCTGCTATCTTCACAAAACAGCTCTTGTTCACATCGATTATAAGTGCGTCACACAGCATAGTGTGGCAATTGCCAACTGTGTGTTCGGTACGTGCCAAAAACAATAAAGTATTCCGAAGCAGCCACCTTCATCACTTGGTAAGAAACTATGGGGCATATTACCAACAACTAGCGATAATTATCGCTATGTTGGCTTAGCGGCAATAATTTTATCGCCGTGTTGCGGCGATTTTTATCGCTTAGGAGCCTTGCTATTATCAAGGTTTATCTCCTAAGCGATAAAAATCGGCCGAAATGCATGAATATCGCTGTAAAGTCAGCGATATTCATGCATTAACGAGCTAATGCTCTTAGCCATGTTATCCACCTCCCATTGGATAACATGGCTAAGAACTGCTCAGGGCAGGTGTTAGCTGTTGGAGATATTCGCGCTTAGCGCGAATATCTCCAAAAGTTGGTAATAGGTGATAGCGATGTTAGCGACTGTTTCCAGTCGCTAACATCTTGGCACGCCCACTTTGCATGTCATTAGTGATAAATATCTCTGACATGCAAAGCGAGGCCCAAGATGGTCGCTATCTCCTACTAGCTGTCGCTAACTGGTGTTAGCGACAGCTAGGTAATAGGGAGATAATTTTATCTCCGCTTTCTTGGCTTTTAAAGCCAAAAAAGCGGAGATAAATCCCTTGATAATATGCCCCCATATGCCTGTTATTGGCCAACATTTTAAAGATGAGAAACATAATTTCAAAATTACCTATCAAGTATTTCTTTCAGCATGCAATTACATTTATCTTAGAACATACAAGCAGTGAGATTCAACGTGTGTTAGCACATCTTAATTGATTTGTACTAGTTTCAGCGCACAATGATTTCATGAGAAGACACTGTTAGTTAGTTCTCTATGCGTTTGGCACCTCAAGTCCTAGTGTCAGCCTTCCAGGGGGTCTAGAGAAGCTGGGTTAGGGCGAAGCAGGACTCAGTGGAATTCCACAGAGTTTTAATGCAACTAAGTGAAATTCCACATAGTGCAACTCCGCAAGCTCCACCAACCTCTAGTTACATGATCATATTTCTTCAGGCCCTGGAGGCAGGGGTGTAACACAGGTCCCCGCAGCCTCCGTGGTGCAGGGGGGCTCGAGCTGCAGAGGGGCCACCTCAGCACAGTACTCAGGTCTGAGAGCACCCAATTAAATCCGGAGAGTGGGCCACTCTATGTACCCTGCAGGGGGGGGGCCCTCAACTTTCGTTACGCCACTGCCTGGAGGAGATGTGCCCCAGCAAGTAGGATGTCCCTAAAGGGAGCCTGTGTGGAGTCTACACAGCCATTGAGCAGGGCATTACCAGCATCGAGATGATGCAAGAGAACAGCAGTTCTGAAGTAACTTTCCAGAAGAAATGGTTTGACTTTCTTTCAAGGAGAGAGCTGGTATCAGGCCATCTTTGTTTTTTTCAGAATATGTCCCTTTAGGGTGATGTTGGTGTCCAGGGTGAATCCTTGTGATTTGGCTTTCGGTGAAAATCGGTGTTAGTAGCTGTTGAGTTCATGTCAGTGAGTTAGGTTTGTACTGTATCTAGTTTCCTGTTCTTGCTTAATAAATGGAATGTTGTCTTTGTTGTGTTGAGCTTCAGGTAGGTGTTGGATTTCCAGGTATGGATGAAGTGAAAGCAGCATTGGAGGCACTATCGGGCAGATTTACTAGGATTTTATGCTGTGTTTGCTTCACAAAAGTGAAGCAAATCATTGCAAAATCTTTTTATCTGATTTACTTACTAGTGCTAAACTTGTTTAGTGCTGGAAATAACGTGAAAGTACCGTAAAGCATTACTTATGCTAAGGTGGCATACCATGGGTGGAGCATGGGCTTTCTCATGCAACTACCCAAGGTTTCTGACGCTAAGTCCTATTTACTAAATAAAGTAGACAGGGTTTAGCATCAGAAAATGGTGTCCTTTTGAAGTAGATTCAACAAAGGAGAAATGCTTTCATTTACCCTCCCTTTTGAGACGTGGTACTTTTTCTGCACTTTACAACACACATACAAAGAGGGAAAAGGGTTAAAGTAAGTCTATGCATAGTATTTTATATTGGAAAGGTACCCTTTCAGTACAAAACCTATGCTAGACTCATGGAGACACCCTTGCACTATGGTGCAAAGGTGTCCCTGTGGGACACGGAGAATGATTTGAGTGCTGGCGCTAGGGAAAGGGGACTTGAGTGCCATATTCTCCTTTCTGCGCAATGCAGCATTTGAGGCTGCTGTACTGCACTGCATGAGTAGGTGCTAAATCTGGCGCTAGATATCTGAAGCAGAGGATATTTTCAAATAGAGATGTGCATCATTGCCATATTGGTAAATGTTGATGCTGTTATCTGTGAGTAAGGCACCAACTGCATCCATGTACAGTTTAAAGATAGCAGAAGACAGTATGGAGACTAGGAGGACTCCACAGGGTGAAAGGTGTAAGAGAGTAGGATCTGCTTATTATGGTTACCCCCACTTTTTGCTGGTGTTTCACTGTTTTTCAATTTAAGCCTGGATGGAGCCCTGCTATCCAGGACCCGAGCCTAGCTGCTTCCTTTCTAAATTGATTGCATATACTTTAGGTACGTTCCCCCACCACAGAAAGGATCATGACCACTTTGACCATGATGCCTCTGATTTGTTGGCAAGTTCAACTCGGCTTTAGCAACGGCACAAGGTTCTGACATTCCTCATAGTAACCAGAGCCCAGTCCAGCGGCGGCACTCTGCCCCCTGGTACTCAGGCGAACTGAAAATTGATAAATCAAACTGCAAAGCGTTAGAGAGTTGCTGGAGACGCACAAAAAACCTTGCAGATAGGCAAACCTATAAATTAGCTCTATCTAGCTACCACCATAAAATTAAATTGGCCAGACGAATTTCTATCCTGAATCAAATAGAGCAATCTAGCAACTCCTCTAAAACTCTGTTCAATATTGTTAAAGATTTTGTGTCACCCCAAGCATGTAAACAGTCACCAGTTGAGTCTCAGGAACTCTGTGATTCAATAGCGAACTTTTTCCATGAAAAAATGTCCTTGATAAATGCCAACTATCCCATTACAGCCACAAAAAATGTAGGATGTATCACTGATTCTGAGGAATCTGCAATGTCATCTGCCTGTCATCTGTACAAGTTTGATATAATTCCACTGGAGGAGATTGACAGATTATTGTCAGCCGCCAAATCTGACTCGCCAGGTGACCCATGCTCACCAAAAATCATGGCCCTGCTTTCCCCCCGTGTGTGCACCGGAAATTCAAAAACAATTTAACTGCTCAGTTCTATCTGGCTCAGTCCCCTCTGCCTGGAAATAAGCTTATGTCTGGCCGATTCTCAAGAAACCTACAGCTTTTCCCCATGTCCTCAGTAATGATAGACACATATTCTTGCTGCCTCTGCTTGGTAAGCTATTGGAGACCTTAATAAATAAACAACTAAGTTCCTATTTAGAATCTAATAAGATCCTAGACCCTTTACAATCTGGCTTTCGTCCGGGCTTTAGTACGGAGAAAGCCATTCTGGCTGTCACCGATTCCATGAGACAGACCTTGGATGCAGGAGGATCAACGATATTGATCCTCCTGGATCTCTCACAAGAATTCGATATCATCTACCACCGACTGCTTGTGGAGAGATTATGTGATTGTGGTATTCGGGATCCAGCCTTAAAATGGCTTACTGATTTTCTGTCAGACAGATGGCAAACCATAATGTTAGGCCCTCACCTGTCCCAAAAATTCTTGCTAGACAAGGGTGTGCCTCAGGGCTCGTGTCTTAGCCCTACGCTTTTTAATTTGTATATGGCTCCTCTGGCCAAAATTGTGGAACCAAATGGGTTCGAAATAATCTCATATGCTGATGATACTCAGTTGATGTTCCTCATTGGTTCTAATCCCGCAGATGAGAAATTACACTTTTCAGCAGGAATGCTTGCCATCTCAAAGTGTATTACGGAAAGTTGCCTCCAGCTAAACCCCGGAAAAACCGAGCTTATGCTCCTGGGTAAAGCATCTAACATTTGGACAGCTGACTGGTGGCCTCCTCGGCTGGGTGTGGCTCCCACCCCAACCCCTTCAGTAAAAAGCTTGGGACTGAAATTAGATCAAACTCTCACGATGAAGGACCACATTACAAGTACTATTGGCTCCTGTTATTATAGCCTCCGTCTTCTGCGTAAGATACTACCTTACTTGCCGCTGGCACCCTGCAGAACCGTGGTTCAGGCAATGGTCATGAGTCACCTCGACTACGGAAATGCGCTTTTGGCGGAAGCAGGTGAGACACTGTTAGCTATGCTACAAGTGATTTAAAATACCGCAGCAAGGATGATATTAAATCGTCCTCCCGGCTCTCCTTCACTTCCTCTGCTCAGAGAGCTGCACTGGCTTCCAGTGAAAAAAAGGTCCTTCTTCAAAATCTGTTGCCTCACATTCAATGCTGTGAATGGAAAAGGTCCCTGTTACTTACAAAATAAGCTTTTTAAACAAGTCTCGGGCAGTAATCTTGGGTCCAACTCATTAGCCTTACGAAAGATCCCACGTATCCGTCTCATCAGCACCAGAGGCAGAGCCTTTTCGTATGTTGCCCCCAAGTACTGGAACCAGCTTCCAGATACCTTACGTAAATGCACCTCCTACTTGGTCTTTAGGAAACTCCTAAAAACCTTTTTGTTTTAACCTCTCTGCATTACCTGCTTCACGTCCCTACCACTCTTTTTGCTAAGTAAGTGCTGAGATGCCCCTGGGTGAGTCGTGCGCTGTTAAATTTGGGGGTCTCTGGTTGGCACAGGTATGCACTTGTGAAAAACAGGGACCCTCTCCTCTAGTCAGGGCAAGGGACTTACTCTAGAGAATAACCCCTGCTCACCCTCTAGGGAGAGCAGACAAGGCTGATCCCTGAGCGTTATAGGTTAAGCATTTATGGCAGTTACGCAGAAAGCAAAAATGACCCACTACAAATGGACACCAGTCTATGTTTTATAAAAATATGTATGCTTTATGTAAAATATATGTTTCTATTAAGTATGGGCGTAAAATCCGTTTCGTTCGCGAAATTTGCGGATTTTTGGCAAATTCACGATCTGCGAATCTCGCGAATTTGCCCCAAAATCCGCAAATTTGCAAGCTGCGGATTTTTTTGCTTGGTCGCGCTTGAAAAATACAGTATTGCGCGCGCGACGTTGACTTAACGTGATTCTGAGTCCGCCGATTTGTTTTTTTCCTGGCTTGCGTGTGCTGCGCCATTTTGGATCTTGCTGCGTGATCGCGCATGAGTTTTTCGACCGCAATTACGTCATCACGGATTGCCATCTTGCACAGCGAGAGTTTGACAACGAGAGTACGTCACAAGGGCCCGCGATCACGCATCGCGGGAGTAAACAATGCCGAACACGTAGATGCGGTAACTGCAAACACAACAATGATGGACAGAATGTGGATCAATGTCACACATTCACCCCAGTCAAAAGATCTGGGCCCAAATCCATCGTTTTTCCACTCCACACCACCCTGGGTTAGACAATGGCGATATGCAAATCAGCGCTGACCCTGTTGCCCCATGGGAACAGTCCAGTCCGAACTACAAAGGCCATGTCCTTCCCAGAACGGAAACAAGCATCCGAGGACCGGCCCGGTTTCGAGGTAACACGTAGATGCGGCGCGCAGCTGACATCCGGCGGGAGATTTGAACAGCTCGCTTTCCCGAAATTGCAAAAATTACAATTCTGCACAAGAAATCCACCGCAGGCAGCATAAACCTTCTGAAAATCATGATTTTGATCAGAATAACTCTTCAGATTGAGATTTGGCTGCACTTTTTTGTGGAAGGAGTCCATTTTGTGGGGGGGGGAGGAAGGAAGTGCCCCAGAGAGAGTCTCCAACTTCCTCTTCCTGTCCAGCAGGTTCCTCCCAGTGCTTTGTTCATGTCCTGGTCACTTTTGATTTGGATCTGGAGCTGGAAGGATTACTTTTTGTGGCTGCTGCTGGATATTTGTATTTGAGGGCTTTTTGGACTTTGGAGTTTGGATCACTTTTGGACTTGAGATTTTACAAGTAAGTTGGTGTTGTTTGTTTGGGGCATTGCAGTTGCTGCAACTACAGTTTTAAAACTTTTTTCATAAGTTTAAAACAATATATATTGTGGGTAGCCACAGTATCCAGTAGGCCCAGGGTTAGTCATGGGTGCATGATACAACTGTTTCTGTGATTTGTTTTCTAACTTAATTCTCATTTATGTCATGGAATTTTAGCTCACTGTTACATGTTGATTTTGTTTTAATTTTGGGGTGCCTGTAAAGCCTCACTAGCCAGTAGGCCCAGGGGTAGTGAGTGGTGCATGGACCAAGTCTTTCTGTGGGGTGTCTTGAATTTAAACATCATTTAGGGCATGGATGGCATTGGATTGTGGTGATTTTGGTGTGTTTTTCGACTTTTTGGGGTGTTGTTGGGGCCTGGCCATGTGGGTGGGAGCCATTTTGAGGACTGGTCCAGGCAGGGCCTGGACATGTGGCTGGGAGACAAGGGGCAATTTTGAAGCCAGGCAGTGTGCTCAGCCCTGCACCCAGTTTGCCTTGCTTTCACCCATTATGCCCAGGGGTAGTCAGCGGTGCATGGACCTAGTCTGTCTGTGGGGTGTCTTGAATTTAAACATCATTGAGGGCATGGATGGCATTGGATTGTGGTGATTTTTGTGTGTTTTTCGACTTTTTGGGGTGTTGTTGGGGCCTGGCCATGTGGGTGGGGGCCATCTTGAGGCCTGGTACAGGCAGGGCCTGGTCATGTGGCTGGGGGTCAAGGGGCCATTTTGAAGCCAGGCAGTGTGGTCAGGCCTGCACCCAGTTTGCCTTGCTTTCTTCCATTAGGCCCAGGGGTAGTGAGTGGTGCATGGACCAAGTCTTTCTGTGGGGTGCCTTGAATTTAAACATCATTGAGGGCATGGATGGCATTGGATTGTGGTGATTTTTGAGTGTTTTTTGACTTTTTGGGGTGGTGTTGGGGCCTGGCCATGTGGGTGGGGGCCATTTTGAGGCCTGGTCCAGGCAGGGCCTGGCCATGTGGCTGGGGGTCAAGGGGCCATTTTGAAGCCAGGCAGTGTGCTCAGGCCTGCACCCAGTTTGCCTTGCTTTCTTCCATTAGGCCCAGGGGTAGTGAGTGATGCATGGACCAAGTCTTTCTGTGGGGTGTCTTGAATTTAAACATCATTGAGGGCATGGAAGGCATTGGATTGTGGTGATTTTTGTGTTTTTTTCGACTTTTTGGGGTGGTGTTGGGGCCTGGCCATGTGGGTGGGGGCTATTTTGAGGCCTGGTGCAGGCAGGGCCTGGCCATGTGGCTGGGGGTCAAGGGGCCATTTTGAAGCCAGGCAGTGTGGTCAGGCCTGCACCCAGTTTGCCATTTTTTCTTCCATTAGGCCCAGGGGTAGTGAGTGGTGCATGGACCAAGTCTTTCTGTGGGGTGCCTTGAATTTAAACATCATTGAGGGCATGGATGGCATTGGATTGTGGTGATTTTTGAGTGTTTTTTGACTTTTTGGGGTGGTGTTGGGGCCTGGCCATGTGGGTGGGGGCCATTTTGAGGCCTGGTCCAGGCAGTGCCTGGCCATGTGGTGGGGGTCAAGGGGCCATTTTGAAGCCAGGCAGTGTGCTCAGCCCTGCACCCAGTTTGCTTTGCTTTCAACCATTATGCCCAGGGGTAGTCAGCGGTGCATGGACCTAGTCTTCCTGTGGGGTGTCTTGAATTTAAACATCATTGAGGGCATGGATGGCATTGGATTGTGGTGATTTTTGTGTGTTTTTCGACTTTTTGGGGTGTTTAACTGATGTTCCTCTGGCTTCCATTGATTTTAGGTGCACAAGAGAACCACCAGTGCCAGGAAGAAGTCCTGCAGCGGTGTGTGCAGCACAACGTCACATGACATCACGTGTGGCCACAGACAAGACAACTCTGCAACTCGTGCAGCTGCGGCCTCCTGTTCTGACATCTGAAGAAGATGGCCTCAAAGAAAGGTGGCCATAGCGCCTCAGAGAAAAAAGTTGCCAGTGCCACTGCCAGTAAGAAGGAGCAGAAGAAGCAAGTGGCACCAGCTACCAAGGAGACTGGTGTGCCCACCGACACCTTTTTGGGGCAAAAAAAAACTACGCCTGCAGCAGCAGCGGTGTCCGCCGGGGACCAAGCTGGAAGCAGCACCTCCGCTTCATTGGGCTCAGTGCCACCACGCCACGTTAGGTCCAAGACCATGAGTGCTGCTGCGGCAGCCACTTTGGTTGTTCAATCACCATCGACCAGTGATGTTGGCTCATCACAAGAAAGTACCATCCAATCAACGCCGGGTGTAACTCAGCTGACGAGTGTTCAACAAACACAGCCGCAACGACAACCACAGGTGCAACTAGTACAAGCGCAAGTTCATGGGCAAGGAGAGGCGCAGGGAGAGGCTCAAGGAGATGCGCAATGAGAGGCGCATGGAGAGGCACATGGAGAGGTGCATGGAGAGGTGCAACTAGAGGTTCATGGAGCGGCACAACTGCCTACAACGCTTGTTCCTCCAGAAGTAGGGGCACATCAGGAAATTGATATTCAAGTGGAGGTATCATCTGAGGAAGCCACTCCTCCTGAGTATGATCCATTGTCTTCCAGATCCCCAGCAAGAAAAAGATCAAGGAGGGCTACTTCTACTACAAGTTCTTCTTCAAGCCCCCTTCATTCTGATGACCTTGATCCTGATTGGAACCCACAAATGCAGTCTGAGAGTGAGGCACGCCATGAGCCGACAAAGGTAGCTAAGCCTAAAAGGAAGGTTCCTGCAAGGCTTCGTCTTATGTGTGATGACGACGAACAAGAAGTGGTGTCTTCTGCTACTGATGAACAGTCTGACGACGACCCAGTCATCACAGACGTCACTCCAGCCCCAGCGGGCATGCAGCAGACAGACATTTTCACCCCATCCCAAATGGCTGCTGAGCGGGATGTGGGCGGCGTGGCACTAGTACCACCACCAACGCAGTTAACTACTACACAAACACGACCTACAGCTTCCATATTTTCTCGTTAGAAGGGCCGGCAGGGACCTCCATCCAGCTCGACCTCCATTACCTCAAGTAGCGGTGCTGTAAGTGAACAACAGAAACGAATTCAGCCACACCCATCCTCCACTTCATCTGGCATTGAAAGTCAAAGTAGCACCTCCACCACCAGCAGACATTTCCAGTCCCCAGTTTGGGACTTCTTTACTGTTAGCCAAAGGGCAGAAAACATGGTTGTTTGTTCGATTTGTAAAGTATCAGTTAGTCGGGGTAAGCTTGGTACCAACTATGGTACCGGAGGCCAGAGAGGTCATCTCAAAAAACACCACCCTATCCAGTGGTATGCGCACCTAAGTAACATTCAGGAAGTCCAAAGTAGAACTGATCCAAATGTATCCATTCACATTGCATCTGATGCTGACGACGAGGGGCTGATTGTGCAGGGGGGAAGTCAAGAACCGACCGACATTTTTTCTGGTACACCCAGTAACCCTGGCAGCAGCACTGCAGTGGTAGCGCCCACACCCTCTACCCCTGCAACATGTATGAGGCACACTAAGAGTCTGGGACAGACACCAATGCAAAAAACTAAATCAATGAGCCTAACTGGTGTGAAGTCTGCACCATCATCATCACGTAAAACGGTCCAGCCCACCATTAGCAGCCTGTTTTGGTCGGATGCGCCATTTGAACGCAACCACCCAACAGTACGTCTGTATAACGCAAAGCTGGCTAAAATGCTAGCGCTGGACCTTCTCCCTTTCTCTTTAGTTGAAGGGGTGGGTTTTCTTGAATTTGTGGCAACAGTCTGCCCTAAATGGAAGGTTCCTAGCCGGTCCTATTTTGCCAGGGTTGCTGTTACAGCACTACATCAAGATGTGCTGGAGGTGATTGGTGCAGCTATTCTGAAGAGTGCTATTCACACTATCCACATGACAACAGACATGTGGACCAGTTGCCAAGCCCTTGATTACATGTGCATCACTGCACACTGGGTCTCTTTTGCAGGGGTCAAACAACAGTTAAAACAAGCAGGTGTTGACATGGACACAGTTTTTCAAGCTACTCGCAAACATGCAACAGTAGGCATGTTTGCCATGGAGAAATCTCACACTGCAGCTAACCTTTTAGAGGAGTTTAACAGGAAGGTCAATGAATGGCTGCATCCAAGAAATCGCATAGTTGGTTATGTTTCCACGGATAATGGCAGTAATATAGTTAGGGCCATGACTGATGGTGAATATTTCAGAGTGCCGTGTTTGGTGCACAGTATTAACATCGTGGTGCAAGAATTCTTGAAAAAAGAAGACACAGTCATCAAATTACTGACCATCTGCAGAAGAATCTGCACACATTTCAGCCATTCTTTTAAGGCCCGGAAGCAGCTGAGGAGCATTCAACATGAACGTAAACTGCCAGTCAAAGGACTAATCCAGGAGGTAGCAACACGTTGGAACTCAACCTTTTACATGCTTGAGCGTCTGTCTGAGCAGTGGGGGTAATAAATGAGTATGTCTATAAACTGGGTTCTACTCAGAAAGACATGAGGTAGAGTTGGAGGAATGGAAGCTAATTGCAAGCCTGACAGACATGCTTCGTCCTTTTGAGATCTTCACACGTGAAGTCATCAGGGAGGACTGTTCTTTGGGCAAAGCTATCCCATTGTTGGCATGCTAGAGCACCAACTGCAGGACGTGTCTTCAACGTTCAGAGATGATGCTGAAAAGCGAGAAGCATATGATTTGGCGGAGAAGTTAAAAAGGCGCCTACTTCACAATGAAAGGCTTAAAACATACATACAGAACAACATTATATTTGTGCCACTATTCTGGATCCACAGTAAAAAAAGGCAGTGGCCAGCAAAGCATTCATTCCTTTTGATGAAGCAGATGTTTCAAACATTGGCTCGCTGTGTCAGCCACTCGGTTCGAAAAAGAGCGGCAGAAATTTCAAGGAGGCAGCACAAGTACAACTGAATCAGCAGGCCATCCGGCGTCAAGTTCCACTTCTGAATCTGTGGCCGAAGGGAGTCACTTTCCCTCACAGCCGTTAAAGACACCAGCAACTGTGTCATCATCCTCACCTGCACCAGGCCCAAAACAAATATTGTCGGAAGCGGATTGGCTAACTCAGCAAGGGTTTTCTCAGTCCACTGCTGCAAAGGCCACAGATGGTACGCAAAGTGGAGCAACCCTGGAGAACCTTGAGTCGATGGTGCAGGCCTATCTGGATGACCCAACAGAGGTCTGTCTTAATGAGAACCCATTGCTGTATTGGTATAGGAAAAGGTCTGTATGGCAACTGATCACCAACCTGGCTCTAAATTATTTGTCTTGCCCACTCGCAAGCGTGTCTTCTGAACGTGTTTTCAGTGCTGCTGGTGCCATGGAACTTCAAAAAGGACCCGCCTCTCGCCCAAAAATGTGGAGAGGTTAACAATAATCAAGATGAATCAGCACTTCATACCACCTGATTACAAAATACGTGAATTCACGCAGGAAGAAGAGGTCACCGACTTAGGTGACGCCGACGGAAGTTCTTCTCTGTTACCTGACCTACTCCCGTCTCAATTCATAGACTTTGAGGACGAGCTCTACTTCCCTGACACCGAAGCCTGATAATTACTTCTGTTTTTTTCGTCCTTATTCACTTTTATTCCTGTGTGTCTTTCTTTGTTTTGCAACTTTTACCACAACAAAACTCTAATCACCTAATCACAACAAGTCCATCATCAGCACTGTCTTCATCTTATTTTCCTTATTGATTTGAAGGTGCCGCATTCTGCATTCCTGATGTTCACAAATTCACAACTCAATCATGCTCCTCTATCCTCCTCCTCCAGACTCCCCCTATCCATTTCCCCCAAGGCAGGTGGATGGATTATGGAGAATAAATAAACTTTGTCTTCGTAGACGAGTCCCCTCAAGTGGGACTGAAATTACTGACTGACTACATGCTTGCTGATTGTTGACAGACTTACTTCTGAAATTAACAGGAGAGGCTGCCCTGTAGGCCCTCACTTTCCGAAGAAGATGAGGACAAAAAGTAGAACAGGTAATGAATAATGAGAAGATGGCATGCAGTGGACAGCAATGGCTGGCTGTCTCTGTTGAAACCAATTGCTGTTTGTTTTTTGTGAACGGCGCAAATTGCCATGTTTTGAATATACCAGTATTGCAGGTTTTTGGGGGTTTCTTTGGGGGTGTTCTAGATTTGCGGTGCTGGGTCGGGGAGTCTTGGAGCACTGCTGGGAAGGTCTAATTTTGATTGCAAGTGGTTTGAAAAAAATTCATGGTGGAAAAGGGGGGTTATGGCCTAGCTGCAGAGCGCGTTTGGACAGAATTGAAGGAAGGCTGAAAATGTTCTAACTGTGAGATTATGCATTTTTGCTTTTTGCCTGTTTGGGGATCTTCTACTTTTTTGCGGGTGGGTTGGCGGCTCTTGGGGCATTGCTGGGAAGGTCTAATATCGGAATCAAGTGGTTTGGGCAAAATCCATGTTGGAAAAGTTTTTCACTTTTCAGACTTTTCGCTCACTTTTGTGTTTTCGGTGGGCTGTTTGGGGGTGTTCCTGGTGTTTAGGGGGGGTTGGGGGGTCTTTGAGCAATGCTGGGCATGCCTAATTTTGGTTGCAAGTGGTTTGAAGAAAATAAATGGTTGGAAAGGGGAGTTAGGGCCTAGCTGCAGAGCGCGCATGGAGTGATTTGGGAACTAGGCCTAAATTTTTCTAAGTATGAGATTTTGCATTTTTGCTTTTTGCCTGTTTGGGGGTCTTCTACTTTTTTGCGGGTGGGTTGGCGGCTCTTGGGGGATTGCTGGGAAGGTCTAATATCCGAATCAAGTGGTTTGGGCAAAATCCATGGTGACAAAGTTTTTCCGTTTTTGCTCACTTGCCTGTTTTTGGGGGGCTGTTTGGGGGGGTTCCTGGTGTTTGGGGGGGTTGGGGGGTGTTTGAGCATTGCTGGGCATGCCTAATTTTGGTTGCAAGTGTTTGAACAAAATCCATGGTTGGAAAGGGGAGTTAGGGACGAGCTGCAGAGCGCGTTTGGACAGAATTGAAGGAAGGCCGAAATATTCTAAGTATGAGATTTTGCATTTTTGCTTTTTGCCTATTTGGGGGGGTTCTACTTTTTTGCGGTGGGTTGGCGGCTCTTGGGGCATTGCTGGGAAGGCCTAATATCGGAATCAAGTGGTTTGGACAAAATCCATGGTGAAAAAGTGTTTCCGTTTTTGCTCACTTGCCTGTATTTGGGGGGCTGTTTGGGAGGGGTTCCTGGTGATTGGGGGTTGGTTTTGGGGTCTGGGAGCACTGCTGGCACAGTCTAATTTTGATTGCATTTGATTTTAAGGAAATCCATGGTGGAAAAGGGGAGTTATGGCCTAGCTCCAGAGCGCGTTTGGACAGAATTGAAGGAAGGCCGAAAATATTCTAAGTATGAGATTTTGCATTTTTGCTTTTTGCCTGTTTGGGGGGGTTCTACTTTTTTGCGGGTGGGTTGGCGGCTCTTGGGGCATTGCTGGTAAGGTCTAATATCGGAATCAAGTGGTTTGGACAAAATCCATGGTGAAAAAGTTTTCCGTTTTTGCTCACTTTCCTGTTTTTGGGGGGCTGTTTGGGGGGGGTTCCTGGTGTTTGAGGGGATTGGGCGGTCTTTGAGCAATGCTTGGCATGCCCAATTTTGGTTGCAAGTGGTTTGAAGAAAATCCATGGTTGGAAAGGGGAGTTAGGGCCTAGCTGCAGAGCGCGCATGGAGTGATTTGAGAACTAGGCCTAAATTTTGCTAAGTATGAGATTTTTCATTTTTGCTTTTTGCCTGTTTGGGGGTCTTCTACTTTTTTGCGGGTGGGTTGGCCACTCTTGGGGCATTGCTGGGAAGGTCTAATATCGGAATCAAGTGGTTTGGGCAAAATTCATGGTGACAAACTTTTTCTGTTTTTGCTCACTTGCCTGTTTTTGGGGGGCTGTTTGGGGGGTTCCTGGTGTTTGGGGGGGGGGTTGGGGGGTCTTTGAGCAATGCTGGGCATGCCTAATTTTGGTTGCAAGTGGTTTGAAGAAAATCCATGGTTGGAAAGGGGAGTTAGGGTCTAGCTGCAGAGCGCGCATGGAGTGATTTGGGAACTATGCCTAAATTTTGCTAAGTATGAGATTATGCATTTTTGCTTTTTGCCTGTTTGGGGGGTTCTGCTTATTTGCGGGTGGGTTGGCGGCTCTTGGGGCATTGCTGGGAAGGTCTAATATCGGGCGCACGTGGTTTAGACAAAATCCATGGTGAAAAAGGGGGGTTAGGGCCTAGGGTTAGAGTTAGGGTTAGGGTTAGGGTTCTGAAATTGCTGTTTACACTTTACACATAGCTTGAGGGGAAAGATCTGCAAATTTCGCCCACACTTATTTATCCTTGAAAAGGAGACTCAGAGTACGCACTTTCGAAATGATGCTTGTATGTTTTGTAATACTGTCGACTCTGAAACTGAAAGTGTTATTTTTGCACTACACAGCGTACCTTCTAGTTTTTTTCTCCGTGGTGTCTTAATATCACTTCCTGTTTTTCCATCAACAATTACAGGCCGGCTTTTACCCTGTGTAATGACAAAAAGGATGACCTCAGGCTTAGCGACCCGCAATTCAGCATCCGCCCGGCAGGCAGTGGACAAGGTGTCTTCTGGTCCCCAACATTGATCGGCGGAGCGTCAGATGGAATGGAGGAGTACCGCGAAAGAGGAATGGCTGGATGCATGCAACTTCCCAAATTCAACAGGACAACTACAACAACATACAGTTACAGTATCCATCTTCATTTCGACTTATCTTTTAACTAATGTTATTGCTGTGAACTTCTGTGAGTGTGACACTGTGCATTTATTTGCTCTCTGCTTCAATTCATCCCTCCAGCCATTGTATACTTTTTTCTTTGCTATTTTTTAAACTAATTTAATGTACTAAGTGGTTCTTCTCTCTGAGGGCAGATAGGCAAGTGAAATTGCATAATTACTGCAGCCCTGTACTGTCACATTGTTGTTTCTTCATAGTACATTGTAGAAAGTACTACTTACTTTACAGTAACCTATCCATTTAGCAAACAACTTCATGCATGCAGTAGTGCATGCACTTTATGTCCCTTTAAAGATTTTTGAATAGCTTTGTATACAAAGATTTGTTTATCTGCATTTGTTGTTTGTCCATGCTGTGTTTTTTTTTCCTCTCTCCACAAAACTTTACCCACAAACCCCATTCCCATCCAAGTTTCAAACCCTAACCCTCTTCCCCCGGGCTGTGTGGTTTCCCTTGAGGTGTGAGTAAATTATAACAATAATTCCACACACTTGCTGGGGAGGATAAGGTCAAAGCAACAGAAAATCTGGTTGAAGGAATGCTAGGAGATATTCTTACTCAGCTTTACACAGACCAAGGACTATTTGAAAATCAAATCTGATTTTCATGGCCGCCATCAACTGTATTGATCATCAAGAACATCCTCCTCCTACATGTGGCGAATGATTACGCTGCTGTGTCCTTCACCTTCAGTACTATTTCTTGTAGTAGCCAAAACCAAACTCCACGCAACTAATATACTTAGGAAACTAGCATTTGTTAGGCTAAATTATGGCACTGTTCTTGTGTACTATGCTATCTATCGTACTGTTGTAATGATCCGCTCAGGCCACTCAAGGTTTCATTTTCTTTTTTTTCATATGCTGCTAAGTACTGCCACTGTGTACCACCACTAGTACCACCACAACGATACCATTTCATCCGCCCAGGATTGCCAACCTTCATCACCAGTTGCCATGCAGCCAACCCTGTGCCTAGCCCTATTCTCAAACATGAATCACAGGTAAGATAAGCATTTGGGGGGAGGAAGAATAGTGGAGTAGTAGGAGAGAGGAGAGAATGACGGTAGTACTAATAAAGTAGTAGGACAATTGAATTCACTAACTCTGTGAGTGGCACTTACTTTTGTAAACATTTGGTCGATTAATTAGACTATTTGAATCAGGCAGCCAGTTAAGTTTCAGGAAAACAAACGAACAGGTAACCCCCCCCCCGCCTCCGCCGCAAAACAGTAAAAATGCGTATGCAATGTTTAAGTTGCAAGTAAATAATTATTTCAATCCATAACAAAAATAAACTATCCCGCAAGACCCGACTCACCCCCCTCCCTAACCCCAAAGAATGTCCGTGAAAAAGTCCCCATAGTCCAAGAAAAAACCCAACTCCCAATTCCCACCCCCCCCAAAAGTCTTTAAAAAAGGGGCAATGGACAGTCTCTCCTCCTCTACTGCTGCCGGCGGTGTCCTTTGGCCAGGTTGGCCCGTTGCTCCCTGCGGAGGTTCTTAAGCAGGCTCTTCATTCTCTCCATCTCCTGCTCAAGGTTGGACACCCTGAGGGTTAGGCGGTGGATGCGGGCCTTGCACCTGCTGTGGGGGGCAGCTGATTTTTTGGCTGCTTGGCGGTGGCGGGTGGCTGCGGTACCACGGCTCCGTACCACTGGAGGCTTGCGCTGACTGGCTGACCCAAGGAGCACGGAGGAGGATGCAGCTGTTGTGGTAGATGTTGTTGTGGACTGCGACTGCGTGTCATCCTCCTCTTGGGCCACCAGCCGCCGATATTTGGCGATAATCGCCTCCAGCTTCCTTTGCCTGGCCCGTCTCGGAAAAATTAGAACTTCTTTTCCTTGCTTTTGCTACACTGGAACGGACGTGCGGGTGCGGTGTTACATGCTCTTCAAAGTAACACTTACTTCATCCAGTGACCGTCTACTCTGTCTACATCCACATATGCTATCTATGAGTCAGATAGTACCATGATCCAGGCATCCATCCATTCAAAGAAAATGTCAATCATTCTTCTTAATGTCTCAACTGGACAAACCTTAGTTTTTCTCACGGAAAAACGACATTTTCATTTTATTTTGGAAACCGCAAGCCATGCATTTGAATTTGATCCAAAGGATATATTGCGCACACATACAGCTTCTGTTTCACCCACCCAGGCAGTCCTCTTCCCTTTCACCTTCCACCCATCCTTGCTTCGTCCTTCAACCGGCCATGCATAATATTCCCAGCCACCTCGCGCAGCATTTAAAAACACGTATCATTCTTTGCCAGTCATCATTACTTGTAACTTGCTCGTCCTTCCACACTTACTTACACCCTTCTTTCCCTTTTCGTTCATCCCATCCATCAAGTTCATCTCTGATCTGACTTGGCTTCTCGATAAAACTTTCACATCTGAGTTGAAGTCAATTTAGAGGAGGCTACTACCTGGTTGATAAAAACTTAGTTGTAAATTTGTAAGTCTTCTTAACAGTAAAGTATACTTGTACTGTACAACATATACACCCGTGCAGAGAGCACACTCTGCAGTCTGCAATCTCAATAAGTAAGGAATAAAATAGCTTACCACTGCCCGCCACTACCGTGGCATCCCCCACAGCAGTTCCGGATGGCTGTTCCACCGCCTCCGCCCCAGGAGTGCCCACCTCCGCGCTGGCCCCGGCACCGGTGGATGGCTGTGACGATGTTCCACCTAGAAAATACATTTTAGATTCTTAGATGCCATATACACAACTCCCTAGTATTTGTCTAGGAATGAAAACATTTTAATACAACTACACAAACAAATTTAATAATTTGTGACTCTCTAGTCTAAACTACAAATTGCCCTTTTTTCAGGGAAGGGTGTTTTTTAGTTATGCTTAGCCGTAACATGTCTTGCTACACTTTTTGGCACAACTGATGAATGCTTGCTTTTTCATCATCATCATCAGAATCTTTATTTCGGCCGAAGTAGCCATAAAAGCAAACAAACATAAATACAATACAACAACAGAAAAGTACATTTCATTACATGAATTAAAACTACAATTTATAAAAACATAGAGCCAGCTTCTTTTTACATGTCATCCTGGGAGACAATAAAATTAATCCGTTAAAAGATCGAGATCAATAAAAAGTAATTATATGTGATGATGATTATGGCATTGTACGTTTAATCTACAGGCCTGGTTAGCAGACTTCTTCTCTTCAACCAGAAGACTTCCAAGTATTTTGCTACCGCACTCACTATCATGGGAGAAAGGTCGGTTTTCAGAACCCTGTATGCCTGCATACAGTGAGTGAAACCTAGATTTCTGCAGGCCGGGACTAACCACTTCCTTCTTGCTTGCCCATAGGATTGACAAAAAAAGAGTATGTGCAGCTCAGTCTCTTGGTGGTAGCTGCACCCAGGGCAATGACTCAGTGAGGGATCAGTCTACTTACTAGTGAAGGCTCGGATTGGGAGACATCCGTACCTCCACTGTAGGTACAATTTCCTAGTGTGAGATGGAAATATAACATCAAGGAATCCCTCCAGTTTGTAGGTGTCCTTAGCCTTTAGGAAGGAGTCAGTCAGGGTACCTGACTGCGTGGCCTGTCTCCGAGCTACGATTTTACTTTCATGGTATAGTGAAAGCAGCTGTTTTCTTGAAACCGTGAAGCAGGCGGTCACAGGGTCAAGCCACATATTGGGTAGCCCCAGACACACAAACTCATTTTTTATGTGCTGGAACTAAGGGATATTCCCTGCGATCGGATAGTTCACGACCTCTTGAAGCTCAGACCTATAACTTGCCAACTCTGGTGTGGTCCAAACTCTGCGCCAAAAGATTAGGGGCCTAACCCCCAAATCTTCGTCGAGTGGCCTTAGTCCCATGTCGAGCCTCATCGGCAAAAGGGGAGTGCTTGGGGGGAGAGATAAAAGTTGCCTAATAAATGTATTCTCCGTTGCCACTAACTCGCGGTTACACGTATGGCCCCAAAGTTCACTGCCATACATAACCGCGCCCCTAGCCTGCGCTCTATAAATCTCTAGGGGGGGCCTATTGCCTTGATGGATGATTTGTTTTTATTTATAAGGGCAATGACTCCTCCCGCCATTTGGGCCAGTTTGAGTTGCGATTTGGTCCGATGGTGGCACCAGGACATATGCTCATTTAAGGGCACCCCCAAATATTCGAAGGTTCGGACCCTCTCCAGCCTATTACCGCCAATGCAGTGATTAGATCGTGTTTTAGATGGGGGGTTAAAAATCATGTATTTGGTCTTGAGAGCATTAATCTCAAGACCATGGGTTCCACAAAATTCCTCAAAACCCCTGAGGACTCGTTGAATCCCCATGGGTGACTTAGGCAGGAGCAGGGTGTCGTCGGCGAACATAATCGCCGGCACCCTGCTTCCGGCAAGTCTAGGGGCATCGCTGTCCTGTACCTCATTTAGATGAGAGATTACCCTGTTGACATAGAGGCAGAACAGGGTCGGTGCAAGCACACAACCCTGTCTCACCCCCCTGTCAATGGGGAATCTGTGGGAAAGTGAACCATCCCGACCACATCTAACCTGCGCGTAGTTGTTTGTGTGAAGGCGAATGATCATATTTAGAAGGTGATGTGGTACCCCCATGTTGGACAAAACAGACCAGAGTTTTCTACGGGGTACGAGATCAAATGCGGCCCGTAGATCTACGAAAACGGTATAGAGGCTGCCACACTCCAACTTTATCGTTTTCCAAAATAGGAGAGCCAGGCAGAAAATTTGGTCTATAGTGGAAACCTTCTTTCTAAACCCCGCTTGATAGGGGCTCAGGATAGAGTGTTCAAGCATCCACTCCAATAAACGGTCGAGAATAAGCCTAGCAAAAACTTTTTGGGGGACGTCTATGAGGCTAATAGGCCTGTAGTTGGCTGGGAGCAGAGGAGAAGATAGGTACAATCTCTGCCCCCAGCCAAGTACTAGGTACCTCCATCCCACCCAAAATTGAATTAAAAAGAACCTGTAGATATGGAGCCCATACGATTGGTTCGTTCTTGAACAAGTCTCCAGGCAGCCTGTCCAAGCCAGGGGCTTTCTCTGCGCTTAATTTTTCAATGGCAGCTGCAACCTCCTCAACTGTAAACTCATTCTGGGGAATTTCAGAGCCAGGGCCCCTTGGTAAATTACAAGTTTCATCTTGTTGTTCTATATCGGCCAGGGAATACAAGGTGCTGAAGTGAGCCTCCCAAACACTGGGAGCAACATTTGTTTCTGCTGCTGGTGTTGGATCTGCAGAGCCATTTTTGACAATCTGCCAAAATTTGCGAGCATCTTTAAAATTAAGAGCGCTCACCATTTCGGACCAGTTGTCAGTGTCCCAATCAATCTTGGCATTCTGGACTTGGTTTCTGTATTCTGACATTCTTACCCTTATCGTCACAGTGCAAGCCCCTTGCTTTATGGCCTTAAGAAGTTCAGCTTTGGCCTTTCTGCAGGCAGCGTTGTACCACGAGGCTTTTGTTGCTTTTGTGGGGTTTTTATTTACTCGTGGATTCAACACGTCAGCCAATGCATTGGTGAGCTGTAAATGAAGGTCACCAAGAGTGTTATGCTTCTCCACGGAGGGGCTTAATGAGATTAGGTCTTCTACACTTTGGAAGACCGGTAGAATTGTGGCATAAAGCCGGGCAATAGTTGCAGGATTCCCAATAACTTTAGCCCATCTTATTCTCCGTCTATTACTGGATAGGGTCGCACTAAGGTCAGAGGGTGTGCTAGCCTGCTGACTCTGGACGGTGACACCAGGGAGCTCAAAGCTCAGGATCAGTGGGTTGTGATCACTTTCATCACGTGGGATGACCTGGAAGCTCCTAACCTTAGCCCAGTTACGGGTTTCGACAAAAATATAATCCGCGGAATTAGTCTCTAAATTACTTGCGGAACAACACAGATGGTAACCCACCCAGATGAGTAAGCCACCGGAGGGCCGTCCCTTCCCACCCCATTTAGCCTGGATAGAAAATGAGGCAAAGCCTGTGCGGTGGTGATCTTCCCTGGCCCAGGTTTCCTGAAATAGGCAAATATCTTGGGAGTCTATAAAAGTCCCCCAGTCCGGAAGGTCGAGTTTATTCATTATTCCTGCCAGATTCCAGGAAACCAATGCCAGGTGACCCTGTTCCATGTTTACTATGATTCTAGAACTCCTAGGCCCGCTCCCAGCCTGGGGTGGTAAAACCTGCGTGAGTATTGTAGTACTAAGTCCATTTGGGTATATCATATCCTCAGTGGTTGTGTCAGGGGGGGCATCCATTGGGCCTGTATGGCTTTCGAGATCATTAATCTCGACATCTATGTCAGAGAGTCAGTCTACACCCTCCATATCTTTTAAGGAGTCAAACCTATTGAAGAGTGATAAAGGGTGCAGTGACCTATGATATGGGTTTGGTCCGTAATGTCCTCTCTGGCGAAAGATGGGGACAGGGTTTTGACATCCGTTGTTCCTGGCCCCTCGGTAGAAATATTCAAGGCCCAGAGATTGGATATCCCCCACTCGGCAAAATCTGGGTTCCCTCGGGATGTGGTCCACGGCCCAGGAATCTCTAAAATTGACCAGAATGCAATCCCCCTCAAGGTCTTTAGGGTTATTGCCCACCCAGTGCACCCTTCTAACTACCAAGATCTCTGTTCTTGAGGATGGGGGAAGGGTCCTATTCCTATCTAGCCAGAAGACCACCTTGTTCCTTAATTCCCTATCTGATTCTGAGTTACCTGCCCCCAGGGATGGCACACCCACTAGGACTATTGTGTATGGTGCTGCCTCTGGCGGGAGGTTTGGGGTGAGGAGATGGTCTTTACTACTTTCCTTAGTCTGTGGAGGATGCCTATTTGGCCTTCTATCTGCCGGTAATCTATTACTAAAAAGGGGCTGAGATGCACGTGCCTGATTCGTTGCCTTCCCACCCTGGCTAGATATACCTTCAAATTGGGTTTGGGGGTGGGTGTGTTTGATTTTTTTTTTGCTTCCAATTTTCTTTTGGGTTCTTCAGCTACCACCCCTACCGTTGTGGTACAAGCACCCGGGTTCTTTTTGATCCCCGATGTTTTGGAGTTAGCATTACCCCTAGCCAGATCAATTAATAGGAGTGAGTTTTCGCCTACCTGCTTTTCAATCCGGTCTAACTTGGAGCTGATCATCCTAGTTCTCTCTAGTAGTGGTAGCATGAGGGATTTCATTAAGAACTCAATTTTCCCCATGAGATCAACTTCGGGGACTGTTAAGCAAAGTGAGGGGATAGGAGAAACTGTATCAGGTTCGGGGAAGATAGAAGGTGGGAAAGCGTCATTTAGTGCTAGATCTGACGACTTCTTTTGCTGTTTAGGATGGTGACCAACCAAAGAGCTACCCCTTCTTTTTCTAGTATTGATTTTTACTCTATCAGGGGAACCCTGGGGTGACATGCAAGCCGCTTGGGTTTGAGGCCCAGAAGAGTTATGCAAACCAGCGATGTCAGTGCTGGGGGACAAACTCAGTGAGGATAAATTCAGGCTGGAACTATCAGATACATCCCCAACATCCACCAGCCTAATTTCATGCAGTACATTGTTAGCTGGCACGGGAGAAACCGTCGTAGCTATACGGCCTAAAGAAGAACGTTTCCCCATAATTAAATCCAAGGAGAGTCGTTTTTCTGCAAAGGCAATCTCCTTCTCTAGTATGGTGGTTGCTCTCTTAAAAAAATGGTCCAAGGTGCCAGTAACCACCCCACCAGAAGTGGGGATTGCACATGGCGGTTCTTCCCAGAGCGCAAGGACATGCTTTCAATAGTAACAACCCGCCCACAGTTTTACAAGGTAGTCACACACTCGCAGCAGTGATCCTTCACAGTCTATACTGCCCGTGAATAACTACCAATACCAGATAATTAGACAAAAAGAATGGGGCGGGCCCGGCCTTGTTCGTCCTTGGGCGGCCTTAGCCTTAGACGGCCCGCCCTTTGCCCGGGCTTCGCCCGGCGCCCACCCGCGCGCGTCCCGCGGTAGCGTTATGGATATTCCTTATATGGAAGAGGAGGAGGGGCGGGAAGAGGCACCAGGTGCGCGCGATGTCAGAAGCGCAAAGAAGCCTGGGCCTCGCAGTCCCGCTCCCCAGTGTCCAAAAGAAATTACCAGCGTCAGTGCAGGGTCCGGTTTTCAATTCACCAGCAATCCCACAGATGAAAGGAAGAGCTTTAAAACGCCTGGTACAGGGAGATCCTTCACAGCGACTTCGAGCGGCTCCCGCGGAGCGGGGGCCGCGAGTTATATTTCAAGTCCAGCAGGTCAGCAGGGAGGAGGGGCAGGAAGAGGCACCAGGTGCGCGCGATGTCAGAAGCGCAAAGAAGCCTGGGCCTCGCAGTCCCGCTCCCCAGTGTCCAAAAGAAATTACCAGCGTCAGTGCAGGGTCCGGTTTTCAATTCACCAGCAGTCCCACAGATCAAAGGAAGAGCTTTAAAACACCTGGTACAGGGAGATCCTTCACAGCGACTTCGAGTGGCACCCTCTTCTATTGAAACAGTCTCTGTGCAGGAATATAATAAACGATTTTCTCAACCTTAACGGTATCCAGTTTTTTTTCCCCCTCTTTTGCATGTGTTGTATGTGACTCTGCGCACAGTCTAACCCAATGCTGCCAAAGTCCCTGCTGAAGTCCAACGTCAACCCTCCTCACCTCGTATTAACTTGCCTTAACTCCTCGCCTCCAAGCCTCTAACTCCTTCCAGAATCCATTTGCTGCTCTCTGCTTGCAGCATTACTCCTTGCTATCCACAATAAATGCCTTAATGAGGAGGCTCCATGTAGAGGCAGGCGGGCGAGCAGGCTCAGCTCGGCACTCCCCCAAACGGCTGATCGTGACAGCACAACCAGGGGCACCACACACACACCCGAGCAGCCTCGCCTCAGGGCTGTGAGCAGCGCTGCTCCAATCGCCAAATCACCAAATCCGCTTTGTCTGCGAAGCGGGACCCGCCGCGATCAGCATGAAGAACTCCACCTCCTGCATTAGCTCCGCCGGAGACCAAACGCCGTCGCTCAGCTAAGTTCATGCTGCCATTACACGCACCATTTTTCTCATTACAGACAGAAGCTTCCCTTCTAAGAACAGGAGCAAGATCAGATCCTCATCACTTGGACGGAGTCAGCAATGATTCAGCACCACAAACAAGACTTGAAGTTCCAACCCGGTGAGGGCTCGCCAACAATTAATGTGTGAAATCACTAAGCACTTTTCATGTTTCGATCCACCATTTATGTTTATGTTGTATGATGAACTTGATTTTAATAAATGTTTTTACTTTTAATAAAGCTTTAAAACTTTGAAAGACTCTGTGGTTTTTGGTCATGAGTGAGTGAGCAAAAAGGTTTGCAATTTGCAAGCATGAGGCCGTGGCTCTGAGAGGTCGGGGCTCTGACTCTGTACTCTTATGTCCTGGGTTGTATAATCATTGGGGATTAATCATCGATGAATTTGGTAGCTAAATGACCCTGACACACTAGCTATTCAGTAAGGAGATTGGGGGTTTAAATTCTGTTATGACTGAGGTATGTGGAAAGTCTAACTGCGCCTATTATAATTGATAAACAATGCACTATTTCGTGTCCATAGTTCTGTTTGTGCAGAATAGTCCCTGCAACTGTAGTAGTATGGATTGTCCTCCTATCCAATCAGAAAGTAAATTAGTATCTTATTCTTTCTTGGTGGCCATTGACATTTTATTGTTGGTAATTGTCAAAGCATAAACATTTAGAAGACTTCCAAAGACATTGTGGACAACCCAGAGGACTGCACTCAGTACATAGAGCTATTGCTGAATAGAATGGGAGTTTTGGTTAACACCTTTTGCCAACTGTGCAAGCTTAGTTAGCTACACAGACAGACTAATATTAATCTAGTAGTACCACAGGGAGTCATAGTAGAGGCAGGATAAGAATTTAGAAACAGTCTACAAGAAGATCAAAGACGATTTAGAAAAAATCGAATGAGGAACGTTAGGAAAAAATAGGTGCTGTAAAAGATAGGGAAGTATAATTATTAATATTAACAGGAAAACGTACTGGGGCCAGCAGAGGAGCTCTCGCCGGACCGATCCTGGCCTTCCTGATCTTGTCCCTTCTGCCGGCGCCGCTTCCTCCTCCTGTGTCTCTTTGCCCCTGGGGGGTGCTGATGTACAACATGAAAGAAAGACACAAACATGGATGATTGTTGTCAACCAAATCAAACATTTAAAAAAAACAATAACAAATTATTTCGGGGAAATGGATAACAATTGCACTAAATTTATTGACCTATCTGATGTGGTCCACTAGGATATTAGTATTGCTGAATTCGCGGACCGTCTACTTGGAAAGTTATGTAACTCACTAAACCAACTACAAAAAGGTTCGACTAGGACTGGCAGGCAGCACTCCGCAGCACGCGAAGTGACAGACACAGTCCATAGTGATTGCAGACCAGTGAGAACACTAAAAAGTTTCCTACTAAATAACCAGTCATAATATACTCAAACTTTCAATCCACCACCACTATCTCTTCTTAGTGGCAGGAGTACAAAGGAAGGAATGGACTTGAGTCTCTAGGGGCACATTTACAAGCCCCTTGCGGCTCTTTTGCTCCGTCGTTGTGTGACTTTTGTGACGCAGCGGCAGCGCAAAAGAGGCGCCATGGTGCGGGGTATATTAACAACGTGACGCATCTGGAAGATGCATCACGTTGTAAAGCCCTGCGCCATCAGGGGGCGTTCCGGCGCAAGGGAGGGCACCTCCTAAAAGTGACTGAGTGAAATCTACAAGATTTCACTCAGTCACTTTTAGGCCAAAGCTGCGTCAAAACCCTGCGCCTGCTTGAAGCAGACGTACGGCTTGACGCAGCATTGGGGAGATAGGGCACCCCAGAGCATTGCTGGAGCTGCGTCGTGCTTGCGACGCAACTCCAGCAATGCGCCGCCTTTACAGCAGAGATGCGTGACGCATCTGTGTCGTTTTTACCCCATGGTGCGCCGCATTGTAAATGCTGCGCACCACGGGTGGTGGAGGCGTGGCGCACAATTACTGGCGCATCCCTGCTAATTTGCAGGGATGCGCCAGTAATTGTAAATCTGCCCCTTAGTGCCTAGCATTACGCAGTTCTGTAAAGTACACTCATACATAATCACTCAGGCCAATGAAATGAGCACAAAATCAAAAACAAGTAAGCATCGTAGCACCGCCACTGAGCAGGCGAGCAGTGCACCTGCAATGCAATCACAGAAGATTTTGAAACATAATTTACCTACAATGTAATCAGCAGCATTATTGCTCTTCGGAAAAAACAAACATTTGCAATATGATAACACAGAGCAGGAGAAAACAGAGTAGTGATTAAATAGCTACTACTACTCACCAAGCCCAGGGATCTCTATGCCTAGCAGGTGGAGCAGGTCGTGTTCACGGTCCAGGATATCGGACCACCGGTGTGTGGCCTGGCTGTAGGTGCGCCGGACCCGAGACTGCCGATACATGGCCCGGCACACCTTCCCCCACAGCTGCCGACGCTCCCGGAGCCTGTACCCGCCAGCGATCCTGCCGCCTGCCGCTGGACATAAAAAAATCAGTGCGGCCACCTCCTCCACGCTAAAGATCTCCTGGGCCACGACTTGTCCCCCCCTTAAATGGCCCGCATGGGAGCCGGGTGCAGAGTGCGGGACACTTGCCCTTGCTATTCCCGGCTCCCTTTGGCATGGTCTGGACAGCTGAAGAAAAAAAAATAGAAAAGAATAGGGAAAAAGTAAAGAAAAGAGTTTAAAAAAGTAACGAAAAGTTGAAAAAAACACAAAATATAGATGTAGAAAAATAAAGGGATAGATAATGAGTAAAAAAGATCAAAAACAAGTTCAAAGAAGCAAAGGATTGGAAACATTAGGAGAGGATAGGAAAAGCATGCCCAGAACCATATCAATGAATGAAAAACAAGATGGCTGCGCCCATTGAGGACCGCGTGGGTAAGTTTGCGCGATATTTCCCCCACGAGCACGCACTTACACACGCAAACTCGTAATAGCGCGCCGCACACAACGCGAGATTGCCAATAGCGCCGGGAAATGGAAATACGCAACGCGCACAAGATGGCCGCGCCCATGTATGACCGCATGGGTAACTTTGCGGTCGGTGCGCTGCAAGCGGCCCGCGAATACGCAAAAAATCCCTTCAAACTCGCAAAAAAATCCACAAATTCGCACAAATTCACAAATTTTGCCGATTGCGAATTCGATTTCGCGCAAATTCGTGGACCGCGAATTCGCAAATTTCGCCCATACTTAGTTTCTAGGCAGATTTAAATACAAGACCACAATAACGTTTTTAAATGAGGCCACAGTACTTTGGTATAAAAGAGTTCTTTCAAAATGCTTAGTTTGGGGTCCTGTGCGCTTCGCACTGACTGGCCACCCGTTCGTGGCAGTTCGTTCTTTAAAATGAGCTTAATCAAACATTGCAGACCCTGGGGGCCGAGGCGCACACAGACTCAGTTTGAGTCGTACAGTACCATTAGGGATGGAGTTCGTCATGTACAGATGCGGCCACAGGTGAAGGCGTGCCCGGGACGGGGTCGGCGGCTTTCCACTGGCAGTCCGGCTCGTAGGAGGCCTTGAGGTGCGAGGCGTGTGAGCGGGACTGTGGGGAGAGGTGCGGATGATCCGGGGCTGTAGGAGTTCACGGGGCGAGGCATCTGTTAGGCGTACGAGGCGTACTTCTTTAGTACGCATTGATGGTTGAGCCGTCCCTTAGGGTCTACAGGGGCGCGGCGTTCAAAGGCAGGCAGGCGCGGCACGGGCTTCTAGTACGGACCGTACTGGAGGCTCTTCAGTGTGCGGCGCGGCCCTTCAGATGCAGGAGTGCGAAGCGGGGCGGCTGGGTATGTCTCGAACGTACGGGCCGTCCGGGGCTTCAGTCAGCACTTTGATCCGATTCCGGCGGGAGGGGTGAGGTGAGCACAGTGCGCTCCAAAAGCGGGCGAGGTGACAGAGTGCGGGCGGCCCAGTGAGGGGTAGGGAGAGGGGCTCGAACTCGAGCGGGGCTCACACAAGGCAGGGACGGCCAGGCACCAACGTCACGGCCCAAGGAGGGGGCGAGGCGTACCAGAGATCATGGCTCCGGCGAGGGAGGAACACAGCAGACCAGCAGCAGACAGCGAAGGCAGGATAAGAGCCCAATGGTCCTGGGGCTCAGTTCAGGGGGCAAGCTCGCTTCCAAGCCCTTGGAGACCGTTTCTTTGAAAAGGGTTTCTTCTCCTTTGGCAGCAAGGCAACCACTGCAGGCCAGTCCCCCAGGATAGGGACAGCCTTCCTCCTTCAGCTTTCTTGGTTCCTTCTCCTCAGGCAGAGGGTTCTTCTTGGTTCAAAGCAGGATCTGATTTCTTAGGAGCAGGGCTCCTACATTTATACCACAAATCCTTTGTTCTTGCAGGCCAGGGGGGCCTTTGCCTAATCCAGTCCAGGCCCTGAGCACTTCGTTTTGCATACTCTGGCTTCTCCTTTCAGGGAGCAGGGCAGGGACATCAGCCGCTCGGCAGGAGGAGGAGCTAGCATTGTGGTGAAAAGTACAGTCCAAGAGTACTCTGTTGACAGACTTCCCGTCTCTCTTCACAAGGTGCAGGGCAGAGACATCCGACGCTCCCCAGGGGGCGGAGCCAGCATTGAGGTGGCAGAGCACAGCCCTATTCAGAGTCAAGGGGCACTCCCCCCAACCATCCTGATGTAATCCCTTTATTCACCACCTGTCAGCCCCAGCCCTATCACTCACAGAAACCAGACAGTAGATACACATCCTAGCAGAGGCGGGCTGAAATGGTTAGGCAAGCAAATACTAACTTTCTAAAAGTAGAATTTGCAAACACAGGATATTAAAATAAACTTTACTAAAGGAAGTATTTTATTATTCTGAATTCAGGCATACTAAACTTGACTTCCTACCATGTTCCCTGAGCCTGCTGGGATTATAGAGTGTAATAATTCCAGCAGCCCATTCTGGCCTATGAGAACAGGTAGCCTTACAATAGTGAAAAACGAAAATGGCTGTAATTCACTATTATGACATGCCACACACACCAGGGCTTGTCCTACCTTATGCTTACAATGCACCCTGCCCTTGGGCCTACCATAGGGGTGACTAATATGAACTTAAGGGAAGGTTTAGGACTGGCAAGTAGGTGCACTTGCGCAGCCAGCATGACAGTACCAGACTGCACGCAGGTTCTGCAATGGCAGACCTTAGACACATTTTAAAGGGCTGCTTCTGTGGGTGGCACAACCAGTGCTGCAGGCCCACTAGCAGCGCATTTGTATTTACAAGCCCTGGCACTCCTGGTGCACTTTACTGGGGTCTGACAGTAAACCAAAATAAGCCAAACATGGAATCCAATCAATAAATACATTTTAATAGGGAGCACTTGCACTGTGGCACTGATTGGCAGTGGCACAGTGCCCTGAGCAGCTAACACCAGCAAAACATATGAGGCACATCAGCAAAAAGTGGAAGGGAGACTCACGCCAAGGTGCCAGGTCTAACACGTGTCCCCTCCAGCTGAAATGTGGGAAGAACTACCCTACCCCAGGGAGTTCCTCATCACTAAGGCGGAAAAACCTGGACAGACCGTCAGCATTGGCGTGATCTGTGCCAGGGCGATGCTCCACCGTGAAGTCCAGACCCGGTAGGGAAATGGACCACCTCAACAGCTTTGGGTTCTCACCCTTCATTTGCATCAACCATCTGAGGGGCCTGTGGTCTGTCTGAACCCGGAAGTGAGACCCAAACAAGTAGGGTCTTAGCTTCTTCAAAGCCCAGACCACAGCAAATGCTTCTCGCTCAATTGCACTCCACCTCTGTTCCTGTGGAAGTAACCTCCTACTGATGAAGGCTACAGGTTGGTCCCAGCCCTCCTCAGTCATCTGTGAGAGAACAGCCCCTACACCATGCTCTGAAGCATCTGTTTTCACTAGGAACTCTTTGGAGAAGTCAGGAGCCAGGAGCACGGGCGCTGTGCACATGGCAGTCTTCAGGGTGTCAAAAGCTTTCTGACAGGTGTCAGTCCAGATCACTTTCCTTGACTGCTTCTTGGAAGTCAGCTCTGTCAAGGGTGCAACAATGTTGCCATACCTTTTGACAAACCTCCTGTAGTACCCAGTGAGTCCTAAAAAGGCCCTCACCTCTGTCTGGGTCTTTGGGGGCTCCCAAGTCAGGATGGTTTCAATCTTGGGTTGGAGAGGCGCCACCTGGCCGCTCCCCTCTTGGTGTCACAAGTACACCACGGAACCCTACCTGATCTGGCACTTACTCACCTTGATCGTGAGGCCTGCCTTGCATAGTGCCATCAACACTTCCCAGAGGTGATGCAGATGTTCTTCCCATGTGACACTGAACACTGCTATGTCCTCCAGGTAGGCGGCACTGAATTCCTCCAGCCCAACCAACACCTGGTTGACCAACCTCTGGAAGGTGGCAGGGGCATTCTTCATCCCAAATGGCATAACCCGGAATTGGAAATGCCCATCTGGTGTGGAGAATGCTGACCTCTCTTTGGCCCCATCAGTCAAGGCGATCTGCCAGTACCCAGGCGTTAGATCAAATGTGCTGAGGTACCGGGCAACCCCTAACCGATCAATGAGCTCATCAGCTCTAGGGATGGGGTGCGCGTCAGTCTTGGTGACTGAATTGAGTCCTCTGTAGTCCACACAGAACCAGAGTTCGGGTGCGGCACCCGGCGCGGCAGCCTTTGGGACCAAGACCACTGGGCTGGCCCAAGGACTGCTGGAAGACTCAATCACCCCAAGAGCAAGCATCTTTGAGACCTCCTCTTTGATGCAGGCCCTGACCCTGTCAGTCACCCTGTAAGCCCTGTGCTTCACAGGTGAACTGTCCCCTGTATCCACATCATGGATGCACCAATCAGTGATACTAGGGACCAGGGAAAACAGGTCAGAGAACTGTCCCAGCAACTGGCGGCAGTCATTCTGTTGTTCAGGGGTCAGGGTGGGTGAGAGGGTAACTCCATCCACTGACCCATCTTGATCTGTGGCTACCAGGAGGTCAGGAAGAGGCTCTGTCTCCTCCTCCATTCCATCATCTGTTGCCAAGAGCATGCCCACTTCGGACCTCTCCAAGTGGGGCCTAAGGCGGTTGACATGTAGGACCCTCAAGGGGTTCCTGGGAGACTGCAAGTCCACCAAGTTGGTGACAGGACTCTTGCGCTCCACAACCTCAAAGGGGCCTGTCCACTTATCCTGAAGTGCACGAGGCTCCACTGGGGCCAAGACCCACACCTTCTGACCAGGCTGAAGCTCAACCAGAGTGGCATTCTGGTCATACCACCGCTTCATTTTCTCCCGGCTGGCTTCCAGGTTTGCCTCAGCAAGTTTCCTGAAACGACTAGTCTGGTTCCTAAAGGCCAGCATGTAGCTATGTACATTCTGGGGAGGTTTCCTGGGAGATTGCTCCCAGCCTTCTTTGACCAGACTTAGAGGTCCTCTCACTGGGTGGCCATAAGGGAGCTCAAAGGGACTGAACCCTAGAGACTTCTGTGGCACCTCACGGTATGCAAAGAGAAGGCATGGTAAGAGGACGTCCCACTTATGCCTCATGGGTTCCTCAAGACCCATAATCATGCCTTTTAGGGTTCGGTTGAATCTCTTAACCAACCCATTGCCTTCTGGGTGGTAAGGTGTGGTGAATTTGTAGGTTACACCACATTCTTGCCAAAGGGATTTCATATATTTTGATATGAAATTGGTGCCCCTGTCAGACACCACCTCTAGAGGGAATCCCACTCTGAAGAAAATTCCCATCAGTGCCTGTCCCACCACGGGGGCCGTCACTGTCCTCAGAGGGATGGCTTCAGGGTACCGGGTGGCATGATACACCAGGACCAGGATAAACCTGTTGCCCATGGCTGTCCTGGGGTCCAGTGGCCCCATAATATCAATTCCCACTTGCTGGAAGGGGGTACTGACCACAGAGAATGACTGGAGAGGAGCCTTCTGCTTCCTCCCACTCTTACCACTTGCCTGGCAAGTCTGGCAGGTCCTACAGTGAGCATATGAGTTTCTGTGCATTTGAGGCCAATAGAAGTGGGTGACAAGCATTTCATAGGTCTTGTCCTGCCCCAAATGCCCTGCTAATGGCACAACCAAAGGAAATGATGGACGGAGCTTTGACAATACAAGCACTCACCCCTAGTCAACTGATCTGGGTTCAATCCATCACCATTCTTTAGCCCACTCTGTCACCCCCGTCCATCACCACCCCCTTTTGTACCACTCTGCTAATGGCACATCATGAACCAGCCCTAGTAGGAAGGCTCTGAACTTCTGGGGTACCACCAGCGCACGGGCTGGCCCTGGTTCAGCAACCTTAGGCTCTGAATACAGGAGGTCATTCTCCCAGTAAATGAAATGTGACCCTGACTGATCACCATTGGCCTGGTCTGCAGCCTGCTGCCGCAGACCCATGAGAGAAGGGCATTCGTTCTGCTCCCTGCAGAATTCTTCCCTGGAGGGGCCTCCTTCCTGCTGCCAATGGGTCAGCTCAGGCAGGTCCCCCACTTCAGCTATCTGTTCCCCGGTAGGCTCCAGGGCATCTCCCTCAAGGTCTGCTTCCTCCTGGGCCGTGGGAACTTCAGGGGCTGGTTTCCCGCACCTCCTGTGCCTTCTCCCTAAGGCCAGTTCCTGGGCCTCTCTCTCAGGCTCCAGGACCTCTTGGGCACCCCTACTGGCTGCCATTGACCGGGTGGTCATGCATGCCCAGTCAGGTAAACCCACCATCCTCCGGTGAGTTGTCTTCTCCACCTTTTCCCAAGGGGAGCTCTCCAAGTCATTCCCTAGCAAACAGTCTACAGGCATGGAAGTTCTCACAGCAACCTGAAGAGTACCAGAGACCCCCCCCTCTCAAAGGGAACCTGAGCCATTGGACACTGGCTCTCAGAGTTGTCAGCGTTGACAACCCGGCAGTATGCATGGGTTACAACCTGCTCTTGAGACACCAGGTGCTGCCAGACTGCAGTCACACTGGCTCCTGTGTCTCTAAGAGCCTCCACCTTCTTTTCATTGATGGTCACCACCTGCCCATATTTCTTAGTGTTTGAGGGCAGGTAGTTCTCAGGGACCATCGCACTGTCTCCTAGAGAGACCAAGGTCATCTGAACGGGTCCCACCCACCTTGGACTTCTACCTCCTCCCCAAAGGCTACACTAGCCATCTGCCGGGGCGGAGCACCAGTGGGTGCTGGTTTACCAAACAGGCGACACGTGAGATCATTGGCAAAATGACCCAGTTCACCACACTTGTAACACTTGATGGGCCCTCTTTGAACAGGGGTACCTGTCGGGGCCCCGGTCTGTTTCTGGGGTGGGGGAGGCTGAGAACCTTTCCCTCGGTTCCCTTGGGGACTACTTTGGGGCCTCTTCTGAAACTCCCTCTGTTTATCCTTGTCCCCCCACCCTTCTGCTGGGGACCCTGCCCACCCTTGGCAGTCTCCCACTTGACCCTTGTGGACCCTGGTGCTGACCCAGTGGTCCGCCTCCTCAGCAAGCTTCCTAGAGTTAGTCAGCTTGCTATCAATCAGGTGCTGGCGTAGCTCAGGAAAACAATTACTAGACAAGTGCTCCCATGCAATTAAATCAAAGAGACCTTGAAAATCATTCACTTAGCTACCCTTCACCCAACCATCCTGTGCTCTGCAAAAAAAGTCACATATTCAACATAGGTGCTCCCAGGAATCTTTGTACACCCCCTGAACCTCTGTCTGTACAATTCAGGAGTTAACCCATACCTGGTCATCAAAGCTTCCTTAATGTGGGGATAAGAGGTATAAACTTCAGAGGGAAAACCTAGCAGTGTGTCCCGCCCCTCACTAAGGAACCGCCCCCACAACCCCGCTCCCCAATCTCACTCAGTGACCCGGTGGGAAGACATGGCTACCTCATAGGCCTTGAACCACTGCCCTATGTCATCATTTTTAAAATACTCCTTCACCACATCCTTGGGCAGGTACACCCTTGACTCTACCTGCACTGGCGTTGTGCTGCCACCACAGGGAGTAGGTACTCTCAGATCCATCTCCCTCATTTTCATCTCATGCTCCATCTGAATTCTTCTTTCTTCCAGAGCCATCTTTTTACTTTCCAGCTCCAATTGCCCATTGATTTTCAATCTTGACAACTCCATTTTGTGTGCCCTGGCTTCCTTTCTGTCTGCCAAAATCAACAATGCTCTCTGGTGGTTCTACTTCCACCGCGTTCTCTGGTGCCCTTGATTCTTTCCAGGCCCTCGGCGCCTTTATGAAATGGACCTTAATTTTATATCCTGATTGGGAGATTCTGAACTTTGAGCAGAAACCTTTCAACTGCTCCGCCTTGTAGCTCTCAAGTCCTTCTTCTCCCCAATCTTTGTTATCCATTCCAGAGATTACAGAGGCTGCCTTTTCCGCAGGGAGTGAACCAGGCATGATTTCTTAGCAAATAAAATGGAGCTCTCTCAGTAAAAATAAAAAAAATCAATGTCTGTGGCTGTGTTATTGGTCTGAACTCACTACGTGGTGATCAATAATTACTGTGCATCAATCATAAATGCAAATTCGAAATCTTCACTGCTGCCTCCAATGTTAGATTTGGGGGTCTCTGGTTGGCACAGGTATGCACTTGTGACAAACAGGGACCCTCTCCTCTAGTCAGGGCAAGGGACTTACTCTAGAGCAGGGGTCTCCAACCAGTCGATCGCGAGCTACTGGTAGCTCGCCTATAGCCTTTGAGTAGCTCACGATCCGACTTCTCCTTTTAGCCAGCCAGGTTTTATCCCATCTTTATTGTTTTGCTTAATTTAAGGCCTCTTTTCAGTGCTTGTCCGCCCTCGCTCAAACCAGCTGCGAAGATCGGCTGACCTGAAGTTAGGCGGGGTGAAGCAGGTGACGTCATTGCCAAAAGCCCAACACAAGCAGCATTAGACTTCCCACCAGAAACCAAGCTCTCAGCCTTCTGCAGCTAGGAACGGAACTTTCATCCTTCACGGCCTGTCTGGATGGAGCAGCAGAAAGGCGGAGTGGCAGCTTTGACACCGGAGCCTTATTACAAGGCCCAGGACTTTGGTTTGAATAGCATGTAGGTGGTGCGGTTCTCAACACAAGAGCACAACCAGTGTAAACCTGGCAATGCCATAACTTCCTACACATGAGAGGTACTCATTAGAAAGAAAATATTTGCGTAAAACGCTGGGAGAAATGTAAAATGGGAGAGGATTTTTTTTTTAAGTGTAACGCTGCTTTCATTTAATCATTGTGGTTAGTACGGCCTAGTCTCAATGATTAAATTAAAGTAGTGTGAGTAGGCCCTTCACTGAAATCTTCATCTTGCTCATGTATTTGCTCCTCACTAATTGTTGAGTTGCCTTTTTTAATATATTCTATTGGAATGAATCACCAGTGCCACGTCGGAGCTTTTTATTTAATGTATAGTTTTAGTTGTACCAGTTGTATAGGCGTATTGAGCATGGAACAGCCTGACTTTTCTTTCTTTTTTTATATATTTCTTTTTATTAAAACAAGGCATCAATAAATACACCAGTGCATGGTACAGGAGAGGGTCAATCATCGTCAACATTCAATACAAAAATTCTTGGTCGGGGGGGGGGGAGCCATACATCAATATCATAAACGCTTAATCAATCGGGTCATGGAGAAGTTGGATCATCAAGAACTACACTTGCAGGTGGTTCACCAATATTCCCTCTGTATTCATTCCAGGGGCCCCAGATATTATTCCACTTCCGAGGACGACCCCTTGCCAGGTAAACAGTTTTTTCACGGAACATACACCAATCCATACTTTCTTTCCATCCCTCTATCGTTGGCGGCCTATCAGAACCCCACAGTTGTGCTACATTTCACTTAGCGATCATGGTCCCTAACGTAACCCACTGGGTCTGTGCAGTATTTAAATCCAAGGGCTCCCAGATATTTACCAGGCATCTCCTAACCTCCGGCAAAAGAGCCACCCCTATAACTTCATTCATAACATTGTAAACAGAGTCCCAATAATTCACCATGTGTCGACATTCCCAGATGATATGAAGGAACGTCCCCAAGAGGCAGTATCCCCGCTTACATAAACCCTCCTCCGCTAGGCCCATTTTAATCAAACGTGGACCCGTGACATAAACTCTGTGGAGTATCTTAAACTGGACAAGTCTCAATCTTGCCGGGATTGCGACCTCCTTTGGAGAGGAGATCGCCGATTGCCAGTCCTCATCATCAATTTCAAGGCCATCTCGGGTCCACTTCTCCCTCAGATCTACCAAAAGATCAACTCTGTGATTGATCCGTTTTTTAGACACCAGGGAAATGTTGCTATCGGGCATATGTCCATCTAGTATACGGTCCTCCAAGGGGGATGCCTCCGGTATCCTCTCCCCCTCGAGGAAGACCGATCGCAGTGCATGTCTGACCTGCGCATGACGAAAATACTCTGTACCACTCAGCTCATATTCCTTTTGTAGGTCAGCAAATGACTTAACTTTCCCTTCACCCAGAGATCACCTACAGTGGTTATTCCAATCAGTTCCCACTTATCAAAACCCTTCGTGTTCCATAGTTTGCCAAATCTATCAGAACCAAAGAGTGGGGCAGCCAAAGTCAAGCGGTCTTTCCAACCAAGCGAAGTAGTAACATCATGCCATATGCGCACCGCCACCCTAGTCGGCCCCGTCAGGGTTTTATCAACTGATTTAGTGTACAGTGCTCTGTTATAGTTGCCACCTGGAAGCACCCACCTATCCATGGCATAGCCGGGATCAGTCGCAGATCCATACGTACCATGATTTATAGCCCCTAGCTGCGACGCCCAATAATATCTCTTAATGTCGGGGAGGGCAATTCCTCCGTCATACCACGGAAGCGTTAGTTTGGCCAACGCTATACGTGGCCTGCCGTCCCAGAGTAGTTTACGCTGCAAACCCTCCACTTCGCGGAAATAGCTTGCCGGTGCCACATCTAAGGTGTTTTGGAGGGCATAAAGGAAACGCGTCAGGGACATCATTTTAAAAAGGGCCACTCATCCCAACATCGTAAGTGGAAGTCTCTGCCACCCAACCACATCACTTTTCAGCCGAGCTAATGGAGGAAGAAGGTTTCGCTCAAACCGGATCATAGGATCCATGGAAATATAAACACCAAGATATTTGAACCCTTCCTTTACGATTTGAATGGGGCAGTTCCGAGGCAAAAGTGGGGCGTCAACATGTAAAACATACAAATACGATTTCGTCCAATTTATAATCAATCCCGAATTTCTGCCATACGACGCCAACACATCACAGAGGACAATTAGAGACTTCCTCGGAGAGGACAGATAAAGCAAGATATCGTCAGCGTATAAAGAGATCCGATCCTCAAACTGTGGAGACCAACGAATACCCCTAATCGAGGGCTCCCAGCGGAGCCAAGCCGCTAATGGCTCGAGAGCCACGAAAACAGAAGTGGGGAGAGCGGGCAGCCCTGCCTAGTGCCCCGCCCAAGACAAAATGGTGCCGAGACACGACCATTAACGACTACCTGCGCGAGTGGCTCAGTATACAATAGACGTACCCAGCTAATGAACTCCGGGCCAAAACCAAACTTAGCTAAAACAGCCCACAAATACGGCCATTCCACCGTATCAAAAGCCATTGTCACATCGAGTGACGCCACAATAGCAGGCTCATGCAGGGTATGGGCCCTCGCAAGAACCCCATGCAGTCGCCTCAAATTCAAGGCAGTATTCCGATGTGGGATAAATCCAGATTGATCGGGATGGATGAGTTCACCAATGACTTTTATCAACCTATTGGACAGTATCTTAGCCAGTATCTTAGGGATATATGACGTTAAAACGCATGTTTTTACAACGCATACCGTTACAACGGGACTTTTACAACGCCAATACTATTACCACGCATGTATTTACAATGCATTTTTTTACAACGCAGGTACCTTTACAACGCATACCATTACAACGTAAGTATTGGTAAGTATATATATTTTTTTTAATTGTATATTATTTAAAATTAATATAATGTAATGTAATTGTATTTAATTTAATTTAATTTAATTTAATTTCATTTAATTAATTTAATTTAAATTTAATTTTATTTTATTTTTACCCTGTACCCCTTTACCCAAAAACCCAAAACTGACCCTGAACCCTAAAAATACCCCTTTACCCAAAAACCCAAAACTGACCCTGAACCCTAAAAATACCCCTTTACCCAAAAACCCAAAACTGACCCTAAACCCTAAAAATACCCCTTTACCCAAAAACTGAAAACTGACCCTAAACCCTAAAAATACCCCTTTACCCAAAAACTGAAAACTGACCCTGAACCCTAAAAATACCCCTTTACCCAAAAACTGAAAACTGACCCTGAACCCTAAAAATACCCCTTTACCCAAAAACTGAAAACTGACCCTGAACCCTAAAAATACCCCTTTACCAAAAAACTGAAAACTGACCCTGAACCCTAAAAATACCCCTTTACCCAAAAACTGAAAACTGACCCTGAACCCTAAAAATACCCCTTTACCCAAAAACAGAAAACTGACCCTGAACCCTAAAAATACCCCTTTACCCAAAAACCCAAAACTGACCCTGAACCCTAAAAATACCCCATTACCCAAAAACCCAAAACTGACCCTGAACCCTAAAAATACCCCTTTACCCAAAAACCTAAAACTGACCCTGAACCCTAAAAATACCCCTTTACCCAAAAACCCAAAACTGACCCTGAACCCTAAAAATACCCCATTACCCAAAAACCCAAAACTGACCCTGAACCCTAAAAATACCCCTTTACCCAAAAACCTAAAACTGACCCTGAACCCTAAAAATACCCCTTTACCCAAAAACCCAAAACTGACCCTAAACCCTAAAAATACCCCTTTACCCAAAAACCCAAAACTGACCCTAAACCCTAAAAATACCCCTTTAAAAAAAACCTAACATATAACATTTTAAATATAATTATATACTTACCAATACTTACGTTGTAATGGTATGCGTTGTAAAAGTACCTGCGTTGTAAAAACATGCGTTGTAAATAAATGCGTGGTAATGGTATTTGCGTTGTAAAAGTTCCGTTGTAATGGTAGTGCGTTGTAAAAAATGCGTTGTAATGTGTGTTTACCGTATCTTAGGCTCTGCGTTCAACAATGAGATCGGTCTGTACGAAGCACAGCTAGTTCTAGACTTCCCTTCATTATGGATCACCACGATCGATGCCCGTCTCTGATCACGGGGGAGAACACCACACTCTCGGGACTCCAAAAACATATCTCTCAAATAGGGGGCGACTCTATCGGGACGGAGCTTGTATAATTGGATAGGGAGACCATTGGGACCCATCGCTTTTCCGGTATTCAAGGATCGCACTGCCAAAGCTACCTCATCGGCGGTAAGTTTACCGTCCATAAGGTCTCGATCCTCCGCCGACAGACACGGAAGCTTAATATCCCTCAATAGTAGACACGAATCTTCCTCCGGTCTATCTGAGACGGACGTATAAATGTTTTGGAAGTATTCCGCAAAGCGGTTTACTATCTCCTGCGGGTCGGTCAGACAAGTCCCATCCGTAGCTTCAACTTCTGGGACAACCCGATCTGCTCTATCTTTCTTGTCTAGCCAGGCTATCAACTTACCGGCCTTATCACCTAGATCATACAGACGCCCCTGTTGCTCACGACCGAGAGCCCTCGCGCTATCAGTGACCAACGTCCTATACTCAAGCTGCTTAAGCTGTAAAACATGCAATCTGGCACGGGTCACCTCCTGCTCCAATTCTGCTTCTATATTAGTTATTTCGGACTCAATTCTCACTATGTCCTCCTCCTTCCGTCTTTTAACACCCGCGATCAGGGATAAAGCCTGACCCCTGACTACAGTTTTGAACGCCTCCCACAACTAAATCGACGACGAGACCGATCCCTCATTATCTCGAAAATAATGCTCAAACGCTATTGTCAAATCTTTCCGAATTTTGGGATCACGCAAATACCAGGAGTTAATGGGGCCACTCTACCATTGGAACCGGTAGCAAAGTCGAAACTAAGCCAATGAGGAGAATGATCAGATATACCTCTGGCCAAATGTCATACTTCAACAATAGATGAGGCCTAGGCCGCAGGCACCAGACCATAGTCAATCCTAGAAAGACTCCCATGAGCACCAGAATGAAAAGTGTATTGCCGTTGAGTAGGATGAAATAATCTCCAACTATCCACCAACTCCAGTGTCTCCACGAAGCCTGGAAGCCATCTTTGAGCTCGCCTCAAATCCCGTGACGGAAATCTATCCAAGGTGCCAGAGACTACCGTATTAAAGTCTCCCCCCAAAATCAACAATCCACTAGGAAGGTCCAGTACAACCTTACCCAGCTCAAGAAAGGTTGTGTTCTGCAGACCCGGGGGGACATAAACCGAGACCAAAGAGAGGGTACGCCCCTCCCAACGTCCCGAAACCGCAGAATATCGTCCCCTTTCATCCGCGACGACCGAGTCAACAACAATTGGGAGAGAATCCCTAAGCAGGATCCCAACACCCCCGGACCCAGAAGTAAAACCCGCATGCGCCAGAAGCCGATATCCCTTCCTATTCATTGCCTTACACACATTGCCAACCAAGTGAGTTTCCTGCAGGAGGACCACATCTGGGGAGTGTCTCTTAAGGAATTGTATGACCACATTACGCTTGATCTTGTCCCCCAACCCATTGACATTCCAACTCATTACCCTCAACCCTCTACCCCCATCATAAAACAAAAAGGAGACCCAACCCTCCTCTGAGCCCAGCACCGCACAGGAGTACGCTTGAAATACCATGCCTTGTGAAAACTCAAACAGAACACCAAAAAACAACAGTTCCCCCTCACCTCCCCCCAAACATCCCGTTACGCTACCCCCCACCCTGTACCCCTGCTTATGACTTTCAAGCCTCCCCAACTCGCAGTGTGCCTCTCGCCCCCACATCTAGACTAAACTACAAAGTCAGAGGAGGAAAGAGGCCTACCGATAGCCCGTTTAACCCCTTAATGTATCATGCTAGGTGTGAAACAAAACAGTACAGACAAAAGGAAACCTTTCCCCCAGTGTCCCCGGGTCCCAGAACCACAGTCATCATTCTTGTTCTTGCGCACTCCCATCTTCTCCTCCACTCTGCTTCTGGGGTTCCTGCCGGGCCTTCAAAGTGTTTAACCAGTCTGCAGCCATCTCCGGCTCATCAAAAAAATAAGTTCTATCTTCATGTTCAATCCTCAGTTTAGCCGGGTAAAGCATAGAGTATTTAAGTCCCATATCTCGAAGCCTTCTCTTCACCCCCATAAAGTTCAGTCTTTGCTTCTGGACTGTTTGTGTAAAGTCAGGAAAGAAACTGATGGACGAGTTTTCATACTTCAAGGATCCTCCCGATCTGGAAGCCTGAAGGATAGCGTCTCTGTCTCTGAAGTTGAAGATTCTGGCTATCAAGGGCCAAGGCGGGGCACCGACACGCGGTCGTTCTCCCGGAATTCTGTGGGCCCGTTCGACGGTAACAAATTTGCTCAAGCCTTTAGGGCCAAGATGGTTGGTTATGAGACCCTCCATGAAGAGATCAGCTGCCTGTCCTTCCGCATTTTCCGGGACCCAATAATACGAACATTATTCCTCTGTGCTCTCCCTTCAAAATCCTCCAGTCGACTGACAACACGGTCATTAGAGGCTTTCAGATTCCGCACTTCGGATTGTAGCTCCGTAACATCGTCCGTGAGACTAGCCTTTTTAATGTCCAAGGATTTCACTTTCTCACTAGCCTTTGTGAGATCAGCCCGAATGAAGTTGACCTCGATGGACACCGTATCCAGTTTATGAGCCAGGGTCTCCATCTTCTGTCCAAGCGAGGACTACAGGGGCACAGGATCAAGTTTTGCAATGGTGACACAAGACCTTGTGGACCCTGGACAGATCATACTTGGTGAACTTTACCAAGGGACCAATGCTAGCAATGTCAGGACCAACCATGCCCTGACAGTTGTTGGTTTCTCCTGGGAGGGGTAACTGGATACCCTCTGGGCGCAAGTTTGTAAATTACGTCTGCAATTAATATTTTTTCTTCATGTGTATCCAAAAATATTTTTGAGACAGTTCCTTTGTGATCCCTAGTATGTCGACTGGTGGGTCCCCACAAAGGTAACTCTTCTGTTTCTTGGGCTTCTCTGGTTGCTCCAGATGTGCCCTGACTCCCCACCGAGTGGTGAGTCCCTTAGACCTTGCTGGTCTGCACCAAAGCCAATCTTTGCTTTCTGCGTGGGTTGCTTTTGCCAAGGCTTGTTGGGTCCACTCCGGATACCGACAAAGCAGCACTCGACATCCTTTGTGGGACAGCTTGACTCCAGCTCCTGGTTGTCGTTGACACCTCCTGGTCCTCGTGGCTGAAGAGCCAAGCTTCACTTTCTTCATCTGAAAGCACCCTACATCGGTGGGCATCCGCTCATCGCCTTCCCGGTCAATGGCAAGTGACACAGACTCTGTCCCATCTGCTTTCAGGTTCTTCAGATCTCCGATCCACCCATGGATCCACCCGGACACTTTAGACTTGGTCTCCAGCAGCACTTTGCAGCAGATCGCCATTGAAATCGATGGCGAAACCCGACACCAAAAGACACCTATGCACCTGGCTTTCCTGGGTGAGGTAACTCGAGTACTCCGGAGCTCCCGTGGGTATTGACTCTAGAACTGCCTAGTTCTAAAGGGGTTTGCTCCAGGTCCTCTTCTAAGTGTCCTTAAAATGTTTAATTCCAACCGCGACATAGAAGTTAATGGTGATTAGCGGCTGTGTTTAGACACTGCACGCATCCCCGTGGGTCCCCTGTGTCACTACCTTGGGTGGTTCCTGGTGGCCCCAGTGGTTCTAAAGGCTCTAGGCCTTGTATCTATGTCAGTAGTGGTTCTTATACCACTTTCCTAATATATGGTTTGGTACGCCCTTAGGGCTCAACGTATATTGTGCTAATTTACTGTGTGTTAAATAGGTTTACTAAGTGTACATTTGCCTCTAGCCTCATAAAAAGACTGGAGGGATGTGTTTAATGCCTTAATGGTGGCTGCGATTTTGCGGAAGTGCGGCACTTCCGCAAAACTGGCGGGCGGCGTCGGCCATTGGCCGACGGCAGCACTCGGGAGGTAGTGCTGCCGTCGGCCAATGGCCGACGGCAGCACGGAATGGGTTAAAATAAATGCATATATTTTATGTATGTATACCTTGTGTGGTTATCCTTTCATTTGGTTATTCATGAGATTATAGACTGGTAAAACAAGCTGCTTTACATTCCTTCAAGACTTAGCTTGAAGGCTGCTCTCCACAGCTACCACTAGCATAGCTTTCTATATAGGTTGTCTTTAAAGATACCATCAATAAGGGTCGTTTGGACTGGTGCAAGGTGCCCACTAGAATAGTGGACAGCATATGCCAGGCCAAGGTCTCACAATAGGGATCTTTTATGACCTCTTGCCCATGAGAACAAACTGGTGTCAGTTAGGAAGGTAGGATGAGAAGAAGTTGAGGGCATTACCAGTTAATCCGATTTGAGACTCCAGGGTGCATATGAGGTTGGGATGGTTTACCGTATTAAAGGGAGCTGAGAGGTTTAGCAATATGGGTGATGGGTGTGGTCGAGGGCATTCTCTGTGATGTGTATGGTAGCAGTCTTCATGCTGCCACATGATCCGAAGACAAAATGGTAGTTTTGAAGTGGATGGTTAGCATTGATGTGGTCTACATTTTGGGAAGGCAGGGTGATTAGACTTTAGCCATTGCCTGGAAGTGTCCAAATTTTCTGTCACAGGAACCAGGGACAAAAAGCCTTTGTGAGAAAAAGTGCAGAGGTCCATCAAGTCTCACCACTCTGGATTTCCCTTAGTCAATAGGCAACAGAAATGCAGAGGATTGACAGGGTTCCCTTGTTGTTTGCTGACCCAGAACCCAAATAGAGCAACTATTAACCCTGCATGTGAGGGGAAATTGGGATTTCTTTGGGGATTGTTTTGAACTATGAGCTAGCACAGAGGGGGTGAGCCTTCCATTTTGCCTCCCCCCTGAGGGCAGACATACTATCTATTGTTAAGGGGTGGAGTCTGATACCAGGATGGTCCAGCAAGCCACCTCATTTCTTTTGTTACTTTTTTCTCTGGTAGTTTGGGGGACTTACAGCCTTCCTGGATGAGCAGATAAGAGTGTTTACCACTTATATGCTCATCGGCGGGTGTCAGAAAGCCCATCAGATCATAAGGAAACAAAATGGACAACACAATGCAATGCCGGGTCGCCCATCCTTGACCTGCATTGCATCCCCAACCCCCAAGCACCAGACAGTGTTTCTACCACCCAGGGGAAGCAGTGTGTTTTGGCTTGTGGATGGATTCACTCGATTTTATTTACGTTGTATGAGATTGATTAAAAAATGATTTGTATTATTACACTTTTGAGCTCTATTTTGTACACATTTTTAATGGAATAAGTGTTTCCTTGGATGTCCTACTGCCTATGGAGAACTTCTCCTTCAAAATCATGAGTAATTTTATCTTTTATTTATGTATTTGTTTGTTAGGAATTTGTATTGCATTGTGTTTGTTTATATTTTGCTATTTTGTTATCATGTGTTGTCATGTATTCCTATAGGTTCTGAATCGATCCCCCTATTCCTGGCCCTATTCTGGTTAAACTAACTATCAAGTTAACTAACAGTCAGCCCATGAGGCAAGAAAAGCCCCCATGATGCAGATACCGTTATCTGACGCAGTCACACTACGGCACAGGAACGTGTTATCTGATTAGGTCATAACGCTTGAGATCTAATTAGACAAGCGACATTCCTCCAGCCCCTGATAAGGCATACGACGTTCTCATAACAAATCAAACCTATGACAACCTGGAAAATCCGTGCGGCCATTGTTTTGATTTCACAGAGAACTTCAGTAAAAGAATGTGCTAACGAGCAAGTCGTATGACATCTTTATTGACGTATCTATGTCCATCCTTACGTCAATCTCGGCACCTTTAAGGTATAAATATTGCCGATCTTGCCCTATGCAAACACACGCGTGGTGACGAGACGGAGCAGCCATACTTGCCGAAGCCAAGAGCAGAGCAGACCCCGCTGGCAGCAGCCCCGCCTTCCTGACGCGCTGAGAGACGCGCTGCTATCTCCTGCCGAGAGACCCAGCACCGGCGCTTTCGGGCAGCCCTCGCAGGCGGCCTGGAATATCGAGAGCAGAGAAAGAGATACCATTCCTCATTTCATCCTAACTTCCAGGTACAGAACTGAATAACCCCTCACAGAGAATTCTTTAGTTATTCACTTGGCAAAAACAAACTTAACTTAAACTGTAACTTTCTATTCCCGCCCACGCATTAGACTTAGGTCAGGTACACGGGGTAGGCGTATTTAGAAACACCAGTTGAGTACGTTTAGTCAAATGTATATGTGTATGTAACATATTTTAATCATTTTAAACATCATATGGCTCAGAAACCATATCAATGTTTTTACAGTATTATTTTATACTATTGCTTTTAATGTATGCACTTTACTTAACTATAAGTATTGCAATAATATCGATCCATTTCTCTTGTACGAGAAAAGAGACTGATCAATAAATAACACCTTTTTATTGAACACGCCCGTCTCTTCCTTTTCTCTACAATCTGATGAGACTAAGAATGCACGTACTGACTGAGTAAAATAATTGCCTTGTGCTCACACGACTCTGGAGATACACTCTTGATTAGGGGAGAGCAAAGTTGTCATGTTCTATGGTTGTCAGAAACTAAATCCCTTCTTGTCTAATCAGGGGAGTTAATTCTTTCCTGAACATTCGAGAAAGTTTCTAGCGAACTCTGAGCTACGCTGGCAAACCCAAAACTTAAGTCTAGTATCGACAGTAGTAGACCTAGTTAACGTCTGGCCTAGGCCTTTACTGCTGTAGGTATTATTCCAATGCGCAGAGCCTATTGGGAAGATAGGAACTACACTACATGGCGCCCAACGCGTTTGGAAAGGGCGATAAAACTAACGTAAGACATTTAGAGTAACTCAGTCGTGCTTTCTCACTCAGACCCCTTTTCCCAAATTCTCCAAAGACGTCTGGAGTGGGTGAAAGGTAATATCCTCCAAAACCTCGCAGGAGGGAACTCCTATGTATGGTTCTTGGTACAGTCAACGTTGAAGGATACACTGTTCCGAAATATTGTGCATCTAATCTTTGTTCCATTAGAAACCTGATCTGCAAACAAACATAATACCATCCTGTCGGTAAAATGGGAGACAGTGATGAAGAAAGAGAGGCAGTTAGATTAGCAGCTGAAATAGCAGCAGCAGATACTGCACTAAAGGATGCAGACGCGGATATAATACTCATTCCGGTCAGCAAAAGGAGATCTATAACCTTAAAACTTATAGAAAATGGACTGACACCTAGAGGTGGCACAGTCATATTCGTAATTGAGGCACACGAATATCGGCAGACAGAGGTATACTATACATGGATACATTTTCCAGCAGCAAATGCTGTAACAAAGTACTTCCACTATTACAAAATAGAGGTACCACCTGACATTTACACTCCTTTCGAGGAGGTGGAAGTACCACTCAAATTCCAAGAGCATTTGCTCTTATTTGATGGCGCCCTAATACATAACAATCACATTACAAGGCTCGGTCCTTTAGGTAGACCAGGAGCAACGTGGCCGGTCTTAGCCGGATACACACCACACCCAGACATCGAAGGGATGTCTACTGGAGAGCTGTTAATACAGCTAAAACAATTACTAAAAATTCATAGACAATTAGTCCAGTATGTAATGCGGACTTCAACAATTCAGCCAGCGATTAAACTTCCACAGCTGACCCCTCACCAGGGGAACACAAATAAAATTACACCACAGAACATCCAATCCTGCCTAGGTAAAGTTCCGGTCTAAACGGGAACAGATACCATTCTGGTTGGCACAGAAAATCACCCAAATAGAGGCGGTGTTTCCTGACACCACCCCGCTAGAAAAACACAGGATTCTGACTATATGTCTCCCAATGGGAATCGCACCACACATAGAGGACTGTGACACTTGGGGTACAGTCTTTGCTTCAATCTACACAAAAACGCACGGTGTTCCATCCATTTCGGTAATACCAGATGTGCTAAAACAAATTCAAGATGAATACGGTCCAGAACCAGCTTTAACTCTTGGTATGAAATTACTGAAAGACTTCAAGCAGGTCTCGGCTATATTATTAGCCAATATAAAAGGTGAAGCAGCAAACGTGGCGATCCGCCAAAGGTTAAAAGAGACAGATATAGCAGACCAACCAGCTGAAATTGCCAGAATCATAGAAAAATGCTATGAGGAACTAGGTAGAGATAGTTTAGGGGGAATACCAGTAAAACCGCAACTGACTGAAAGTCCAGAAAAAATATTTTTTAATAATTCACCAAAAAAGAACTGGGATGGAAACAAACAATCCAATCCAAAAGAAAAGAAATTCCAGTCCCGAGGAAGGTCTCCTAGGCGAAGGGAGAAATCTCCGAACCAGAGACACAGGTCACCCCAGAGTGACCCCTCTGGGAAAAGATATAACCTTAGAAATAGGGATAATATTAAAAAACCTGATAGATATCAAGACATTGATACACGTCCCTCTCAATCTTTTCAGAATTCCTCACAGAAATCGGAAAGAAGAGGACGATCAGAACAAAGAGAAGAGCACGCCAAGTCCAAAGACAAGGAACCTGCTCAGCTAAAAAAGAAATTACAATTTCCAAAAAAGAAGGTAGCCAGTATCAAGGTAGTTAACAATGCCGAGAATACTGAGGACACAACTGAAAAACGGAGAGTGGGCTCAGACAATGCTAGACAGCGCAGCAGAAGTGAGCATAGCTCGCAAAGTCCTTATGAATCATCTGGAGACAGTGGACACAAATGAATATCTTCAAGTGGAAACTGCAGACACCAGAGTTAGCAAACCCCACAAGATATACGAGATAACATTACGTATAGAGGGAGATAAGACTAGGAAAATAAGGGGACTATTTTGGGATAATCTCTCTAAGGGCTATGATATCCTTCTAGCTGAAAAAGACTGGCCACCAGAGTTTGTTAGGGAGTGCCCTCATGGCGAAGAAATAATTATGCCTGCCTTCTCGAATCAAATCCCGATTCATAAAAAATATACACTTGCCAGAAAGTGGGCAGTGGCTCTAGCACCTGCTTTATATAAAAATCATGTAGGATGGGATGAGGACTCCCCTCCTCACAAAATCCAGTTAAAATCACAACCTACTGCACAAAGGCAGTACCCAATTAAGCAAGAAGCTAAAAAACAGGTAAATGAAATACTAGATCAGCTAGAATACCAGGGGGTGATTGAAACTTGCACCTCACAAATGAACAATCCTTTGTTTCCGGTCTCCAAACCAGACAATACATATCGTCTAGTTTTGGATTACCGACACCTTAACACATGTTGCAAAACCTTTGCAGTGCAAAACTCACACAGTGCTGCACTAATGAATAACATAGTGCGCAAAAAATACAAAACAACCTTGGACATCTCCAATGGATTCTTTTGTCAAAACATAGCACCAGAGAGCAGATATTTAACTGCATTCTCGGTAAATGGCACTCAAAAACAATTCTGTCGGTTAGCCCAGGGGTACAAGAACAGCCCGGGGGTATTCTCAGCGAGAGTAACAGAATTACTACAACTATATGATGATGAAGCATTATCTTATGTCGATGACATTTACTTAACAGATGATGACTTGGAGACTCACTTGAAAAGAGTGAACACCATAAGACTTGGGTTCGCAGCAGAGGGTTACAAATTCAACTTTAAAAAATCCAGAATTGCCCATCTGACAGTCCTATTCTTAGGATATGAATTATCAAGTGAAGGCAAAAGCCTGGCTGACAATTTCCTAGAGAAATGTGCCGTAATCCAAGCTCCTAAAACACTAAAAAACCTACAGTCAATTCTAGGCTTCCTAAATTTCGGAAGAACATACATTGCAAATTACGCAGAAAGGGTCAAACCCCTTTATGATCTAATTAAACCAGACTTTAAAAGATCCAATTGGACTCAAACACACACAGAAATTTTGAGATCCTTACAAACAGACATGCTAATTAAAACAAAATTAGAAACACGTGATAACACACGCAATCTTGTGATTCGAGTCATCCCAGGGAGATGCGGATTCACATACCTGACCTCTAATGAGGGAGAAAAGGTACCAATTGCATTCAAATCACACTTGTACACAGAAGCTGAACAGAAATTCAGTAATACAGGAAAAATCATTCGTGCAGTTCAAACCGCAATAGCTAGAGAAAAAGACATAGCTGACGGTAGACATATCACAGTCAGAACAGCAGAATCAGCCTTTGAGGCACTAACAACACCGTGTAATTTACCAACAACAACATTGAATCCGGAATGGATACAATGGGTGAATTCAATCACAACGGACAAAGTATACTACTACTTTGATCCAGAACTAGAAGTAGTAAAAAATCTAAAGTATGAAAAGACGTATCCTCTGCCAATCGACATTCTGCCTCTACGACATTACGCCTGTGTAATCTATACAGACGGACATGCTCAACCCCCCGTTTGGGGAGAACAAGCATACAACCCCACATGTGAGATTACAAAAGAAGTGTGGCGCGGAGGTAAACTAAAACCTCTATTAACAAAATCACACTCAGTAGAAACTAATTCAGAACAACAAACTGAAATAATAGCATTGAAAATGGCGCTAGATAATGCGGATCGCGAATTCCCGACACTTATAGTGTCAGATTCATATTACTGCATCAAATCATATAACAGCGATTTGCAGGCATGGATTCAAAACGGTTACAAAGATGACACAGATGCACCAATAAAGCAGAAACTGCTCTGGGAACAAATAGCTCTTTTACAAAAAGAACTACCAAAGACTCACGTGACACACTCACTGAGTCATCAGCGTGATGGCGTTCACGTTGTAGGGAATTCATTGGCTGAAGCAGCCGCAGCGGCAGCCACTAAATCGGCTCCCGTAGTTCGAAAAAAGCGCACATTAAAATACATTGACGGTGAAACAGTGCTGGCGGTGAAAACGTCATCAAAAGGCGACTGCTCAGCGTTGCCGATCAACTATCCACTCAATTATACATACATAATCGATGCAAACTCCGTCCCTTTTGCTCGAATCCCTGGAGTGGGGGATAGAGTGATTCCAAACATGGACAGGAGAAACTTGTTAATCGCAGACGCACATATGGGCGAGGGTCTCAGACACCTTAAATTAAAAGATTCTCTGGAAGAATTACAATCACGGTACTGGTGGCCAGGCATGAGCCTGCATCACACCATGTTGGTAAAAAACTGCCCAAACTGCAACAGAGATCGCAGTGGGGAGAGAAACAGTTAAATACTTCGTCGTATCAAGGCAGATAATATCACCAGTAAAAAGCAGGGCTTGCGATTAACATATACAGGCTAGTTTCCACTTATAATGTCGATCCTCAGCACTCGGCTGACGTCCGGACTGTTATACAAAGATTTGCGAGTCTAAATGGCATATACGCTAAGAGCATGTTACGTTTGACCATTGTCTTCACTCTAGCCCTCCGGCCGGGGGGGAAACATGGCCAAATGAGCACAGCCCAGCGGGAATCTTCTCACTTCCTTCCTGAGGGTACGGGATGGTGTAAAGAAAAAACCAAGGCAGAAAGCAATCTATAATGGAAAGGATATTAGGTTCGGGAGCTGGGTGGGTCAAACATCTAATAAGTGTCCAACGTAGTCTAAATAACTTGCCAAGAAATTCTCTGAAGGGATTCAGTCCGTACGAATTATTATTTGGAACTAGAATGATTATCTCTGACCTCGACAGTCAGACTTCAGTGGTTAAAGAAAAAAGCTTTGATGTCAAAGACCGTTTGGCTATTTTGCAGGACTTAAACAAAACAAGAAAAGACCTGAGCAACATACAGTTGAAACAACAGCCAACAACCACTGAAGAATCACCACCTGTCCCAGCAAGACCTGTCTGGATTCCAAAAGTCGGGGATCTAGTCAGGGAGAAGATCGCGGTAAAGAAGGAATTTGGGCCTTCTTACAGAAAAGCAGTTCCTGTCTTGTCTGTCAACGGGACAAGATCAGTTGTACTACCGCCACTTGCTGGTAAAAAGGAGAACCGAGTTGTATCCATCGACCTGGTAAAACCACAACATGTGGCCGATAACAAACAGTAGGCCAAGTGGACTCCCAATAAGTAGCAGAACACCAAGGTTTGCTACCAGTACAGAGGTCCTAACGAAGAGGCTCATCACATTCGAAACGCCTACAGAAGAACAACAAGGACTATGCAACAATGCAATAGAACTAAGACCTCTGAAAACCCAAATAAAAACATTTAGCAGAGACACACCAATCTATAATGAAGTACCAAGTGAAAATGCAAGAAACAAAAATCCTGAAGCAATTGGAACAATTGACAGAACTGCATCCGGCTACTTCATAAACTTCGATGATTCCTCTGAAAGCCTCAGTGAATCAAAGACACAGCCATCATCAAAAACCTTTAAAGAAAAAGCTAATGAACTTTTGAACCAACTGAAAGAAACATATCTGATTTCTCCATGGATTGAATTTTGGGTGGGTTTTGGTGCATTTATCCTCATACTTTGGCTCATCATGGTATTAACTTTGGGACGCTTCATTGAGGGAAAATATGCTAAAATGGACACAGCAAGTCAGAACATCAACTTGATCCTCAAACCACACACATCTTCACACGTCGAGAAAAGAGAACTTTCTTCAGCCAACTTCACAGCCAATCCGATACCTGGTGGGGTAGCCTGGGACAACACTGACTATGAAATTTATGGTCCGGTCGAAATCCTGAAATATCCACACCAAATTAAGATCTCCTTGAGTGACTTTGTAAAACCAAACTCATTTGCTGATGATTGGGACTTCGAAAGCATTAATAACATGATGTCTGATTTAGTAATGTCTGCTAAATTTACCAAACATGATTATTTGCAGGGTTCTACAAATTATGACAGTATGTATTGCTATAACCACTATGGTAATCACTTTTTACATAGATCTGCACAACCTAGAAATGTGTTAAATTATAATCAATGGGAACATTGTGCGACACCTCCAAAAGGGAGCTCAAGAACCATTTACGACAAATATTCATATTTTTCAGGTTTTAACACAAGTAATGCTGAAACATTTTATTTTAAATTATCAAACAAGACAGGGATGAAAACCATGATAACCAACACAAAATTGTTATATTCAGACTCATTTTTTGAACAAATGAATACTTTTGGATTTGATTATTGGGACAAAAATGTTGATTTGAAAAGTGTTTGGGGTACAAAAGAATGGCAAGTACAGGGTTTAGAAGCTTTGTTTAGAGCTTGCATGATCCCAGAACAAATGATATTTTTAAATGACACTGTTCAACAAACCACCTGTCTTGGCCTAGCCAAAATCAAAGATTTAAATAAACCGTCTATTCCAAAGCCAACAATGTTTAGCAATAGCTCTGATACGGATGAAGAGATAGACGTAAACCATATATTAAACCAAAACAGAACACATCCTGATTGGAAACAATGGTTGATCTGGCCCACAGATACAAATAACTGTCAAGACAGATTCCTGAATAAAACACAGGGGTTCAAAATGACCAGGCCAGACCCTAGATATCCCCAAAGACATCACCCAGGGATAATAACAACCTACAGTGTGGGCAAATTATGCCTTCAATGGCTACAAACTTCCACACTGCCTGAAATTAAGCAACACCTAACTTTACTTACTGATGGTGCTGACTTGCGTGATTTCATTTTGGGACCACGCAAACAGCGTCAGAAGCGTTTCATAGCAGCCTCTGTATATGCAGCATACAATGAGGCCTGGAAGGTTAATCAAATTGAAACAGCAGAGAGAATACGGGAAATTGACCGTATTTTTTGGGAAAAATCACTTTCTGTAGTGGACAATGGGTTAATGACTCTGTCCTCCAGAATTTTTTCATTGGACAGCATTGTGTCTTCAGCAATCGATATATTATCGCAAGACTTACTGTTATTACAACATGGTCAGTCACAATTGCGTTCTATTGTACAGCTTGGCTGGACGTTACAAAATCTTCGTTCAGGCTATGTGCCTTGGCGTTTAATCAACACAACGTCACTATTCGAAATCTTTAACCTTACTGATAGACAAATCGGTATGGCGCAAAAGGGTGCTGATTATACAATCTTGAGCATTGAAAAACTAGAAAGATTACCAATGACAATGTCAGAACGACCTGTCAGTGAATGGATAATACACGGAATCATAAATATTCCAATCTCAACCTTCAGGTTTCAATACTGCCAAAAATATATACAGGCTGGCATGTACGAGAGATTGGGAAAGGGGTACCTTAAAACAACTTGGAACCTGCCCTATTCACATGCATGTGTCAGTAATAAAGGACAGAAAGTGTTTCTTAGTGGCAACAATTGTGCTATGTCACTAAGCGGCACGCTTCTGTGTAACGGAATTAGTTTGCATGGAGCCTGTGAAGGGAATTCATACAACCTTTCATGTCACCAGCAAGGCGCACCTGCAACTGAAATAGAACCATTCTTTCAAAGACTCTATAATGGGAGTTACGTTCTTATTGTAGACCGCAGATGTTGTAGTCTTACGCCCGGGACTCCTTATCTAGTAACTACGACTGCGAAGGTCAAGTGCTGTGGACGTTCTTTGTTCCCCAGCTCCTTTCCAGACAGGGAGGCAAGGGCATGGCCCAATTTGAAAATTACTTCTATTCGAATAGATACTTTAAGCAGAATGAAAACAGTGCTTCTTCAGACGCCTACAAGGCTCACGTCATCAAAAGAAACGTATGATCTACAAGTCGCAAGGACGACTGCAGAGATACATACATTATTATCAACTAATTCACCCGTACATTTCGTGGAAATCCTGAGCGAAATCTTAAATATTTCTGATACCACTGGGGTCTCAAAGGTATTTAAGACAGTATTTTCGATGGCATTAACACCATTCAAAGCCATACTGGGTATTTTTCCAGATTTCGTCCATTCGATTTTTGGCGGACTTCCCCTGATCCTGGGACTAATTGCAGGAATCCTATTTTTAGTCCTTATTTTTCGTTATGGCAACCCATGTCACAGATCAAACTCTCGCGACAATGGAAGATACAATCCTAGCCATTGGATACCGGGACCGGATATCAAAAATCCTGGGACTCTCCCGGCTTAGAGACCTGAACATGACTTGGTTTCTATCATTTCGACCAATGTGGTAAAGGTGTGTTTTACCTGTATTAAGGTGTCTGCTATGCGGAGAAGAATGCGTGTTAGACACCTGTCTGACGCTACAATCGGATGCGCCAGTGGATGCAGATACATTGTTGGTTCCTACCAAGGTTCACGCTTTGTGCTGCCCTCAAAGGCTGCCAATCCTGATGACGGCATTCGTGGAGTCTTCACCACTACGATTGAAGAGTAGTGAAGTTCAAGGTGAAAGCAGCATCGATCAGGTACGACCTTCTGTCAGCAATGCGAATCAGAATGTCAATGGAGACAATCATGCGCACGAATGCATGGTTACACCTATTTCCGACTTAGTGGAACTTTCCCATGAAGCTGTTGACAGAAAGCCTTAATGATATGATGTTCTCTCCAGAACAGAAATAGAGACTTTTGAGCAAGCTCGCACACGGCGTTCCCTGAATTCGGCCTTCAACTTTGAAAATAAAGTCACATGAACAATTTTTCCCACCAGTTCACGGACAGCAATTTTTTTAGCAGCCCCAAATTAATTTATACAAAAAATTTCGGGACACTTATCTTCTGCTTAAAGTAAGAAACTATTCCTAGAGAACTAAGATTTCTATTTTTAGATACTTTATAAACTTTAGTTGCCCGCTGGTATGTTCACAAATATTTTATTATGTGATGAAATGGTCTCGAACTTTCTTTCTGTATAGCCGTATTAAGAGCCATTTCATGTGTATTTCTCATATACCATATAAGCAATAATGTATACAAATGCGTGTTTACTTTGGCATTTAATTCATAGCTTGAGTGCATACGATACATATGACTGCAATTTTTCAGTATATTTGAACGTTTCAAAATGCATTTATGTATTTTGGGGTGGTAAGGTATACACTATACTCTATAGTATGTTGTACTATGTTATACTATGCATAGATTAGTAAATATGACCATAGTTAGCGTGGAGTGGGTGTCATGTATTCCTATAGGTTCTGAATCGATCCCCCTATTCCTGGCCCTATTCTGGTTAAACTAACTATCAAGTTAACTAACAGTCAGCCCATGAGGCAAGAAAAGCCCCCATGATGCAGATACCGTTATCTGACGCAGTCACACTACGGCACAGGAACGTGTTATCTGATTAGGTCATAACGCTTGAGATCTAATTAGACAAGCGACATTCCTCCAGCCCCTGATAAGGCATACGACGTTCTCATAACAAATCAAACCTATGACAACCTGGAAAATCCGTGCGGCCATTGTTTTGATTTCACAGAGAACTTCAGTAAAAGAATGTGCTAACGAGCAAGTCGTATGACATCTTTATTGACGTATCTATGTCCATCCTTACGTCAATCTCGGCACCTTTAAGGTATAAATATTGCCGATCTTGCCCTATGCAAACACACGCGTGGTGACGAGACGGAGCAGCCATACTTGCCGAAGCCAAGAGCAGAGCAGACCCCGCTGGCAGCAGCCCCGCCTTCCTGACGCGCTGAGAGACGCGCTGCTATCTCCTGCCGAGAGACCCAGCACCGGCGCTTTCGGGCAGCCCTCGCAGGCAGCCTGGAATATCGAGAGCAGAGAAAGAGATACCATTCCTCATTTCATCCTAACTTCCAGGTACAGAACTGAATAACCCCTCACAGAGAATTCTTTAGTTATTCACTTGGCAAAAACAAACTTAACTTAAACTGTAACTTTCTATTCCCGCCCACGCATTAGACTTAGGTCAGGTACACGGGGTAGGCGTATTTAGAAACACCAGTTGAGTACGTTTAGTCAAATGTATATGTGTATGTAACATATTTTAATCATTTTAAACATCATATGGCTCAGAAACCATATCAATGTTTTTACAGTATTATTTTATACTATTGCTTTTAATGTATGCACTTTACTTAACTATAAGTATTGCAATAATATCGATCCATTTCTCTTGTACGAGAAAAGAGACTGATCAATAAATAACACCTTTTTATTGAACACGCCCGTCTCTTCCTTTTCTCTACAATCTGATGAGACTAAGAATGCACGTACTGACTGAGTAAAATAATTGCCTTGTGCTCACACGACTCTGGAGATACACTCTTGATTAGGGGAGAGCAAAGTTGTCATGTTCTATGGTTGTCAGAAACTAAATCCCTTCTTGTCTAATCAGGGGAGTTAATTCTTTCCTGAACATTCGAGAAAGTTTCTAGCGAACTCTGAGCTACGCTGGCAAACCCAAAACTTAAGTCTAGTATCGACAGTAGTAGACCTAGTTAACGTCTGGCCTAGGCCTTTACTGCTTTAGGTATTATTCCAATGCGCAGAGCCTATTGGGAAGATAGGAACTACACTACAGTGTAATATTATTTTGTTATATTATGTACTGTTTTAGATCCATTGCTGCCTAATCTTATTGTCAGTTAGTTTTTAAATTTTTAGAAAGTAGTTTCATAAATAATCATTATTAAGATTTTTTAATAATTCTGAAAGATTTATTGTATTATGTATTCAGCATGATAAAAATGTATAAGATTGTATACACTTGGTTGTTTAATTTTTTAAGTGAGGTTTTATTTTGATTTCATTTCTGGTGATTTTTTGCAGTAGTGTTTTCGTTATTATTTACAGGTAGTTACTTGTAAGGATTTGTGCCACCCTTCCTCTGCTTTATTAGTTTTTTCTCCTTGAGAGATGGTGCTGTAGTGGACAGTCTGTAGACATTCTGCCATGCAATGTGAAATGTCGGTTGGCACCTGCATTTAACCAACATTTAAAGGGTTTATTAGTAATGAGAGTTTGTTTTATTTCATGTATGTGAGTATTGGCTTACTTCTGTGAATGGGAAGTAGGCTGGTGCTATTAATTTATTTACTTTATATGCAAATTCTGCATTTGTGACATATTCCATACTAAGGGGCCGATTCCGATTCCGGAAAAAATGCCCTCCTAATGCTATTCATAGGCTTACCTTCCAACCGAATCGTATTCGGAGCTTTTTCCTACAAACTAGAAAGTACGATGCGTTTTCATGGAAAATTCTGACCGAATCGTCGGGTCTGATTCGTGCACTATGTCAGAACCTAACAGGCTCAGGGAACATGGAAATCGAGTCGTACGGAGGCTCAGCCTACAAAATTTCCAGACATGCAAGTACGATGCATTTTTCATACGCGTCGTACAGGGCAAAAGTTCCAGCGCCTCACAGCATTCGGACAAAGCGTATTTAAGCTCCGAATTGCACCATAATGCGTTCAAGGGAGACAAGACGGAGTCTGCCGCATCGTGTATGTGCCAGGCTGTGTAGAATCGTTCGTGTTCGTGTCTAATGGGTTGTGTTAATGCTGGACTATGTGGCATCGTTCACATCGGAGTTTGTCATGTCGTGTTGATGCTTGGCTACATGGAGTAATTTGAGTACGAGTCTATCGCGTCAGGCTCCTTTCCGGCCTTCAATATTTTTTACGAACGATTCGGTTGGCAATTACATGATTTGCATCGTACTTGCTCATTCGGTTGGCGGGTGTACGATTCGGTCAGAAAAAATGACGGGTACGAGTTGGGTGACACGATTTCCTGCCTGAATCGGAATCGGCCCCTAAGTGTAGATTTTTGTAGGTCCGTCCATATACTTTGATTGAAGTGGTAATAGCCCCTTTGTATTGCTGTGCGTGTTCATAAACGTTTAGGATAGTTGAAAACGTAGCTTGTGCAAAATCAATATTATATTTTTATGCATTGTAATTGTTTGGTTTTTGTATGATTATCATTTAGAGTTCATTATAGTTTGTACTTTGCTTGTCTGGCAGCAATGCATATAGTAAAGGGACATGTGTATTATGGTATCTAATGTTCTGTATAGTATATAATTATGTAAATGTTGGTGGGCAAAAATGTAAATCTTCCACTAATCATTCAAGTGTTGCACTGTGTTAGGAATCTCAGTTAGAGTATGTCCTTGGTGCTCTTGGTATTTCTCTAATAATTATGTATTAGTTGTCTTAGATGTTCTATGGGAGGAAGTTGGCAACTCATTTCTTTAGGAACTGGGAATCATAGTTTTTAGTATAGGTTCTATGGGTTCTTGTGACACGCATGCTTAAACATACACACGCTCTCTCTCCCATAAACATACTGTCTCTCACAAGCATACATTACAACATGCATTTAAAATCATTTTTACGTAAATCAGCTGCCAGTAAGGCCCCATTCCAGCTCCTTGTGCTCCATTTTTAAATTTTGAATTAAATATACTTAATTGTACTGAAAATGAACTTATTTCACTAATAAAAGACAAATCGAATTAAAAAAACTTGAAGGCGTATGCAGAACTGCTGGGACTTCCTGTGTGGGACTACAGGATGGGTCAGATGAGGGTGTTATTTTGTCTGACACCCTCACTGCAAAACAGCAATCTGACTAAAGGCACGTTCTGAGTTAGTTTACTTAGCTCTTTTCCTTGACCTCTGGTCTGACAACATGCTGTACCTCTGATGTGGGCAATGGTGACCAGCTCTCTGTCAAAAATAAGATTTTCATGTTTTCAGACCAAGTTAAGGCTTGAATTAAGACTGAGGGCAGAAGGAGGTTAGAGCTTGGGGTTAGTGAACAATCTTACAGTACCGGGACCAGCTCAGTGGTACTTGTTCTCAAGCCTCATTCCAAAGGTGGCAAACATGAAAATAAGTTTTGTGTGGATTACAGGGCCTTAAATGCAGTTACCAAAACTGATACTCACTCCATTCCAAAAGCAGATAAATTAATTAACAAGTTGGGTGTAGCCAAGTTGTTGAGTACCTTTGACCTAACATCAGGGTGCTGGTAGATTGGCCTCACCTAGGGAGCAAAGGAGAAATCAGCGTTTTCGTCCACTGAAGGCCACTATCAATTCAAAGTGATGCCTTTTGGATCAAAAAATGCACGTACCATCTTCCAGTGGTTGGTGAATTGAGTCCTTTCAGCCCTGGATGACTTTCGTGCAGCATATCAGATGAAATAGCTGTCTTTAGCTCCACCTGGGAGGATCACCTGGCCCACCTCAAAGAAGTGTTACAGAACCTGCATCAGGGAGACCTAACTATTAAGGTCAGTAAGTGCCAGATAGGACAGAGATTCAAGCTATCCTGGCTGATGAGGAGTGAAACCCTAAATAAACGGCCCTAGGAGGTTTGTTTCCGGTCCAGGAAAGACCTGGCTTGGCAGTTGGGCTGGACTTTTCCCATGAGGCACAGGGTCAAGACTGATTTGCATATGGCCAGGTCTAAACTGGGGTGGCATGGTGATCAAAAGAATGATGGATTTGACCCAGATCTCTTGATTGGGGGTGACTGTTTTGATTTGTTCTGCATTCCGTCCATCAATTGTGTGTCTTATACATGTAATGGTGACACATATGGCAAAAGGTATGTCCTGAGCAAAAAGTACATACTACACAGGCTCTCATTCACCCATACACATATATCCTAGTCTGGCAACCGAACCCTTTACTCGATGCTGCATCAAGAGGAAACTCCACCCAACCTTCGACTTACGTCAGCAACCACACTATTGTTCTCTTTTTACATCTTTTTCTACTACAGCACCATTTCAGTGATAAAAGCAGCTCCCCCAGAACTCTCGTACAGTGAAAGGATAGCCAGCACAACTCTGTACCTGGGTTACGTGGACCAGGTCAAATTTAACTGACTGTCATGGCTTGGTCCTGGGACCCACATCACCTTTACCGTGCAATGGTACAACCCAACTCTACCTGCAAGTGACCATTGTCACTAGTGGTTTTACCATTGACCGAAATGTAAGATTATCACTAAATTATTTTGCACGGATTTTCTATTATTTCACAAATCTTTAAGTCTGTGTTGACTTACACTATTCCATTCATTTTGGTGTATAAATTCAGATAACAATGCACTCTGTTTTTATAAATTGGTGTTGGATTTCTCTCAATTAGTGTCAATTAGTTATTGTCTAAGTTGATACTCTGAAATACTCAACACATGTTCCTCTAGTAAAGCCTGACTGCACTTTGCCAAGCTACCAGGACTGAGCTAAGGATTTATTGTGTGAATCCAAGGACCATCTTTGGGGTATCATGATAGTATTACATAGTGAGGACTAACCCCAACACCACATAATACTCCACTTTCCTACACCGTGCCTCTAGAACTTTGATTTTGGGTTTCCCTTTGCATATATCCAACATTATTTTGGTTTGGCTTGAGACAGTGTTGGTGGTAATTGTTATGATGAGGATTTTTACCAATTTTTTTTCATGTCTCTCTTTGAATAGCTATTTGTCAACCAGGTATCATAGAGATCTAGATATGTTGATAGACCTGACAGATTTGACATGGTAGTACTTGGATCCATCAGTCGAGGAGACAGAGTCATGGATGATCATTTCCATGACCTTGTAAGCATGAAAAGGTCATCATGTATCCGGTAAACATTGCTCAGTAGAAAATAGGTACAAATTGCAACTGTCCTGTAATAATAAGAGTAATTTTCCAAAAGCATGATTTCAAAAGGGCACATAATCGTGGCGCTTTTTCCACATGTATAACTACTGTCCTATAAATAAGTCTAAACGGGTAGCAGTCACCATTCTTAAATGTGTCTATTATCATAATATTTGTGAACCACTCATACTAAACACTGTGACATGGCTGCCCTAATTTAGAGGATGCCTCCACATATCATGCACCTCACCCAAAACCTGCTAGGTAGGTCACTCTACATACAATCAACACCAAGATCAACCGCTTATTCTGAAGGGGGCACCCAGGACCCTGGTCCCAATCAGAGAACCTTTTGCCCCCATGGACTAGTGCTGATTTGCATATGTTTGGGCACTTTTCGTAATAGCACGAGGAAGCTACAAAATGACAGAATTGACTGTGGTCCATGATAATTACCAGTGTCGGTGATTAATTCATGCGTTTCATTCATCACTTTTCTGCTGTCAATGATAAAAATCAGCAGAAATTTTAGGAACTGAGCGAGTGGAGGTGATGTGAGAATGTTGTACTGGGATTTCAGGGCAGCCGTTTCAGTATGGAAATCAGCAGCAGAGTCCAAATCACCTGACTGCTAGTCTGAGGATAACAGTGCACCTGCCTGCTTCAAGATGAAGTTATGGGGAAGGAAATAAGGAGATGGTCTCAGCCCCTGGAGGCTGTCAAATTTCAGACTTCTTAGGGGCATGTAAACCCACTCTGCTGCTTTGTACTAGGTCATTTTAAAATCTTCTGACTCTCTGGCACTATTAGCATTCCACCTATTTAAATTATTCACAGAGCACAAGCATGGTAATTTAAATGTCAAGTATGGTTCCGACTATATAATGACTACTTTGATGCGCACATTACACAAGTTTGTTCCATTGGGGCCAAATGGAATCACAGCTATAGGGTTGGCACTGACAGTTGATATGTCATATAATGCATATTTGTAGAATGCACAGTCATATCGGAGGGTATCCTAGAGTTGGGCAGGTGTGTGTCTAGCCACACCTAAGGTCTATTGAGACTACTCGAAAAGCCAGATCTTCAGCCTCTTGTGAAATTCAAGAAGTGAGCGGGAGGTTTTATGTGTAGCTGCAGATTATTACGTGCTTTAGGAGCAATGTAGCAGAAGACTAGACCACAAGATTTGAATTTCAATATACGTAGGAGTTATACAAGTAGAAGTCCAGACAACCGGAGGTGTCTGGAAGGTTTGTGAAAGCAGATGCAATTTTGAAGGTATGTTGGGCCAGTTTTAAATAGTGCCTTCCCAATTTGGGTGAGAAGGTTCAATTGTGCTTGTTTGTGAAGGAGGATCCACAGGATACACAGCTCCACATGAACATCATCCAATGGAGCAATAGACCTGATCCCAGTCATTGCAGCATCTGATCACAGAGTACAACAGTACACCACAATAAGATAAACACTTCATGAGACCATAGGAAAGTGCCCAATAACCTACAGGATGGTACAAAAGGAAAGTGGTCACAGTGAAAATTACTTCAGCTTGAAATACAACCATTGAGCGAGGACAGGTGATGTATCTCATTCCGAAGTCATTTTCACTGTGACCACTTTCCTTTTGTACCGTACCTCACCCAGGTCCAGTGGATTTTTGGGTCCCCCCATTGTTTTGTAACTCCAATAACCTGCAGGAAGCAGCCCAAAACCGAAGCTTCCAGAAAATGGGTGTGGTCAAAACTCCCAATTCAAGTAGGAAAAACCTACATTTATCCTCAGGATAAGTTACAATTACCCACAACCCCCAAATTGTGACGCAAAGTAGCCCTTCACAGCGCATTGCGCATGTGTATGTCAAAAGATACCATCCGCATCGATATAACTACACACACACGCAAACACATGTTTAGGGGAAGTAGAGTATTAAAGGGCCAACAACACCCATAAAATTATATTTAGGAAAAAAGAGTCATCCACACACCCATGAAGACCACCCCACTAAAACACTCACCTCTGTCATGGCAAGGGGGGAGGACCAAGTGACTCACAAAAATAAAACTCAGTTGCTCTATGACTAAATGTTTACTGTTTCCGAAAATGACTCCCCAACTGGGGCCAACTTCCACTATCCCAATAAAAGTTTGCACAAAATGAATGAGCCAAATGTTCCTCAAAAAGGACAGGCACAGAAATTTCAAGACCGAATAATGATGTATGTTGTTCTAGAAGCTAACCTACAACCCACAAATCTTATCCAACAGGTCCGCAATGGAGCCTCACGTGCACCACTTTTGCTGATTCCCGCCATCTCTTCAGGAGCAACATCAGAAAATCCAAAAGAGGTCCGCTGGTTCAAGCCAAAAAAAGACCACAGACTATTTTTTACAGACTTTTTTTATGACCGGACTTTCTACTCTGTGCTAAGCAACGACACTCCCCGGATGTCAGAAAGCTGCAGACAAGCCCTCTAGACACCACCCCAAGACCTGCAATGTACCAAAAGATATGCGTTATTGCACCTTTGTACACCATCTGATTAGTATGGGTGTGGCGCATCCATGCTTAGCGAGAAATCTGCCTAGTCACATGGAGCCTACCTCAACATTTCTACAGTGCTTGCTTAGACACCTCTCCCACCTCACTTACACTTACACTGAACACAACTCTAGTATTCCACACGCACTACACAGTGCACTCTTAACCAACACATGGTATTAGCACATTATCAGCGCGGGTGTCCAGACATTGGCTAGGTTGTGCTATGTCTGCTCAGTGATAACCCAAGCAGTGGGTGCAGACGGACTTTATCTTTCACAAGAAATAGCTCCCGAAAAAGCAAAATGTCTCATCCACCTATACCTATCCAGGATTAGGGCCAACGTACAACCTAGTAGAGTAGATCCCTACAGAGTAGTAGCAAAAGGCACCCAGTGCGAGACAAACCTCACTGCACTGTACCTTGTCACCATACTTAGCGATATTCAAACAGAACTAGACCGAATGCGCAGGCTGTGCACCATAAGTAAGGACACTGTTTGCCGCCGGGAGTTTCCAGAAAAGAGGTTCTTGGAGGTAGCAAAACCACCTCTCCAGTGCACAAACATGAACACTCCTGCCTCCGTATGTGGTCCCAGGGTGACTGTTAATGTGTCTGGGGCAGTCTTCTTTAATAACAAATGGACCGTAGGCATAGAGTTCCAGTGCAGAACCATTCACCTCATAGACACAAGGGGAAATGACTCTATGATAGAGAGGTTGAATGCCAGCATAGATACCCCGTGTTAGGTAATCTGGGATACTGAGATAGATAGGTACATATGGCTAGAAGGGAAGGGGCAACCCCTAATTGTACAGACACTTACACTGTAGTCCTTGTGTTTCAGAGGCAAAGTAAGAATCCAATCTGGCACCAATGAAATTTGGGGAGCAATGCTGCACATACCAGACATGCAATGGGGCACCTCTGCACTGATGGATATATATTGCCCGTGTGGCGAGTTTGCCTATGACCAACTCATCCTTGGATGGTGGACCTCCCGCGCCCTCGTAACCATACACACCCCAACCCTGGCCATCCCTGGAGAAGATCTGTCCGAGTTGATCCAACATCCACTACAGAAGAAAACAATTCTCTTATATCAGATTAAAGAAAAAAGAACTGCTGATTACTTATTCTGGGCTCAGTACAAGGATATTCCAGAAGAATTCAGACTGTGTTCTGACACTCAAGTAAATGTGGAAGGGTCCGTACCGTTTTTCACCCTGCAAACAAAGGTGAACACCTGCTGGTTACAAATAACCAGGTGGGAACTACTAAAGATGATCAACAATACTTAGCTTGACCTGAATGCTATCAAGAATGTACTTGGAGGGGGGCGTGGCTTGGATCACGATCATGGCAGACGCTTAACAGTAATGCTCCGTACTGGTCCCGCATTAATCCCGCCCAAACTGAGTGTGGGGGACCCCCGATGTGAGAAGTTGGCCTGGTATATGCTGTCCACTAATTAAAGTGGGCACCTTGCACCAGTCTAAATGACACTTATGGATGATTAGGTCAAAGACAACCTTTAAAGAAAGCTATCCTAGTGGTAGCTATGGAAAGCAGCTTCAGGTTAAGTCTCTAAGGAATGTAAAGCAGCTTGTTTTACCACATTAGAACCTCCTGAGTAATCAAATGAAAGGAGAACCACACAAGAGATATACAACATATGCATTTATTACTAAACACTCACTACAAATGTTTTTATGAGATTAGAGCACAAAGCACATAATATTAAATCACTAGAACAACAGTAAATAGCACTATACACAGTGGGCTCCAGGGTGAGACCAAACCATGTACTAAGAAAGTGGTATAACAACCATGACTTAACTAGACACAGTGCCTAGAGCACGTAGAATCACTGGCACCCCAAGCAACCACACAAAGTAGTGACACAGGGGACCCAAGGAGGACGGGTGCAATGTGAGAACACAGACGTGAGCTCCGTACAACTCTATGGGAAAGTTGCGGTTGGAAAATTAAAGAATAAGGACACTTCGGAGAGGACTTCAAGCAAACCCTTTGGAACATAGAAGGTTCTAAGACCAGCACCCATGTGAGTACTGAAGTACCCGTGTTACCTATCCCAGGGGAGTAGGGTGCATAGGTGCCAAGTGATGTCAGAAACCCTCGTCATTTTTAATTGCGTGACTCAAAGAAGTGCTGCTTCCGGGAAGATGAAAAGTGTCTGGTGGAATCCAAGCCTGGATCAAAGGTGAGAAGAACCTGAAAGCAGAGGGGACAGAGTCTGGGTCACTTCAGGGTGACCAGGGGCTCGATGGACGAATGCCCACTGATGCCGGGTGCTTCAGGTGAGATGACGGGAAGCTTGACTCTGCAGCCACTGGGACCAGAAGACATCGACAATGACCAAAGCCTGAAGGTGAGCTGTCCCACAAAGGACGTCGAGTGCTGAGGGGTCAGTGTCCATATTAACTACCAACAAGACTTGGCAAATGCAACCCACGCGGGTAGAGGAAAGCAGGCCTGATGTAAACCAACAAGGTCCAGGAGACTCTCCAAGCTATGGGGAGTCAGGGCACATCTGGAGCAACCAGGAAAGCCCAAGAGAAGTCAAAGTTATTTTCATAGGGACCCACAGGCCAACGGACCATGTATAGCCAAGGGACCTCAAGCTGAATCACAAAATACCAGTCCACGGAACACTTGTGGAGTGTAGGCTGGAAATCTTCAATGCAATTACTGCTTGGGCTCAGGACTACATGTAGCCCAAAGCACAGCCTCGGGGATTGCAAAAAAGCATATGCTGCTGCAAAAGTACACAGTGCACAGGGGTTCGGAGTGCTCCGGAGCCCAGGAGATGCGAACCAGTCAGATGCATTAAAGGTGCCAAGACTCTTGTATTTTTTTGTTATTCTGCCAGTTGTGATCCTGAAAAGCTGGTTTAAGACCCTGGATACATTATGGAGAGGCTTGGTGTGGGATTGGGGACGTAATTGAGTATCCTTACAAACACTGCGACTGCCACTTGCCGGGGAGGGCTGGGTGCTCCTGACTTTGAAGCCTACTATTTGGCGGCATAGCTTTAGTGGATGACCAGATGGCTAGATAGAAGGGGACTTGAGACGTTGTCACTTCCAGCTTTCACTGCACAGGGGGCTTTGTTCCCAGAATGCTCAACCCTCGTCAGAAGATCAAACACATAGGGACACTACTTTCAGTGACGGTAACGTGTTGGGATAGATGCATGGTGAGAACTAGAGATGCGCCGCTTTACACACAAAATTTACTACTCATGAGACTACCTCAAGCAGGAATGGGCCCCCCTCTTTCACAGCGGCAATTACAGGGTTTGGAAGAGACAGGCGTGTTATTGGCCGGGGATTGCTATCGGGATGGCGGACTGCTCCCTTTAAATGACTTTTCAGACTACCATGACTTGCCGTCAGGACAGTTCCTAAATTATCATAAGATAAGCGGGCTTTGACGGCGCTGTGGGGAGTTGACACAAACAAATCTCCCACTCATACGGCCTTCCAGGCGATGATGACTTAGGGCTTGGCGGGACACATGGTAAAATGGTTGTACCTTGCCATAACTGAAATGACCCGTCGACCTTTGCCCCGACTACATGAGAGATGAGAGGGCACGGTGACTAGGCAGCTGAATGAGAGGGAATGGAAGAAAGTCCTGGGAAGCCCCAAAAATGTGCCCAGGAACGCTGCCTTTAAACTCATACAATACAACATACTCCATAGAACTTACCTCACCCCTCATAGGCTGAATGTAGTATATGGTAAAGAAGACCAGGCCTGCACCAGGTGCTCGCAAATAGATGCTGACTTTGATCACATAGTATGGGCTTGTCCGGGGCTCTGAAATTACTGGACCAAAATTGTGGATACAGTAAATGAATTTTTGGCTCGAAAACTGGCATGCACCTTGGAGGCGTGCCTGCAAGGCCTTTTCCCAAGACCCAAATCCAAAAGAATGGGTAATCGGTTTGTAGACCTGGCTTTCCTCCTGGTTAAAAGGAGAATAGCGCCCAGATGGAAGGCAAAGACGAACCCTTTAATAGTAGACTGGGAAAATGATGATTCCTGTTGGGCCAGGGCAGAGGAAAAAGCTCTGATCCGGGAGAATAAGATCACGAAATGGTGCAAACCCCTGGCGGAACTATGGCTGACATACTGAGGGCTTGGGACACACGTGGTACACCTGCCCGAGGCTCACAGTGGAGCTCATCGGACTTTGAGGGAATAGAAGAGACATGTGCCCATTAAATACATAACGGTTATTGCAGAACACTTGTAACACTCTGGGATCCTGGGAGGAGGGTAGGCCTAGCCCCCAGGCACCACAACACCTAGATGACACCATCGTTTTTTTTGGTTTATTTGGTACTGGTCCTTGCCCCAGCATTCTGTGGGCCCTCATTGTTTGCCCCTCTCTTCTCCACCATTGGGGCCCCGGCCTGATAGAAGAACCAGTCGAGCAGTTTCAGACATACTGATTGACAGAGGACCCCTGGTGGATTTAAATACATTTTAGTGGAGTGTCTAAATTGTATTTTAGATGCACTAAGTTTTTTTTTCTCCTTTTCTTTCTATTTCCTATTGAGTTATTGTAAGGCAGTTATACAAACATTGTTCAGAGCATGTAAATACCTAACAATCAAGGCTGACAGTGGACCTTGATACTCCATACAATGCACCCCCCTGCAGTAGGGAATTAATATGCATTAGTATAAACCTGTAGGATAACTAACACTACACTGGCGAGAACTACAGGTGAACATGATCTTGAAATCACTACTGTTTAATTTGTACTGATATAATATGTACTTGAGACTGACATATGACATGGTTGTTTTAAGAATTGTATTACTACTGTGGTTTTGAACTTACATTGATTGCATTGAAGACAATATCATAAATGCCAATAAAACAGATAATTTTCTGAAAAAAAGGAAGAACTGGGAGCCATCTTCCTCATGCTGATGCAAAATCATTATGTTTTGGACTTGAGGGCAGCGATTGAGGATGGGGTGTGTACCAAGATTGGTGCATCCTGCTGTACTTTTATTCATGGAAACTACTTGGACAATGGGAACCTGACTCTTGCTATCTAAGCACTGCATTGTCTACTGATGGAGCGAGATAGAAAACAGAAATCTGTTTAAACTTGTGAAGTCACACTTCCATAAATAAATTAATAATACTAACAATTTGTGCTGTGTGTGTGCTAATTCAATCTAGTTTAAAGTTGCATTTTCACAGAACACGCGGGAAACTAACATGTGTGCTCATAAATGTGCATTATGTTGCATTCTCATGTATGTGGAAAATAATAAATTAATTTGTCTATTGTCATGTCATAACTAATAGCAGCTGTTTTTAAAATAATGGCATGTGCTTATTTTGCTTCCCTTGTCTATGTGGTGTCACTATATTCTTTATGGGTGCATAAAGAACCCTGCTGGATTCAATGAAGAATGGTAGATATAAAATGCTGCTTTATTTGTGCTTTACTGCTAGGTAATTTAGACTAACGGGTTAATTATTAGTAATGATGGGAGGCAACAGAACAAACTGTATTTCTTTCATTAATTATTCTTTGTGTTTGTTTATGTAATAGTTTTACAAGTGAAGCTTAGAGAAGGCTGCAGGAAAATAGTACACTTTTAAAAGTGGCGCAGGAGAGGTGGCGCAGAAAATTGACGCTCTTTGAAAAGAGGCCTATTGATGAAAATGGCTCAAGTGAAAATAATTCTGAAAGGATGGAAAAAGCCTCTGAGCTTTTATTTTGAAAGGTTTTGGAAAAAACTGCTAAAAAGATGACTCTTTGGAGAAATTTGCTAACGTTTGCTAACGTGCCACGGGAGTTCAGAGCGGACAGGCTCAAGGTTGAAAGGAAGAATCGTGCTTTCGCTACAAAATGTAGCAGCCTAAGGAAGAGCTGCCAAGACTTCTACATGAACAATGAACTAGTGAATTTGCCCGGGCATGTAAGAAGGAGGTGTCACAGTTTACTGTGGTACGAGGTGGCTCAGCCAATGGAGAACTAGAATTCGTCTGCTGGAATGTGAAAAATAGTTAGCTCAGCTTAATTTAGGGTATAAGAATGGGTTCAGAGAACACATAGTTGGCTTACGCTCGAGAAATTCTGGAGGACGTGTTATGCTGATGGACTTTACACGTGAGGAAAGGAGTTTTCTATTAATTACTTTATTACTAGGTGATGAGGGTAGAGACAGAGAGATAGTTAGGATTTTGGAAATGCTTCATTTTACTTATTCCTGCTAATGAATAATAATTCTTGATTTATGCTCTTTTTATTAATACTGAATAAATCTTTCTTTATGACATTTTCTAATGCTTGCTTAATAAAATACCAAAACCTAAGTTTTTCTAGATGTGTTTAAATAAACTTTCTAAAATGACAAGCTGGTCTTGATTATTGTGAATAGTTTAAACAACATATTTAGATCTTATCGCCTCATGATTCAGTCGCTCTAATGTTGATATGGGCCTAGTGTTGTATTGTAAGTTTGGTGGTAGTAGATAGTGTCATTTGTGCAATATTTTAATGAGAGCGCTGGATCAATTTCATGGTAGCCATCGGACGGTTTATATATGTTGTTTTTGACATACATGTTACATGCATGATACATATATGTTGGTAAATTCATAGGATTAAATTTTAACACATGTTGAGTTTGTTTGTTTTGTGCTATATATGAGTTGTACCGGTACAGATTGTGTGATGAGAAGGTAGTCACGCAAGACATCTGATCTGTTTGTGATATCGTCGTGTATCACAAGTGATATCGCCGTGTATCACGTGTTGTGGTCGTGCAACACAGTGTTGTGGTCGTGCAACACATGTTAGGGCTAGGTGTGAATGTTGTATAGCGAGAGTTATCTAAGAAATTTGAACAGCATGAGAATAGGGACAAAGCGCCTGTTGTAAAACTCACTGTGATAAGAGTATTAGTTATATTCGAGCTTGAGTGAAGGGTAGGGTAATGTCGGTGCATGATTATCTATAAACAGGTGAGAGTCCTGTAGGGGTACATGTTTTATATCTATAAACAGGTGAGAGTCCTGTACGGATAACGTCGTTATTTTGCTAACGGTACATGATTTCTATAAACAGGTGAGAGTCCTGTACTGATTTCATGTGTGTTTGAAGTTAGGGATTTTTCCGTGTGAAAGTGCGTGATTGTTTTGTAAGGTATGTTCAAGTGGAACTTTCGAACAGTCACTTAGTTGTGCGTTCTTAGGGAAATGAGTTCATATATTACTTGTTAGAAGGGTAGAGTAAGAGTTGCTCTACTGGCAAATGGAAAATATTCTTAATGAGAATAGCGCCGACTATTCCGAGGTGTGAATACTTGAATGTATGAAAACTATCCTATTTAGAGAAACAGACAGATGAGTTCGTTTTATGTATTCACTAAAATTGTACCAAAAGTAATTTTAAGGTACTTAGGAATGTTCTAGGTAAAGTCTGTACCATTCTAAGACTTTTTAAAAATGTTGAGCGTTGTTTAAATACACTTAAAAGCACTGCGCGCTATTTAAATCCTTTTAAAAGTGCCCCGATCGAAAATTGTAAGGGAGGGGCTGATTTAGGAGTAAAACCGTGTGAGGAGAGACTGAAGCTGCAGCAGCTGCATGCGTCAGAGTTGCCGCGCTCTGATTGGGTAAGGCGTCCGGAGCGTCATAGTAAAGCTAGGCTCCGATTGGTTGAAAGCCTAAAGCCTCACAACAAAGAAGTGAGAGCATTATATTAATCTAAGTGATCTTGCAATGATTGGTTGTGCTAACACAATTATCCAAATTGCTTATAAATTGAAGTGTCCTCGTTTTTAGAATTGTAAATTGAAAGCAATTACCCAAGTAAATAATGCCAGTATTATAGTTAAATAAATTATTCCAATTTTAAAAGTGTGCCCGATTTGTTCTTTCCTTCGTTTTGACAGTGTTAAAACAATTGAACACGAAGGAAAAAGATTAAACTAAAAACGGAGTTGAGAGCGAAGGAGCCGTCTTTCTATTGGCTCAGGTCCCGACTCGTCATAAAATAGCCGTGCACCCATTGGCTGGTGACGCGTAGCGTCATAAGGTAGCCGCGACCGGATTGGTTGTGGCTCGAGTGAGCTTTATAATGGCCGATTAGAGCCTCCACTGGCTGCTGAGATTTTTATTAATTAAGCAAGTGTCCCAAACGTTAATTCCGTGTTAAGGAGTATGTCCTAGTGTTGATCCTTGGTATATAGAGAAAACACACTCAAATAAAAAACTAAGGCCCACATGCATCATTGTGTCTTTTTGCATTTCTTAATTTGCGAAAAATAAGGAATCGCAAATTAAGAAATGCAAAATGATATGCATCAATATTTTCGGTATTCTTGTGGGATTCGGTAAAAATCGCATTTTTTACCGAATCCCAAAGAAATACCGATTTCTTAACTACATTTTCGCAATTTCCATTGATTCCTATGGGCCAAAAGGCCCATAGGAGTCAATGGAAATTGCGAGTGGCACTTAGAAAATTTCATGGGTGCAGGGGGGGGTCCAAAGGACCCCCCCATGCACCCCTGAAATGTACTTTTCAGCATAAGTTACATACACACATGTCCTAAGGACATGTGTGTGTGTAACTTTACAGTTTAAAAAATGCATTTTTGTGCATATTTAATCAATTTCGCAATTTACCACGAAGTTGAACTTCGTGGTAATTTGCACTTCCAATTTTAAAAAAAGCATATTTTTCTATAATGATGCATAGCATTTAAGAAATCGCACAATTGCGATTTCTTAAATGCTAATGCAATTTTAGAAATCGTAAAAAAGATGCGACTTCTAAAATGGCATGATGCATCCCAACAAGCACTTTTGCATTCGCAAACGGCCGATTTTAAGGAATCGCACCGTCTGCGACTGCAAAAATGCTTGATGCATGTGGGCCTAAGTCCCCGTTTTGGTCTTGCTACAATTGCGCTGTTATTTTAAACGGAAGGAGCGTGTCAAGGCCGATGCGTATGGCGAGCACGCTGTATTAAGAGCAGTTGTAAAGGAGGGGCTGCTGCTGTTTGAAGCGCAAGGGGAGAGCTGCCAGCTGCAGCGGCTGATTACGTCAGCCGCCGCGCTCCCATTGGTCCAAACGCCGACGCGTCATAGGCAGGGCCGCGCTCTGATTGGGCGAGGCTCCGTGAGCTGCGCTCTGATTGGGCGAGGCTTTGTGACTGTGTGTAGGTGTCTTGTAATTTAATATAGAATTGAAACACCACTTTAGCCCCCTTTTTCTCGACGCTTTAAAGTTTTAATGGGAGAAGGGTATAATAATTGATGTGGTTGAGCGAGTTAACACAAAATTAAAATTTGCATAAACAAAATAAATTAAAAGCGACTACGCGCTGTGTTCAAATTAGATTTCCTAAAAGAGAGGCAGAGCGCAGGGAACTTAGAACAGCAATAGCAGTGTTTGTCAGAGCGACCGCGCTCTGATTTGTTGGAGCACCGGAGTGTCAGGTAAAGCTGTGCTCCGATTGATTGCGGTGTCTGGAGTATCGGGGCGAGGGAGCGCTCTGATTGGCTGGAAGGTCCAGCGAATGACAGCGAAGCCGCCCTGTAATTGGTCGGAACATCGCCAATGGCGCTGTAATTGGCTGAGGCAGGTTACCAATTAAAATATTTGCAAGAGTCTTCTACGGCTGTGTTGTTAATGTCACAACTAATGTGTGACAGGCGTTGCGTGTAATTTATAAAGGAAAGAGGCTGCTGTTTGGAGCGCGAAGACATAGAAAGAAAGTAGGAGCGTGTAAAATACAGTAATAGCCGCGCTGTGATTAGTTGAGCGTCGCGAAAGCAGCGCTCTGATTGGCTGGAGCATTTTGCAGCCCAGTGCTCTGATTGGTTGAGAAATTTGTGACGCTGTAATTAGTTGAAGCGTTGTTTACTTTTGCAGAGAGTATTAAGACTTTAATTTCCCTAATGCTAGTACCCAGAAGTTCATTTTAAAATACAAGTGCCTCGTTTATAATGATAAGACTAAGCCTTTAAGGCTATCATTTTCTCAGTTTCTGACTTATTGGCAGCAGAGTAAGAATTTTCAATTACTAAATTTGACAGAGTGTATTAGGTAGGTTACCTGTGTTTAAGGTGATTATGCTTGCAATGGAATTATTTTAAAATTACTCAATTCTGTCCTTAATTTTGATTTATTGATTAGATTACTTCTATTAGTGTTTTTAGTTAATTTACATTTTTACTGCCCAAATTTAAAAGCAAATAGATTAGGTTTTCTTTTCCCACAGGTATATGTTGCAGAAGGCGTGTAAGTGAAAAATAAGTACATTTAAAACACATGTGATTATATGTTGGTATTTATTGTTATAAATAAATATTTTGTGTTGCTACTGTTTTTGCAAATTAATGTTTTTCTTTTCAGGTTAATTATTTTAGTGATATAGGTAAATTAGGAGAAATATTAAATTGACTGAGTTTTAAGGTTTTCTATACCTAATAGTGTTAAATTAATTAATTAATTGATCAGCAAGCGCTGCAAGGCAAATTTAAAGAGTATATTTACCAAATTAATTAAAGAAAATGTCTTCCTTGTATAAGAAAATGAAAAGGGTTGTTGCTAAATGCGAGAGTAAATTAATGATTCCCAAATTAGTGAAAATAAATAATAAACATGACAGAGTAGAAAGTATTAATCAGTCCAAAATTAATGTTGTAAATATGGATCAGAACAGAAATGCAAGAAGACCCCCAGAGCAGATTGATGTAACGTCAAAAGTCCCAGATCAGATTGATAGAATGTCGGCTCAGACTTCTACTAAAATTGATGCGACAGAAAAACATGATGAAATGCCTGGTATATCTGGAATTAATATTCCTGATTATGTAAATTCATCAAATGATTTGATACAGTCCATGAAATATATGGAAACAGTGACAGTCCCTGTGCTTGGAAAGGATGAAATTAGTTCCGCAGTTTTAAAGGTCCCATTAACTGAAAAGGTTTATTCTATTGTACTTGAAATTGAACTAGTAGGGATCAAAACTCAGCGAGAAACAGAGATGACTTCAGTACTAGCAGGTGAGAAGTCTGATACTGATCTAATTGAATCGACACAGTCTGATGAGTCAAAATTATGGTCAAAGGAAAAGGAGATTGAGATAAATGAGCTAAATAAAGAGCTACGAATGCAGCGACAGGTAATGATTCAGCAGATTGAGATGGCTTCATTGCCATTGCAAATTTTTGTTAATGAACAGACAGAGAAAACAGATACAGGATTAAATAAAGAACAAGAAAACAGTCCAAAAGGATTAAATGTACTTCCAGAATATTGGAATAAAATTGATGATCTTTTGAGTAAAGACATCAAAGTAAAGGATACAATTGATCAACAGATTGAAACATTGACTTCTGCAGGTTCATTTATCAGAAATGCAAATTTAATTAAAGGATTGATTGATGACATTCAATTGGCAGAAAGGTTTGCTGTCGTGATATGTGCAGCATACAAAATGAATGATGAACATGCTTTGAGTTCACTAATACTAACATCTGTAGTTGAAACATGGCAGGGAGTCAAAGACTTACAAGATGAAGCAACTCATGAGGAGAAAAACACATGGTTGAAAAACACATGGTTGAGAACAGATTGTAGACAGCGAGATGAGGATGAAATTTTGACACACAAAGATGGCAGAGTAGTTTTGCTAAATAGCATGATTACTGACATGGACAGAATGTACCATAAAATTGTAGAATTTCTTTACCAGAGGTGTCTGACTTGCCAGCAAGTGAACACAATTAAGAGAACAGTTGTGAGATTGGGAACAGAATTACAGGAGAGTGATTCATTCATTGGATTACAAATGGATTTCTGTGAGATGTCACTGCATGACAAACTGTGTTACATTTTTGTGATTTTCTGTTTGATTTCAAAATGGGTTGAAACATTTCAGATGCGACATAATGATGAAATTACTGTTGAAAATGTATCAGATGACAGGAAACATATTGAAAACAGACTGCTCCATTGTACAGATAGAATAGAAATTTCAGGTGTTGAGGAGCATAAGAATGTTACTATAAAAGTCAGAGATGCAAAAATGTGCCTAGCTGCAGGTACAAAGTGGACAGATATCCTTCCACTTGTTTTGATGTTTCTGAGAAGTACTACTGATAAAAAGACAGAATTAAGTCCACGTGATATTATGATGGACAAGGTCATGAGACAGACATTCATACCAGAGAAAAGGATGATGCCTATCAATGATAGCATCAATTTGGAGAACTGCAGGAATTTATCAGATGAAATGATTTCTGTGTCTGATGAAGATGAAACTGAAGTGCAAACAAGAGAAAAAGAGCAAGCACTTGATCTGTTACCAGGTAAAAGGATCAGGAAAAAGGTTCGTCTAAAAAGAAATTCTCTAGTGCCAAGGTGGCAGAAAAGGAGGTCAGTCAGTCTTGTCACAACAAATGCAGAGAAGTGCAAAAGACTGAAGAGGTGGATTGACACTGGCCATACTTTTCGTGTATCTACACCTGAAAATCCTGATGAGGATAGTGTCACAACTGCTGATTCAGATTCTGAAGAAGAGCCTGAAAAGAATCCAGATCTTGAAGATCGACAAGTTGGTCGATATCTGGAGAACACGAAAAGAAAACAAGCCTTGATTGAAGAAGACTTGAAAGTTGTGACTGAAGACTCAGAAAATGATGGAAATCTGTCAGAAAAAGAAGCAGAAGAAGAATGTGATCAGATTGTGATTCAAGACCAGGAGAGTATTGAAAAGCAGAAAAGAAGCTCTGAAAGCAGGAACAGGAATTCTGAAACTGGGAAGTTGAAGGTAATTGAAGAAGAAGATGAATTGCCAAGTACCAGCTACAAAGATGATGTTCCTAACGGAGTGAAGTTGCCGAGTAAAGAAGTACCTGAGTCTGAAGTTGAAATTTCTGACACTGAAACTGATGAGAGTGATGAAGATTCTCAAATAAGAAAATTCAGAAAAGGAGCTTGGAGAACAGAATGTAAAGTGACCAAGCAAAAGAAGAAATTACCAAGAAAAAGTGATAACTGGCCAGAAGAAAATGAAGGCCTAAAATTCAAATTGAGATACAGATCAAAGGAACAGATTGATGAGAAATCAAGTCAAAAAGATTCTGAAAAGAAAAGTGAGGCAGGAAAGAAAATAGAAGTGATACCTGTAATGGAGGTAAATAGTTGCAGTCAGGAAAAGATTGAAGAGAATAGTGACAATGATTGAGGTATATACCTGTTAAATTTTAGGTTTCTGTTTTTGGCATAAGGCTGAAGAAATCTTGTTAGATGACACAAGGTCGAAGAAATTCTGTTAGCTGAAAAATTAATTTGTGACATTAGGTCGAAGAAAAACTGTTAGAAGGTTTAAAGAGTATAAAAAAATTTTTTTTAAAAATTGAAAAAGGGGGGTGTTAGAAATTTTTAGAAAATGTAGGTAAAATTTTTAAAAATTTTGTTTTATTTTTCTTTGCAAGCTTAATGAAAATACATTCAACAAGCTCAAGATGCTTAATTTTAAATAAATGTTGTAAGATGTCTCTGATATATATGCTCCTAATAATTCTGCTTTGGTTAATTTAGGTTGTTATTTTTTTTTCTTTTAGAAATTAACAAGGAAAAGTTTAAGGTCAATATGACAAGTAAAGCTTCAGCTAGTCAAGACAAACATAGTGTAATACTGACACCTTTATTAGTTATAGTTTTTGCAACACATTTATTGAAGCTCAGTTGTATGTTACACAAGAGAAAGAAATAGAACTAGAGGGGTTTCTTAAAACTCAATATGAGAATTGTAGATAAACTGATGAGATAAGTCTTTAGAACTACTAACATAGGTGAAATTGAATCATGTTCATCTTAGATAAAAATTTTGCTAAAAATTTGGGTGGTGGTGTGGTGATTTGTTAATCACCAGATGAGGGAGTTGATGGAGCGAGATAGAAAACAGAAATCTGTTTAAACTTGTGAAGTCACACTTCCATAAATAAATTAATAATACTAACAATTTGTGCTGTGTGTGTGCTAATTCAATCTAGTTTAAAGTTGCATTTTCACAGAACACGCGGGAAACTAACATGTGTGCTCATAAATGTGCATTATGTTGCATTCTCATGTATGTGGAAAATAATAAATTAATTTGTCTATTGTCATGTCATAACTAATAGCAGCTGTTTTTAAAATAATGGCATGTGCTTATTTTGCTTCCCTTGTCTATGTGGTGTCACTATATTCTTTATGGGTGCATAAAGAACCCTGCTGGATTCAATGAAGAATGGTAGATATACAATGCTGCTTTATTTGTGCTTTACTGCTAGGTAATTTAGACTAACGGGTTAATTATTAGCAATGATGGGAGGCAACAGAACAAACTGTATTTCTTTCATTAATTATTCTTTGTGTTTGTTTATATAATAGTTTTACAAGTGAAGCTTAGAGAAGGCTGCAGGAAAATAGTACACTTTTAAAAGTGGCGCAGGAGAGGTGGCGCAGAAAATTGACGCTCTTTGAAAAGAGGCCTATTGATGAAAATGGCTCAAGTGAAAATAATTCTGAAAGGATGGAAAAAGCCTCTGAGCTTTTATTTTGAAAGGTTTTGGAAAGAACTGCTAAAAAGATGACTCTTTGGAGAAATTTGCTAACGTTTGCTAACGTGCCACGTGAGTTCAGAGCGGACAGGCTCAAGGTTGAAAGGAAGAATCGTGCTTTTGCTACAAAATGTAGCAGCCTAAGGAAGAGCTGCCAAGACTTCTACATGAACAATGAACTAGTGAATTTGCCCGGGCATGTAAGAAGGAGGTGTCACAGTTTACTGTGGTACGAGGTGGCTCAGCCAATGGAGAACTAGAATTCGTCTGCTGGAATGTGAAAAATAGTTAGCTCAGCTTAATTTAGGGTATAAGAATGGGTTCAGAGAACACATAGTTGGCTTACGCTCGAGAAATTCTGGAGGACGTGTTATGCTGATGGACTTTACACGTGAGGAAAGGAGTTTTTTATTAATTACTTTATTACTAGGTGATGAGGGTAGAGACAGAGAGATAGTTAGGATTTTGGAAATGCTTCATTTTACTTATTCCTGCTAATGAATAATAATTCTTGATTTATGCTCTTTTTATTAATACTGAATAAATCTTTCTTTATGACATTTTCTAATGCTTGCTTAATAAAATACCAAAACCTAAGTTTTTCTAGATGTGTTTAAATAAACTTTCTAAAATGACAAGCTGGTCTTGATTATTGTGAATAGTTTAAACAACATATTTAGATCTTATCGCCTCATGATTCAGTCGCTCTAATGTTGATATGGGCCTAGTGTTGTATTGTAAGTTTGGTGGTAGTAGATAGTGTCATTTGTGCAATATTTTAATGAGAGCGCTGGATCACTACAAGCTAACATGAAGAAGGAGGGCGGTGCCCCTAAGCAGGACTGTCTTTTTTGATTTGTTTTCTTGGCTCCCCCAGTGGGTCACTAGAAAATAGGAAGGTAGTAACAGATAAAACAGAAACATACCAAACTACAAACAATGTGACTGTCATGAAATGTGGGGCAACTGGTGTAGTTGAAAATTCAGCTAGAGGGGGGAATGTTAACATTGATAAATATAATTTCGATGTACACCATGATATACTTACGCATAATAACAAACTTGCATGTCCATTGTTAATTCAGCCGCTATGACCGCCCCTTTAACCTCAGAAATATGTGATCAGGCAGGCCCTGTGACCTAGGCCTGAAGCAACTGATTGACAGATCACAGGTCGGAGGGGAAATTTTACCCTTTCACAAGCGCTTGAACAGAAACAGCAGATCGATCTCACACATAGGCAGCGACACTACAATGGTCTCAGGAGATTGGCCCAAATACATCTCGTTTGGTCGGTGGGGCGTGCGTTCCCAAAAACACCATAATGTCTGATGCCACACTAAGTTAGGCACACACAGCCAATCGGAACACTGCATGCTCACTACCCATAGTGATCACGGACCCCCATGCCGGACATCTGGACATGTACCCACTGTCCCTGCATTGTGGCTGAACAAAGTCGAGGCCCACCTGCGTATCTTATCAAAAGATCAGATTTATGACCCCATGACTAGGCCCATATTTCTGTCTCCAAAGCAATGTACAAATCATTATATGGTACATTATGTACTGTATAAAATGACGGCCGAAACCAATGTATTTTGTGACGGTCTTCAGACCCTGACTCTGTTGTCTGTTCTACCGCCCGCTGCGTTTAATTTACAAAACTGCTCCTGTTTTGCCAAATACCACTTGTCTTTCATTTTTTCAAAGTAAATCCACATCTGAGCATTAATTAAATAAGTCCCACAGGCAATTGTGGTCCCCTTGGCCATAGAGGATTGCTGTTATCTTACACATCCTTCTCTATAAGACACATATTAGGGCACAAACAGGTCTTTTGTTTTTCTACTACCTCATCACAAGCACAGATGTTGATTGCACCCGCTAGGCAGATGGCTTTGACTTTGATCATATCCTGTGCCAAGGCGCCCCAGCCTATTTCTTTTGGCTACTTTCGATGCCCTGTGCATTACCTGCTGTATGTGCCTGCTTATCTGTACAGACTTCAATTGATGAACTGGGAATGTATTTACTAAGGTTCAACATTTGGTCTAAACCTCCTTTAATTCTTAGCCACTCACATCACATAAATACATAATTTAAGCAAGCGCGGCAGATGCTCAAACATTAATTCCTCCAGCAACACCAAAGTGTCTTTTCTTGGAAAAATATTAGTTGTTATAATAATATTTGAATCTAAATCTGAGCTTTACGCCTGGATCTGTGTGGAAAGAAACTCGGCATCGTCCGAAAATAATTGCCCAGCAGAGGTTCAGAAAAAAAGCAGCGACAGGAATCGCCTTCTTTAGAATATATAGCGCCAAACACTTGTTGGTGCAGGTTAATCATTATCTCTCGAGGCAGTGTGACAAACAGTTTTGTCTCACTGTGTGAATTACTCATGCCGCGTCTTCTCAGGCCTGTTCAAGTGACACCGTGATGAGGAATCTGAGACTGACTGCTGAGATGCTAACGCTGAGAGTTCGAGGCACAATTGACCCCCAGGGAATTCATTTAAAAACCAGGCACACTGTCCGATGCCTCGTCACATCAGCTCACATCAAAGGATGTGTGTTTCTGTAAACAAGATTCCATACTATCCTCCCTGCTAGTATCTCATGAAAAGAATTCAGCTAGCTATCAGAACGAGCAGGATTGCCTGCAAGCAGGGCTTTGGGTAGGAACTGAGGGGCGTGGAACTGAGATGCGTGGCCTAAACATGTAAACTATAAATCTGCGCTTCCCATAGTATGGCGTCTGACTGGAATTTTGCTGCTTTGTTCTACTTTCTGTTATTCCATCCAAATATATAACACACCTAGCACAAGCCAAGACTAGTGGCTTTCTCAATGGTTGTTAGCTGTATAAGATAAATGAGTAGCAGCAATGATTTTGTGTTAAATCTTATTGAAAATGTTTCACTTATGAAATGTTGAGATTATTGCTGTATTAAACAGTATAAATAAATAAATTCAAAATATTGTTAAATAAATATATACAAATAGTACATATTTACTATTTAATTAAACATTATTTAATAACCTAATAAGTTATTAGGTGAACCAATTGTATATTGGCTAACTAATAAGGCTACTGAGTGCTCACTTTAAAGCAGTGTGAGTTTCTAAAAAGTGACTGTTATACATGCTCATTTAATCTATGGCCTATCTGTAGAGCACACACAGCAATTGTCACGTTTGCAAGATGCAACTGTGATTCTATGCAAATATGTGTCTAGGAGATAAAAAGTGATCAAAATATTGGGAAAGCGTAAGTAAAAGAAAATGCATTAGTTACAGGTGAGTGGTTGCGTTGAGTGTTTGGAGGTGGTGACGTGAAGGTAATGCAAGGAAGTGTACACAGGGAAGAGTGAAAAGATGGTGCTGAAAAGGAAGGAAGTGAGGTGTGAGATATGCAGATGGAAGATTTCCGAAAGATGTGTAGAAAAAAGGGCACAGGCAGTGGTGTAGCCAGTGTGCCGTGCGCAATAGAGCAGTCAACGCGTTTTGGTGGGACCAACTTGATAATGCCACCTTTTTCAGGACTTGAATAAATACTGTTCCTTCCTTAAGTACAATACGTATATCTTAGTTTGATTCCTGTCATATATTGAAGTCAAGACGGTCTAATGCTTCAAAGCCGACTGTACGTTAACAAGGGCGCATACTTCAACATAAGTGCACAATTTCTTTTGTGTTGAATAACACCCCTGGTGTCCAGATAAATTGAGTGACTTTCTTATTCTGTCATTCTTGGTAATGAATCAATAATCTTATATCTGTGGCGCTTTTAAACTTGTCAGCCGCGTATAGATCATTCAAATATTGGCTGTTGTTGGCGCTCCTCTTATTAAAGGGAAATGCTGGGCTCGAAATAGCTCCCGCAGTGCTATGATCCACCTTCCTACAACGTGTATCTTCGCTGGAGAACAACAGCCAATATTTGAATGATCTATACGCGGCTTATGTTGAGGTATGCGTCCTTGTTAACATACAGTCAGCTTTAAAGAAGGTGGCATTATCAAGTTGGTCCCACCGAAACGCGTTGACGCTTAATATTCCTGTTAAATTCAAATTGGGACATGAAACACAGAGGCTAGATTTCACTGCCCCGTGCCATGTTTACAACTATCTCGAATTAACCTAGCAAAGGCACAGTTGATTTGCCTTCTCTATGATCCTTCCATGCAATATTTAAGTCTCTGTATATTCATGTATTGTTCCATGTAGGATATATGTATTGAAATATCTGTTAGCTTTTCACAACTAGAGTGAAATTGGTGAAATGTTTTTATGATGTATTTTATTTAATGATTTGAGATTATGATTTTTTACTTCGATATTTCATTAAATGTATATTTTTTAATCATTGTTTCTCTGCATTACTTATGGAGGTGTTCCAAGTATAAAATATATTGGAGTGACTGCATTATGAGTGAATGGAGTAAATTGAAACTGGTGAGTCCAAAGGGAATCTTTTTATGTGCTTGACAAATCAGTAAACGCCGGTCTGTCTCTCACTTTGCTGCCATTAAGGGGAAAAGAGCTCGCGTTACCTACTTACCTGAATGATCCGTGTGATTGCTCGGATGCAGCGGCAAGTCTGGATCTCCGCCAGGCGTGGTTTGGCTGACGCCGGACGTTCCTCTCTCAGCTGGTTTTCCTGGGGCTGTGCATCCGCTCTGGCCCCACTCCACGGGATGGCTCCTCCGAAGTCGACTGCTTAGAGGGGTGTATATCCTGGATCACGTTCTGCTACAACGATGGTTGAGGCTGCTGGCTTTTACGGGGAGGAGGGGGACACATTACCTTCTGATGGGAGGGGCAATACAGTATTATCTAGGCCCTCCATAGTCAGACATTCAATTATGGCAATTATGAAGGTACTACAATCTGCTAAAATTACTGAGCAGATTAATCCTGGGGGCACGGCGGTTCCCCCACAGGGAACTGAGTTGGTGGATGCTATTTTAGGGGCTGTACTTTCAGGGATAATGCAACACAAAATGCTCAAACTGCTGCCAATCTGCGAATTCTTCAACCAATTCCCCTGGGGGAGGATGGCAACACTGAGCTTTCGCAAGGGCTGCTACTTAAGTTTACCTGTGGACTTTGTTGATGGAGGTAATACATTGAATGGGGGGGGGTGATGGAACAGCCCAGCAGCTGGGCAGCCATTAACAAATCAAACCCCACATACCCAGCAAGGGGGGACAATTACTTTCTAACAAACCCACAATTTCTTATTAAGACAGGCGGTCTCAATCAAGGCTCAACTCACTTCTCCTATTCGTCTGGACTCCTCTGTTTTTGTTAGATCTGACTTTTGTAAAAGTAATATGGGAAGACAATGGAAATGATGTCAGAATATTGATCCATTAAAGGCTGAAGGGACACAGACTTTTTTACAGGAACCTGGCCGTCTAAAAATTATTAAGGATGGGCAAAAACAGCTGGCATATATGAAGCAAGATGCCCAACAGGTCTTGGCCAGATGGCGACAGGGGGCCTCTAAATAACTAACTAACTATATCTTAGCGGGCCTGCCTGCCTACTTCTTTTTTTTTCTTTTCTTTTCCTTTCAAATTTGTTTTTTTCTATTGGGGGTTTTTCTTGCTGTGCTTATTTCTTACATCATCCCACTAGATAAGTGGCTGGGTTGCTCTCTGGGTATGATCTTTCTCCAAGGCTGTCCTTCAGTGACAGCAATGAGCGGGTAATTCCTATTCATAGACACAGGTTGGGTGTAGGTAGGGGTTTGGGGGTGGGAGGGGGCATGCTGGGTAAAAGCAAGGGGCGCATAAGATTTGAAGGTCAAAATACTGAGGAGGAGAATCAGTTTATAGGAGTTTCTACATCAATTGCAGACTGCATTATTAAAAGTGATTAAAGCTAGCTATTTGTACCACAGGCAATTCAGTGGCGTGCGAAATATGTTTTGTACTAATATGGGGTTAATTAAATGTTTTAGTTGGAATGTGGCTGGGTGAAATGCTGGACGTAAACACAAATTGGAACGTGAGGAGCTTTAAATGTACCAGCCTTATTTGATATTTCTAACAGAAACTCATTTGACTTATAAGGAATGGGTGTTGCTTAACCAGCTTAGATACCAAACAGATGTGTGTACATCTCAGGGTGCATCAATTAGGGGTGTTGTCATTCTAGCTTCTAAAACCCTCACATATAAAACTCATCAGGTCTTAGCAGACCATAAGGGAGATGAGTCATAACTCAACTAGAAATTTTGGGGATTAAATATGTTTTTGTGGGTGTTTATGGGCCCAATATTGATGATCCTGAGATGTTTAACGCCCTAATGCTAACTATATTGGAATGGCAAGGAGTCTTAATAATTATGAGTGATTTTAATTTGTTATGAATTATTCTACGGCTCCTACTACTCGGCGAACAACTACAACAATGCCTAAAGTACGGGCATCTATTCTCGAATTAGCACATTTACATCATCTAAAGGATATATGGAGAACCTTACAACCAAATCTCTCGGGGTTACACATTACTCTTAAGCATATAAGCAATACTAAAGGATAGATTTGGCCTGGACTAATGCCACTGTACTTCAAACAACCAAGATTGAGGTCTGCCCTAAAATTACATCAGATTATAACCCCATTATGCTTTCCTTTCTAACACAACTGAGAAGTAAACCAAGGCGCCCTTTTTCTTTTCCACGCTACTTAATGACTAATGGCGATTACATCTCACATATGGGAGATTATTATCAGTATTCATTCACTTTAATATTAACACTGCTTCATCATGCATTGTTTGGGATTCAATGAAGGTGTTCATAAGGAGTATTACGCAACAATTCATATTACAAGGGAACAAAACTAGAGAAGCTCCTATTAGGGTGACTCATTTAGCGGTAGTCAATTCAGAAATATGCCATGCCACAGCTATGCGGCAGAACGATCGCAACCAGTTGCAACTCTATATGAATCTTGTAGAAGCACTAGAAACATTAGCGGGTATACCAAAGGAAAGAGGGGCTGCTGCTTGTAATGAACACTGATCTATCCAATATGAATATGGCGAACAAGTGGGAAGGATCTTAGCATGTCAACTGGCTGATAATAAGGCTAAAAACCTAATAAAGGCTATTAAAGGAGTGGGTAATCTACTCTTTACAGAAACGTATACAATACTTACACAATTTGTATCCTTCTATGAAAGTCTTTATGTTCCATCGGATCCAATAGTGGCAGAGGAGCTTTCTTATTATTTAATGAGAGCAGTGCTTCCATCCTTACAAGCAGAAGATGCTGACCAACGTAGTTCAGAGATTTTACTAGAAGCCATCAAGCTGCTCTATCTTCGCTGCCTGCTGGTAAGGCAACTGGTGAAGACTTAATACCTATTGAGTTTTATAAAACATTTAGAAACATTATAGCTCCACTCTTTGCTAATGTTGCTCAAGAGATAGGTGATACTGGCACAGTCCCATCAACTTGGGATGTTACTAATATAGTGTTTTTTTCCCAAAAAAAAGGAAAACCACCGGAGGAGTGTGGCTCATATTGACCGATATCCCTTATTAATGCCGACGTCAAGATATATGCTAAATGTTTGGCTAACCGTTGAGCTCCTCTGATGCCAAGACTTGTCTCTAAACAACAGCATGGCTTTATAATTGGCCGAGATACTTCGGCACACATTAATACTGCTATAATGGCATACAACTTTGCTAAACAATCTGCTAGCAGTTTGGGAATTATACTATTAGATGCCGAAAAAGCTTTTGATCAGGTGTCATGGGGGTGATTATGGACTACCCTTACTTCATTTGGAATGACGGGCCGATTCCTCACGTGGATACTAGCTTTATATCCTGTACCACAGGCTAGACTGAGTTATGCGGGTTCTCAATCTGTACTCTTTTGTGTATATAGAGGTACTCGCCAGGGCTGCCGTCTCTCTCCATTATTGTTCACTTTATATATTGAACCTTTTATATGGGTTTTACTCGCTAATAAAAACATACCATTAGATGTCCCGGACCCAAAGAATTGAAACTCAATGCTTATGCAGATGACATCGCTATCTTCAATACATACCCGGGTAATTATTTGGAACTAATTATATACCAGGCAAGAATATTCGGTTCTTTTCTGGATATAAATTAAATTCTAATAAAACTCACGTTCTTTTAAATTTTACACCAGATAGCCCAGGTATGGGGGTATGCCCCGAAGTTACTTATTTAGGCATTTGTATCTAGTCTCAGATCGAACGTATAATTCAATTAAATTATGAGGTTCTGCTCCACAATGTTAGTAAAAAGCTAGGAAATTGTAATAAATTACCCATAAGTATAATTGGCAGATGTAACATTATAAAGATGATGTTTCTTCCAAAATTCTTATTCTTGTTTTGCTCAATCCCCTTGAGAGTTACTTACCATTTTTTTACCAAAAACTTGAAGGTGCAATAAGTAGTTTTATATGGGGGTACAAATGTGCACGCCAAGCAATCAAACTAATAAAATACCCATATAGTCAAGGTGGCCTTCAGCTCCCCTAAATTAAATTATATTATTGGGCTTCCTGTATGTGCCGGCTCCATAGTCTTTTTTCAAATAGTGGCCAAGATGTTAATCATGAAATTTTACTAGGTCAAGATTGTTGGAGATTTCCATATCGAATCCACGATCCAAATTATTTCAGAAGAATACGTTTTAAGAGTCTTCTGGATTTAGTCTGTTTTTGACGTGGAATTCAAGCCACATACTCTCTTCCGACATACTATGATAAATTTCCTCTCTGGGGCAATCCATTACACCCAGGCATTTTTCATGATGGTGTTTCAAAATGAATGGCTAAGCTTCGCATTGATCGGCTCGGAGACCTTTATGATTGCAATGGCTTTCGAACATTTCAAAACTTGCAAGATACTTTTTTAATTCCACATCAACATTATTATAAATATTTACAATTCAGAGATTTTTTTTGATAACACAGGGTCTCAACTCGGTAGAGATATGCGAACTACTGATACTAGTACATAATGCTCCTCGGAAGCATGCAATCCAGGTAGCATATAACTATCTCTGCCAGGATAGAGCTGACTCCTGTTTACAGCTAGCTTTAAAATGGAGTAACATTCTGGAGATTGAAGTCACCCCTACAATGGTAACTGAGGCACTTACAATATTAAAAGATGCGGTGTGGACAACTAATTTAAAGCTACAACAATTTAGGACAGTATGTATACTATATCATACTCCTGAAAACATTGCTAGCTGGGGGCGACAAGGAGGTCAATACTCAAGCAGTAAGGTCAATTGCCCAAAATGCGGACAACATGTAGCAAATATAGTACATATGTTTGCTACGTGCCCACTCCTACTGACATTTTGGCAGGAAGTTATACAAGTCTGTAAAGACCGTCTAGGCTTAGATCTGGTTTTTCTACACAGGAGATTAGGCTCAGCTATAAGGGAGAGTCTAGCTATGCATGATGCGCACTGTTTTTCATTATTCTAGTTACTGCTAGGTTAGCTATTTCAAGGGGCTGGATTTCTTCTAGGCCCAGCAATGTTGTTGAGTGGTGGGCTATAGTTGTGGAGGTCTTTGAGAGGGAAAGGGTCTTGGCTAAAACTATAGGTTTAAGTTCAATGTTGAAATCTAAGGCAGTCTGGCATAGAATGATAGAAGACTGACAAAATATATTGTGATACCCCGTAATAATGTCATGGTTGTTGTATTATCTTATATGTTTTTTCCCTTCTTTTTGTTTATAATCTGAACTCTTACATTTGTATTGGAATCAGCACAAGTTAATGCTCATGTACTTTGATTGCATCCCTTGCTTTAAATACAAATACAAATGTATTTATAAAAGTAATTCTCTGCACTCTTCCACACAATTGGGTGCCTCAAGAGCAAATCGGCCCATTTGCACATAGACAAGTCGATTGAGCCCTTCGTACTCCGCCAAAGGTGGAGCAAGAGCTCAAGTAACTAGAGGATGCAGGAATCACTGGGAAGGTTGCAGTGCTCACACATTGGGTGTCCCCCATTGCCATCGCGAAAAAGCCCATACAACCAGATGCCATTAGGTTATGTGTTGACATGAGAATACCTAACCTTGCAATCAAAAAAGGAACAACACCTGATCACCACTGTTGACTACATCATCAGTGAGCTAGCAGGATCTAGGTGGTTTCTGAAGCCGGACCTGCGAGGAGGAAACCACCACATAACGCTTCACCCCGACACACATAGGATTACGTCACTACAAAAGGCTACGTTGCGGCTCAGGTCTTCAAAAATATCCTTCGAGAGCTGCTCGCCGGTCTTCCAGGTGTACTGAATGTCAGCGATAACATCTTAGTCCATTCCCCCACCATTGAGACCCACTTGACCCGACTTTGGTCAGTATTTACCCAACTGCAAAACCATGGCCTCACCCTCCACACGGAGAAATGCGAATTTCTCAGGGAAGAAATAAGCTTTTTGAAGGATGGTGTTACACCAGACCAGTAAATAGTGAGAGACATACAAGAAGCACCTGCCCCCACATCTGTATCAGGAGTAAGAAGTGTCCTGGGGATGGTAACATGCTTCGGCCGCTTCATTCAGAACCTTGCAGACCTCACAAAACCACTGAGAGAACTAACCAAAAGATTGACGCCCTGGATTTGAGAAGAAGCTCAGGAGTCGGTATTCCAGAAAACAAATGAAGCACTGTAGGCGCAACTACGCTCACCTATTTTGATCCTAAGAAGGCCTCCGAGTCATGGGTAGATGCCAACACATCCGGTTTTGGTGCTGTTCTATCACAGTGCCAAGTCAGAAGAGAGTAGGCCCCAGTTGCTTACGCCAGCTGTGCCCTGACCCCCACAGACAAGATACTCACAGTTAGAAAAATAGGCCATTGCAGTACACTGGGTTGCCGCCACTTCCATTTATCCTTCTATAGGCACCCGTCCTCAGTCTGCATGGACCACAAACTGCACATTCCACTCTTCAAAGGCTCAGGGTCCAAACCACCGCCACGCATTGAGAAGGGGATTTTACATTTTCAAGATTACAACTTCAACATTGTGTATTGGCCAGGTTCCTGCAACCCTACAAATTTCCTATCAAGTTATGCCCAACCTGCTATCCCCCGCAGAGAAAACACTAGCAAAGGAGACAGAGGAGTACATGAGACTAGTGCTGGAGTCTAAGACAACAAGCTGTCCACTTGACTCATGGGTCTCACCATGGGATTGTGAAGACAAAGAACAGGCTGAGGGACAAGATCTAGTTCCAGCGACTCAACCAGATGGTGGAAACAATAGTGCAATGGTGTGCTGCATACCAAACAACTGCCCACCCCCCTGCAACCACCAGCCCGGGTAGTCACCAAAGAAGTGAAGGACGTGGCCCTCTAAGGGCCCCGCAGGTTATTTTCACAACCACCTGCTCTGCCTTCCCAAATTAAGAGTCGGTCAGACAGTAGAGAATGCAAACTTACTTTATTGAATATATGCTCTGCAGAGGAGCCCCAGATCGGGCCTTCACCCTAAGATGGTTGCCGAGAGGGACTGACTCCCCAAGGTGTCCTAATACCCTTCTGGGGACTTCAGCCACGCCTTTTGTGAAAAAGTACCGGTCTGAGCCGGGCATGAACACCGAAGGTACAGACAGATGAGCTAACACCTGCCAGAAGGGTGCATTATCAGTGCTCCAAGGCCAGTGTGCTGAGCCACAGTGGCTAACTGCCAGCACTGATTTAGTCAGCCTCCCAAATGAGACTTACATGCTCAGATTTTTTTAAATGTCCCGAAGTTCAGAGAGTGCCCTCCACCTCTGCCACAGGTGAAATTACAAAAATGGAAAGAAAAATCATGGCCACTCATGACCTAATTGGTGAAATTCGAACTGATAATGGGCCCCCATTCAATAGCAGTGAATCAGCTGAATATTTATGAATATTAATCACACAGCCCATATGCATCACGCTTATGTGGTTCCAAGTCAATGGGGAAGCAGAGCTTTTTTCAGAATTTTAACGAAAGTGTTTCTCTTAGCAGAGGCTGAGAAAGATAACATAGCAAACGCTATCTACCCTTTTCTGCACGAATACCATGCCGCACCCCATGCCACCAGCGGGTTATCCCTCAGCAGGCTCTGCACGGCGCGATTAGTCATTGATACCATTCCCCACCTTCCCCAGTGGTTTGGAAGATGGGAGGATCTGCAGCAGGCGTCTAGTCGCAGACAACTCCGCAATGAATATGCCAGCAGAAAGAGGCGGGCTCAGAATCGGAAACTGCTGCCAGGGGACAAAGTGTTGATCAGGGACCGCCACCCGGAGGGAAAATTCAGGTTGCTGGTTGAGACCCTAATACAGAATGCTTTTACATTATGTTTTTCTGCATGCCAGACAGGGTCACACTGTCAAAGGGGGGACCACTATATTGGTTAAGTTACACATGTTTTTCTCATTATTGATTGTCTGTGTTATATAGAAGCAGAATAGCAGTTGAAGAGCTTATTCTTCCTTTAGGTTAAAGTTAAGGAGGAATGTAGTGTTTGCCGTTATGGCCCTCCCCATGTGTCCCCAAATGAGGGAGGGGATTGGCAGCCCTCACCTGTGGGCGTCCGTGCTGTGCATTTGCACAGCACGGACGTGTGCATTTGCAAAAAGAATAAAAGGGGCCCTGTCAAGTGGGACTGGCAGCAAATGAGCCCACCAAAGAATCTGCCTTGTCAGTGTGGCGCTTGTTATAAGCCGATCACTACAGTACCCACTTCGTAAGAAAAAAAAGGCAATATTAGTCTCTTGGCAAATTATAATTCTTGATGGTGAGATGTGTTTCATTTGTATTATGTGTCTCATTGAAACAAAATGTAGCACCGTTTTAAAATGCGCAAAATACTGCTTGCGCGTGATTAGACAGGCCAGACAGTGATGGCAGTTCTGCTTTTTTGTCAAGTGCAATTAATCCTGCTTCCAGCAGTAAAATCTTCAAGCTACAAGAAGAAAAGCACTCCAAGCTTTGTTGACATAGCTGACCTTTATGAAATGCCCAGCATTACAGTTTTAAATCAAGTACATTTTCATATGTTTGCCATGAGAAAATTCATATATTGCTTTAACTCCCAGATCTCATCGTTCAAGTGTTCTGTTTTTCCTTAAGACTTGGGTAAATCGTGTATCTCATTAAATGCAACTTTCATTTATTTTTAATGAGTGGCAAAAAAATATGCAGTGCTTTTATTTATTATTTATTTATAGCGCTTTATATAGGGCGGACATGACCCAGAGGTATCAGAGCGCTTTACAGTTGCATGATGTAGATCTTTTAAAGAACAATGGGTACAGCAGTAATATACATATGGTTCCGGTATGTGTCTCTCGTATCAGTTTCCACAATAACAATTAGGATCAATTAGGTGTACAAGGTATAACAGTAGTATTATACAAAAGGTTCCGATGTATGCCTTCATATCATTATTATCCACCATATTACAAAATGATCCATTAGTTGTATTAGTGTACAGTCTACAGTGTCTTTGCAGCTAACTGGTGAGTTTAACCTTATATGCATTATTGATCACGATGCAGATGGTGATCAATCATTGTTTAGGGTAGGAACTTACTCATCAGGAATATCTTTGCCTCCCTTTTGAAAGTTGATGTGTTTGGGATTTTTCTATTATTTGGAGGGAGTGAGTTCCAGATTCTGGGGGTCGCTCCGGAGAATGCTCTGTCGTATGGTTTGTTACTCTGCAAGATGGGAGGTTTCAACAACAGGTTTCTGGCATTCCTGGATGGTCTGCTTCCACCTGATAATTACATTTTCTGGGCTCGGTACATTGGTGTTTTGTAGTGGAGTGCTTTGTGGGTAATACATGCCAGTTTTAGTTGAATCCTGGCTTCATATGGTAGCCAGTTTAATGCCTTCAGGTGTGGGGTGATGTGGTCATATTTTCTTGAACATGTGATGAGTCTTGTGGCCGCATTGAGACAGGCTTTTATTGGTGCTGTGGATATTTTTGATAGACCTGTTAATTTTGTACAGCCATATTCAATCCTTGATATGACTAAGGACTGAACTGCCAGTTTAAGGTCCGACATGGTGATAAATGGTTTCACTTTTCTAAGATAGTTCAGGTGAAAACGGACACTTTTTGCCATTGCTTTGATGTGGGCTTTCATGTCTAGGTTCTTATCCAGTGTGATTCCTAGTGATTTGGTCGAGTCAACTAGGATAGGGGTGCAGTTTAGCGCTGTGATCAGTTTGGTCCATTCCTTCACATCTGCAGAGCTTTTTGGAGGGGATATTAATAGGAATTCTGTTTTTTGCGCATTTAATTTCAGATGATTGCTAGTTAACCATTGTACTGACACTTTTAAGGCCTCATTCATTGTCTTGATCTCTTCTAGTGAGGAGATCTTGATATAGATCTAAGTATCATCTGCATACATGTGATAGGAGATGTTTGCATGCCGGAGAATTTATGTAAGGGGTGCAACATATAGGTTGAATAGTGAAGGAGATAATGTTGATCCTTGTGGAACTCCAATCGAGTTAGGGCATGGCGGGGATAGCGCTTGATTTACCAAGAATCTGTGTGTTCTGCAGGAAGGATCTAAAACATTTCAGTACAGTCCCAGATAGACCCATCCTGTTTTCAAGCCGGTCTAGTAGTTTTTCATGATTTACCGTGTCAAATGCGGAAGACAGGTCCAGAAGTACTAGTAGACATGTTTCATTGTGATCCGGAGCCTGTAGGGTGTCATCCACTATATGTAAGATCGCTGTTGCGGTACTGTGGCTTGGTCCGAATCCTGATTGGCATTTGTCCATTAGGCTGAAATTGGAGGTGTTGCGGCTCATTTTCTGTTGCACGCAGTGTAGTAAGTCACCAATGAGGCGAGGGAGGCGATGACAAGTAATGCAAAGTATTTATTGATATTACCAAAGTAAAAGGTACAACACACGACCTCAGCCACAGCTGAAACCAAGCCGCAACACAGCTGGTCAGGAGTCACTTTGGCGCTCGCCCTGGAACCCTCGCAGTGGTGACATTCTATATGATGTCACCACGGAGCGTTCCACGGCATGTAATGGGACAGGAGGGTGGTGGTGGCACAGATGGAAGATACCACACATCCCCCTTCCCTACATAACAAAATACATTAGTTAAAATGAACATTATCAGAGACAACCTGCATTATTTAGTCATATATTGCTCCAGATGTCTGGGCGGTCTGACCACTCTCTGGCTGGTTCTGCTGGCATGGTGAGATACTACAACCCGCTCCCTAGGAGGCAGATCTCTTCTCACCTGGGGTTTATCCTCTCTCTCTCCCCCACTGCCAGTGCCTTCATTAGGATAATACCTCACTACTCTTCCCAAGTTCGAAATCTTTCCCTCCTGGGTTTTCACAGCATTTCTGAATAGTTTTACAATCTTAGTGGGTCTGCTGAACTCCGACCAATTCGCTCTGCCTGTGGGTGCTCTGATTTTTATATCATCTCCCACCCTGAACCCCGCATCACGAGTGGAGTGCAATCTTTTGAACCTTTCCTTCCTCTCTAACATGGCCTTGCTCTGTCTGTCTAGCCCCATACACTCCCTTGAGTGATCTGTCCATCCTTTGTGCCAACCCATCCATCCCGGTGATAGTTTGGTGTTAGGTCTTCTCGCTCTGAGCAATTCAAAAGGGGTTGCCCCCGTCGTCTGGTGAGGGGTCAAACGATAGGCTTCCAAACGTTTAGTGATTTCTTCCCTCCAGTTCAGTCCATTAGTTTTAGCTAACTGGATGCTTTCTTTTAGGGTCTTATTGAACCGTTCTACCATTCCGTTGGTTTCGGGGTGGTAAAGCGCGCAGCGCTTAAGTTCAATCCCATACTTCTCGAGAAAGTCCTTAATTTCCTTTGAGCATAGCTGCACTCCGTTGTCCGTTAGCAGACTGCTAGGTAGTCCTTCTCTGAGGAATATCTCCTGTAAGAACTCAATGACTGTTTTCGTGGTGGTTTCAGGTACTACCTTCACCTCTGGCCATCTTGAATACAAATCCACAAGAACGAGGATGTACGATGTGCGTAATTCTCCCGTCAGTGGGCCTAATATGTCCAGTGCTACTTCATCCCATGGTCCTGAAGGGGGTGGTCTGCAGATCATGGGTGGTGTGTGTTGTTTCAAGACCTTGTCACTAACTGTACAGGGGATACAATATCTTACGTTCCTTTCAATGGTATGATCTATGCACGGCCACCAGTAGTCTTCCCGCATCCTCTGTTTGGTCTTGGTGATGCCCAAATGTCCGTCATGGGCTAAGTCCACCAATTGTTCTCTCACCGTCTTGGGTGGGATCAGCCTCGTTCCTCTGAACAGACACCCGTCAATGACAGACAGTTCTTCTCTGACCATCCAGAATGGGCGTAGTGTTTCGCTTTGTTTATCTTCATGTCTCCACTTCCCTTTTACTCTCTCACACACACCCATAAGTAGGTCGTCTGCCTTCAGGGCCTCTTTCCAGGATTCTTCTCTGATGGCCCCTTGAGTAATCATGCACACGTTTTCAGTTTGGTAGTCTTCCTTGTCTTCAACATTCTTGTCTTTAGACTTGCCTTCACCCCTTTCTTCCACCAGCCGCGAGAGGAAGTCTGCCGCTAGATTCCTCGTACCAGGTACGTGCTCGACACAGAATGTGTATTCCTGTAGGTTTACCACCCATCGCCTGATTCTGCTTGAGATTGCATCTAGTCCCTCTATGTTAAACACTTCCACCAGAGGCTTGTGGTCGGTACGAAGGGTGAACTTTGTACCCCAGATGAAGTCTCTGAACTTGCTCATGGCCCAGTGTACTGCCAACGCCTCCTTCTCTATTACGGAGTAGTTTATCTCGGACTTCTGTAGCGATCTCGACGCAAACGCTATTGTTTCCTCTCCACACACCCCTACTTGAGTTAGAACTGCTACGAGCCCTTTCGAGCTCGCGTCGGTTGTCACTACCGTCTTCCTGTTTGGTATGAACGCTTTCAGGCTGGGTGCTTCTGCCAGTGCTCTCTTCACATCCTCGAATTCTTTCTGGCATTCTTCATCCCAATTGAACCCTACATCTTTCTTGAGTAGGCGTCGTATAGCGAACGTTCTGCCAGCGAAGTTCCTTACGAATTTGCTGTAGAATTCCAGCATTCCCATAAATGACTTTATTTCCTCTTTGTTCTTCGGAGGCATCAAGTTTGTTATGGTGTTCTGTAGTTCGGCTTTCGGACGGATCCCCCCTGGTGTCACCTTGTGCCCCAAAAAGTCTAGCTCCTTGCACCCAATTCTGCACTTCTCCTTCTTCACAGTGAGACCGTGTTCCTTAAACCTCATCAACACTTGCCTCAACCTTCTGTCATGTTGTTCGTCATCATTGCCGAACGCGAGTACGTCGTCCTGGTAACATAAGACGCCGGGAATTCCTCTTAGTATGCTTCCCATGATTCTCTGGAATACTGCCACAGCAGAGACCAACCCGAAGGGCATTCTCTTGAATTTAAATGCACCCATGGGTGTCACGAACGATGTGAGTTCCTGTGAGTCTTCATGGAGCTTGATTTGGAAGTAGGCTGAGGTCAGATCCAGTGTGGAGAATACCTTTGCTCCTTCCAGCATACTCATTATTTGTGCGATGTTTGGCTGAGGCAATTTGTCCACGACCACCTCCTTGTTCAGTGCCCTAAGGTCGATGCACAAACGGACCGATCCATCCTTTTTTCTTGCTGCGACGATCGGCGCCAGCCATTCTGTTGCTTCCACTGGTTCTATGACTCCTAGGTTGCACAATTTTTCTAGTTCGTCACTGACTGCCTCCTGAATAGCTATAGGAAGGTTCCTAACCTTGGCTACCACCGGTACTGCGTGCTCTTTCAGTATTATCTTGTGTGAATAGTTCTTCAGGTACTCTAATTCGTCATTGAACACTCCTTAGAATTCTGCCTCTATGCTGTCCCTGGTTCCCTTCACTTCCTGTACCAGAATTTGAGGGGTTCTGTTAGGGTCGAGGTATATGCCTAAATCCTTTTGAGCTTGCCATCCCAGAATGTGGTCTCCCTTGGAGGTTACGTAAACCTTAGACTCTGTAAGTCTATCTTTGTATACTACTGTGCCCCAGAAGTAACCCTTCATGCTAATGGGCTGACCACTATACCCCCCTGGCCTAACATCCATCCTGCTCAATTTGATTTTACCCTTGGCCACCCCTTCAAATTCTTTGGCATTGATGATCGTGATCTTGGAGCACGAGCCGAACATAGCCTCTATGCCAGTCCCCTCAATCGTTATAGTGTCTTTGGGACTACTGACTTGACCACTCTGAACTTGCAGGACGATTTCGTCACACACTCTATTCATGTTATCTCTGGTTTGCTTCTTAATGCCCTGACCACTCCTACAGTACTGTCTAAAATGGCACTTCCTACCACACTTGTTACATGTGTACTTGAGCGCGGGGCAATCCTTATCGTTCGCCATATGCCCTTGCTTACCACACCAAAAGCAATTCCCTTTAAAAGACCATCCCACTTTGCTTTCCTTCTGCTCTTTGTGTCCCATGTTCTGTCCTTTAACTTCCAACACACTGTCGCCTTCTGCCACAACTTCACTCACCTTGACCTTGCCCTCACTGTCTTTGTTCTCACTATCCTGTTTTATTTCACTCACACATTGCATCATATGTTCCACCTGCTTGGCAACTATAAGTACTTCTCTTAGCGGTGGATCATCTTTTAACCACAACTCCTCACGTACTCGTTCCGTCCTGCACGCTAACACAAACTGGTCCCTGATTCTCTCTTCACTTGAACCCCCACATTTGCACGTTGCAGCAAGCTTTCGCAAATCAGACACAAAGTCTTCCATAGATTCTCCTTCCTTCTGTCCTCTTTTCCCAAAGTGGTATCTTTCCATAATGGTGCTAGTTTTAGGGAGATAGTGTAGGTCTAGTTTTTTTATGCTCATCTTGAATTCATTCAGCCCTCTAGCCTCATGTGCGCCAAGCTCTGGGAGATGCTCTAACGCTTCTTCTCCCTCCGCCCCAAAATAATACGCTAATAAAGCCACCTTTCTCTCTAAACCCAGATTAGGCCCGCATACAACAGCATAGTTCATAAACATTTTCTTCCATTTCTTCCATTGTATTGTAGGGTCCCCTGGACACACAAGAAACATAGGGGGTGGTGTCACGTTTTGCATGCTTCTAACAGTATCTTGCTACAAGCTCTATTCAAAATTAAATAGCTTTCTCCGACATCTGTTAGATACACTAGAAAGATAGTACACAGTTCTGTCTATCTCCCAAAACACATTTCCATCAATATAAATAAAAAAAAAAAGAAGAAGTGAGAGCAATGTACTTAGGAGCCCACAAGATGGCACTGTTGTTCTTAGAACTCACATTCAGTCAGGCTCCCCTCTTTTAGATTTACAGCAAGATCAAATCTCTTTTCTGTGTGGCAGGAAGTGCACTCAAAGGAATGAGGAGAAAATTGCTCTACATAAAGCAGTCACGATACAATCCCTCCAAGAACTTGTTCCCCGTGCTTCACCACAGCTGCAGATTCCCAACGAGGTACACGCGATGGTTTGTTCCACAAGCAGGCTTGCAAAGATATATTTCTACTTTATTCTGCAATGCGCGATTTCTCTGCTTATTCTCTCACTTAGTGCCACACCACGATGACTCAGTCCAGCTACTCTTTTCCACGTACTTTTCCGCCTCCCACGCCGCGATCTTCGGATGCTTTTTGCTGCGCCACACGTTACCACACAGAAAGGCTGTTTATTTCCTTTGCTTTCTCCGCAGCACCCTCACTAGGCCAAATTGCGCCGTCACTCGCTCTGTTTGTGTCCTCACAACACTCCGCCCGCAATGCCACTACTCAGCGTAGTTCCTCCGATGGGTGTTAAGCAAATCACTGCTCCTTCAGTTTTCGCAGTTTTCCTACACGCGTTTGATGCTTCTATAATCCAGTCAGTCACGCAGCCCTTCACATAGCTCTCCCTTAAGATGTCACACACGCGTGGACTATACCTTCATATAAGCGCACAGATGGCTTTCAAGGCTCTAGGTTCTCCCTCCGCCGCACTTTGCCAACAGTACCTTCAGTTGCAGGTGGCGCTTCACTTCGAACTCTTCTTTCAGTACTGGTTAAGATCCGGACCTTCTATATTCTTTTCTCTATTTCTTCGTACTGCTTTGTGTTGAGGCTGTGTTCAGAATTTTCCCCGTCCTCGTCGCCAGTGTAGTAAGTCACCAATGAGGCGAGGGAGGCGATGACAAGTAATGCGAAGTATTTATTGATATTACCAAAGTAAAAGGTACAACACACAACCTCAGTCACAGCTGAAGCCAAGCCACAACACAGCTGGTCAGGAGTCACTTCGGCGCTCGCCTTGGAACCCTCGCAGTGGTGACATTCTAAATGATGTCACCACGGAGCGTTCCACGGCATGTAATGGGACAGGAGGGTGGTGGCGGCACAGATGGAAGATACCACACGCAGTTTGGCTAATAATGAAATATTGGTCACTGGACGGTAGTTGTTTGGATCTGCCGGGTCCGCTATAGATTTTTTGATGATGGGGAGGACTTGACCTGTTTTTAAAAAATATAACAACCTAGGCAATTCAATACTTAAAGCTCTGGGGAAAGTGACAACGGAGGAAAGATTACCAAATATATCCAAATGATCATCAGTAACATAAATTTTATTAATAAAAACAAGGATAAAAACCATTAAAAAAGTTGATTCTCAGATGGTTTTAGCAAGTTTCACAAGTTGATTAAACCAGCATTACATCAAATCACAATACAATCAAAAAATCACAATTCAAAAATAGAAAAATTAATAAAGAATAAGGAAAAGGTAAAATGAAGGTGGCAAACAGATTTTCTCGACGCGCGTTTCGGAGACCAGCGCCTTCTTCTGGAGTAGCCACAGGTTATCTAATAACAGAGAATTATTAAAAACAACATAAGTGGCCTGATTTTACAATTTTCAATCAATATTGACATTTTTGACATTCACTAACCATTTGTCATAAAAAATTCCTTTACTGAGATCGATTAGGTTATGATAAACATCTCCTTATGTCACTTAAGAACCATGTAGCGTACGATTCCTACAGACAAACTTTTTATGGTATTCAACCTACTTATTTTCATTGCTCATTGAGTTATTTATGTACAGAAAGCATATAAGGCCCAGGGAATGAAACCTGCGACATGTATTAGCTACTTTCTGAAACAGATTCTCTGTGAAGTTGACTTTTACTGAATATTATGTTTACGAATATATGAGCTAACTAAATTTCACATCTATCTGTAAAGTATCAACCAGTATACTTACTGACTTTATAGATTTCGAAGTTAGCAGTTGTATTTAGTTGCTTATGGATAAAAACGGTTTAACTATAAAAAAGAGGATAACATAATTTGTAATATAATCAGTTCCAATCAACCACTATTTATAACAAATTAGAGGACAGTATACAGACTGAAAGGATTTAGCCAAAAAACTTACAATTTTTGATATCTTTCATTCGATTATCTTAAATGTACTTTGATTTGACGGAGATTGGCGGTGCCAATACTTCTCGTGAGGGGACCTTTTATGATATAGGATCTTCTCTTCAAAGTTGAATCTATAAGTTCAAGTTGATTATATATCTGTTATTACTGATTAGCGTGACATTTAGATTTTCAAAAATAATATATCGCTAGTATGGTAAAGATACGTTTTGGTGAACGGATATAAGCTACAATTCTTCTCCATTTAAACTCCAAATTTAAGAAAAAGAGAAGCTGCACATTTATGAAAAAGAGAAGCTGTACATTTATTGGAGGATCTTTCTAAAGGCGGGGAGGAGGGGGGGCCCGCGTGAGATCTAACTTGTTGTTTTCCATTTTTTTGTTAAATAATATAAGCAAAGGCCACCAAATATACAGGATGTTGAAAAATTACCTTCTGATAAAATGAGAGGTCATTAAACTCCTGGTCGCGTAGGGAGTTGTTGGATGAACATACCCTACAAATGAAAATCAGTATGATATTTTATAGGGTTTTTAGACACTCTCTTCGCAAAATAGATATTCGATAGTTGATCAACTTTCAGGTACCTGGTTTAAAATTATTCACTGCTTCAGAGAACTTTTTTAATGGTTTTTATCCTTGTTTTTATTAATAAAATTTATGTTACTGATGATCATTTGGATATATTTGGTAATCTTTCCTCCGTTGTCACTTTCCCCAGAGCTTTAAGTATTGAATTGCCTAGGTTGTTATATTTTTTAAAATGTGTTTTCCCTGACCTAGGAATTATTGTATTCATACATTCAGGGGGTCCTAGTTACCTATAAATATCCTTGACCTGTTTTTAGGCATTCTGGTAGGAGCCTTGAGAAAGGGAGGCATTGATTATATTATATTTGTTCATATGGGGGCGACGATGTAATTGATTCTTTTGGGGCATTTTGATGGGAGGGGGTCATTGTAGTGGTTATTTGGTTTGATTTCTGATAGAATTTTGGCAATGGTATTCTGGTCATATAGCTTGAATGTCGACCATTGTGCTTTATTTTTCTTCATAGCTTGAGTGATGTGCATGGAAACATCAGTTTGTGATGGTAATGGGCTATGGAGGTTGTCAGCTGCCAATCTAAGTTCCCTGTCTAGAAGTAGGCCTTGTCTATGAAGAAAGTTGAGAACTCCTCGCAGCTCAGTTGCGTTTTAGTTGATTCCTGAGCAGTTTTGGCCAGTTTATTGCTGTATTTATTGTGAATCATGTGCACACTAAATTGCCGTTTTTGCTGATGATAATCACAATTTAGGGAGATATTTATGAGTCCTTTGTGCTGCCGTAGCGTCACTTAGCGTGGCTTTGAATGGCCTCATAGATATGAAGTAACGCAAGGTAGTGCAAATCGCTGTGTTTCCATTCTCTGTGCTAGAGAGATGTTCCATGGGTGTTGCGATGGGTGTTCCCATGCAACACCCATGGATTTTGATGTTTTCCCAGATTTACAAGATGAAGTAAACCTTGGGTGGCGCCAAATCCTTACACCTCCTGAGGTGTGGCATAACGAGGAGAAATAACTTTCTCTTCGTTCTGCAGCACCCATAGAAAGAGGAACATGCCTCAGTGGATTGTTTCTGTGCAGGAAGGTGCTCCTTCCTGCACTTAAGCAATCCTGCCAACAACACAGGCACCCTTCCACCACGGTGCAAGGGTGCCTGCATTGGCACTTGGCTGTCAAAACGGCACCAGTGCAGGGGAAAAGGACAGGAATGTACTGTATTGTAAAATAAGGTGCATTCCTGCCCTTTCACTTTGGCGTACGACAGTGCAGGAAGGTGACTTGCGGCACTGCCCTAAGCCAAATCCCCATAAATGAGACCCTAAATGTTCCACCATTGCACCAAGATGAATGAGTGTATTTTAGCATGAGATTTGCACTTGAGGCACACTCTCTGGTACAAATGTCTGAGCACACACAATTACCCATCGGTAAATTGTCTGTAGTTTAGTTTCGTGTTTCGTGCTTCTTAAACGAGTCTCGGGCGCCGTTTGTTGCCTCCAACAAGACTCAGGATGGTCTTGACGCAACGACAGACAGGTAGGCTGGAGGGGCGCTTAGTAGTACTAGTTTCTGGTTTCCTGGAATGCCAGTATTTTGAAAGGTTATGAGAATTGAGTTGGTAAAGACGGATGTCAAGCTAGAATTTACATTAAAAAAACAGTATTCATACAAGAGACTATTGGATTAGCTTTTAAATAACACGGATAGGTGGATGCCTTGTTAATGAAACCTAGGCTACCACTAAACATTAACTCTGGATATTTATACAGAGCTCTATTGCTGCACATTACTTGGGCTCTTGCCTCTTTAGTACACAATCACTGAATATGTGTTCAATCAATCATATCATTTGTAAAGCGCACTACTCACCTGTGAGGGTCTCAAGGCGCTGGGGTGGGGAATGCTGCTACTGCTTGAAAAGCCAGGTCTTGAGGAGTTTTCTGAAGGTCAGCAGGTCTTGGGTCTGCCGTAGGTGGATGGGGAGGGTGTTCCAGGTCTTGGCGGTGAGGTGGGAGAACGATCTGCCGCCTGAGGTTGCTCTTCGGAAGCGGGGGACTGTAGCGAGGGCGAGGTCGGCGGAGCGGAGCTGGCGGGTGGGGGTGTAGAAGCTGAGTCGTCTGTTGAGGTACGTTGGTCCGGTGTTGTGGAGTGCCTTGTGTGCGTGTGTGAGGAGCTTGAAGGTTATCCTCTTGTTGACCGGGAGCCAGTGCATGTCTCTCAGGTGGGGTGTGATGTGGCTGCGGCGAGGGATGTCGAGGATCAGGCATGCAGAGGCGTTCTGGATGCGTTGGAGCTGCCTCAGGAGTTTGGCCGAGGCTTCTACGTAGAGGGCGTTTCCATAGTCCAACCTGCTGCTGACAAGGGCCTGGGTGACTGTTCTCGTTTCAGTGGGGATCCACTTGTAGATCCTACGGAGCATGCGGAGGGTGTTGAAACAGGAGGAGGAGACGGCGTTGACCTGTTTAGTCATGGAGAGGGTGGAGTCGAGGATGACCCCTAGTTTGCGTGCGTGGCCGGTGGGTGTTGGAGCGGTTCCCAGTGCTGTCGGCCACCAGGAGTAGTCCCAGGCCGAAGGATTGGATCCGAGGATGAGGACCTCCGTCTTGTCAGAGTTCAGCTTCAGTCGGCTGTTCCTCATCCATTCAGCAACGGCCTTCATTCCTTCATGAAGGTTGGTTTTGGCGGTGTGCGGGTCCTTGGTGAGGGAGAGTATCAGCTGGGTGTCATCGGCGTAGGAGGTCATGCCTACGGGTGACGTGGGCGAGCGGTGCCATGTAGATGTCAAACAGGGTTGGGCTGAGGGATGAGCCCTGGGGTATGCCGCAGATGATCTCGGTGGCTTCGGAGCAGAAGGGGGGAAGGCGGACGCTCTGTGTTCTACCGGAGAGGAAGGAGGTGGTCCAGTCCAGGGCCTTCTCTTGGATCCCAGCGTTGTGGAGGCGTGTTCGTAGTGTGTGGTGACAGACCGTGTCAAAGGCGGCTGACAGGTCCAGCAGGATGAGGGCCTACGTTTCTCCGTTGTCCAGCAGGGACTTGATGTCATCGGTGGCAGCGATGAGGGCAGTCTCTGTGCTGTGGTTGCTGCGGAACCCGGACTGGGAAGGGTCCAGGATGTTGTTCTCCTCGAGGTAGCGGGTCAGTTGTTTATTGACGGTCTTCTCGATGACCTTTGCCGGCAACAGGAGCAGGGAGATGGGCCGGAAGTTCTTGAGGTCCTTAGGGTCCGCCTTGGGTTTCTTGAGTAAGGCGTTGATCTCGGCGTGCTTCCAGCTCTTAGGGAAGGTTGCTGTCTCGAAGGAGGTGTTGATGACTTTCCGGAGATGGGGTGCGATGGATGTGCTGGCTTTGTTGAAGATGTGGTGTGGGCATGGACCTGACGGAGATCCGGAGTGGATGATGTTCATGATCTTGATGGTTTTATCGTCGTTGATGTTGGTCCAGTAGAGCAGGCGGTTGGTGCGGATGGTGGTCAGGGGGGCAGAGGTCTCAGTGGTTGTCGGGGCGGTCGTGGCGTTGAAACTGTCGTGGATGTCTGTGATCTTGCGGTGGAAGAAGGTGGCCAGCGAGTCACACAGGTCTTGCGAGGGTGGGACGTCGTTGGTGTTGGGCCTGGGGTTGGAGAGTTCCTTCACGATGTTGAAGAGCTCCTTGCTGTTGTGCGCGTTGTTGTCTAGGCGGTCTTTGAAGGAGACCCTTTTGGCGGATCTGATGAGGTGATGGTGTCTGCGGGTGGCATTCTTGTGGGCGGCGTGGCTGTCCGGTGTTCGTTCACGGAGCCAGATCTTCTCCAGCTTTCTGCAGGTTTGCTTGGAGGCCCGGAGGTCTTCAGTGAACCAGTTGGCTTTCTTGTTTGTATGTTTGTTGGAGGGTTTCTTGATCGGGGCGAGGGTGTTGGCGCAGTCGTTGATCCACTGTCTGAGGTTGCAGGCAGCGGTGTCGGGGTCGGTATGGTTGGCGGGTGGGCTCTGGGCGAGGGTGGTGGTTAGCTGGTCTTTGGTGACTTTGCTCCAGCAGCGGTGAGGGATCTGTTGGGTGCGGTGGTGCATGGTGGGTTTCTTCAAGGTAAAGTGGATGCAGCGGTGGTCAGTCCAGTGGAGTTCGGTGGTATGGTTGAAGGAGACGTGGGGGCTTGCGAAGAAGATGGGGTCAAGTGTGTGCCCGGCGGAGTGGGTGGGTGTTGTGACGAGTTGTCTGAGTCCGAGGTTGGCTAGGTTGTCGATCAGGGTGGTGGAGTTGGTGTCGTCATTGTTCTCGAGGTGGAAGTTCAGGTCCCCGATGAGGATGTAGTCCATGGAGGCAAGGGAGTGTGTGCTGACGAAGTCGGCGATGGAGTCGCTGAACTGTGGTCGGGGTCCGGGCGGTCTATAGATGAGGGTTCCTCTGAGGGTGGTCTTGGGGTCGGTGTGGATCTGGAAGTGCAGGTGTTCAGCGGTGCTGAGGGTGTCGTCGGTTTTGGTCGAGACTCTGAGAGTGTTCCTGTGGATGATGGCGATTCCTCCTCCCGCTCTGTTGGTGCGGTCCTTGCGGGTGATCTTGTAGCTTCCGGGACGGCTATGGCTATGTCGGGTGCCGAGGTGGGGTACAGCCAGGTCAAGGCGACGTCTCGGGAGGTTGAGTCGAGTAGGTCCCAGAGTTCAACTACATGTTTTCGGGCGGAGCAGGTGTTGAGAAGGATGCATCTGAAGTGTTTGGGTTCTTTCCTGGTCGGCAGCATGGTGGGGCGGATGCTTGTGGAGCTGCAGTACTGGCAGGTGAAAGCTCCGTGGGTGCGCTTCGGGGCGGCCAGGAAGCAGGTGTGTGATCGTCCGGTGTTGAGTGCGTGGAGGGTTTTGGCATCGTAGCGGTGTCGGGCGTCATGGCGTTCGTGGTGTCCAGGGCTCCTGGCGCTGGGCGCGGTCCAGGCACGGACGGGCACAGACGGGCTTGCCTTATGTGCGCCAGCGGCACGCCCGCTGAGCTCTGAGGGTATATGGGAGGGAGGAGCAGCTGGGAGGCGGGAGCGGGCGGCGAATGAGATTGCAGGTGGGCGGGGCAGGGGAATAAAAACAAGTCTGGGCAAGAAAGCGAGTTAGGCACAGGGGAAAAATACAAGATTAGACAAAAACAATGCAGGCAGAGTCGTGCAGCAGCGTGGGGAGCGACCTGCCTGCGAGTTGTACTGTGGCACTCTGAGTCTTTGACGAAGTACCAGTTGGTTATCTTTAGTTTATTCCCTTTTGAAGAGGAAGAGCTAGTGACTGATGGATAAATAGTATTGAGCAAATAGAGGGACTGCACATGAGTAGCTCTCTGTGTCTCCCCTTTGTCTGCCTTTTCTCTTCACAGAGCGGGGACTCTAAATCCTGAGCACAGTCCTGGTGAGGTGAGGTCCAGTCCCCGGTCAAGCTGGGTGAGCATATAGAAGATTTAAGCATTTAATATTTCATTATATGAGCCACACTAGGAAGAGAACGTGTATTTTGTTAACTTTGTTTTATTTAATTTGTTGTAGATGCCATCTGCATTCATTGATGCGGAGGATTAGTACTCAAAAGGTTTTATTCACTCCAACCTTTATTGATTGTTTTCACTTATATATTTTTGGATCTAACACATCTTTATGCAGTAGCAATTTTTGAGAGCAGAGGCCCTGACGAAAGCCTAGGGATTTTTTGCCCGACTGGCTGAAACATGTTGGCCCTTTTTGGCAGTCATTTGTTTAAACTGCCCCTTGCACTGTTCTGTTTTTAACTAGGGTATGTGTCTATATCTCATTAAAATGTGTATCATTTTTGGACACATCACTCTATTTTAACTCACCACATATTTTTTGTGTTTTGCACTGCACTTTATTTCTTTAGCGATCAACTATTCAGTTGCTCATGTGTCGTCTCAAAGTGACTGTGGAATTGATCCAACCTACTATTGTTGGAATGGTAGTACGTCTCTATGATCAAGAGACACACCATTTCTCTAGCTGGATGACCAAATGATAATACTGATCACAAGGTTTAGTTGATGGCAATCCAGATACATGAGTTTGGATCTTACCACTTATCACTTTAGCGTTCTCTCTCTTCTATGAGTTCTTTTTTCTTGGCCTTTTTTTGTAACTTGGGTACTAAATTACCATTGGGAAGTTAAGGGTAGCCCGCCATAATATTGGCCTTTAGACCCCCGGTACGGTTTGTTGATTATACGTAGTCATGACTTCTCAGGGAGAACTACCACTTCCACGTTAGATGGACAGTGATGCACCTTCGACTGTAGTGTTTGTGGTGTGACACCTCTCGTTTCGTTTCAAAAGCTTTATTCGATTATTTCAAAAACAATCATATAAGCATACAAAATGTGTGCAGTTTACATTCCTCGAAATACACTCTATTGTTAATAACACTTTAAAATACCGGTACATAAATACAGAGGTAGAAAACATAGCAGAAATGTAAACATAGTACAGCACGTAAAAATACGACTTGAGAGGAATTGAAAGACCATACTAATGGCCATGGATTTTAAAATAAATACAGCTGTAAACAAACATACATCTGGATCCTCTAGTGAGAATATTAGGCTCATTGCTGATATTGTCGTTGTTACACCCTTTTGTTAAAATAATGGTTTCAGGTACATAATTCTAAAGTGCAAGTAAAGGTCACAGATAAGTAAAAAAATGCACAGTGCTTTGCTTAGTAACCTTGTCACAAGGGCAGGGGGAGGAAGGATGATTTTTCATACGAGGGAATGCCACCAAATGGTGGACTATTCCTAGTCGTAGTCTAGTGAGGACAAACCGATGGGATGGTCTAGTGATAATCCTCAGATAATTTTGGAAGCCGAGTGTCACCATGTTGGAGAAATATAATTGTGACGTTGTTAACAACATATTTGTATCTCTCCGAAGGTAAGTTTTCTTACTCGTATAACAACATTTTAACTTTTCTTGGGGATGTCAGATAAACAATCGGGGTCAGCCTTGACATCTAGGTTAAATATATCTTTGGCTGTTACCACCACATAATGGATCCATGGAATCAGTGAGCACTTGTCTAGAAGAAGGCAGTCACTAATAATACTCCTGGTAAAACCAGTTTCCTCCTTCATCCAGACTGCTCTCCACACCATCAGGGGCCTTAGGCTAATTAGGTCAGACAGAAAATCCAAACCCAATTCCCGGTGTGAGATCTCATTCGAGGCTGATTTTGGTAAACATAACAATCTTTTGATAAATGCATTTTCCTCGACCTGTAGATCCATATGCCTACTGTGTCCCCAGACGCCGGATCCATATAGTGCGATTGACACACATCTACAACGATAGATGTGCAGCATATCATGAATACGACGGTCCCCAAGCTTAGTCGCAAAATTGAAAATTCCGATGGCACTTTTAGACATTTTGGCTTTCACATTAATTATCTCTTGGGACCACATACCGTTACTACTAAACGTAATCCCCAAATAACAGAATTTTTTTACAATTTCTATTTTTTTATCCTCTACATAGAATGATTTCAGCTTTCTCATTTTCTTCCCACACTGCATAATGAATGTTTTGGTGTTATTAATTTTGAGCTTCCTGCCCTTGATAAACCCAACAAACTTATCCATTAACCTCTGCAGGCCACAAGGGGTTCTAGATAAAAGCACCGAATCATCGGCATAGAGCAGGACCGGGATGGGCAGGCCGTCGACTTGTGGAGCATCTGAGTTGACCTGCTTGAGTTCACTATCAATCGCGTTTATAAAGAGAGAGAAAAGAAGGGGCGCAAGAACGCACCCTTGTCGAATACCCAAATTAACATGGATGCTGTTCGTACATTCTCCCCCATAACCATATCTTATGCTGGCAGATAATTTTGAGTATAGTCTGGCCAAGAAATAAATAATCCCAGGCGGGGCACCTTGCTCTAATAGTGTTGACCATAGCAATGCATGGTCGACAAGGTCAAACGCGCTGCTAAGGTCCGCAAAGCAGAGGAACAGCGACCCCTGCTTAGCGTGTGTATATTTTCCTATTAGAAGGTCTAGGTTAATACACTGTTCTATAGTTCCCAGACCTTTGCGGAACCCGAACTGGGACTTCGCGAGGATTCCACTGGCTTCTGCCCACTCCTCCAACCTGGCCAATAATACTCGACTCATTGTTTTTAGTGACGAGTCTAAAAGGGAGATAGGTCGGTAGTTCTTCGCATCCGACCTATCTCCCTTTTGTATATAGGGATGATTATAGATTCACCCCAAGTATGTGGAGTACTTTTATCAACTGCCGCATTAAAAACCTTGGTCAAGACGGGGCCCCATAATTTGGTATCGGCCTTATAAAGGTCGATGGGCACCCATCCGGGCCTGGGGCTTTCCTGCCCTTACTGCGTGTGATAGCAAGCTCAACCTCTGAGACTGTAATGCTTAGTGGGATAATGGGCCACTGATTAGTCGCCGTGATCGGTAAATTGCCCATTCCTTCCGGGTCAAAAATACTTGTAAAATGAGAGACCCAACACTCCTCACTAACTAAAGCAGTGAGGCATGGCATATTATCGCTCTTGAGGAAGGGGCAAATAACAGTGTCCCAGAAAAGTTTACTATCTGAGAGTTCAACGGCCCAGGTCAGCTTATTCCACACATCCTCCTGCAATTCATGCTTGCTTCGCTTTATCTGCCCCTTATAAGCAACTCTCAAATTTTTAATAATCAACATATCTCTGGGCCTAGTAGCTAGTGCCTTCTTTAACTTTCGTAATGACTCCGAGCAAGCGGTGTCAAACCATCCAGTCCTCTGTTTCTTATTGCTAGACTTAGTTATAGTCATAATATTACCAATTTGGACATTAATCTGACTAAAACTTAACAAAATGACCCTTGAATCAGTATTAATGTCTAAACAGCTACAGAGGTTTGGTAAAAAGGCTACCACAATCGTAGTCAGAAGGTTTTCAGAATTATCTCCGCTCCATTTAATCCTGAGGCCATTGGGTCTAATTGGGAAAATATAGGTAACCACAGGTTTAACAGCCGATACTTTATGGCCCCAAATGGTTAATACCATGGTGACACAGTTATGGTCGCTCATCTCAAAGTCCAGAACAACAGGACTATCACAATACCCGCTAATATTGTCCGAGATCAACACATGATCTAACTGTTGCAGCGTTCCTCCCGGTGAATGTAGGAACAATATTACCTTCACAATCCTTCACAGCTTGTAGAGCAACTAAATCATATTTTGCTAAAACTAAGTTCAGTGATTCCCCATACGCACTATGGACAAAATGTAAGCAACCATCACCATTCTCGTCATTAAAACCACATACCCTGTTAAAAGACAATGGGCACATTTGGGCATTAAAATCCCCCCCCCAAATGAATACAAAGTTAACCTGGTTTACTCGACAAATCTTTTCCATGGCCTTTTCCAATTCATTGACTACATTCGAGCGTAAAGAGTCCGGCAAATTATTATAATAATTGATCAGTAGAACATTGCAGCCATTTTTATGACTTAACCACAATAGTTGGGAATGCCAACCAACCTTCTCATAGAGAATAACTTGCACAGGGAGATCAATGGACAACAGGGTCAGGAGACCACCTTTAGCTCTACCCATGGTGGAACCTTGGGCTGGTAAGTTGAACGAGACAAATCCTTCATAACTTATGTCCTCCACACTCCATGTCTCTTGGAGACATAGGATGTCAAAGCCTTCCACAATGTCTCCCCAACCCAAGAGATCTTTTTTATTATGCCAACCTGCGATATACCAGGAAGCTAAAGTATATCCTCTATGTCCGTTGGTTCGTCCCAATTCAATGGCTCTTATCCTTTCTCTAGATACATCTTCTCTAGGCGCAGTGTCAACAGTATTGGGGTTTGGGCTATTATTCTCAGTCACGGGATATACTAGGTTGGGGACCAAACTATCATTTCCTGGCGCAGGGAGTCTAAGGTAATCACCTAGCTCACCCCTGTTCTCAACCTCCGGCATACCTGGATCAGCACTGCCTTCTTTATCGCTTAACCCCAGTGAATTTGGCTCTATCTGGCTGGATGTTTCCATCTGTTCGTATGGCGTACTTCCCACCCCTTCCTGATCACGTAACAGCCCCATCTTATGGTCTACCGCCTCAAGACAGTTAAAGCGGTTGTAGCTAAGGAACATATCGGATATAAACATAGAATCTAGTCTATTCTGGGGTATATGATCCGGTCGATTCCTCATTCCCCTATAGCCACCCCTCCTCGCTATTTTTATCCAATCCATAGGATTACCTATTTCTGCATCCACCCTATATGGGGGGTAGAAGAAGGTTAGTGGTAATGTCTTAATCATACCATCAGTTCCTTGGTTTGACCATGCACATATATGAGAGACAGATCTAGGGTCTCTAAAAGTGACCACTATACAGTCACCTGCTATGCTTTTAGCTGATCTACCAACCCATGAGGTCCTCCTAACCATTACGATCTCACTCATGATATGGGGAGGCAGCGGTCTATTCATATTTAACCAATTAACTACCTTATTTCTGAGTGCGGCAAAACTTTCCTTCACATTTCCACCCAGTTTAGGCACTCCTGCTAGGATAACTACTAAAGGGTTAGCCTCTGGAGGCAGGTCGGGTGTTAATGCCATCCCTAGCCTATTATTGGCTGCTATTCCGTAATCATTAGACGAGGCGGATTGCTTTTCCAGTGTTGCATGATCATCCTCCAAAGACCTAGTCTTTATGCTACTGCTAGACTGGGAGGCAATATTAAGAATCGCTGCGGTGTTACTTGCAGGTGGTTGGCCATTTAACTTTCCGCCAACCTCTAATGAAGGACGGGTGGACAGCTGACTATATGCAACATCCTTTGCCCCGAGTTTAGAACTAGCTGGTATTTTTTTACCCACTAAGGACCTATTTTGGCCAGTTTTGGTGGGCTGACTATTCAATTTGGAAGCCAAGGTCGGTTGGTTCACCCTTTGACCATTACCCGTCTCTAATCCCTCTACATTAGTGAGGGGAGTTTTCCTATTAGACATATCACTTTGCATGTTATCTAATTTATATGAACTTTCTAGGACGTGTTTCTCAATCTGATCTATTTTGGAACCAATCAACCTGGTTCTCCCCAATAATGGGAGCATTAGTGATTTTACAAGTATTTCGATTTTTCCCAACAGGCCATCATCACCATCAACAACACAAGAGGGGGATTCGTAAATAATATCTAGTGGGGCCATATGCAGGCTAGAAGGGTGGGGAACAGCTGATAGTTTCGGAGTCATACTGTTACTTTTCTTTTGCATTTTTGCAGGCCCATCCTTAATAGCGCCACCCTCTCTTTTCCTTTTGTTAGGTATTGGTGTGGTTGGGGATTCCTGATCCTGGGCTGTTTGGGATAAACTGTGTACCTGAGCTGGGTTAGATACCTCAGTGATACTACCATTACTAGAGCCTACACTTTAAAGAGATATATTAGCAATGGAACAACTCACACCATTATTCTCAACAGCATTAGTCTGCATTGTGCTAACCCCACAACTTAATTGCTTTGAAGGTACAGGCGATACTACAGTCCCGATTGCACCCAACGATGAGCGCTTCCCTGTGATTAAATCCAGGGAACACCGCCTCTCGGTAAGTGCAATTTCCTTTTCAAGGATAGTAGTCGCCCTTTGAAAGAACTGATCCAGCGTGCCCCTAACTACCCCATTTGAGGAGGAAAGCGTAACATTTCTCTCTTTCCCTGAGCGGAGAGGCATGATAACTTTCCTATCAGCAAGGACAAGGGATAATAATAGGCTAAAAATATGAACAATAACCCTTAACTAGATCATTAAATACTAATCATCACATACAACAGGAATGAGTAGAAATACAGCTATGAAGCGCCGTTGAAAAAGGGTTAGCCCGGCCCGACCTTGTTCGTCCTTGGACAGCCGTAGACAGCCCGCCCTTTGCCCGGGCTTCTCCTGCGCGCGTCCCGCAAGACGCGGAGTTAGGGGGTAATAAATAGAAAGACCAATTAAGTGTGAGCGGAAAGAGGACCAGCTGCAGCTGGTTGCACGCCGCAAGGCAGGCTGGTCCTCGCAGTCCCGTTAGTTAATTCAGCACAAAGTGTGCCCCCGAGAAATGTCAGCCTCGCTCTGCGTTCCGCCAAACAGGGTCTTGCTGGCTCCTCCGATGTCCCAAAGTCCAAGTTACCAACAACAGCCACAAACTACGGCTACGAGCGGCACCCCTCAAATACATTCTTAGGGGCCTATTAGGATGGCGGACGGACCTGCATCCGTCCGCCACCCCACAGGTGGAGGGACCGTCCGCAGGGGCAGTGGCGGTCCCTCCGTGCGAATTAGGATGTGACTGCCACCCTGGCGGTCACATCCTGTATTTTTAACATTGCGGCGGGTGCTGCTTGAAGCAGCATCCGCCGCAATGTTAAAAATGCATCTATAGCATTTACATGCACAAAGCGGCAGGCGCCGCGCGGGGCCTGCCGCTTTGTTCATGTAAAAGCAGGGGAGTACCATAGGTACCCCCCATGTGCACCCCCCACCCCCTGACACCCTGGGGGCCCGCAACAACTGAAAAGACCACATGCTTTTCCACGGCGGAAAAGCCGCCGTGGAAAAGCATGTTTACGCATGCATCCTAATATGGCTGGCGGTGTCTGATACCGCCACCATATTAGAGCTTTTCCGCCGCGGGACCACGGCGGAGAAGCTGCGGGCGGTCTTCCCGACCCCCCTGCCATCCTAATCTGGCAGGGGGTCTTTTAAATCACTGCATCTGTGAATCCGCATCCTCCGGGCCGCCGGTGGCTTCCGCCGTCCCGGAGGATGCAGATTCACCGCAATCCTAATCGGGCCCTAAGTTTGGTAGTCGTTTTTTTCCGTCTGATTTTCTGGTTCTTCCCTTTTCAGTAAGAGGTTTTAAATTGTTAATTTTTGCATTGGGATCCTAAATATTATTCTGACCTGTTTACCAAAAAGTAGTACATCTATATCCTTAGATATCCTCCTTGAATAGATGCAAATTTACTACTTTTTAGATTTCCAAACATTGACAGTGGTAGACTTGGAAACCTACCTCAGTCTCAAGCTTCCTTGCAGGCTACTGCCAATAAAACATCCAAAAAGTAATGAAATAAATGCTTTCAGATAGTCTAACCAACAGTGATCACTTTGAGTAGCATTCTATCCCCCCTTGTTTCACCCACCGTGCCTCTCTAGGCAGAACCCACATAATGCATATCAGTACTGATCCTGTTTCTCATGGACACAGTCTATGCCAAACCTTGTTTGCCTCATCTCTCCACTCTGCAGCTCACTGCTCTTTCATGTGGGAATTTTCAGATCCCCCCCATCTCACTGACTAAGCTACACCCCTGTTCGGCAGGAAATAATTATAGTGAAGTGCAAAATGAAAGCAATTTAAAACAAAGTAACATTGTTCACTTTAGATATGTAAACACAATTTTCATTGTGGAAAGGGTATCTTGTATAGTAAAATACTGGAAAAAAAACATGAAATAGTTATTCCACATTATTCCAGGAAAATGAGCATGACATAGGTCAAAATTACTAGAACACCAGAGAAAACATTGTGTTTCTTTTTTTCATTATACTGGTTTGAAAAAAGATATATTCAATTGGATGTTGTAAATATGCAGGTTCATAAAATTAGGCAGTGTCTTTTAAGGATAAGTAAGTCGATCTGTGTTTGGTTCTCGTAAAAAAAAAATGCATTGCAAACTTGAATATGTTGCTGTTCGACTAGGATGCTCCTTCTAGAATGTGTTGTAAACGTCTGGCCTACTGGTTCTAGTGGGTTGCTATGGAGACTTTGCTAAGAGAGTGTTGGGGGAAGGGTATTAAAGAGTATGTTGTCTATTTTTCTTTTAAATTAGAGGGTTTTAGAGTCAATATTGAAGAATAAGAGTTTGTTTTCCTAGTGAGGACGTTCTCATATTGTGTAGTGTAGTTTTAAAGTAATAAAACTACCAAGCAAAATATGTTTTTGGACTCCCATAATTATTTGCTAATTCATCTCGAATTTTTACAGGGATTTGGGCTGACAGTCGCTAATAATTCGCAGTTATGCACAAATACCCTTTCTTATTGAGCTTCTTTATAAAAGTGCATGAAAGGGTTATTCAGAAGTGGAGTAACAAAACTAAAATATGAAAAACATGTTTTTATTGCTGCCTTCTACTATATCAGAGAGTGATACTACTGATTACTTTGCATGAGAGTGGTGTGTCATTCTTATGTTTGGTTTTCATATTTCCGAGTAGCGAACCTTTTAATATAAGCAAAAAAGGTTTTGACCAATGAACTTAATTTTGATTGAAAAGGTATATGTGTATGTGAGGTTGACAAAAGTGAGTATAATATATAGAAAAGTAATGTGACTTTGTGAGACGATCTGTGATTGACTGTGTGAGTGATTATATATATTTATTAATAGGTGAGTAAGTCTCTTTCTGGGCGTGTGAGTATGTGAATGTTTGTCTGAGGTTTGGAATAGCTGTGTGAGGAGTAGCTTAATAATGTGGTGCCCTGGATATGTACATTGAACATGTGTTGTTTTACTGCAGGCTCTAGTTGGTATAAAAACCACCTGATAAGCTTTAAACGTATACTTAACAATGTAATAGAAGCTCTGCAAAGCTTTACAGCTCCATACATGATGTGCTGCTCAAAAAGAATGTTTTTCTGTAAATTGTGGGACTTGTAGTCTTATTTATTTCATTTTAAAAGAGGACTACAAGTCACAGAAATGAAATGAAAAAAATCTACCGGATCAGTATATAATTTATGAACCTGTGAAACCTGGCAGCTATCTATTAGATACCCTTTAGGGTGGGTGTTGCTAAGAAATAGGGAAGTTTTGTATGTGCTTAGATGGTAAGGCAGGCCCTTTTAAGTAATACTGAGTCACATGTGTAGTTTGAGGCTCCTAGGCATAGTTAAGTATGCAGTATTTCACATATAGTAATGGTTTTATACATATGTAGGAAATAATTAATAATCATCTACTCTGTGAGAGAGAGTTAAAGGTGTGTAGCTATTCAGTGACATACCTATACAGAATGTATGTATGCAGCAGCAATTACATATAACAGATTAATAAGGTAGGCCAAAGGACAGAGTGGTTTGTACTTAAATGTAGTTTTAGGTGTAATAAGGTATATGTGAATTTTATAAACCTCTATATCTAGGTTTACATGCAGTATCCCACCCTTACTGCAACTCACTTACCCATTAAGAAAAACATAGAGCTACTCACTCACCCAGTCAGAGAGAGCCAGAGGCACTTACACATTCATTCACAAGCCCATAGAGCACTTATGTATCCAGCAGTAACAGAGTCACTTGTGCACACAGTGCTCCCCGGGGCTCATTTATACAGCCAGTAAGCAATCCATACAGCCAGTTACATACACATAAAGATACCCATAGAGATACTAAGCCATATAGCTACATAGTCATTTACACATCCAGTGACACACCCAGAGAGGAACTGATACATTTATTTAGATATGTGCTCAAGTACTGACACTCCTAATTACCCATGCAGCCTTTTAAACATGTGTTTGGATTGCTACTGTAGAGCCTATGTGGGCAGATTTACTGGAAACTCGAGTTGTAATTAAAACTCCTTGCCAAGCGTTATACCTCTTTTCTCCTACATATAAGTCACATATAAGTCACGCCTAAAGTAGGGGTATTTAGGCTATAGTTTGAATGCTGGCACTTGTAGACTTTTTCATTCCAATATAAATAAATACTACAAGTCCCAGAATTCATAGTAAAAAGACTAGAGTGGAACAGCATATTGTGCAATAATTTGTGAACGGTCACCTATGTACTAGATACTCTTTAGGTAGGGTGTAGGTATGTCATAGGGCAGGCTTGAATGTACTTAGGTAGTAAGACATGGCTTGTTTTTTAAGTCATACTTAGTCGCATATGGGCTCATATACTTTTACGCATAATTAAATATGCAGTATTTCACTTATACTTCAAGTTGATGATTAGTCACAATATCTAAAAACAAATATTGAATGGACAGAATATCAAGTTTTGTATATAGAATGGACAGAATATCGCATTGCAAAAATATAGTGGTGCAGAATATCGAAATTCAGGTAAGAAATATCAAAATTTCATAATATCGAAGTTATTAATATCGACAGTCATAATATAGTTGTTAAAAATATCGATTTTTTGTAATGTTTTAAGTGCTAGTATATGTGTTAAAAGTATGTAATATTTTTGTAATGTATGTTTCAATTTTTTTAATGTAACAATTTTTATGTTATTTAATTTTTGCTTCCATTGCGGGTTGTGGGTTTATAGGGGAATAGGGTGGGAAGTAATTTAATTATAGTAAATTTAAATATGAATTTTTAGGAATTATTAAATATTTTAATTTAATTTTGCGTTTTTGTTCTGTAGCAGGTTGTGGGTTTATAGGGGAATAGGGTGGGGAATAATTAAATTGTAATTAAGTAATTATTAATTTTAATTTCTTTCTATTGATAATTAATTCATTGTTAATTAATCATTAATTGGTAATTGGTTTTTATTAATTGATTAATTGATAATTATATTAATTGTATTAATGTATTATTTGACACGGGTTGTGTGTTTATACGGGAATAGGGTGGGAAGTAATTTAATTGTAAATAAGTAATTATTGAAAATATTCATGTGTATTGATAATTAATTGACTGTACATTTGTTATTAATTGGTATTTTTTTAAACATTATTAATGTTTGGTATTGGAAATTAATTTGTTGTAAATAATTATTATTAGGTAATTAATTTTTTATACATAATATTTATTGGTATTTATCATATTAAATATGTTGTAGTTAGTCATTAATTGTAATACATTTTTCATTAGTATTGATAGTTAATTTATTTTTATTTAAATATTAAATCATTACTTTCCCTCCTGTTGTTGCACTCTGGAGTGGGAATAGTCATTTTTACCCGTACGCTATCCAACACTTTCCCCACTGTTGCACTCACTGGAGTGGGATTAGTAATTTTTACCCTGCCTCTATCCAATGCTTTGCCTACTGTTGCACTCACTGGAGTGGGAATAGTAATTTTCACCCTCCTGCTATCCAACGCTTTCCCTACTGTTGCACTCACTGGAGTGGGAATAGTAAGTTTTACCCTCCTGCTATCCTTTGCTAAAAATATTGAATATTTTTAATAATATTAATTTAATATATATATATATATATATATATATATATATATATATATATATATATATATATATATTCACTGAAAAAAACATAGGTTATAGACCATATATAGTTAGGAATTAGCATTTACAAAACCTTGAAAATTCACTGAAAAAACCATAGGTTATACACCATATATAGTTAGGAATTAGCATTTAAAAAACCTTATTTTACTCACACAAAACCATTGAAATTCCATAAATAGTTAGTTGTACTAACTATATATCGCGCACCCGCAATCCACTGCTGATCATGTCACATATTACATCATTCATGACATGGTCAGTGACATCACTGATGACATCACTGATGACATCTCAAATGACATCACTGATGACATCACTGATGACATCTCAAATGACATCACTGATGACAACATCCAGTGACTGTATTTTTCTGTAAAGTTAAAATATGTCTTACATATTTAAGAATGAGTGGATGTATAAGTGTCTGGATGAAGGATTTAGAAGGTGCATGACTGACTGTATGAATGAGTGATTAAATGTGTCTCACTGAGTGCATGGGTTAGTGACTAAACTGTCTTAATTTGTGCATCATTATGTCTGTTGTTCTGAAAACTGCTGCATGTGTTGTTCAGTAGCTATATGAGTAACTATATGGGTTATTGATTGGTTGCCCAAGTATTTGTATGGGAGACTGAGTGTGTGTGTGGGTGGCTGGGAGGTGTATGACTCTGTGCATAGATGTGTGACCAGTTGATTCACTAGATGTATGGGTTCAAAAGTGCATGTGGAAACAGCTGTATGGGCGGTTGACTGTGTGCATCAGTGTATTGGTGAGTGAATGGATATCTCAGTGCTACATGTCAAAGTAAGTACATATGTAAAACACAGTACATGTGAGAGTTGACATATATAAATAACTGTGCAAAAGAGCCAGTGAATGTGTGAGTGGCTGTATGGATCATTGTGAACTTGTATCAGGGATTGTATAAGAGAGTAAATATGTGTTAGTATATGTTTGAATAAGTAAGGTGTGTATAACTGTATAGTTGAGGAAATGGAGGTGTGATTGATTCTTTGCATGACTGACTAGGTGTGTGAGTAACTCCATGGATGAGTGACAGTCTGTGAGTGTCTGTTTACACTGAGTGTATCTAAGGTTATATTAGAGTCTGAAGAGCTTCATCGTATTATCACATGAATGATGTCATCAGTGATGTGATCAGTAATGTCAAATGAGAAGTCATCAGTGATGTCATCAGTGATGTCATTTGAGATGTCATCAGTGATGTCATCAGTGATGTCATTTGAGATGTCATCAGTGATGTCATCAGTGATGTCACTGACCATGTCATGAATGATGTAATATGTGACATGATCAGCAGTGGATTGCGGGTGCGCGATATATAGTTAGTACAACTAACTATATATGGAATTTCAATGGTTTTGTGTGAGTAAAATAAGGTTTTTTAAATGCTAATTCCTAACTATATATGGTGTATAACCTATGGTTTTTTCAGTGAATTTTCAAGGTTTTGTAAATGCTAATTCCTAACTATATATGGTCTATAACCTATGGTTTTTTCAGTGAATTTCATTGGTTTTTTAAAAGCTAATATCTATAGCTGTAAAATGTATTCTTCTTTAAATCCAAAAATATATTTTATATGTTTATTAATAAAAAAAATTTAAATATTTTTTTTGTTTCGCTCCCGGTCCGCGAACCGGAAAGCTTTCCGTTAGCTCAAATTGATGCCGCGACCCAGTCCGCGAACCGGTAAACGTTCCGTTTGCGCAACTGCCGCTTTAGAAATCAACATCGTGACGCGTCGCGAAAGCGCGACGTATCGCGTTGCCGCGTAATGCGTCTTATGACGTACCGCGTTAGCGCACCCGGAAGTGCCCCGGGGCGCGGACCGAGGCGCGAAACGCAGCTCCCCGGAAGCGATCCGCGGCGCGTCGCGAAAGCGCGACGTATCGCGTTGCCGCGTAATGCGTCTTATGACGTACCGCGTTAGCGCACCCGGAAGTGCCCCGGGGCGCGGACCGAGGCGCGAAGCGCAGCGACCCAGAAGCGATCCGGACGCGTTCCGCAGCGCGTAACGTAAGCATAACAGGTCATGTGACTTGTTAATAACACTTTTCATTGGTTCATTTCACTTTTGGTTTCATAATCATGTAAGGCTAGGTCAGGTGACCTAAAAATAACACTTTTCATTGGTTGAGAACTATTGTTTTTCCCAAATGATGAAAACCCCTCCTTCTTTCCTCACTCTGACTTTCATCATTGTGAGAGGAAGACCTTTATTAATACTTGAGAAATGGCTTCAGTAGTTGCTTCAGCTGGTGCACCCCCACCACCACCTCCACCTCCTCATGGGAAGAGAGGACCACCTCCCCAGGTCATGACCAACACAGAGGAGGAAGAAGAAGAAATAGAGGAACAGGAGAGAGAAGAACCACAGTTCTTGGAAGAGATGCCCCGGGTTTCCCATAGGAAAGCCAGTTTCATCTGGCAGTTTTATTCAATCCCTCCAGGGCAAAAGAAAGTGAATGCGAGGTATGTCACCTGCCTCATCTGCAAAGATAAATTATCAAGAGGGACTGATAAAAAGTATAGTTATGGGAACTATACCATGCATAGGCACATGACCAGGAGGCATCCACTCAATTACAGCCGGGCGGAAATACGGGATATGGAACAAAATCCAACATCAACTCCTGTGGCCAGGTCAAGATCGTCAATATCATTGACACCAGCAGAGGCACGGGAAACTGTGCCAAACATCCAAGAGAATTTTGGTCACATGAAACATACTTGTATGCACTGTGGTGCGTTGATAGCATGTGGTAATATGAGTATAAATGCCATCAACCTGGCTTATGAAAATCATAATTGCCCTAACCGCCCCCAGTAATTTTTTTTTTGCTCCTGTTGAGCCCTTTTCAATGCCTGTTTTTTGTTGTTTCCCCCCCAAAAAAACCAAAAAAATATAAAATCGTTCAAAAAATACAAAAAAAACAAAAAATGTTCAAAAAATAAAAAAATATATAAAACAACAAAAACATTAAAAAAAAGTTCTTTTCAGAACTACCTCCCCTTTCAAAAAAAATTGCTAGAATGTTTAGCACTCTGGCAAGCTCTATTTCTTTTGGTTCGCTTCCCGGTTAGCTTCCCGGTACGCGGACCGGGAGCTAACCAAAAAAAAAAAAAAAAAAAAAAGAGTAAGTATAAGGAAAGTAAACAGAGAGTGATGTTAAAAGAAAGACAGCTATAGGGAGTAAAGAAGAGATACTGTTTAATAGATCTATTTACCGAAGAAAAGACGGAAGAGGGTATAATTGTGAAAAACAAAATAGATAAGGAAGTGAAAGAAAAAAAAAGAGAGTAGAACAATAACAAAGAAGAGTTTCTTGGAGAATGTGAGTGAATGTTCAAAATAAGATTAAAACATGGGGAATAACAGAGAGAAAAAATAGAAAACAGAAAACAAAAAATAACAGAAAAAGATTAATTGAAACAGCAAAGAAATGTAAGTAACATAGAGCCATATCATCAACATAGGCAATAAAAGTTTTGCAGCTTTTATCGGCAGAAATGTGTCGCTAAAGCCGCTTTTGCGGCAGAAAACTGCCGCTAAAACCACTTTTGCACCAGTTTTCTGCCAATAAAAACAGCAATAATTTTATTGGCTGTGTTCATAATATGCCCCTTAGTGTGCTTCAACTACACAGAGAAAGCATTATGAACAAGTAGTGATAGAGTGATCAGTCAAAGACACTAAGAGTAATAGAGACGGAGTGAGTGAACAAGAGTGAGGAACTATGAGAAGAGAGGGACTGAGAAAAAGAGTGGAAGGAGTTGAGTAAGTAGGTAATAGAGAAAGGAATGAGGGAAGTAGCAAAGGCAGGAAACTGAGGGTTAAAGAAATGAAGCAGTGGAACTAATAGAAGTTAAATGTGATAGAAATGTAACGAAAAGAGTACAAAACATTTACCTTATAATTGTCGTTAAATTACTCACTTTTTGTTTTCATACTTTCAATCTGTGAAAGAGAGAACAAACATTTGAAAAATATTAAAACATGTATTTAAAAATTACAAAAGACAAGGGAAAAGATTCAAGGACAAACAGTTTTTCAACAACTTTGACACTTACAGAAGCTTCTGCTTCTCCAGGCCCCCTACACAGTCCTAAAGATATACATTTTAAACTAACAGTATCTTGATGCAGATGAAGTGAGGCCTATCTTAAAACATGGTGCATCTTTTGCATTGCTGTTGTCTCAGAAAAGTGTCGCAAGACACTAAAATTTTAAATGATTGCTTCAGGATGCCAATAAGATGTGTCCTATCCAGAGGTTTGTTTGAGGTGAGGCCTACTCAGGGTTGCAGATGAAATTTAGAGTTGTTGAAGAGTACAGAGAAGATAATACATTTGCAGGCCTACCAATGAAGTGAGTCATGTCCACTGCACTCTTGAACAAAGGCCAAACCTCCTCTGTTTCCCTGGACAGACCTAAACTTGATCTGCACAATGTGATTCGTAATGATAGGAAACACAGGTGATGTAATTGAAATACGTGCAATTTGTTTTGCTCATTTCACAATCACATCACTTGTGTTTCCTTTGCTTAGGTATCTCATTGTGCAGATGTAGTCCAGCATATGAAAGAGTACGCAGAAGTGCAGCACTGCATGCAACAACTTTGACACTTACAGAAGCCTCACCTTCTCCATGCCTCCTACACAGTTCTACATATACATCATAAATGCAAACAGTACAGAATTAATTATACATGTTAAATGGTTTATTTTTGCTGTTCTCAGAATGTATCAAAATTCACTAAAAACAGTGACTTGAAGGTATTCATCATATAACAGCGGGGGAAAAAAACACAATCAAAATGATTGTGTTTAAAAAACCCATACAACATAACAAATCAGAATTCAGAACTCCTTAAAGTTAACTTACTTTCCATGACGTCAAAGGATGTCCTATGAACAGCTTACACTCTGTTGTGCTGTTGTTACTTTCAGCCCGCCACTTTCTGAAAGAAAACCTCCATTGTTTTTAAAAACATGTTACATGCAATAAATGACTTCTTGCTCTCTACCACAAGTTTCCACAAGGCCAAATCTTGTCAGAGCCATTTATAACTCTTGGATTTGTTGCAAGCCAATCCCGTCATTTGGCATTTCTGCAACTTTCAGAATTAAAATGTTGAAGATCATTTTCACAATCCTGGAATAGTAATATCTTCCCCTTCTTGCTCAGTCATGTTCTACATTTCCTATGACACTGATACTGCTTACTATGAAGCAGACTTACACTACCTCTATGACTACTACAATTATTTAATTCTCTACATCACTTTTAATCACAAAGCAATGTAAAACAGTAGACAGCATTGCAGACTTACATTCCCTCTACTCTATGTTTTGATTGGCTGCTTCAATTAGCTTATAAAAAGAAATAGTTTTTCTGAACTCATTCAAAGTGCACTTATTTCTCCATGACGTCCAGTCTTATGGTTAGAAGTTATGTCTCTGAACTACACTTATCCTCAAGGCCAAATCGTGTAGGAGCCATTAGAACTTCTTGAAATTCCACAGAGCACATCCCGAGATTCTTTCCCTAAAATTTTGGTTTTAAAAACACCAGGTAAGAGTTTTTAAGGTCATACGGCAATTTGTTTTTAAAAATTAAAACAGAATCATTGCAAAATGACCAGCCATTTCTAGACTTTAAATAAGCTGTGTAATGTCCTGATGTTATTGAAGGACCGTCATGATATATAATTGCTGCAGTTACAAAAGTCCTTCCTGATATTGACAACTGCGAAGCCACAATTTTTTTTATTAAAGTTGTCAATTTTGTTCCATCAGGCCTACATGGTTGGAACATTAAAATGACATACTGGCCATATGTTCGTATAAATAATGTGGACATCATTTCAGATTTACATTGGCTACACTCCATGTTGTGATCAGCTGCTTTTACTAGCTTATTAAAGGAGACTGATTTACTGTCTGGCAAAGTTAAATATATAAATCTTTCTGAGTCTACACTAGTAGTACTTGATACCATACAGTTCTCGCAGTCATGCTGCCATTGATAAGAAAGCCCAAACAGCTGATCTACATCTACACCTTCAGCATGCAATACATCAAGCATATACATTAAAAACTCCTGACAATCTTGCTGAATATTTTGAGAGAATTGTGTTTGGCCTGAACATCTGTCTAACAGATTTCGAATTTCAGACACACTTTCTATGTTTGTTCTATCAGTGCTACATTTCTCTAACACAGAATTTAACAAACTGCAAAATCTTTGATCAGAATTGACCACAATCTCTTCTTTTACATTTTCTAGAGAAAACAAAACATTAACCACTACATTAGCATAGCAGTTGACACCAGAACTGTTTTCAAATTGAAAACCAACAACATCTTCAACAGAATCCTTTTTGTTTCTGCTTATAATTTCAGGTTCATCGACTTTTCGTCTTTTTGCTACAACCTCCCCAGTATTGGTCACATTTCTTCGTTTCCGGCCTACCACACGTTTCTCAAACAAAGGATATTGAGGCAAATGTGGCGCATACTCTCTTCTTAACCTATTGTATTCCTTAACACAATCTAGATCCGCACAAATGCTTGTGACATCACACTCAATCAAGTACAATCCCGATAAAGTTCTAACTCGTGACAATGCCACATATGCCATACCCTCCTTGAACACAGAACTGCCAATATTCACCAATGCACTGTCTACACTTAAACCTTGCGATTTATGGATTGTCACCGCATATGCCAAGCAAACAGGAAACTGCTTACGGCGAACATATAAGTCTTTTACAAGCAAAAATCTAGCAGAACAACGACCAATTAGCTGTACTTCCTCAATGCCATCAAATTTAATTTTTAAAAATTCAATTCCATCTCTATTTCTGTATTTTACAAAATCAACAACATTACCCATTGATCCATTTACCAGACCTCTTTCAACATGTAAATTCCTTCTTAAAATTATACGGCAGTTCAAGCACACATTCAGAGTCTTTTCAAAACCTGCAGTTTTAGATATACTCTTCTCTAATGAATCCAATTTTGTTTTCAGATTCTCAGACAAAATAATTGTTGATCCCATATGCTCTACTCTGTCAATAGCTTCCAGTTTCACAATCTCTTGCTTTTCTAAATGCAACATTTTGTTGTTGAATTTGGCACATTCTGCAAGAGTTGGCATCAAACATATTCCAGATTTCTACTCAGTAATTTTCTGAAAAATATTCTCAGGCACAACATCTTGTTCTGGATATAAATTTGACAGTAATCGTGCATGTAAAGCTTCTTTCCCATGCTCGGTCACTTTTCCAATTCTAACATCTTGTAGAATAGTCTTGTAAACTTCATCCTTCGCCTGACGCATATTTTCATGCAGTTCAGCATAATTGAAGTTTAACCATATATTGACGTTGCCAATGCTGCCTAGGCACTTCCTGGTATCTTCATGTGTGAGCATTTTGAACACAGGTTGCACTTTCACTGGTGTCAGCTGCAGAAGATCTCCGAAAACAATGATGTGTTTGCCACCAAATAACACATCATACTCTGTTTTGAGAACTTCTTGCATTCTCAAATGCACAAAGGCAAGCATGACATTGGAAACCATGCTTACTTCGTCAATGATAAGAAGTTTCATTTTCCTCAAGATTCTTGAAACTTCAAAACAAGCATCTCCAGATAGCTTGTGATATTGTAATTTGTTGTCATGCTCCACTGGCAGCATCAGTAAACGATGTAAAGTAATCCCTTTAATGTTATGTGCTGCCAGTCCAGTTGGAGCGGTGACAACACAAGACAGCGATGACTCTGTCCTTTCCTGCAAATAGCATGAAATTGCTTTAATGAGGAAACTTTTTCCAGTTCCCGCTTCTCCACTCACGTACAGTCGGACAGGCTTCAACGACGTACATGAGCACTCTTTCTTGTCATGACTTAATCCATGATCAATTTGCATGGTAACTTCGTCATATATTTTCCTCTGCTCAACGTTGAGTTGTCTTTCCAACTCTTCTAAGTTAACCGCATCCTCCTGAGCATGTGCCATGGCTCTTTCCACTTCATTCATAGCAGTGGCAGCTTCATTTTCGATAACAGGTCCTCCTAGTGGATCCTGACTCAATGAAGCAGAACTCTGACTGTCCTGAGAACTGTCTCTGGCAATCTCGGCTGCAATCATTGCTTCCTGCTCAATTTCCGCATTCAACATTTGTACATATTTGGGAAAAGCAGGACATTCTATGGTCTCCTTGGTGGCATTGAAAGAGTCTTCGTAACAGAGAAAATCTCCAAGCAGTTCCTCTTCTGCACGCCAAGGCTTGAAAAGTTGCAAAAGTGCTAAATAGAAAAACTCCTTTTTTTCAGGAGATTCGCCACTCAATTTTCAATGGTTTACCAAGTGGCATTTTCTTTGCTTGGCCAGACATCCCTCACTTCCTATTACAGCATACACTCCTTTCTCAGTATCTTCTTTGATGTTCCTCTTGAATATGTAATTTTGAAGAACCTCATACAGACAAACATTCTCAAGGTGAATGCTTCGATTTGGATAATATGTATCCAACATGTTGGTCTTCAAAATGTCGGTACTGTTTGGCTCCTTTTCCGCCAAATACTCAATTTCCCGCACAGGTGTGAGAACTCGATTACGCGTTGCAGCAAGACCAAGACTCGCCCAAATGATACTCCTGGACTTGGCATAGAGACTTGCTGAAGACAACCGGTCAGAACATTCGGACGCTCCGATTTCTCGATGCGACAACATCTTCAGACTGAAACTGTACAACTTCTTGCTGAGGCTCTTTTCATGGGAAATGTCCTCCCACATATCCTTCAATTCTGTCTTCTCTTTTTTGGTGATGTAAGACGTCACATACCGAGCCACAGCCATACAGTTATCAGCCACAAACTGTATATCCATGTTAGCATTCCACATGGACAAAATCACCGGGTTGTAGTCGTTGATGTACTTGGAGTCTTCGTTCCTCTTCAAATTGTATGTGTTTTTAGGTGATTTCTTCATCACATTATGTCGCAGCGAAGACATCAAACTGTTTACTCTTCCTTTAGAAATCACCGGTCGTGGAAAGCCGAAACGACATTTGGTGTAGAACTTGTCCTTGTTTCGGAATTTACGACGACAGTACTTTCCACATCAATGGCTTTGGAAACGCAGAACTTTTTCTCTTAGGCTTTTCTTCTCCTTTGCGTTTGGAACAGCACACGTAGAATACTGTTGTATAAAACTCATCACTGAGTCTTCTGGATCCGTTCCAAATTTAGGTGCATCCTTGATCCACAGCAACATATGTATATGAGGAGCACCTCTTGCTTGGTACTCCTTTCTCCAGAAGAAATCCAACACCTCTCCAAGAGGTGGATTCTTCTTATTCATGATGAAAGACATCATAGCTTCAAATCTATGATTGAAGTACCTACATACATTGACTGGATCCAAAGAGCACAGTTCTCCGGGTGTCTTGAATTCGATGTTTTCTACGTTAGCATTTGCCTCTCGTAGAAATTCAAGTAAGTCTTCCCAGCCATACTCGGCACAGCTCAGAGTGAGGAACCATGTGGGAGTACCTAAGTTCCTCAGCATACATTTTAAATCACCATGACGACGGTACCAGTACTCATTAGTACCACGCTGACACGCCATGAGATTAATCAGGTGAGAATCCAAAATACTGTCTTGGACATTGACTTTATCCATAAAGTCACTTGCCGAGATGTTTTGCATGTGTATACCACTTTTCAAGATGTGGTTCACTGCATATGACAGTCCAGACAGATCGCTTTCAAACAGGAGATGAAACAAATAAGGAATGCATTGTCGAAACCTAGCATCTCCTGCATACAATCGCAAAGTCCGGTATTCAGAAGCAGGAATTTGATGAGGTCGCTCATCATATCTTCCTCCCTGACCTGTTGGAAAAAGCTGTGGGAAACACCGAGCTTCCAAACTTTCCTCCCAAACACTAATGGGACTCCCTTTGGCTTGTTTCATTTGAAACAACTCAATAGCATTCCCCATGACTTCCTTGGAATGCAAAGGATGAACACTATAATGTTCATATATTTCTTCACTAGTAGAAGTTTCTACTTTCTCAATTTGACCAGCACACAAATCGCTATCCTCTTCCTCACTTACTTCCTCTTCTGCAACATATACATTCTTATAGTATTTATTATTTTTTTTCAAATACAATGTTGCCTTTTTAACTTTCCTAACATCTACTAAATCTTGCCATATTTTCTTATTCTTTGTCGGAACCCCATTAACTAAGATAACCAGAGGTTCCTCGTCCACTTTTTCTACTCCAATTGTGTTAATGTTTTTCTTCAAATCTAGAGGCAAATAAACAACTCTTCCCTTTAATCCTCTCTGTAAATCTGATGGAGGCAATTTCCCTGTCTTTGGCTCCATTCTTACAATAGCCTGAAAGGGATGGATACTTTGAATCAAAATAGATTCATAAGTATTTAAATCTTTCAATTCAGAAGGAATCTCAACCAATTCCAGATTATTATGAACTGCTCTAGCAGGCATCTGGTTTTGATTTAATTTGCAACAACAATAAGTACACACACGTTGATCCAATCCCAAATCAAAACAATTTTCTACCATCAAGTATGTTGCGAAATCCTTCCATTCACTATTATTTTCCCTTTCACTTTTTGCATATAAATCCACTAACTTAGTCTGATTCTTATAATAAGTGCGTCGAAAACACACACAAGTGAAATTTGGCCTCTCACTTGATTTGACCTGAAACGTGGCAATTTCCCTCTGGAAATTATCTGTACTGGAAACCTGTACACTATCTTCCACATTACCCGCTTCTTCTTGGTCAATTTCAACATTCTCCTCTTTACTTCCAAAGTAACAAAACTCAATTTCTTCACATATATTCTTCACATCTATTTCAGAACCATGCAAAAGAGCAGCACATAATTTTTTAAGCATAATTGCTGGACTCTTAGCATAATACAACATTCTAACTAATTTCCTCACTTTATTATGATGCACTGCTAGCATCCTGAAATGATGAAAAACACTCTGGCATACTCTCCTGGAAAGACAAGCCAGTGAATGACCATGCAAACCTGTCACTTCTCTCACTCTGCAAGGATCTAATTCTTGCAACAACCTTATTTTCTGCTTCAAACTTTTCTTATTAAATGACCGTACAAAATCACAAAGCAAATTGATGGAATCCTGTCGCACACTGCAAATACTACTACACTTCCAGGTGTACACAGGACCCTTAGCACGTCTTCCTAAAACCTCATTACCTAACACCTCTTCTGCCTCTGTTGTCACAAGTTTTTCTTTTTCAACTGGACAACCATCTTTCACTTCATAAGCACGACCACTGGTGTCAACTGCATGCACCAAATCATTATCCTGGAAATAACTCTCCTCATTAAAAAATGCCTCACAGCTTGAACTATGCATCCATTCTCCAGAAAAAACTTCACAAAAATTACTACGATTAACTATTCTCTTCCATCTACTATTTCTTTTGAAATCATAAATTGCCTTGTTTAGCTTCCTAATTCTATTGATTATCAAAATAAATAACTTACGTTTAATTTCAAATGCCTGATCAATAACTTTCTCAACTTTTTTTTTTTCTCTTATAAAAAACCACTTTCTGTTGACCTTTCTTAATATTTTTTAACAAATTGCCAATTATCCTGTTGCGGAACATTCGTTTACGAATGTCCCTAAACTGTTGTTTCCTTCTACTATCATGCACAGAGTTATCTCTTGCTCTAGCAGTAACATTTTTGATTGGCCTTTCCTTTCCATTTGAATTGCTTCTCTTTTTCTGGACTGAAACATTTTCTGTAGTAATATTTTTTTTACTGCAAATATTTCTTATGAATGTTTTTGTACTCTTACCCGGTGCTTTCTTGTTGACTTGACAAATCTTTTTGTTAGAGGACTGCTGCTTTTTTTCAATCACCTGCTGTCTTTGACGTTTTGCAGCCTTTCTCAGTCTTTCTTTCGTTGTCATGGTGATATGTTGAAATGATCTGCAGTTGAATCTGTGGTAAAATATATTAAAAAATGTTATTAACAACTATTACCCAACAGTACATCAATAACAGTAATCAAAAACTTAAAACACTACTTTACATTTTTACATATAAGATTTTTTAGTGCATGGCAATTTTAGAATACAGAAATAGCAGAAAAGAAATGGAATTTATATTCATGTTACCTGTGCTATCTTATATGTGAATCTGATCTAATTTTATGAGCATATTTTAATATTTTATTGAAGACACTACACATAACCTGTTTTTGAAGGTGTCTTTATTTTTAAATTAAACGGTTTACATTTTTACTTTTTATTTATTATAAATTTTAAAAATAAATGTTTATAGTTCCATAGGATCAAGCAGGTCAGCTTCCCACCCTATGTCATATAATTCGGACAAATCTGCATCCTCATCACGTTCTTCTTCATCCTCAGGATTTAAATCATCCAAGGGATCAACATCCACTGATGTTTCAATTACAAGTTCAATGATGAGGTCAAAATCAACTGATTGCAGATTATCGCTCATGTTGATGTTGTCTTTATCTTTAAAGAAAGATAACAACAATGAGATGTTGCAGAGTAAGAGACAAATCTCAGAGATTATAATAGTAAAATTGTTTAACAAGAGTAACATTTTGCAGCTATTATTTAGCCATGTCCAGCGATGCTGAGCAGGTGAAGCCTATGTCTAATTTTTCAGTGAACAGGACTCATCTCTTCTTAACCTTGGATAAGCCTCACCAACTCTGTGTCCCCTGCACATACTTAAATGTAAAGGGGCAGATTTATGTTAAATGGCACATCCCCAGGCATGCACCAGTTAACGTGCACCGCTGCTCTGCCACCCATGGTGTGCCGCATTTACAATCAGATAGGAGAAAGCTGCGTCAAAACCCTGCGCCTGCTTTAAGCAGGCATAGGTCTTGACGCAACATTGTGGAGATGGGGCACCCCTGAGCCTTGCTGGAGCTGCATCGCACTTGCGATACAACTCCAGCAATGCGCCACCTTTACAGCACAAATACGTCACGCATCTGTGCCATTTTTGCCCCATGCTGCGCCGCATTGTAAATGCAGCACACCATGGGTGGCGGAACAGCGGCGCAGGATGACTGGCACATCCCTGGTGATGCGCCAGTCATCATAAATCTATCCCTAAGCTTCTTATCTTGTTACAGTTGAACCGCCATATGTATCATCAAACTATTTTGCATTTCCTAAATAGCGAATTTTCAGGAATAAATAGCAATTCTTTACCATTCCTAATTTGCAATGAGCAAATTGCTAATTGCAAATTACCCATTCATTTCCATGGGCTAGGAGGCTCATAGGAATGAAGGTGCAATTTGCGATTAGCAATTAGCTCATCGCAAATTATGAATTTTTCCAAGGGTGCAGGGGTGTCTCAAGAACACCCTGCTGCACCCCTGAAAAAGAAATTTGGGGGCATATGGCGCACATACATGCCCTAAGGGCATGTATTGGCGTCATATGGCACCTTTTGTTTTTTGGAAAAAAAGCTTTTTGAAAAGAATTCGCAAATTACCACCAACTAGAAGTTGGTGGTAGTTTCCAAATCCTTAATGTCATTTTTTACATATTTTTTGTTTGATACATTGCATTTAAGGAATCGCAAAATTTGCAAATCCTTCAGTGCAATCGCAAAATAAGGAATAGCACATTTTGCTATTCCTTATTTTGCATCAAACTTGTTTGATACATACCATTTGTCTAATTAGCATTCGCAAAGGCCGAAATTCGCAGAATTTTGATCTTTGCGAATGCTAATTAGCTTGATACATATGGCCCCAAGTGAGGCCTGTCTTGCAACATGGTGCATCTTTTGCATCACTGCTGCATCGGTTTCATGTGGCACGTTTTTTTTACACCATGACACATCTGCCTAAATGCATCAATTTGTAATTTTGTCGCCTCATAGCAAATCTTTTGCACCGCCGCTGCATCATAAAAGTGACGCACAGTGGCGCAAAAGAGGCATACACCTATCATAAATCTGTCCCTAGCATTTTAAATGATTAATCCAGGATGACGATAAGGTGTGGCCTATCCAGAGGTTTGTTTAAGGTGAGGCCTACTCAGGATTGCAGATTAAAGTTACGCTTGATGAAGAATACAGAGGAGATAATACATGTAAAGGCCTACCAATGAAGTAAGTAATGTCCACTTTATTGCGCCAGTCATCATAAATGTATCCCTAAGCTTCTTATCTTGTTACAGATGAACCGCCATATGTATCATCAAACTATTTTGCATTTCCTAAATAGCGAATTTTAAGGAATAAATAGCAATTCTTTACCATTCCTAATTTGCAATGAGCAAATTGCTAATTGCAAATTACCCATTCATTTCCATGGGCTAGGAGGCTCATAGGAATGAAGGTGCAATTTGCGATTAGCAATTAGCTCATCGCAAATTAGGAATTTTTTCAAGGGTGCAGGGGTGTCTCAAGAACACCCTGCTGCACCCCTGAAAAAGAAATTTGGGGGCATATGGTGCACATACATGCCCTAAGGGCATGTATTGGCGTCATATGGCACCTTTTGTTTTTGGGAAAAAAAGCTTTTTGAAAAGAATTCGCAAATTACCACAAACTAGAAGTTGGTGGTAGTTTCCAAATCCTTAATGTCATTTTTTACATATTTTTTGTTTGATACATTGCATTTAAGGAATCGCAAAATTTGCAAATCCTTCAGTGCAATCGCAAAATAAGGAATAGCAAATTTTGAATTAAGGACATTTTAAGTCATTTCCACATGTGCAGTGTTTTCAAATTTTGATTTGAAAATCGTTTTTAGGGAAAAGGAATGGTTTGTAAATTTATGACAAGGACATAATGGTGTATGCTTCTTTATAAGGCATTTCACTGTCTCTGATGTCATTTTTCCCATATTACATTATAAGACCTTTCCCCATGGAGCACATTCCTTGTAAATATGCTCCCACCTGTGCATGGTGAATTTAGATTTTGACTGTTTGAGTCACATAGCCAAGTTAAAAGTGACCCAAAAAAATTGCAAAGGCTTTAAAAAAACACTTTCATGTGTCTTAAGGACATTTTAAGTCATTTCCCCATGGGCAGTGTTTTGTAAGTGGCGCAAAAGAGGCATACACCTATCATAAATCTGTCCCTAGCATTTTAAATGATTAATTCATGATGACGATAAGGTGTGGCCTATCCAGAGGTTTGTTTAAGGTGAGGCCTACTCAGGATTGCAGATTAAAGTTACGCTTGATGAAGAATACAGAGGAGATAATACATGTAAAGCTCTACCAATGAAGTAAGTGATGTCCACTTCATTGCGCCAGTCATCATAAATGTATCCCTAAGCTTCTTATCTTGTTAGAGATCAACCGCCATATGTATCATCAAACTATTTTGCATTTCCAAAATAGCGAATTTTAAGGAATAAATAGCGATTCTTTACCATTCCTAATTTGCGATGAGCAAATTGCTAATTGCAAATTACCCATTCATTTCCATGGGCCAGGATGCCCATAGGAATGAAGGTGCAATTTGCGATTAGCAATTAGCTCATCGCAAATTAGGAATTTTTCCAAAGGTGCAGGGGTGTCTCAAGAACACCCTGCTGCACCCCTGAAAAAGAAATTTGGGGGCATATGGCGCACATAAATTTTAACAACATTCCTTTACCTCAAAAACGATTTTCAAGTCATAATTTGAAAACACTGCCCACAGGGAAATGACTTAAAATGTCCTTAAGACACATGAAAGTGTTTTTTGAAAGCCTTTGCAATTTTTTTGGGTCACTTTTAACATGGTTATGTAACTCAAACAGTCAAAATCTAAATTTACCATGCACAAGTGTGACCATATTTACAAGGAATGTGCCCCACGGAGAAAGGTCTTTTAATGTAATATGGAAAAAATGACATCAAATGTCCTTAAGACACATAAAAGCGTTTTTTGATTGCCTTTGCAGCATGTTTGTATCACTTTTAACATGGCTATGTAACACAAACATTCAAAATCTAAATTTGCCATGCACAGGTGGGAGCATATTTACAAGCAATTTGCGCCACAGAGAAAGGTCTTACATTAAAATGGGAAAAATAACATCAGAGACAGTCAATTGCCTTATAAAGAAGCATACACCATTATGTCCTTGTCATAAATTTAAAAACAATTCCTTTTCCCCAAAAACGATTTTCAAATCATAATTTCAAAACACTGCACATGGGAAAATGACTTAAAATGTCCTTAAGACACATAAAAGCGTTTTTTGATTGCCTTTGCAGCATGTTTGTATCACTTTTAACATGGCTATGTAACACAAACATTCAAAATCTAAATTTGCCATGCACAGGTGGGAGCATATTTACAAGCAATTTGCACCACAGAGAAAGGTCTTACATTGAAATGGGAAAAATAACATCAGAGACAGTCAATTGCATTATAAAGAAGCATACACCATTATGTCCTTGTCAGAAATAATATAACCATTCATTTTCCTCAAAAACGATTTTCAAGTCATAATTTGAAAAGACTCCACAGCTCCTATGCAGAAAAACACCCTGTCAGTACTAATACTTCACATTTTCTCCAATTACATTTTCTCAAAGAAACAAAATCTATTTGTAAAACACTTGAGACAAAGCAACATTTGAAAAACACAACTTTCTTCATAATTTTCTCCTTAAAGCACACTATTCTCTATCTAAATTAAAGAAATATTTTCTCACCATAGCAAATACTTTGAGTTTGAAAACAGTCTCAGAAACACACCAATTTGTCTTCAGCAGAGCAAAAGGTATGCACTCCAGAGTCTGCAGCTATCAAAAGCACAGAAATGCTGTAATTCTTCACACATATCTCTCATGTCACCCAATCAAAACTCTTCCCTCACTTTTTTTCAAATGAAAACCCTTCCCCCCTCTGCCCTCTTTGCCTTTTTTGAATGGCAACCACCTCTTGGAAGACCTCTGGTGTTTGCAAGTTCACACAACAATGTTGCAATTGAACTCTGAACTCTCAGTGCACCTGCGTATCCACTGCAATCTTTCATTTAATGATTTTTTATTGACCATTCAAAATACATCTTTCAAAGAACTCATCCATGCACCCTAACTTTCTGTTTTCAGCAATCAAAATCCACCAATCCCTGTTACTGCTTCATTAACACAGAAACTCCACAGTTTTTTTCATTTTAAACTCTCATTTTTTCAACTGCCATTTCATTGCCACACTTCATCTGACTGCAGCAGAACCTTCTCTCACCATGTTTTCTGTCTGGATTGTTGGACATAGTTATATCCACTGGGCTCACAGGTATGCTAAGAACAGAAATTTACCTAACCTCAATTTACAAGATGTGGAAATTAAGTGGTTTGGCCACAGAGGATTAAAATGTCACCAATTGATACCATTGGTGAAAACCTTTATGCATTTGCCAAAACCTGACCTGTTAATTGTGCACTGTGGAGGTAATGATTTGGGCACTTTGACTGGGGTAGGTCTGGAAATGCTTTTAAAGGACACCTTTGAGCAATTGATGGCACTTTTTCTCAAACTGCCTTGGTATATTCAAATATATGCCAAAGACAGAAATGGAGGTGGTCAAACCAATTTTGTCCACAAATTGAGAAGTCGAGGAAGCATGTAAACAAATCTGTTTCAGCTTACATGAGAGACCATGGAATGGGCTCCATGTACAACAATAACTTGCGTTACTACATGCAAGATATCTACAGAGGAGATGGAGTTCACTTCTCAGATGAGGGCAACAGAATTTTCATTCTGAATTTAAGACTGTGCATTGGTACCTACTTATAAGTACCTAAATGTACCATAAACCCAAAAGCTCTTCTCAGAGCTACCCTACATCTGATCACTCCCAATTATTATTTTACTGTAACATTTTTCACTAATTTTCAACAAAGTACGCTCCCTGGGGCGCTACCCGGTACGCGAACCGGGAGCTAACCACGCGAAATTTTTTAAAAAAATGTTTTTTTTTCGCACATATAAGCCTCCTCAGCCACCCTCAGAAAACCTAGGGGGTCAAAATAAGTCTACCGTGCCCCCTTCTACCCATTCTGAACATTATTTGCCCTCCATCTTGTATCTTAATTCGACCGAAACACAAAATGGTGGACTCCCGTAACGCTTAAGGTTCGCGAACCGGGGCGCTCAACAGTTCGCGTACCGGGTCGCTCCCTGGGAAGCGCACCATCAAAAAAGGTGGGAAAGTAGTTTACAGAAAAGCGACTGGAGACAATTTCACCAAATATAGATTAGCTCATACTACATACCAATCCCTACCATTTTCACAAATTTGATTGGAATTCCATTTAGCCATTTAGCCTGTAGACCTCTCTAAATACCCTGAGGTAAATTACTTCTCAAAACACATCTGAAGTGTTGGAATTGACAACCAATTAAAATGTTACTTTCATTTTCTACTTTTTTTACCTGGCATTTGATTGGTTATGTACCTGAATATATATAAAGAAAGAGAGAGAAACACAGCCATTTTGACTACTACTTCCTGAATTACATTGCAAGATCATTTTCACTCACAACTTAAACTTGTTTTTAGAAGGTGAGATATTATTTTATAAATTTGAAAACATTTTCAGATAGTTATATACTATCCCTCTGTAAGAGTTAGACATTGAGAAAGGCTTCTTTATTATAATTATGGATTGATTTAGGTTTCTGTGGTATAATTATGAATTTACTTAGGCTTCTTCACAGGCACTTTTTAATAGTACTACTTCACGCCTGAAACCATACAGTGCCCATAGATTACTTCTCTGTTATAAACTCACAAGTACCTGTCTGAACTTAAACCCAACAGTGCCCTATCACTACTGATATATTTATTTTTTATGCAAATTACAGCAATAAAATGGAAGGTGAGCAGAATGTTTCCTTCGAAATTGTTCTGGACAGCAACAATGAACAAGTTATGGAACCCATTGATGACTTAGAATTCATGGATGAGTCACGGGACTATGAATTACTTCAATGTGTAGAATCTGTCGATCATTTACTCCATTATGATGACGGTCAAATGTGGGAACTTATGTTCACTCAACAAGAGGACATATCGGACAGTCAAATGCTAGATGTTCTATTAAATTTTGAAAAACAATCTGAAAAATAAAATTGTATGTAATATTAAAAAATTGTTTGAGTCTTTAATCATTTTTATATGTAATTCATAAACTAGTTAAATGTTAGAAATGTTATTAAATTTTGAAACACAATCACAATAATAAATAATTGCTTAAAAAATAAAAAAATTAAAAAATAATCAACAAAACCAACAATCAATTAACATACAGTATTTGAAAAGTCTATCATTCATTTTTCATTATAGTACGCTGCCCAGAACGCTTCCCAGTTCGCGAACCGGGCGCTACCCACGCAAAAAAACAAAAAAAAATTATTTTTTTTTGCCCCGCGGGGCCCTTTTAAAGCCTCCACATTAAACCTAGGGGGTCAGGGAGGATATACTATGCCCCCTTATGGTCATTTCCCCCTTTGTTTTGGCCTCCTCTTGTCTCTCAATCCTACCGAGAGACAAGATGGCGGCCGCTCCGGACTGTTTAGAATGTTGACAGACACCGGAGAGCCAATCAGCTTCGCTACGCGTAGTTCCGGTACGCGTAAAGTCCGCGAACCGGAGCGCTGCCTGGTCCGCTGTTACAGATATATATCTTTTTTTGAACATTAATTTCTCAAAATCCACTGAAGCACATATATTGAGACCTAGCAAAGGCACATCGGGCTACCAGTCCCTACAATTTTGCCAAGTTTCGTGCAAATCCATTCAGCCGTTCGGGCTAAAAGTGAGGCCAACCGCCCTATGGAAAACTCAATGTTAAAAACACGTTTTGGGACCCCCTTTTTTCTCGGCCCCCCCTTGACGAACCCCCCCCAAATTTCCAGGGGCTGCTCAGAAACAAAATGTTCCATTTTCCAGAAAATTTCAGCCAATTCCGTCCACAAACGCCAAAGTTATTAGACATAGAATTTTCAAAAATCCCATAGGGAAAAAATCCTAACTATATATACCTACTGGCGACCGCCAGTAGGTAATATATATATATATATATACATATATATATATATATAAACACACAAAGGTTACCCCACTGGAAGAAGCCACAGGTAGTTGCACATATTCCATTTATTTCAGAGCAACTGCATTCAGTGAGAAACGGAGTAAATCATCACGAAAGTTCAAATTGCCAGACCGGTTTCGGGATTCCATTCCCTTCATCAATGGCATGCTGTGAATGATGAAATAGTTTTCACGTGCACTGATGGCGCCATGAGGATGCTATCGTTATTGGGAGGTATTTTCCACAAAGTGACTGAATGAGACATTGGTGTTTAAATGCGAGCAAACATCAAACCCACATGGGCTTTTAAAGACTTGTAATTTTTCTGTGTTGGTGAATAACTCACTCGAGTAATAAATCACGGAGCACTACAGGAACCAGAGGGCTGTGTGCGCAGCCACGCCCACCAGGGCAGGCTCTTTAAAACACATCAGTGCACGTGAAAACTATTTCATCATTCACAGCATGCCATTGATGAAGGGAATGGAATCCCGAAACCGGTCTGGCAATTTGAACTTTCGTGATGATTTACTCCGTTTCTCACTGAATGCAGTTGCTCTGAAATAAATGGAATATGTGCAACTACCTGTGGCTTCTTCCAGTGGGGTAACCTTTGTGTGTTTATATATATATATATATATATATATATATATATATATATATATATATATATATATATATATATATATATATATATATATATATATATATATATATATCCAACAACCAGGAACCACACTTTGAAGGAGACCACAGAAAGTTAAGGATATGCTCTTTATTTTGCAATATGGCAGCTTGCTGGCAAAAGTCTTGTTCAGGATGGCTAATTCATCACATAACAGCCGGACGCGTTTCAGGATGCAAAGTCCCTTCCTCAGCGGCGTGATTATCAGCACAAATGCAGGCGCTGGAATGCCACACTTAATATCCTCATCCCAACCTGATAGGCGTGGCCTTCACTGTGGCCTTGTGGGATGCGTAGTGCGCGTTTGGTATTACCTCAGTGGGTGCGCTGACATTCAATGCATTTTAATCCATAGTCTTTGATATTGCCGTCCTGGTAGACGCCTGCCCCGCTTTACAGTTGCCATACAGAGCTCAGAGCAAGCGCTTCCCTGTAAAGCGCCAGCATCGATGTTTTCTCCCCAATTCCGACATCAGCGTGATGCTCGAAGCGGGACCGCCTGCGGCGGCGGGTCTCCTTCACGACTTGGGCAAGCCGTTATAAATCCAACAACCAGGAACCACACTTTGAAGGAGACCACAGAAAGTTAAGGATATGCTCTTTATTTTGCAATATGGCAGCTTGCTGGCAAATTGTAGGGACTGGTAGCCCGATGTGCCTTTGCTATGTCTCAAGATATGTGCTCCAGTGGTTTTTACGAAAATTAACTTTGAAAAGGTGTATGTGATTGTCACGTGGATGATGTCATCAGTGATGTCATCAGTGATGTCATTTGAGATGTCATCAGTGATGTCACTGACCATGTCATGAATGATCTAATATGTGACATCATCAGCAGTGGATTGCGGGTGCGCGAAATATAGTTAGTACAACTAACTATATAGGAGCAATTTCATTGGTTTTGTATGAGTAAAATGTCCAGCTAACTATAACACCACTAAAACTTATAGTATTTTGAGTGAATTTCAAAGGTTTTTTAAAAACAAATTCCTAACTATATAACTCCTGAAACCTATGGTTTTTTCAGTGAATTTCAAAGGTTTTTTAAATGCTGATTCCTAACTATATAAGGCCTGAAACCTATGGTTTTTCAGTGAATTTCAAAGGTTTTTTAAATGCTAATTCCTAACTATATAAGGCCTGAAACCTATGGTTTTTTCAGTGAATTTCAAAGGTTTTTTAAATGCTAATTCCTAACTATATAAGGCCTGAAACCTATGGTTTTTTCAGTGTTTTTTTTTTAAATAATTGATTGGTTAACTGGCTTATTAAGTGTATCTTAGTGAATACATATATTAGCGAGTAATGTTTAAATATTTAAATATATGCATGAGTGATGTAATATGTGACGTCATCAGCAGTGCATTGCAGACGTGCAAGTTATAGTGAGTCCAACTAACTATAACGTGGGAATTTCAATGGTTTTATGCGAGTAAAATTTCCAGCTAACTATAACTGGTGTGAAACCTATGGTTTTTTCAGTGAATTTCAAAGGTTTTTTAAATGCTAATTCCTAACTATAACTGGTGTGTAACCTATGGTTTTTTCAGTGAATATATATATATATAAAATTTCTATGGCAAAATGAAACCCCTCATTTTGTTCCTTTTCAAATTAAATGTATTAAGTGTTACCACTTTATTCCAATCAAGATGACTTCAGGTGTGCCATACTTTTGTCATAAGTAAGACTGTTAGCGTTCTAGTTGTTCTTTAGAACACTCTGGGACATTCTGTCATTGGGCTATAGTTGGGCTACATCTGGCTGATATTTGGGCTACATTTGGGCTCTCTTGTCTCTGGTGGCCATCTTGGGAGACTGCATATCAGAATTTTTTTAATGAAATATAAGAGGATTTGAGAAGTCACTCAAAATGTGCCCTAATTTTTCTTTCTTCAGCACTAATCATAATTTCTATGGCAAAATGAACCCCCTCATTTTGTTCCTTTGCAAATTAAATGTTTTAAGTGTTAACACTTTATTCCAATCAAGATGACTTCAGGTGTGCCATACTTTTGTCATAAGTAAGACTGTTAGCGCTCTAGTTGTTCTTTAGAACACTCTGGGACATTCTGTCATTGGGCTATAGTTGGGCTACATCTGGCTGATGTTTGGGCTACATTTGTTTTTTTTGTCTCTGGTGGCCATCTTTGGGCTACATTGGGCTACATTGGGCTACATTGGGCTACATTTTGGCTCTAACATATATATATATAGCCCAATGTAGCCCAATATATATTTTTTCAAAGTTAATTTTCGTAAAAACCACTGGAGCACATATCTTGAGACATAGCAAAGGCATATCGGGCTACCAGTCCCTACAATTTTGCCAAGTTTGGTGGAAAACCATTCAGCCGTTCGGGCTAAAAGTGAGTCCAACCGCCCTATGGATATTAACATGGGGAAAACACGTTTTGGGACCCCCCTTTTATCTCAGCCCCCGCTTGACGAATCCCCCCCAACTTTCAGGGAAGGAGCGGAGCGCCGCGAGGCAAAGTTAAGGAAAATTTCAGGAAGATTCCTCAACCGGCGCCAAAGTTATTCTCAATAGAATGTTGCGATTTCCCTATGGAAAACAATCCTAACTATATATACCTACTGGCTATCGCCAGTAGGTAATATATATTACCTACTGGCGGTCGCCAGTAGGTATATATAGTTAGGATTTTTTCTCTATGGGTTTTTTGAAAATTCTATGTCTAATAACTTTGGCGTTTGTGGACGGAATTGGCTGAAATTTTCAGGAAAATGGCACATTTTGTTTCTGAGCAGCCCTTGAAAATTTGGGGGGGGTTCGTCCAGTGGGGGCCGAGAAAAAAGGGGGGTCCCAAAACGTGTTTTTAACATTGAGTTTTCCATAGGGCGGTTGGCCTCACTTTTAGCCCGAACGGCTGAATGGATTTGCACGAAACTTGGCAAAATTGTAGGGACTGGTAGCCCGATGTGCCTTTTGTAGGTCTCAATATATGTGCTCCAGTGGATTTTGAGAAATTAACGTTTAAAAAAAGATATATATCTGTAACAGCGGACCGGTTAGCGCTCTGGTTCGCGGACTTTTCGCGCAACGGAGCTTTGTGAAGCGAAGCTGATTGGTTCTCCGGCGTCTGTCAACATTCCAAACAGTCCGTAGCGGCCGCCATCTTGTCTCTCGGTAGGATCGAGAGACAAGAGGAGGTCAAAACAAAGGGGGAAATAACTATAAGGGGGCATAGTAGATCCTCGCTGACCCCCTAGGTTTGATGTGGAGGTTTTAAAAGGGCCCGCGGGGCAAAAAAAAATAATAAAAATAATAATTGAACGGCTGAATGGATTTGCACGAAACTTGGCAAAATATTAGGGACTGGTAGCCCGATGTGCCTTTGCTAGGTCTCAATATATGTGCTCCAGTGGATTTTGAGAAATTAACGTTCAAAAAAAGATATATATCTGTAACAGCGCTCCGCTTCGCGTAACGGAGGTTTGCGAAGCTGATTGGTCATTCTGTCACTGGGCTATAGTTGGGCTACATCTGGCTGATATTTGGGCTACATTTGTTTTTTTGTGTGTCTGGCGGCCATCTTTGGGCTACATTGGGCTACATTGGGCTTCATTGGGCTACATTCGGCTAATTAGCAAATAGCTCATCGCAAACTAGGAATGGTAAAGAATCGCTATTTATTCCTTAAAGTTCGCTATTTAGGAAATGCAAATAACTTTGATGATACATATGGCGGTTCATCTCTAACAAGATAAGAAGCATAGGGATAGATTTATGATGACTGGCGCATCACCAGGGATGTGTTAGTCATTCTGTGCCGCTGTTCCGTCACCTATGGTGTGCTGCATTTACAATGCGGCGCATCATGGGGCAAAAACAGCACAGATGCGTGATGTATCTGTGCCGTAAAGGTGGCGCATTGCTGGAGTTGTATCGCAAGTGTGATGAAGCTCCAGCAAGGGTCGGGGGTGCCCCTGTCGCAGGGTTTCTGTTCTCACACAGAACTGTGGACAGAGGATTGGAACCTCGGCGAATTAGGGTGTCCCAAAACTCACGTTAGTAATCAAAAACTATTTAGCAAGCTAGGTACAGTGTCACATTGGATATAACAAACTCTCAATGTTTAGACAATCCAGAATATGAACTTATAGTACCTCAGGATACGTGGAACTCATGAACAGTCGGTCGTTATATATTTCTTAGAAACCAGAACATGGAGTTAAGAAGAACACATGTGTATTTGAAATGTTTATTTACTAATGCCGTCTTCTCAGGCGTAGTACCTTAGATAATAAAAGTACACATATTATCAGTAGCAAAATTACCAGCATAGTTACTAGTACATAAAAAGTGAATGGTGATAGTATGTTAACATGCTGTAAATGAATAAGAGTTAGCAACACTTATAAGCAGCCGCGGGCCGTGGAGGGAGTTACGGTGAGGCAGGGAGGCGGGGAGGGGGAGAAGCAGGGTGGAGAATACAAGTACACATATTATCAGTAGCAAAATTACCAGCATAGTTACTAGTACATAAAAAGCGAATGGTGACAGTATGTTAACATGCTGTAAATGAATAAGAGTTAGCAACACTTATAAGCAGCCGCGGGCCGTGGAGGGAGTTACGGTGGGGCAGGGAGGCGGGGAGGGGGAGGGGCAAGGTAGAGAGGGCTCCACCCTGCTTCTCCCCCTCCCCGCCTCCCTGCCCCATCGTAACTCCCTCCACGGCCCGCGGCTGCTTATATCTCACCCTCCCTAATACACATATTATATTATTTGCTAAGAAGGTCTCTTTGTGTTGGTTTAGGGCGTGTCCATACTTTAGTGTCTTAGATTTGAAGGAATCACATCAGCATACACCAGCTCTCTCTTCATGTGAACCGCATCAACTGTTGTGTATGTGTGTTCGGCAAAGCAATATAAAACCCGCCTCATGCCCAGAATTGGCAGAAGTTGCACTTATGTTATGAGTATGAAGTCGTGGAGATCAGACCTCATAACAATTCTGTATCGTGTTGTTCTTGAAACTTTAGCACTCGCTGTACAGATATAGTTTAACAAGTAAAGCAGATAGTAGACCAATAACATATTATTCTCATGTAAACCACGATGAACTACTAGGTGGAAAGCTAAAGCAACAACTAAGTGTCGTGTGCAGAAGTTGCAAAAAAGGAAAAATGGCGTTTAAACCGGTAATGAGCCCATGCTAACTTAACACGGTGTAAAGATATCCAGGACCTAGATGACACCTCCTCATGATCCGGAAACGAACTGAATAAGATAATAGAAGTGCCATCTCATGAGAGCAGATTGCAAGTTTATATGTGGACGGTCCGCAAGGTAAAGCATTAAAAACTAGGAAAATTCAATGCTAAAGAAAAATAAAACAGCCAAGTACTTTATCGAGTCTTAAGCCAATAGGCAAGGTAAATAATAAAAACTTGACAAATAAGTCAATGAATTGTCAATGAAATGCTAGTACTCAGCATATCAAACATGAAAAAGGTCTATGACATAACTGTGTATGCAAAATAAGCTGCAACAGCCTCCAATAGGAAGTCACCGTCTTCATCCGAAAACAGTTCAGCCATCCAATTTAAAAGCGGAAAAGAACATACGTGCTCTCCCAGCACCGGATCCTCTATCACCATCAGAGGACAGCTCGGTGGGTTTTCAAGAAAGCTGTGTTCCAAGAAAGACTGTGCTGCCGCCAGTAAATTCCAGGGACCAAGTAGTCCATGCATCAATGCCACAGCCATAATCCTTTCGCCAGGACAAACCAACTCGTGAGTAATGATAGGAGTCATCAGCTGATTAAAGTCGACGTCAGGAGAAACCGGTCCGCAGAGACACAAATCAATGGCCCAATCGAAATCACAGGTCAGGCAGTGAAATACAGGCTGGACACAGGTGAAGTAGGAGAACCGAAAAGATAATCCATATGCCGTGCTTAATATCGCCAACGGCATTGTGCCATAATATTCTAGCATGCGATTGCGGAACAGTGTCAGCAGCTGCAGGGTCGGAGGTTGCATAGGAGGGACATCCATATTTAAAAATGTAAAAAAGCACAAGAGCGTCCGCTGGTAATGCAAGTAAAAATGCAATCCACGAACCAGAGTGGAGAAAATGGAATGAAAGGGAGCAGGGATGACTCCAAAGATTTTCTCAAATGAAGTCACGAGACCACTGGTAACAACTTTAAAAAAGTGTGCCAGGGATTTTGTGGAGGATGCGTTAAAGATAGTCGGAAACATGTTGCTGAAATTGAAAGGCAAACCTGTGTACGGGTGTTCGCTATGTGAAGTACGAAAGTTTCACGGGCCGAACTCAAGGCCACCTCTCTCTGAGACAAAAGAGCTCTTATTCTTGTCATGCCGTTGAAACGTGTCCCAAGGTTGGTATTTGTGGCCAGATTGAAAACTCCCTATGTTCATGTGTGGGAGGAAATAGAACATTTCTGCAGCAAATAACCCGTTCACTTACTGTTACGATAAAAGGAATACTTTTAATTAACTCAGAACAATCTTCATTATTGAGCATCAAATAACTACCATTTTCCAACAACTTGAACGTGGGGATGATAGCAGGAACTGGCGTGCCTTGCAACACGCAAGCCATATTTGGTCGGTGTTTGTTGCATGAATCGTGTAACTGTATGTGCCTACACATTAGTGAATGATCTGGCGTCTCAGTGCATTCCTCTCCATTCAGATAAACTTCTTGATCATCTTTGAAACATCTGTATGTGTATGGAAGCGACCAGACCTCATGAACAAAAGCACTACCTAAAGGTTCATAAAGACCTATTGGTATATATTTCATACAATTTGAAAAGTTATATAAAGCAAAAGGCAGCGTTATTAAACCGTGGATAAGGCATGTTGCCAAAAAACCCGCAATCCTCTGCTGATGATGTCACTGAGCATGTCATGAATGATGTAATATGTGACATCATCAGTAGTGGATTATGGGTAATAGTATCTCTAGTTTACTCCCCTATAGCTGTCTTTCTTTTAACATAAGTGTGTGTTTCCTTCCCTTATACTTACTGTTTTTGGTTCGCTTCCAGTTCGCGTACCAGCGAGCGAACTAGGAAGCGAACTAAGAGAAATAGAGGTTGGCACAGTTCCAAATATTGTACCAATTTTTTAATAACGGGGAGGTAGTTCTGAAAAGAACTTTTTTTTTTTTTTTTCTGAACATTTTTTTACTGTTTTTGAATTTTTCGGAACAGTTTTATATTTTTGGGGGTTTTTCTTGGAGGGGGCAATGAAAACGATTCATTGTAAAGGGCTCAACAGGAGCAACAAAACAAAAAAAAGAAGTATTTATTATTTTGGGCGTTTCGGACAAACTTGCATATGATAGTCAATAGCTCTGTTGATCAGAGTGATGCTTCTTTCTCCGTAGGAAATGAATCCATCGCAAAATACGCAGGTGTGTTTTACTTCACCAAATCGCATTTGTATATTTGGCACCATCTCCCTGCCCTCTGGTCCCGTTACTTCCGGTACAACAGATCTTCTGGCCATAATAGGGAGATTATCTAGGTCGTTCCGAAACTGTGCAGCACTGTAGTTGTTAGGATGCCACCTAGTCATATGGCGATGCATTGTGTAGTTTCCGAAACTGTATTTTTTGTCGGTCCCTCTGGACAGTCTATCTTGACATATAAGGCAAATTACGTATCTTGCATTTACTTTTTTCTGACCTTTGGGAATTTTAAAAAATTGCCAAATGAAGTTTTCTTTCCGGTGAGACGTCTTGGGCTGCTCAGGCAAAAACTGCCTCTCTTCGTGCTCGTCCTCCTGTTCCTCTTCTTCTTCTTCTTGTTGAATTACAACTTGAGCAGGTGGTCCACTCTTCCTTGGATGTGGTGGAGGTGGTGGGGAAGCACCAGCTGAAGCTACTAAAGAAGCCATTGCTCAGTGATCACAAAGGGTCTTTCTCTCACAATGATGAAAGTCAGAGTGAGGAAAGAAGGAGGGATTTTCATCATTTGGGAAAAACAAGAGTTCTCAACCAATCAAAAGTGTTCATTTTAGATTATATGACCTAGTCTTACATCATTAGGAAACCAAAAGTGAAATGAACCAATGAAAAGTGTTATTACCAAGTCACATGACTTGCTGTGTTTACGTTAAGCGCTTTGCAGGGCCTCCCTGTTTGCTTCCAGAAACCTGCGCTTTGGCACTCGCTTCGCGTACCAGTTCGCTAACGTAGCACGTCATATGACGTATCAAGCGACAACGTGGAACGTCATGCGGACGGGAGGCGTCACGATGTTGTTTTCTAACGCGGCACTTGCGGTAAAGAAACGTTTACCGGCTCGCGGTCTATTTCGCGGCATCAAGGTCAGCTAACGGGAAGCTTCCCGATTCGCGAAGCGGGAACGAAGAAAAAAAAATATTTAAAAAAAAAATTATTCATAAACATATAAAATATATTTTTGGATTTAAAGAAGAATACATTTTACAGCTACAGATATTAGCTGTTAAAAAACCAATGAAATTCACAGAAAAACCATAGGTTATAGACCATATATAGTTAGGAATTAGCATTTACAAAACCTTGAAAATTCACTGAAAAAACCATAGGTTATAGACCATATATAGTTAGGAAATAGCATTTAGAAAACCTTATTTTACTCACACAAAACCATTGAAATTCCATATATAGTTAGTTGCACTAACTATATATCGCGCACCTGCAATCCACTGCTGATGATGTCACATATTACATCATTCATGACATGGTCAGTGACATCACTGATGACATCACTGATGACATCTCAAATGACATCACTGATGACATCACTGATGACAACATCCAGTGACTGTATGCTTCTGTAAAGTTAAAATATGTCTTACATATTGAAGAATGAGTGGATGTATAAGTGTCTGGATGAAGGATTTAGTAGGTGCATGACTGACTGTATAAGTGAGTGATTAAATGTGTCTCACTGAGTGCATGGGTTAGTGACTAAACTGTTTTAAATTGTGCATCATTGTGTCTGTTGTTTTGTAATCTGATGCATGTGTTGATCATTAGCTATATGACTAACTATATGGGTTATTGATTAGTTGCCCAAGTATTTGTATGGGAGACTGAGTGTGTGTGTGGGTGTCTGGGAGGTGTATGACTCTGTGCATAGATGTGTGAGCAGTTGATTCACTAGATGTATGGGTTCAAAAGTGCATGTGGAAACATCTGTATGGGCGGTTGACTGTGTGCATGAGTGTATTGGTGAGTGAATGGATATCTCAGTGCTACATGTCAAAGTAAGTACATATGTAAAACACAGTACATGTGATAGTTGACATATATAAATAACTGTGCATAAGAGCCAGTGAATGTGTGAGTGGCTGTATGGATTATTGTGAACTTGTATCAGGGATTGTATAACAGAGTAAATATGTGTTATTATATGTTCCAATAAGTAAGGTGTGTATAACTATATAGTTGAGGAAATCGAGGTGTGATTGATTCTTTGCAAGACTGACTAGGTGTGTGAGTAACTCCATGGATGAGTGACAGTCTGTGAGTGTCTGTTTACACTGAGTGTATCTAAGGTTATATTAGAGTCTGAAGAGGTTCATTGTATCATCACATGAATGATGTCATCAGTGATGTGATCAGTAATGTCAAATGAGATGTCATCAGTGATGTCATCAGTGATGTCATTTGAGATGTCATCAGTGATGTCATCAGTGATGTCACTGACCATGTCATGAATGATGTAATATGTGACATCATCAGCAGTGGATTGCAGGTGCGCGATATATAGTTAGTGCAACTAACTATATATGGAATTTCAATGGTTTTGTGTGAGTAAAATAAGGTTTTCTAAATGCTATTTCCTAACTATATATGGTCTATAACCTATGGTTTTTTCAGTGAATTTTCAAGGTTTTGTAAATGCTAATTCCTAACTATATATGGTCTATAACCTATGGTTTTTTCTGTGAATATATATATATATATATATATTACCTACTGGCGGTCGCCAGTAGGTATATATAGTTAGGATTTTTTCCCTATGGGATTTTTGAAAATTCTATGTCTAATAACTTTGGCGTTTGTGGACGAATTGGCTGAAATTTTCTGGAAAATGGAACATTTTGTTTCTGAGCAGCCCCTGAAAATTTGGGGGGGGGTTCGTCCAGGGGGGGCCGAGAAAAAAGGGGGGTCCCAAAACGTGTTTTTAACATTGATTTTTCCATAGGGCGGTTAGCCTCATTTTTAGCCCGAACGGCTGAATGGATTTGCACGAAACTTGGCAAAATTGTAGGGACTGGTAGCCCGATGTGCCTTTTGTAGGTCTCAATATATGTGCTCCAGTGGATTTTGAGAAATTACCGTTTAAAAAAAGATATATATCTGTAACAGCGGACCGGGCAGCTCCCCGGTTCGCGGACCGGGGAGCGTACCAGAACTTCGCGTAGCGAAGCTGATTGGCTTTCCGGTGTCTGTCAACATTCTAAACAGTCCGGAGCGGCCGCCATCTTGTCTCTCGGTAGGATTGAGAGACAAGAGCAGGCCAAAACAAAGGGGGAAATAACCATAAGGGGGCATAGTAGATCCTCCGTGACCCCCTAGGTTTAATGTGGAGGCTTTAAAAGGGCCCCGCGGGGCAAAAAAAAAAAATATTTTTTGTTTTTTTTCGTGGGTAGCGCCCGGTCCGCGAACCGGGAAGCGTTCTGGGCAGCGTACTGCAATGAAAAATGAATGAGAGACTTTTCAAATGCAGTATGTTAATTGATTGTTGGTTTTGTTGATTATTTTTTATTTTTTTAACTTTTTTAAGCAATTATTTATTATTGTGATTGTGGTTGAAAATTTAATAACATTTCTAACATTTAACTAGTTTATTAATTACATATAAAAATGATTAAAGACTCAAAAAAATTTTAATATTACATACAATTTTATTTTTCGGATTGTTTTTCAAAATTTATTAGTACGTCTAGCATTTGACTGTCCGATATGTCCTCTTGTTGAGTGAACATAAGTTCCCACATTTGACCGTCATCATAATGAAGTAAATGATCCACAGATTCTACACATTGAACTAATTCATGGTCCCGTGATTCATCCATGAAATCAGAGTCATCATTGTCCTCAATATCTTTTTCTGTGTTGTTCTCCAGAACAATTTCAAAGGAAACATTCTGCTCACCTTCCATTTTCTTGCTGTAATTTGCATAAAAAATAAATATATCAGTAGAGATAGGGCACTGTTGGGTTTAAGTTCAGACAGGTACTTGTGAGTTTATAACAGAGAAGTAATCTATGGGCACTGTATGGTTTCAGGCGTGAAGTAGTACTATTAAAAAGTGCCTGTGAAGAAGCCTAAGTAAATTCATAATTATACCACAGAAACCTAAATCAATCCATAATTATAATAAAGAAGCCTTTCTCAATGTCTAACTCTTACAGAGGGATAGTATATAACTATCTGAAAATGTTTTCAAATTTATAAAATAATATCTCACCTTCTAAAATCAAGTTTAAGTTGTGGGTGAAAATGATCTTGCAATGTAGTTCAGGAAGTAGTAGTCAAAAATGGCTGTGTTTCTCTCTCTTCCTTTATATATATTCAGGTACATAACCAATCAAATGTCAGGTAAAAAAAGTAGAAAATGAAAGTAACATTTTCATTGGTTGTCAATTCCAACACTTCAGATGTGTTTTGTGAAGTAATTTACCTCAGGGTATTTAGAGAGGTCTACAGGCTAAATGGCTAAATGGAATTCCAATCAAATTTGTGAAAATGGTAGGGATTGGTATGTAGTATGAGCTAATCTATATTTGGTGAAATTGTCTCCAGTGGCTTTTCTGTGAACTACTTTCCCACCTTTTTTGATGGTGCGCTTCCCAGGGAGCGACCCGGTACGCGAACCGTTGAGCGCCCCGGTTCGCGAACCTTAAGCGTTCCGGGAGTCCACCATTTTGTGTTTCGGTCGAATTAAGATACAAGATGGAGGGCAAATAATGTTCAGAATGGGTAGAAGGGGGCACGGTAGAGTTATCTTGACCCCCTAGGTTTTCTGAGGGTGGCTGAGGAGGCTTATATGTGCGGAAAAAAAACATTTTTTTAAAAAAATTCGCGAGGTTAGCTCCCGGTTCGCGTACCGGGTAGCGGCCCCGGTAGCGTACTTTGTTGAAAATTAGTGAAAAATGTTAGAGTTAAATAATAATTGTGAGTGATCAGATGTAGGGTAGCTCTGAGAAGAGCTTTTGGGTTTATGGTACATTTAGGTACTTATAAGTAGGTACCAATGCACATTCTTAAATTCAGAGTGAAAATTCTGTTGCCCTCATCTGAGAAGTGAACTCCATCTCCTCTGTAGATATCTTGCATGTAGTAACGCAAGTTATTGTTGTACAGGGAGCCCATTCCATGGTCTCTCATGTAAGCTGAAACAGATTTGTTTACATGCTTCCTCGACTTCTCAATTTGTGGACAAAATTGGTTTGACCACCTCCATTTCTGTCTTTGGCATATATTTGAATATACCAAGGCAGTCTGAGGAAAAAGTGCCATTAATTGCTCAAAGGTGTCCTTTAAAAGCATTTCCAGACCTACACCAGTCAAAGTGCCCAAGTCATTACCTCCACAGTGCACAATTAACAGGTCAGGTTTTGGCAAATGCATAAAGGTTTTCACCAATGGTATCAATTGGTGACATTTTAATCCTCTGTGGCCAAACCACTTAATTTCCACATCTTGTAAATTGAGGTTAGGTAAATTCCTGCTTTCAACGTACCTTTGAGCCCAGTGAATATAACTATGTCCAACAATCCAGACAGAAAACATGGTGAGAGAAGGTTCTCCTGCAGTCAGATGAAGTGTGGCAATGAAATGGCAGTTGAAAAAATGAGAGTGTAAAATGAAAAAAAAACTGTGGAGTTTCTGTGTTCATGAAGCAGTAACAGTGATTGGTGGATTTTGATTGATGAAAACAGAAAGTTAGGGTGCACGGATGTGTTCTTTGACAGATGTATTTTGAATGGTCAATAAAAAATCATTAAATGAAAGAATGCACTGGATATGCAGGTGCACTGAGAGTTCAGAGTTCAATTGCAACAAAGTTGTGTGAACTTGCAAACACCAGAAGTCTTCCAAGAGGTGGTTGCTATGCAAAATAGGCAGAAAGGGCAGAGGGGGGAAGGGTTTTCATTTGAAAAAAAGTGAGGGAAGAGTTTTGATTGGGTGACATGAGAAATATGTGTGAAGAATTACAGCATTTCTGTGCTTTTGATAGCTGCAGACTCTGGAGTGCATACCTTTTGCTCTGCTGAAGACAAATTGGTGTGTTTCTGAGACTGTTTTCAAACTCAAAGTATTTGCTAAGGTGAGAAAATATTTCTTTAATTTAGATAGAGAATAGTGTGCTTTAAGGAGAAAATTATGAATTATGTGGCGCAAATTGCTTGTAAATATGCTCCCACATGTGCATGGAAAATTTTGATTTTGAATGTTTGTGTTACATAGCCATGTTAAAAGTGACCCAACCATGCTGGAAAGGCAATCAAAAAATGCTTTCATGTGTTTTAATGACATTTTAAGTCATTTTCCCATGTGCAGTGTTTTGAAATTATGATTTGAAAATCGTTTTTGGGGAAAAGGAATTGTTTTTAAATTCATGACAAGGACATAATGGTGTATGCTTCTTTATAAGGCAATTGACTGTCCCTGATGTTATTTTTCTCATTTTAGTGTAAGACCTTTCTCTGTGGCGCAAATTGCTTTTAAATATGCTCCCACATGTGCATGGAAAATTTTGATTTTGAATGTTTGTGTTACATAGCCATGTTAAAAGTGACCCAACCATGCTGGAAAGGCAATCAAAAAACGCTTTCATGTGTTTTAATGACATTTTAAGTCATTTTCCCATGTGCAGTGTTTTGAAATTATGATTTGAAAATCGTTTTTGGGGAAAAGGAATTGTTTTTAAATTCATGACAAGGACATAATGGTGTATGCTTCTTTATAAGGCAATTGACTGTCCCTGATGTTATTTTTCTCATTTTAGTGTAAGACCTTTCTCTGTGGCGCAAATTGCTTGTAAATATGCTCCCACATGTGCATGGAAAATTTTGTTTTTGAATGTTTGTGTTACATAGCCATGTTAAAAATGACCCTACCATGCAGGAAAGCCAATCAAAAAACGCTTTTATGTGTCTTAAGGACATTTTAAGTAATTTTCCCATGTGTAGTGTTTTGAAGTTATGATTTGAAAATCGTTTTTGAGGTAAAGGAATGTTGTTAAAAATTATGTGCGCCATATGCCCCCAAATTTCTTTTTTAGGGGTGCAGCAGGGTGTTCTTGAGACACCCCTGCACCTTTGGAAAAAATTCCTAATTTGTGATGAGCAAATTGTTAATCGCAAATTGCACCTTCATTTATATGAGCCTCCTAGCCCATGGAAATGAATGGGTAATTTGCAATTAGCAATTTTCTCATCGCAAATTTGGAATGGTAAAGAATCGCTATTTATTCCTTAAAATTCGCTTTTTTGGAAATGCAAAATAGTTATATGATACATATGGCGGTTGATGTCTAACAAGATAAGAAGCTTATGGATTCATTTATGCTGACTGGCGCAATGAAGTAGACATCACTTACTTCATTGGTAGAGCTTTACATGTATTATCTCCTCTGTATTCTTCATCAAGCGTAACTTTAATCTGCAATCCTGAGTAGGCCTCACCTTAAACAAACCTTTGGATAGGCCACACCTTATTGTCATCCTGGATTAATCATTTAAAATGCTAGGGACAGATTTATGATAGGTGTATGCCTCTTTTGTGCCACTGTGCGTCACTTTTATGATGCAGCGGTGGTGCAAAAGATTTGCTATGAGGCGACAACATTACAAATTGATGCATTTAGGCAGATATGTCATGGTGTAAAAAAAACGTACCACATGAAACCGATGCAGCAGTGATGCAAAAGATGCACCATGTCGCAAGACAGGCCTCACTTGGGGCCATATGTATCAAGCTAATTAGCATTCGCAAAGATCAAAATTCTACGAATTTTGGCCTTTGCGAATGTTAATTAGACAAATGGTATGTATCAAACAAGTTTGATGCAAAATAAGGAGTAGCAAAATTTGCTATTCCTTATTTTGCAATTGCACTGAAGGATTTGCAAATTTTGTGACTACTTAAATGCAATGTATCAAACAAAAACTATGTAAAAAATGACATTAAGGATTTGGAAACTATTGTGGTAAATTGGTGGTAATTTGTGAATTCTTTTCAAAAAGCTTTTTTTCAAAAAAACAAAAGGTGCCATATGACGCCAACACATGCCCTTAGGGCATGTATGTGTGCCATATGCCCCCAAATTTCTTTTTCAGGGGTGCAGCAGGGTGTTCTTGAGACACCCCTGCACCCTTGGAAAAATTCCTAATTTGTGATGAGCAAATTGCTAATCGCAAATTAAACCTTCATTCCTATGAGCCTCCTAGCCCATGGAAATGAATGGGTAACTTGCAATTAGCAATTTGCTCATCGCAAATTAGGAATGGTAAAGAATCGCTATTTATTCCTTAAAATTCGCTATTTAGGAAATGCTAAATAGTTTGATGATACATATGGCAGTTCATCTCTAACAAGATAAGAAGCTTAGGGATAGATTTATGATGACTGGCGCATCACCAGGGATGTGCCAGTCATCCTGCGCCGCTGTTCCGCCACCCATGGTGTGCTGCATTTACAATGCGGCGCAGCATGGGGCAAAAACGGCACAGATGTGTGACGCATCTGTGCCGTAAAGGTGGCGCATTGCTGGAGTTGTATCGCAAGTGCGATGCAGCTCCAGCAAGGCTCAGGGGTGCCCCATCTCCACAATGCTGCGTCAAGACCTATGCCAGCTTCAAGCAGGCGCAGGGTTTTGACGCAGCTTTCTCCTATCTGATTGTAAATGCGGCACACCATGGGTGGCAGAGCAGTGGTGCACGTTAACTGGTGCATGCCTGGGGATGTGCTATTTAACATAAATCTGCCCCTTTACATTTAAGTATGTGCAGGGGACACAGAGTCGGTGAGGCTTATCCAAGGTTAAGAAGAGATGAGTCCTGTTCAGTGAAAAATTAGACATAGGCTTCACCTGCTCAGCATCGCTGGACATGGCTAAATAATAGCTGCAAAATGTTAATCTTGTTAAACAATTTTACTATTATAATCTCTGAGATTTGTCTCTTACCTTGCAACATCTCATTGTTGTTATCTTTCTTTAAAGATAAAGACAACCTCAACATGAGCGACAATCTGCAATCAGTTGATTTTGACCTCATCATTGAACTTGTAATTGAAACATCAGTGGATGTTGATCCTTTGGATGATTTAAATCCTGAGGATGAAGAAGAGCGTGATGAGGATGCAGATTTGTCCGAACTATATGATATAGGATGGGAAGCTGACCTGCTTGAGCCTTTGGAAATATAAACATTTATTTTTAAAATTTATAATTAATAAAAAGTAAAAAGGTAAACTGTTTAATTTAAAAATAAAGACACCTTCAAAAACAGGTTATGTGTAGTGTCTTCAATAAAATATTAAAATATGCTCATAAAATTAGATCAGATTCACATATAAAATAGCATAGGTAACATAAATATAAATGTCATTTCTTTTCTGGTATTTCTGTATTGTAAATTTGCCAACGACTAAAAAATCTTCTAATTAAAATGTCAAGTAGTGTGTTAAGTTTTTGATCACTGTTACTGATTTACTGTTTGGTAATAATGGTTAATAACATTTTTTATTATATTTTTCCACAGATTCAACTGCAGATCATTTCAAGATTTCACCATGCCTACAATAGAAAGACAGATAAAGGCTGCAAAACGTCAAAGACAGCAGGTGAAAAAAAAAACGCAGCAGTCCTCTAACAAAAAGATTTCTCAAGCCACGAAGAAAGCACCGGGTAAGAGCTCTAAATATTTCATAAGAAATATTTGTAGTAAAAAAAATATTACTACAGAAAATGTTTCAGTCCATAAAACGAGAAGGAAATCAAATGGAAAGGAAAGGACAATGAAAAATGTTACTGCTAGAGCAAGAGATAAATCTGTGCATGATAGTAGAAGGAAACAACAGTTTAGGGAGATTCGTAAACGAATGTTCCGGAACAGGATAATTGGCAATTTGTTAAAAAATATTAAGAAAGGTCAACAGAAACTAGTTTTTTATAAGAGAAAAAAAAAAATTGAGAAAGTTATAGATCAGGCATTTGAAATTAAACGTAAGTTATTTATTTTGATAATCAATAGAATTAGGAAGCTAAACAAGGCAATTTTTGATTTCAAAAGAAATAGTAGATGGAAGAGAATAGTTAATCGTAGTAATTTTTGTGAAGTTTTTTCTGGAGAATGGATGCATAGTTCAAGCTGTGAGGCATTTTTTAATGAGGAGAGTTATTTCCAGGATAATGATTTGGTGCATGCAGTTGACACCAGTGGTCGTGCTTATGAAGTGAAAGATGGTTGTCCAGTTGAAAAAGAAAAACTTGTGACAACAGAGGCAGAAGAGGTGTTAGGTAATGAGGTTTTAGGAAGACGTGGTAAGGGTCCTGTGTACACCTGGAAGTGTAGTAGTATTTGCAGTGTGCGACAGGATTCCATCAATTTGCTTTGTGATTTTGTACGGTCATTTAATAAAAAAAGTTTGAAGCAGAAAATGATGTTGTTGCAAGAATTAGATCCTTGCAGAGTAAGAGAAGTGACAGGTTTGCATGGTCATTCACTGGCTTGTCTTTCCAGGAGAGTATGCCAGAGTGTTTTTCATCATTTCAGGATGCTAGCAGTGCATCATAACAAAGTGAGGAAATTAGTTAGAATGTTGTATTATGCTAAGAGTCCAGCAATTATGCTGAAACAATTATGCGCTGCTCTTTTGCATGGTTCTGAAATAGATGTGAAGAATATATGTGAAGAAATTGAGTTTTGTTACTTTGGAAGTAAAGAGGAGAATGTTGAAATTGAGCAAGAAGAAGAGGGTCATGTGGAAGATAGTGTACAGGTTTCCAGTACAGATAATTTCCAGAGGGAAATTGCGACGTTTGAGGTGAAATCAAGTGAGAGGCCTAATTTCACTTGTGTGTGTTGTCGACGCACTTATTATAAGAATCAGACTAAGTTAGTGGATTTATATGCAAAAAGTGAAAGGGAAAATAATAGTGAATGGAAGGATTTTGCAACATACTTGATGGTAGAAAATTGTTTTGATTTGGGATTGGATCAACGTGTGTGTACTTATTGTTGTTGCAAATTAAATCAAAACCAGATGCCTGCTAGAGCAGTTCATAATAATCTGGAATTGGTTGAGATTCCTTCTGAATTGAAGGATTTAAATACTTATGAATCTATTTTGATTCAAAGTATCCATCCCTTTCAGGCTATTGTAAGAATGGAGCCAAAGACAGGGAAATTGCCTCCATCAGATTTACAGAGAGGATTAAAGGGAAGAGTTGTTTATTTGCCTCTAGATTTGAAGAAAAACATTAACACAATTGGAGTAGAAAAAGTGGAAGAGGAACCTCTGGTTATCTTAGTTAATGGGGTTCCGACAAAGAATAAGAAAATATGGCAAGATTTAGTAGATGTTAGGAAAGTCAAAAAGGCAACATTGTATTTGAAAAAAAATAATAAATACTATAAGAATGTATATGTTGCAGAAGAGGAAGTAAGTGAGGAAGAGGATAGCGATTTGTGTGCTGGTCAAATTGAGAAAGTAGAACCCTCTACTAGTGAAGAAATATATGAACATTATAGTGTTCATCCTTTGCATTCCAAGGAAGTCATGGGGAATGCTATTGAGTTGTTTCAAATGAAACAAGCCAAAGGGAGTCCCATTAGTGTTTGGGAGGAAAGTTTGGAAGCTCGGTGTTTCCCACAGCTTTTTCCAACAGGTCAGGGAGGAAGATATGATGAGCGACCTCATCAAATTCCTGCTTCTGAATACCGGACTTTGCGATTGTATGCAGGAGATGCTAGGTTTCGACAATGCATTCCTTATTTGTTTCATCTCCTGTTTGAAAGCGATCTGTCTGGACTGTCATATGCAGTGAACCACATCTTGAAAAGTGGTATACACATGCAAAACATCTCGGCAAGTGACTTTATGGATAAAGTCAATGTCCAAGATAGTATTTTGGATTCTCACCTGATTAATCTCATGGCGTGTCAGCGTGGTACTAATGAGTACTGGTACCGTCGTCATGGTGATTTAAAATGTATGCTGAGGAACTTAGGTACTCCCACATGGTTCCTCACTCTGAGCTGTGCCGAGTATGGCTGGGAAGACTTACTTGAATTTCTACGAGAGGCAAATGCTAACGTAGATAACATCGAATTCAAGACACCCGGAGAACTGTGCTCTTTGGATCCAGTCAATGTATGTAGGTACTTCAATCATAGATTTGAAGCTATGATGTCTTTCATCATGAATAAGAAGAATCCACCTCTTGGAGAGGTGTTGGATTTCTTCTGGAGAAAGGAGTACCAAGCAAGAGGTGCTCCTCATATACATATGTTGCTGTGGATCAAGGATGCACCTAAATTTGGAACGGATCCAGAAGACTCAGTGATGAGTTTCATCCAACAGTATTCTACGTGTGCTGTTCCAAACGCAAAGGAGAAGAAAAGCCTAAGAGAAAAAGTTCTGCGTTTCCAAAGCCATCGATGTGGAAAGTACTGCCGTCGTAAATTCCGAAACAAAGACAAGTTCTACACTAAATGTCGTTTCGGCTTTCCACGACCGGTGATTTCTAAAGGAAGAGTAAACAGTTTGATGTCTTCGCTGCGACACAATGTCATGAAGAAATCACCTAAAAACACTTACAATTTGAAGAGGAACGAAGAGTCCAAGTACATCAACGACTACAACCCGGTGATTATGTCCATGTGGAATGCTAACATGGATATACAGTTTGTGGCTGATAACTGTATGGCTGTGGCTCGGTATGTGACGTCTTACATCACCAAAAAAGAGAAGACAGAATTGAAGGATATGTGGGAGGACATTTCCCATGAAAAGAGCCTCAGCAAGAAGTTGTACAGTTTCAGTCTGAAGATGTTGTCGCATCGAGAAATCGGAGCGTACGAATGTTCTGACCGGTTGTCTTCAGCAAGTCTCTATGCCAAGTCTAGGAGTATCGTTTGGGCGAGTCTTGGTCTTGCTGCAACGCGTAATCGAGTTCTCAAACCTGTGCGGGAAATTGAGTATTTGGCGGAAAAGGAGCCAAACAGTACCGACATTTTGAAGACAAACATGTTGGATACATATTATCCAAATCGAAGCAGTCACCTCGAGAATGTTTGTCTGTATGAGGTTCTGCAAAATTACATATTCAAGAGGAACATCAAAGAAGATACTGAGAAAGGAGTGTATGCTGTAATAGGAAGTGAGGGATGTCTGGTCAAGCAAAGAAAATGCCACTTGGTAAACCATCGAAAATTGAGTGGCGAATCTCCTGAAAAAAAGGAGTTTTTCTATTTAGCACTTTTGCAACTTTTCAAGCCTTGGCGTGCAGAAGAGGAACTGCTTGGAGATTTCCTCTGTTACGAAGACTCTTTCAATGCCGCCAAGGAGACCATAGAATGTCCTGCTTTTCCCAAATATGTAGAAATGTTGAATGCGGAAATTGAGCAGGAAGCAACGATTGCAGCCGAGATTGCCAGAGACAGTTCTCAGGACAGTCAGAGTTCTGCTTCATTGAGTCAGGATCCACTAGGAGGACCTGTTATCGAAAATGAAGCTGCCACTGCTATGAATGAAGTGGAAAGAGCCATGGCACATGCTCAAGAGGATGCGGTTAACTTAGAAGAGTTGGAAAGACAACTCAACGTTGAGCAGAGGAAAATATATGACGAAGTTACCATGCAAATTGATCATGGATTAAGTCATGATAAGAAAGAGTGCTCATGTACGTCGTTGAAGCCTGTCCGACTGTACGTGAGTGGAGAAGCGGGAACTGGAAAAAGTTTCCTCATTAAAGCAATTTCATGCTATTTGCAGGAAAGGACAGAGTCATCGCTGTCTTGTGTTGTCACTGCTCCAACTGGACTGGCAGCACATAATATTAAAGGGATTACTTTACATCGTTTACTGATGCTGCCAGTGGAGCATGACAACAAATTACAATATCACAAGCTATCTGGAGATGCTTGTTTTGAAGTTTCAAGAATCTTGAGGAAAATGAAACTTCTTATCATTGACGAAGTAAGCATGGTTTCCAATGTCATGCTTGCCTTTGTGCATTTGAGAATGCAAGAAGTTCTCAAAACAGAGTATGATGTGTTATTTGGTGGCAAACACATCATTGTTTTCGGAGATCTTCTGCAGCTGACACCAGTGAAAGGGCAACCTGTGTTCAAAATGCTCACGCATGAAGATACCAGGAAGTGCCTAGGCAGCATTGGCAACATCAATATATGGTTAAACTTCAATTATGCTTGACTGCATGAAAATATGCGTCAGGCGAAGGATGAAGTTTACAAGACTATTCTACAAGATGTTAGAATTGGAAAAGTGACCGAGCATGGGAAAGAAGCTTTACATGCACGATTACTGTCAAATTTATATCCAGAACAAGATGTTGTGCCTGAGAATATTTTTCAGAAAATTACTGAGAAGAAATCTGGAATATGTTTGATGCCAACTCTTGCAGAATGTGCCAAATTTAACAACAAAATGTTGCATTTAGAAAAGCAAGAGATTGTGAAACTGGAAGCTATTGATAGAGTAGAGCATATGGGATCAACAATTATTTTGTCTGAGAATCTGAAAACAAAATTGGATTCATTAGAGAAGAGTATATCTAAAACTGCAGGTTTTGAAAAGACTCTGAATGTGTGCTTGAACTGCCGTATAATTTTAAGAAGGAATTTACATGTTGAAAGAGGTCTGGTAAATGGATCAATGGGTAATGTTGTTGATTTTGTAAAATACAGAAATAGAGATGGAATTGAATTTTTAAAAATTAAATTTGATGGCATTGAGGAAGTACAGCTAATTGCTCGTTGTTCTGCTAGATTTTTGCTTGTAAAAGACTTATATGTTCGCCGTAAGCAGTTTCCTGTTTGCTTGGCATATGCAGTGACAATCCATAAATCGCAAGGTTTAAGTGTAGACAGTGCATTGGTGAATATTGGCAGTTCTGTGTTCAAGGAGGGTATGGCATATGTGGCATTGTCACGAGTTAGAACTTTATCGGGATTGTACTTGATTGAGTGTGATGTCACAAACATTTGTGCGGATCTAGATTGTGTTAAGGAATACAATAGGTTAAGAAGAGAGTATGCGCCACATTTGCCTCAGTATCCTTTGTTTGAGAAACGTGTGGTAGGCCGGAAACGAAGAAATGAGAACAATACTGGGGAGGTTGTAGCAAAAAGACAAAAAGTCAGTGAACCTAAAATTACAAGCAGAAACAAAAAGGATTCTGTTGAAGATGTTGTTGGTTTTCAGTTTGAAAACAGTTCTGGTGTCAACTGCTATGCTAATGTAGTGATTAATGTTTTGTTTTCTCTAAAAAATGTAAAAGAAGAGATTGTGGTCAATTCTGATCAAAGATTTTGCAGTTTGTTAAATTCTGTGTTAGAGAAATGTACCACTGATAGAAGAAACATAGAAAGTGTGTCTGAAATTCGAAATCTGTTAGACAGATGTTCAGGCCAAACACAATTCTCTCAAAATATTCAGCAAGATTGTCAGGAGTTTTTAATGTATATGCTTGATGTATTACATGCTGAAGGTGTAGATGTAGATCAGCTGTTTGGGCTTTCTTATCAATGGCAGCATGACTGCGAGAACTGTATGGTATCAAGTACTACTAGTGTAGACTCAGAAAGATTTATATATTTAACTTTGCCAGACAGTAAATCAGTCTCCTTTAATAAGCTAGTAAAAGCAGCTGATCACAACATGGAGTGTAGCCAATGTAAATCTGAAATGACGTCCACATTATTTATACGAACATATGGCCAGTACGTCATTTTAATGTTCCAACGATGTAGGCCTGATGGAACAAAATTGACAACTTTAATTAAAATTTTTGTAGCTTCGCAGTTGTCAATATCAGGAAGGACTTTTGTAACTGCAGCAATTATATATCATGACGGCCCTTCAATAACATCAGGACATTACACAGCTTATTTAAAGTCTAGAAATGGCTGGTCATTCTGCAATGATTCTGTTTTAATTTTCAAAAAAAAATTGCCGTATGACCTTAAAAACTCTTACCTGGTGTTTTTAAAACCAATATTTTAGGGAAATAATCTCGGGATGTGCTCTGTGGAATTTCAAGAAGTTCTAATGGCTCCTACACTATTTGGCCTTGAGGATAAGTGTAGTTCAGAGACATAACTTCTAACCATAAGACTGGACATCATGGAGAAATAAGTGCACTTTGAATGAGTTCAGAAAAACTGTTTCTTTTTATAAGCTAATTGAAGCAGCCAATCAAAACATGGAGTAGAGGGAATGTAAGTCTGCAATGCTGTCTACTGTTTTACATTGCTTTGTGATTAAAAGTGATGTAGAGAATTAAATAATTGTAGTAGTCATAGAGGTAGTGTAAGTCTGCTTGTAGCAGTGTCATAGGAAAAGTAGAACATGACTGAGCAAGAAGGGGAAGATATTACTATTCCAGGATTGTGAAAATGATCTTCAACATTTTAATTCTGAAAGTTGCGGAAATGCGAAAAGACGGGATTGGCTAACAAGAAATCCAAGAGTTATACATGGCTCTGACAAGATTTGGCCTTGTGGAATCTTGTGGTAGAGAGCAAGAAGTCATTTATTGTATGTAACATGTTTTTAAAAACGATGGAGATTTTCTTTCAGAAAGTGGCTGCTGAAAGTAATAACAGCACAAAAGAGTGTAAGCTGTTCATAGGACATCCTTGGACGTCATGGAAAGTAAGTTAACTTTAAGGAGTTCTGAATTTTGATTTCTGATGTTGTATGGGTTTTTTAAACACAATCATTTTGATTGTGTTTTTTTTTCCCCGCTGTTACATGATGAATACCTTCAAGTCACTGTTTTTAGTGAATTTTGATACATTCTGAGAACAGCAAAAATAAACCATTTAACATGTATAATTAATTCTGTACTGTTTGCATTTATGATGTATATGTAGAACTGTGTAGGAGGCATGGAGAAGGTGAGGCTTCTGTAAGTGTCAAAGTTGTTGCATGCAGTGCTGCACTTCTGCGTATTCTTTCATATGCTAGACTACATCTGCACAATGAGATACCTAAGCAAAGGAAACACAAGTGATGTGATTGTGAAATGAGCAAAATAAATTGCATGTATTTCAATTACATCACCTGTGTTTCCTATCATTACGAATCACATTGTGCAGATCAAGTTTAGGTCTGTCCAGGGAAACATAGGAGGTTTGGACTTTGTTGAAGATTGCAGTGGACATGACTCACTTCATTGGTAGACCTTCACATGTATTATGTCCTCTATTCTCTTCAACAACTCGAAATTTCATCTGCAACCCTGAGTAGGCCTCACCTGAAACAAAACTCTGGATAGTAGACATCTTATTGGCATCCTGAAGCAATTATTTAAAATTTTAGTGTCTTGCAACACTTTTCTGAAACAACAGCAATGCAAAATATGCACCATGTTTTAAGATAGGCCTCACTTCATCTGCATCAAGATAGTGTTAGTTTAAAATGTATATCTTTAGGACTGTGTAGCTTCTGTAAGTGTCAAAGTTGTTGAAAAACTGTTTGTCCTTCAATCTTTGCCCTTGTCTTTTGTAATTTTTTAATACATGTTTTTATATTTTTCAAATGTTTGTTCTCTCTTTCACAGATTGAAAGTATAAAAACAAAAAGTGAGTAATTTAACGACAATTATAAGGTAAATATTTTGTACTCTTTTCGTTACATTTCTATCACATTGAACTACTATTAGTTCCACTGCTTCATTTCTTTAATCCTCAGTTTCCTGCCTTTGCTACTTCCCTCATTCCTTTCTCTATTACCTACTTACTCAACTCCTTCCACTCTTTTTCTCAGTCCCTCTCTTCTCATAGTTCCTCACTCTTGTTCACTCACTCCGTCTCTATTACTCTTAGTGTCTTTGACTGATCACTGTATCACTATTTGTTCATAATGCTTTCTCTGTGTAGTTGAAGCACACTAAGTGGCATATTATGAATACAGCCAATAAAATTATTGCTCTTTTTATTGGCAGAAAACTGGTGCAAAAGCGGCTTTAGCGGCAGTTTTCTGCCGCAAAAGCAGCTTTAGCGACACATTTCTGCCGATAAAAGCTGCAAAACTTTTATTGCCTATGTTGATAATATGCCCCTATGTTATTTACATTAGGGCTATATTGTCCAGTATAACAATCAAAATTGCTCTCCAAAGACACCAGGCAAAGCAGACGCTCCCTCAAACAGATCACCAAGCGCAATTTACCCTACTTACAGCCTAGCCTGTTCTCTGTCGAGACTTTAGCAATCTTTAGAGCACAAGATAAGATCTTTTCACATGGAAGAGTCAGACGTATTGCAATTCTACTTAAGAAACAAGCATTGGCATAGACAATAGGTCTCGCCTTTGGGACCTTATACGTGTTTAGCCATGCAACAGTTGATGTTGCTGCACCAAGGATATTATGCTGCATAACTAAATACTTAGAAGGTCCCAAAGGCGAGACCTATTGGCTATGCCAATGCTTGTTTTTCTTCCACTTCGTTATCTATTTTGTTTTTCACAATTATACCCTCTTCTGTCTTTTCTTCGGTAAATAGATCTATTAAACAGTATCTCTTCTTTACTCCCTATAGCTGTCTTTCTTTTAACATCACTCTCTGTTTACTTTCCTTATACTTACACTTTTTTTTTTTTAAAATTTTTTTTTTGGTTAGCTCCCGGTCCGCGTACCGGGAAGCTAACCCGGGAGCGAACCAAAAGAAATAGAGCTTGCCAGAGTGCTAAACATTGTAGCAATTTTTTTTGAAAGGGAAGGTAGTTCTGAAAAGAACTTTTTTTTTTATATTTTTGTTGTTTTATATTTTTTTTTATTTTTTGAACATTTTTTGTTTTTTTTGTATTTTTTGAACGATTTTATATATTTTTTGGTTTTTTGGGGGGGGGGAAACAACAAAAAACAGGCGTTGAAAAGGGCTCAACAGGAGCAAAAAAAAATTACTGGGGGCGGTTAGGGCAATCATGGTGTTCATATGCAAGGTTGAGTGCATTGATGCTCATGTTGCCACAAGCTATTAATGCACGACAGTGCATACATAAATGTATCATATGCCCAAGATTTGGTTGGATATTTGGCACAGTTTCCCGTGCCTCCTCTGGTGTTAAAGAAACCGATGTTGTTGGTCTCGCCACAGGAGTTGGTCTAGGATTGTCCATCATATCCCTTAATTCCGCCCGGCTGTAATTTAGGGGATGTTTCCTCGTCATGTGCCTATGCATGGTGTGATTACCATAACTGTATTTTTTGTCCGTCCCTCTGGACAATTGTTCCTTGCATATGAGGCATGTTGCGTACCTGGCATTGACCTTTTTTTGGCCAGGAGGGATGGAAAAAAACTGCCAGATGAAACTGGCTTTCTTTCTTGAAACCCGGGGCAACTCTTCCAGGAATTGTGGTTGTTCTCCCTCCTCATCCATTTCTTCATCTTCCTCCTCAGTGTTGGTAACCACCTGGGGAGGTGGTCCTCTCTTCCCATGAGGAGGTGGAGGTGGTGGTGGGGGTGCACCAGCTGCAGCAATCAATGAAGCCATTTTCACACAAGCAAAATAGGTCTTCCAAGAAGCAAAATAGGTCTTCCTCTCACAATAATGAAAGTCAGAGTGAGGAAAGAAGGAGTGGTTTTCATCATTTGGAAAAAACAATACTTCTCAACCAATGAAAAGTGTTATTTTTAGGTCACCTGACCTAGCCTTCCATAATTATGAAACTAAAAGTGAAATGAACCAATGAAAAGTTTTATTAACAAGTCACATGACCTCTAACGCTCATGTTACGCGCTGCGGAACGCTCCCCGGTTAGCTTCCGGTTCGCTGCGCTTCGCGCCTCGGTCCGCGCCCCGGGACACTTCCGGGTGCGCTAACGCGATACGTCACAAGACGCATTTCGCGGCAACGCGATACGTCGCGCTTTCGCGCCGCGGATCGCTTCCGGGGAGTTGCGTTTCGCGCCTCGGTCCGCGCCCCGGGGCACTTCCGGGTGCGCTAACGCAGTACGTCATAAGACGCATTACGCGGCAACGCGATACCGTCACTATGTTGATTTCTTACCGGTTCGCGGACCGGATCGCGGAATCAAATTGAGCTAACGGGAAGCTTCCCGGTTCGCGGACCGGGAGCGAAACAAAAAAAATATTTAAAAAAAATTATTAATAAACATATAAAATATATTTTTGGATTTAAAGAAGAATAAATTTTACACCTATAGATATTAGCTTTTAAAAAACCAATGAAATTCATTGAAAAAACCATAGGTTATAGACCATATATAGTTAGGAATTAGCATTTACAAAACCTTGAAAATTCACTGAAAAAACCATAGGTTATACACCATATATAGTTAGGAATTAGCATTTAAAAAACCTTATTTTACTCACACAAAACCATTGAAATTCCATATATAGTTAGTTGTACTAACTATATATCGCGCACCCGCAATCCACTGCTGATCATGTCACATATTACATCATTCATGACATGGTCAGTGACATCACTGATGACATCACTGATGACATCTCAAATGACATCACTGATGACATCACTGATGACATCTCAAATGACATCACTGATGACATCACTGATGACATCTCATTTGACATTACTGATCACATCACTGATGACATCATTCATGTGATAATACGATGAAGCTCTTCAGACTCTAATATAACCTTAGATACAGTAAGTGTAAACAGACACTCACAGACTGTCACTCATCCATAGAGTTACACACACACCTAGTCAGTCATGCAAAGAATCAATCACACCTCCATTTTCTCAACTATACAGTTATACACACCTTACTTATTCAAACATATACTAACACATATTTACTCTCTTATACAATCCCTGATACAAGTTCACAATGATCCATACAGCCACTCACACATTCACTGGCTCTTATGCACAGTTATTTATATATGTCAACTCTCACATGTACTGTGTTTTACATATGTACTTACTTTGACATGTAGCACTGAGATATCCATTCACTCAGCAATACACTCATGCACACAGTCAACCGCCCATACAGCTGTTTCCACATGCACTTTTGAACCCATACATCTAGTGAATCAACTGCTCACACATCTATGCACAGAGTCATACACCTCCCAGCCACCCACACACACACTCAGTCTCCCATACAAATACTTGGGCAACCAATCAATAACCCATATAGTTAATCATATTGCTAATGATTAACACATGCTGCAGTTTACAGAACAACAGACATAATGATGCACAAATTAAGACAGTTTAGTCACTAACCCATGCACTCAGTGAGACACATTTAATCACTCACTCATACAGTCAGTCATGCACCTACTAAATCCTTCATCCAGACATTTATACATCCACTCATTCTTAAATATGTAAGACATATTTTAACTTTACAGAAAAATACAGTCACTGGATGTTGTCATCAGTGATGTCATTTGAGATGTCATCAGTGATGTCATCAGTGATGTCATTTGAGATGTCATCAGTGATGTCATCAGTGATGTCATTTGAGATGTCATCAGTGATGTCATCAGTGATGTCACTGACCATGTCATGAATGATGTAATATGTGACATGATCAGCAGTGGATTGCGGGTGCGCGATATATAGTTAGTACAACTAACTATATATGGAATTTCAATGGTTTTGTGTGAGTAAAATAAGGTTTTTTAAATGCTAATTCCTAACTATATATGGTGTATAACCTATGGTTTTTTCAGTGAATATATATATATATATATATATATATATATATATATATATATATATATATATATATATTACCTACTGGCGGTCGCCAGTAGGTAGTTATAGTTAGGACCTAGTTTCCATAGGAAATCCGCAACATTCTATTTGGATTAACTTTGGCCCCGGTGGACGAATCTTTGCGAATTTCTCAAAGAAGATGGCTCGGTCCGCTGCGCTCCTTCTGTGAAAGTTTTGGGGGGATTCGTCAAGTGGGGGCTGAGATAAAAGGGGGGTCCCAAAACGTGTTTTTCTCATGTTATTTTCCATAGGACGTTTAGACACGGCTACAGCTCGAACGGCTGAATGATTTATAAGAAATTTGGTAGAAAGGTAGAGTGTGGGTCGCAGATCACGCTTTTGTTTAAATGGTGTAAATCCGTTCAGTAGTTGCTGAGAAAATGAAAGTTGAAATCAGTTATATATCTGTCCCTCCTGAGGCGGAAGCCGGGAGGTCTCCTTTCTTTTCTTGGCAATTTTAAAATCGAGTGTGTTTGACTTGCGTGTTATTCACCTTTTAAAATAAATTGTGTGCAGCTTAGGATCGCGCTTGTGCTGTAAGCGTGCTGCTGCCTTGGCTCAGACTTCCCAGCGCTTGCAAGCGCTTCGCCTGCTCCCTCCTCCTTGCTTGGGGTTTCAGACCGCCCTCGGCCGAGTATTGACGCCGAGGGCTGGGATCTGATTTCGCCCGCCATCTTGGGGGTAGGACTCTCCGCCCTCGCGCTCTAGTAGCGCTATATAAATCTCCTCCCTCTCTCCGCGCAGCGGACGCGTGTTGCGGACGCGCCGGAGTCGCGCCGGAGTCCTGCCCGTCTGCGCCCGTCAGCGTCCCGGAGGCGTTTGGCGTGGCAGGTTCTCTTGGTCGACACTTCCTACTCCCTTGCAGTATTATGCTGTCATATACATCCAAGGAGCTCCACTCCCTACGCTCTGGCAATAGGTCCTGTCATTCAGTTTTTCCTGGTCGCTACAGGGGCAAACACAAATGCCCAGTTTGTAATTGGCATTTTACCAGCGTTCTCCCTCACAATACCCACACGAAGGGCTGTAGCATTAAACATCTTTGCTTACTCCTTAATACCAGGTCACTGCACAGACATACTCAGGAGATTTTTGATTTGCTCTCCACGAATAACCCCACTTGTCTTATACTCACCGAGACATGGCTGAATGAGTCCTCCCATCCGGACATAGTGGCAGCCATTCCCTCTGAGTATAACATCTATAGACAAGATAGAATTAAGGGAAGGGGGGGAGGAGTCGCCCTTGTTGTGAAAAAATCTTTCACGTGCGCAGTGGTGTGCACGGAAACCATCACGGGTGCTGAATCCCTTGCCTTTACCCTGTCCTTATCACCTCAACAAACGGTGAAGGGTCTCGTAGTATATAGACCTCCGGGCCCTGTGGGTTCCTTTTTTGAGGATCTCCAGCAGGTCCTGCCGATACTAGTTCTGAGATCGGAGCAGTGCATATTGGTGGGAGATTTTAACTTCCACATGGAAGATCAGATGGACCAGGATGCCAATAAGCTGTTCGATATCACGTCTGCTTTGGGATTGCTCCCTTACCTTTCTGGCCCGACACATGACAAAGGCCACACATTAGATCAGGTTTTCTCTACCTCCCCAATTGCGGTTACCGCACTCCTGCCGGTACTGTGGTCTGATCATCATCTTGCCCATTTCCAAATATCTAGTACTGAGAAACCATCTGCCAGGGCCTCGAGACAGCTGGGTAGTAGCTATAGGGCGTATCATCGGGTGACTCCTGACCTGTTAGCTCAGGCCCTGGTGAATCACCCTCCCTCTTATATGGGTGATCTGGAGCATGATCTGGACACCCTGCAGTCCTGGCTCTCAGTTAGATTGAACGAGCTGGCCCCTCTACAGCCGCCTAGATCTGATACTAAACGCTCTACGGCCCCCTGGTTCTCGGCAGAGTTGGCCCTCTCCCGGAGACAATGCAAAGTCGCCGAACGGGCCTGGAGAGCCCAATATGATGATGAGGCAAAACGGACCTACAAAGCCATGATGAAATCTTATCATGGTCTAATCCTGCAGAGTAAGAAGGACTACTTTGCTAAAAAAATTGAGGAAGCAGCCAACTCCTGTAAGGAGATCTTTTCGATTGTGCGAGAATTTATGACCCCGCGTTCGACCATAGATCAGGAGATTTCGGATGAGACCTGGGCTGACACTATTGCTAATTTTTTTATGACTAAAATTAGACAGATTCAGGACTCTTTTCTTCCGAGACCGACAGCTGCTCCTCGTATATTGCCGAATGAGATAGCCCACCAGCCGATCCCTGGTCCGGTTTTGTTGAACTTTCCGCCTCTCACGATCTCCTCATCTTTAGCTTTGATGAGGAATCTTAAATCTGGTTCGCCATGTGATCCCTGCCCGGCAAAATTTTTAGCTAGAATGGCTGATGTTGTTAATCCCCTAGTTAATCCTATTCTCAACCTTTCCTTGAGTAAGGGGATCCTGTCTCAATCCTGGAAACAGGCCATGGTGATCCCTCTCCTTAAAAAGCCCAATCTTGCCCCGGAAGCCCCGTCCAACTATCGACCAATTTCGCTCCTCCCTGCACTTACTAAAATCCTCGAGAAGCACGTCCATAGCGTGCTTTCTAACTTCCTGGAGTCGAATGAGCTGCTCCATGCGTCGCAATCGGGCTTTCGATCTAACCTAAGCACCGAGACGGCGCTCTTGGAAGTCTCAGAGATTGTGAAGGAGGTGCTGGATGATGGAGGCAGGGTGATGTTAGTCATGTTAGACTTGTCGGCGGCGTTCAACACCGTCCCCCATGAGGATCTCCTCATTAGACTACATGACATCGGTCTAGGGGGGACGGTGCTCAACTGGTTTCGTTCCTTCTTAGCCAACCGCCGTCAAACGGTCTGGGCCTCGTCTGGATCTGCCGAAATGCCGCCATTGGGAGTCGGAGTTCCTCAGGGCTCAGTTTTGAGCCCTACCCTATTTAACATCCTCATGACCCCTCTGGCGGATCTGGTGGAGTCCTACGGGGCCCGGATAGTCTCATACGGTGACGACACCCAGCTTCTTTTCACCTGCTGCAAGAGCGAAGAATTCGATGGGGAAAGTATCCGTGAGTGCCTTGGGGCTGTTTTCAATTGGTTCCATCTGAACAGCCTCAAGTGCAACTCGGATAAATCCGAGATACTTTTCTTTGGATGCCCCGTGGATCCGGACTGGCATGATTGGTGGCCTGCTGACAAGTTCCCTCCAGCCCAGTCTTCTAAATGGGCCAAGAACCTGGGAATTAAAATTGACAACGGGCTCACGCTCAAATCCCAGGTGGCAACCTTGACTGGGACCTGTTTCGGGATCCTCAGGATGCTCCGAAAGTTTTTCCCTCTGCTGTCTGAGGAGCATCGGAGAATAACAGTTCAGGCCCTCATTGGATCCAGATTGGATTATGCTAATATTCTGTATCTGGGTCTCCCAGAATACCTTTTACAGCGCATGCAGGTGACCCAGAATGCTGCAGCACGAGCGATTTTCGGTCTGCACCATCGAGCCAGTGCCTCTAACCTGCTGCAATCCCTCCATTGGCTTCCTAAACGGAAGAGGATAATGTTCAAGGCCTTGACATTAGCCCACAAAGCACTGCATGCCACGGGTGCAAAATACCTACAGAAGAGGCTGAACTTTTATCAGCCGACACGATCCTTACGATCGGAGTCTTTAGCACTTGCTGTAGTTCCTCGTATAAAGAGGGCACATCTGGGTGGGCGATCTTTTAGATTTCTGGCCCCTCAGTTATGGAACTCTTTACCATTGGTCTTACGATCCACATCCAATCTGTTAGCTTTTAGGAAGGGTCTCAAGACTTGGTTATTCGCTGGGTAGAGTTTTGTTCCCCCCTTTCTTCTGTTGTTCTGTTTACTGTTATGTTCTTTTTTAGTCTCTTTTCTGGGTCTGGAGCACAAAGCGCCGGGACGCTCCTTTGGAGTAGACGTTGCGCTATACAAGACCCATTAATAACATTAATAACATAAGCGCGCACGGGTGCGCGCACCTATGCGGGTGTGCGCGAGCGGCATTGTGATTTTCTGTTTAACGTCTGTCAACATTCGATTCGGAGGAAATCAGGAAGTGTTGTCCGCCATTTTGTTAATGCGAGCGAATATATATTACAGAACAAAGGGTTAGAACATGGAAAGGGGAGAAGGTAGAGATTGTCTGCCCGGGTAGGTTTTCTCAGGGGGTGCAGTATGGACCCTGAACGCAAAAAGAACATTTTTTTTTTGTTAAAAAAGTTGCGGGGTGCGCGCACTCGGTCGCATACCCCTATTTACAAGACTGTGAAAAACTATAGTGGAGAGAATGCAAAGGGAGCAGGGTGGAGACTGTTTGATTTCGTAGGTTTCTTGAGCGGTTTATTAAGGATGCCGAAAGTCTAAAAGTAGCTTTTTTTTGCAAAAAAGTTACGCGGTGCGCGCACCCGGTCGCGCACGGCGAACAAAAAACATAAAGAAAGATGGAGATAAATTACAAGTTTGAGTGTTTAGATCTAAGGTGGCTCTTAAAAGAGCCCTTGTGTTAATTGAGTTTTTTCTGCACTTATAAGTAAGTTCCGATGCAGAGTCTCATGTTACAGAGGAAAATTCTATTTCCCTCATCCGTGAAATGAACACCATCTCTCCGATAGATGCCTTCCATGTTGAAACGCAGGTTGTTGTTGTATATAGAACCCATGTTATATTCTCTGAGGAAAGCAGAAACAGATTTATTTACATGTTTCCTTGCTTTCTCAATTTGTGGACAACGTTGATTGGACCAATTCCATTTTTGTCTTTGGCATATATTTGAATACACCAAGACAGTTCGAGGAAAAAGTGACATCAATTGACGAAAGGTGTCTTTTAGAAGCATTTCCAGAACTACCCCTGTTAATGTGCCTAGATCATTCCCACCACAGTGCACAATTATCAGGTTAGGTTCAGGGAGATGCATAAAAGTTTTCACCAATGGTATCAATTGGTTACATCTTAATCCTCTTTGGCCAATCCACGTAATTTGCACATTTGGTAAGTCAAGGTTAGAAATTCGTCTGTTTGCAGCATATTTTTCACTCCAGTGAATATAACTGTGTCCTACAAGCCAAACCTTCATTTTCAAGGCAGATGCAGTAGTATTCCGATGGGTTCTTGAAGTGAAATGGCAAGTAGATGGTGAAAGTCACGATAAAAAAGTGTATGAGGTGTCGTGTTGATGAAAAACTGAAAATGATTGGTTGATTGTTATACCTCAAGATTGAAGACTACGTTGTATGTTACTGTTTTTTTAAAACGAAATGTTCTATTGGTTGTGGAAAAAAAGAAATGTAAAAAAACAGTGGATAGGCAGGTGTGTTTGCAGGGAATTGCGCCCTATTGCTTTGATTTAGAACGTTGAGATATGAACTTTTGACCTGTGCCTTCAGCCAGGTGCAGAATGAGCTGTTACCATGGTAACAGCCAGAGAAGGCAGAGGGTGAAGGGTGACCTTTATGTGACTTTGAAAATATTGAAAGGATAACCAACTGAAATGGAAATTTGATTATGAAATTGTGCGGGAACAAATATGATTGGTTGGAGAGACATATATGAGTCTGTATTGACAGGAAATCTATGCCATTATTCTTTGGTTGCAGTGATAGAAGTATTATTGAGAGCTCCGTCAAACGGCTATCGTTTTGCTACTATCATTGTTCTACATCTTATAAAGCATTGGTAAAGGTGAGTGTATAACTGTTTGTTTTATGATGTACCTTTAAATGTGGTTTGATCACTATATTTGATTATTTGACTTACAGTGTCTAAGCAACCACATTTTTGACTTTGTTACGGTTTTATATGTTTTCAACTACTGTTTTTTTTAAAATTTGATTAAGGTTGTGGACTTCAGTCATGTTTTTATGCTATCCACTACTGGTAGGTCTATGAATTAAATGTCAGTTAGAGACGGATCTGCAACGAAATTTGGGGGGGGGACGAAAAAAAATGATTTTTTCTAGGGGGACATGAACGTGTAATCTGTAGGTAGAGTAAATCTGGAGGGGCTGTTAGAATGGGTAAAACAAGTGCAAGGCCTAATTAACATTCAAATGGTTCTTTATAGAGATGTGAAACGTTCAGGTGCGGATCTGTGTGTATCTGGGATGTATGTTATCTTGGGCTTCCACAGCAGACGTGAGTGAGGGGTGGAGGGGGTGAAGTTGTGTCCAGTTAATAGGGGTTGTGCGCCGTTTTTTCACTTTCTTTGAAGTGTGAATTATAGTTTTGAATGTATTTGTGGTATACTGAATAAACGGAATATAAAATGTAATAAAATAGACAGAAATTAATTGAGATTTGGGAGCGTTTGTACATAATTTGTAAAGTTGGTTACAGATAAAAAAAAAGGAATTAGCAGAGACACAGATAATGCAGGTAGAGAGAGAAATGGTAGATTATATGTGATATTGTTGACAAAAAGTGGGAATGCTTTAGGTATTTTAAACTTTAAGTTTGAGGAAAAAATGACAGTGTGGTTTGTGGCCGAGGGATGCACTGGTGGGGGTGGGGTGAGAAGGAGAGGTGTCCCAGTACAATCAAATGAAAAATTGTGACCATGAGGTTGTACACGGGTTCGTGGAGTATATGCCTTCATAAATTGATGTAGAAGACCGAATATATATAGAGGTTTCTGTGTTCCGCCGTTTGACTGTATTTTCATCTTACTCCTGCTTTCCGTATCAGTTGCTTTGTGTTATCTTAGTGTGTGTATGTGTGTGTGTGTGTGCGTTCAGTTTGGGCTGAGGAAGTTTGTTCTGCAGGCGGACACAGATAGTCGCATCAAAGTACTTGGCAGGTTTCGAAAATATTATTTATATAATTGAGATGGTTTTTGGAAGCGTTAGTCAGTGTATGTCGAGTTTTAGAATTACCGCTCGGTGGGCACCACCGAGCTGAGGGTTTGTTGTGTTTCACTTCTTAGTCCCTTTGGTTTTTCACTTTGTTGTCTGATGGCTGGCAAAGACGTGTTTGTTATAGTGGAGATGAAAGGGTGATAAGTACTGAAATACGAGATAGCGTGTGATCTGTGGAAGCGGGGGAGTAGTGATTAACAGTCTGAGTGAACCACAACTGCGGCGGTGCTCCGTTACAGTACTACATTATTTTTTTGCCAGAGGTACGATTGATGCTATGGTTCACAACTTGCAAAGAAAGGCTTGACTGACCGTCGCAGGCCAGCGGGTTGAACTATGAATAATTCAGGTTGACAAAAGAAAACATGAATTGAGTACAGCTGAGATTACGTCAAACACATGAATACAGTTTTAGTATACATTATTTCAGTTGTGAATATGGGTTAAAAGAGGGAACGTATATATTTGAAATATTTATTCACTGATGCAGTGCTTTGAAGCGAAGTTTTTTTATCTAATACAAGTAAAGATATTATAAAGAAAGTAGTGGGCATAGTTACTAGTCCATACAACACAAATGATGGAAATGTAGTATGAAGCAAAATGAATAACGTTTAAAAAACATATTGTACAGCCCCGCAATCAAATATATTAAATTATATTGCATGCAAGAAGGTGTCTTTTGATTTTAAGTTCAGTAATCATATATGAAAATGCTAGTGGTTAAACATCACCTCATTAACAATTAGTTTTCTGCATACGAAGCACTAACAAGCTTGTTGTATGGTATTGTGAAAGGAAATGAAAAACGCGCCAAAAGCGAGAACTTGGCTGGAGGTGCATGTATGTTATCTGCCGGTACGTTTGAAAATTAGTACTCAGAACAACTACTGTATTGAGATAATTTTTTGAAAGGTTTCAGTACTCGGTGTAACATAGAGGTTGATAAGCATGGGTAATATCAGTGTAATCAAATACTTTTCAGTTATGAATCAAAAATCTTTCAATAGGCATAAAACAAAAACAGCACATATGTGTGTAAGGCGGAAATTGGAGTAGAAAGGGAAAATGGTGATAAACGATTTAAAAAGTCATTGTAACTATACACATTTATCAGGGCACATTTAACCATATTTTACGCAGCCTTGCTTCGAGAATATTTCAAATTAGATAAGATAACATAAGCTAGTGATTTGTTGAAATTAAAGCATCATGAAATGTTTTGAACAAAATCGAGTAGGTGTGGAAAAAAAATTAACTCCACATAAAATAAAAAAATCTCACCAGCAGGAAATTGCAAAGTCCAATGTTAGTAAAGCCAATAGGTCTGTTTATATAAAACATAAAAATAAAAAAATAATAAGAAAAATAAGGAAGGGAAAAAACAGTCAAGATATCAATGGCTTGCATAACAGTCATCCTTCCATTGAATAGGCAAAGTAAGTGGCAACCGCTTCTAAAAGAAAGTGATTGTTATCGTCTGAAAACAAGTCAGCCATCCAATTGAAAAGAGGAAATGAACATACATGGTCATTAATAACCGGAGCCTCTAGTACCATCAGAGGACAACTCGGTGAATTTTCAATGTAGCTGTGTGCCAAGAAATCTTGCGCCGCTGCGAATATATTCCAATGACCCAGAACTCCATGTATCGCTGCAAAGGCCATAATCCCTCCATCGGAACAAAGCTGTTCATGATCAAGTAATGGATTCATGAGATGATTGTAATTCACTTCAGGAGGTACTGAGTTGCAGAGACATAAGTCCAGGGCCCACATGAAATCACAGCTCAGGCAATGAAATACAGGCTGCACACAGGTGAAATAGGAAAATCGAAATGATAATCCATATGATGCACTCAAAGTCACGAGTGGTAGGATGCCGTAGTACTCAAGCATCTTGTGGCGAAACAGTTCTAAGTGCTCCAGCTCGTTTGCGAAGACAGGACGGACCTCCATTTTGTAATAAAGAAAATAGGAATACAAAATTAACAGCTGCTGGTAGTAGATGAGGAAGTTTAGAAACATAGATCAGAGAGTATTTAGTGAAGAGTAGCAGAATGCCTTTAAATAATTTGGTGCAAAAAAATCACCAAACCATTGGTTAGTAGTTGCAAAAAAAATAGCCCAGCTGGGAAGTGGAGGAGCGTTAAAGATTATGAGAGTCACCTCAGAAAATTGTAAAGGAAGGTCACTATTTAATAAGGTATGCAGTTTTCTGCGAGTGTTAGCTAAGTGAATGAGATTTGTTTGTGAACAGATGCTCGGGTAGCTTGATTTTGTGACAATAAGGCTGTTGTTCAAGTCTGGGGATAGAACTTTCAGTTCAAGGCCCGATTTCGCGGCCAGATGGAAACATCAAGGTTCTCATGCGGGGGTGGATAAACTACATTTTTACAGAGAGATATATGCAGAGTGACTATTATAGAGTAAGGCTTGTCGTTTAAAAACTCAAAGTAGTTCACATTGCTTGAAAATAAATATTCACTGCTGAGTATTAAGGTAAAATTCGGCTTTATAGGAGGTACTGGTGTACCTTTGAAAACACATGCAACATTACAGCGCTTCCTGTTAAATAAGTCATGCAATTGGTAGTGCCTGGATGTGATCAATTATGTGCGGTATTGATATTTTTGACACTGTGTACTTATGAGTAAGCCTGGGCGTCCGAATCGGCTACGCCCACGGAGTAGGCGTAGTGTTGCCTCCTACGCATTTTGCGTAGACAGCGTAGCCGGCAACACTACGCCCACTCCGTGTGCGTAGCCGAGTCAGCCGCCACCCGCCTCCCTCCCGCCCTCCCCTACATACATTATTTAAGCAAACTACCCTTAATAAAACAATTTTAAAGCACTTACCGTGTCCGGGGCTCGTCCGGGGCTCCCTCTTGGAATAGCGTCCCTTCCTAGATACCAATGCGCATGCGCGGCCGCCCGCGCATGCGCATTTCTCGGGAGAAATGCGCATGCGCGGCCGCCCGCACATGCGCATTGGTATCCATGACGACGCGATTCCAAGAGGGAGCCCCGGACGAGCTCCGGACACGGTAAGTGCTTTAAAATTGTTTTATTAAGGGTAGTTTGCTTAAATAATGTATGTAGAGGAGAGCGGGAGGGAGGTGCGTAGTGGGGCTACGCGGAGTGCGGGAGTGGGCGTAGCTTCTCGCCCACTCCGCGTAGCTCCGCGGAGCCCCACTACGCCCACTACTCCCAGGGTTACTTATGAGTAGTGGAGAAGTGACGCAATGAGATGATGTTAGGTGAGTGTAGTGTAGTAACGGAACGGAAAACCTTTAAAGAGAGTTACATTTAGTATGGAATACTTTTTAATTTTTAAGAAACTTAGGTATGAGAATATTGTTGTAGTGTCAGCGGGACTGTAAGTTGAAGTTTGATAAACATTATTGAGAGGAGTAAATTAAGGTTTATTTAACTTGTGCAGCTATTAATCTGTGTGAAAGGCAATAGTCCACAGTCTTGTAAATAGGGGTGCGCGATCGAGTGCGCGCACCCCGCAACTTTTTTCAGAAAAAAAAATGGTCTTTTCGCGTTCAGGGTCTATACTGCACCCCCTGAGGAAACCTATGCGGTTAGATAATCTGTACCTTCTCCCCTTTCCATGTTCTAACCCTTTGTTCAGTAGAATATATTCACTCGCACTAACAAAATTGCGGTCAACACTTCCTGATTTCCTCCGATTCGAATGTTGACAGACGTTAAATAGCAAATGACAATTCCGCAAACTGTAAATTTTTGCAATTTTGAAAAATAGGCAAAATTATAAAACTTAAAGACCTGAAACTATCTTCAAGTCTCCTCTCCGTTTGCACCATTAAATTTTATTTACAAACCACGTAGTCGTCGTTCTTGTAAATAGGGGTACGGGATCGAGTGCGCGCACCCTGTAACTTTCTTCAAAGAAAAAAAATGTTGTTTTCGCGTTCAGGGTGTATACTGCACCTCCTGAGAAAAAATACCCGGTTAGATAATCTGTACCTTCTCCCCTTTCCATGTTCTAACCCTTTGTTCTGTAGAATATATTCACTCGCACTAACAAAATGGCGGTCAACACTTCCTCATTTACTCCGATTCGAATGTTGGTAGACGTTAAGCAGCAAATCACAATTCCGAAACTGTAAATTTTTGCAATTTTGAAAAAAAGGCAAAATTACAAAAGTTAAAGTCCTGAAACTATCTTCATGTCTCCTCTCCCTTTGCACCATTACATTTTATTTACAAACCACGTTTCCTTTTCATCATACACGATTGTTTCTCGGTTTTCCACATTGAATGCGTAGACACTTTTCCCTTTTCAGTCACTTATGCGGCTGTGCGTGAGCGGCATTGTGATTTGCTGATTAACGTCTGTAAAGATTCGATTCGAAAGAAATCAGGAAGTGTTGAGCGCCATTTTGTTAAAAACACCCTGCACATAATGTACATGTATTTAGGAAACAAATATACTAAGTAAGGTTGTGTAGCAGTGCATATCATAAATATTGCATGTTGTATCCTGGCAATGTGTGGTAGATTATACCGTAAATGATGATTGATTTAAAAAAATTGTGGGTGAAAAATTTGGTAATTAAATGTGTTTCACAAAGAAATATTAAACTTAGGGTTTAGGATATATATTGGATAGAAAATTAGGGAATGTATCTGTTAGGCATGAAATTTGGCAGAATGGGTGTATGTTGTCTAATAAATATGTCTGTAATATTTTAACTAAAATTTAGTTGTTTATTTTTTTTAAGAGTGTTTGGTGCTGAAAAGCAACAACCTGAAGTGAACGTGAGAGTATACAACGACCAAATTCTTTTTTACAGGTGAGTTGACATTTCTTAAATGACAATTTATTTTTGTGCAGATTAACATAATAAGCAAATTTGTAAGAATATTTGCACTGCTTCTCTTTTGCAGGAGGATTTTAATTTCTATTTTAAACATGTCTGTACCTGCTTGCAGTACATATGTATTTTGAAATACGGTTCCATTGTTTGTTGGTAGTATCTTTTTATGGGCTGGGTTCATGTGTTATTTTCTATGTAGTTTGGGTTCATCTATTCTTTGATTGTTAGAGTTTGCTGTTTACGTGGTTTAATTTTTGCTAAGTCATCATTATCTCTCTAACTTATGCTGTATCATTTGTGTACAGTCATTTTTCTTGATTTATAGAGGTCTATTATGATATGGCTGTTGGCGTGATGGCCATTTCTGATGCATTTCTGTGACTATACTATCTATTTGCACTGTATTATATGCATTTGCACAGGTGTATTATGATGTGGTCAGTCGGAGGCTGTGGAGGGACTTACGGTGGGGCAGGGAGGGAGGGGGAGGTGTAGGGTGGAGAGATCTAAAATCTGGGATATAGATAATTACAGGTAAGTATACAATTCAATTAATAAAACGAATTTTGTAGTGTACACAGCATCGTATTTTGCAATGCAGTGCGCACTACAAAATTCATTTCAATAATTAAATTATGTATTTATTGGAAATTATCTATAGCCAGGTTTTTCGGTCCCTCCACCCTACACCTCCTCCTCCTTGTCTCCCTGCCCCAACATAATTCCCTCCACGAGTCGCGGATGAATGTGGTTTCATATGGTTATGATGAAATGTTTTACATTAGATGAAATTTACATATTGAGTATGCTGTTTAAAGGTAAAAGCAACAGCCTTTGTGGGAAGTAGCAATCTGTTTAGTGAATGTTTTAATTGGTATATTGTGAGTCACTCCTTCAGTTTGCATACAGTTTGAATCATAGTTTGTAGTGGTGAACTCTGAAAATAGATCCCTACAAATAAATTAGAAAGTGTATAAATAGTTCTACAGCACACAAATTCTGAAAACAAATTTCACACTGAAATGTGTTTTTACAGCACAATTTCAATTAGAAAAATTAAAAGGAATAGTGTTAATGTGTAGGATCAAAGTGTCAGTTTCTTTGTAAAATAAAGAGGAAGGTGCTATCTTAATCTATGTAGTTAATGTCTTAAAAAGTATGAAAATGTATATAGTTTAAAGATTAGTAACGGTAATTTTTGGTCATCTCATCATAAGAAAGATATAATTTAGTCTTTATATTTTCTTAAAAGGACACAGAAGATAGAAAGGAAGTAGTAAAATGGAACAATCTTCAGAAAATATAAATGTCCATTTTGATATGGCAACTGAACTTATTGAAGAATTATTACAAGAAATATTTGAAGACGAAAATGGAACAGAAAATGAGGACTTTTGGGACTGCAGTTTTGATAGTTCATACTTAGAAATGGTGGAAGGGGAAGAAGAAGAGAATTTGCAAGAAGAAAATAATATTAATGAAGTATCTGATTAAATGATGCTACATGTGCTTCTGGAATACGAATTATTAAATCAATAAAATTATTTTTGTTTAAAAAAAAAAAGTTGAAAACATGATTGTTGTACTATTCATCGGTATTCTCTTTTTTGAGAATGATAGTCAAAGTTTTGATGAGGTGTGTAACAGATTAAAGTAAAAAAAATTAAAAGCATTAGGAACACCTACAATGCTTGAAAATTAGTATAGTACTTATATGCCTGAAAAATCACATTCATAAAATACATGTATAATGATAACACAGGTATGGAGTGTCATAAATTTAGAAACAATATTCACTATAGGATTTCCTACTCTGACCAGAGACTGTTTCTTTGTCTTTATTGTAGTTATAAAATGAAGCAGTGGTTATTACTTGTAATTTATATGGTAGTAGGGGTCTATAATATTTTTAAACTTTTTTCCAAACAGATTGTCATTTATATCACAAACATCAATCACTATGCCGACCAGAAATGAAAAAAGAAAGCTGTATAAAAAGACATACCATTTGAAGAGGAAAGAAGCACAAGATTTATCTAATCAACAAAGGACGGAGAAAAACAAGAGTGCTCCTGGTAAGAGCAGCAAGGATTTTTTGAAAAAATTGTGTCAAAGGAAAACTCAATTGGATAATGTTGAAAAGGAAAAACAGTTTTCAGTATGAGAAATGGAAGAAAAAAGAAAATTGTGTCTGGAATCAGTGGTGAGGAAAGTATGTACAGTAAAATACGTACTAATCAGTTTGCGGAAATAAGGAAACGTATGTTTCATAAGAGAGTAGTTTTGAATTTATTGAAAAAGGAAAAAGTTTCTAAAAGGAAATCTGCTTTTTATAAGAAGAAAAAATATATAGAGGAAGTTGTGGATGATGCGTTTGAGACAAAATAATTGTTTATTTTAGTGCTTAAAAGAATAAATACACTAAATAAGGCAATCAGAGTTTTAAAAGCTAAGAGTAAATGGAAGAGACACATAAATAGAAGTAATTTTTGTAAAATCTTTTCTGGTAAATGGATGCATACTTCAAATTCTGAGCCATTTTTTAATGAAGAGAGTTACTTTCAAAGTAAGGACTTGTTGCATGCAGTTGACACCAGTGGTCGAGCGTATGAAGTGAAGGATGGCTGTCCTATTGAGAAAGAGAAAATTGAGGTCAGAAATCCAGAAGGGGAAATAGGTGGAGAAGTTTTACAGGGACGTGTTCATGCTCCTGTTTATAGTTGGAATTGTAGCAGTATTTGCAGTGTACGACAGGATTCAATTGATTTCTTTCGCAATTTCTTACGTAAGTACACTAAGGAAAGTCTAAAAAAAAATTGTAATGTTGCAAGAATTAGATCTTTGCAGAGTGAGAGAAAAAACAGGTTTGCAAGGCCATTCTCTGGCTTGCCTTTCTAAAAAAATATGCCAGAGTGTTTTTCATCACTTCAGGATGTTAGCAGTGCATCATACCAAAATGAGAAAATTAGTTAGAAAGATGTATTATGCAAAAAGTCCAGCACTTAAACTTAAAGAGTTAAATAGTGCTCTTTTGCATGGATGTGCATTAGATGTGAAGAATATTTGTGCAGAAATTGAGGTAAGTTATTTTGCTCGAGATGAAGAGAATGTAGAAACTGATATAGTTATAGAAGGAAATGTGTTAGAAAATGTTGCACATTTTAATACTGAAGAATTTGAACAGGAAATAACAAAGTTTAAGGTGATTGCAGGTGAAAAACCAAATTTAACTTGTGTGTGTTGTCGACGCATTCATTACAAAAGTCAAACTAGGTTAGTTGATTTATATTTAAAAAGTGAAGATGAAGATAATACTCAGTGGAGAGAGTTTGAGACTTATTTGCTGGTAGAAAACTATTTTGATTTGGGTTTTGAGCAACGTATTTGTAAATATTGTTATAATAAATTAAATGAAAATAGAATGCCTGCTAGAGCTGTATATAATAATCTTGAGTTGATAAATATTCCATCGGAACTGAAGGATTTAAATACTTATGAGACTATTCTGATTCAATGTGTACATCCTTTTCAGGCTATTGTTCGTATGGAGCCTAAGACTGGGAAATTAAATCCTACAGATTTACAAAGAGGATTAAAGGGTAGAGTTGTATATTTGCCACTTGATTTTAAAAAAAATATGGAGACAATTGGTATTGAAAATGTAGAAGAGGAACCTCTAGTTATTCTAGTTAATGGTGTACCAACAAAGAGTAAGAAAATCTGGCAAGATTTAGTGGATGTTAGGAAAGTGAAAAAGGCAACGTTGTATTTAGTCAAAAATAATAAATACTATAAAAATGTGTATGTAGAGGAAGAGGATGTAAGTGAAGAAGAGGATAATGATTTGTCTTTTCGACAAATTGAAAAAGTCGGCTTGTCCAGAACGGAAGAAATTTATGAACATTACAGTGTTCATCCACTGTATTCGAAAGAAGCAATGGGGAATGCTATTGAGTTATTTCAGATGAAAAAAGCAGAAGGAAGTCCTATTATTGTATGGGAAAAAAGTTTGGAAGGTCGTTGTTTCCCACAGTTATTCCCAACAGGTGAAGGTGCGCGATATGATGATCGACCTATGCAGATTCCTGCATCTGAGTATCAGACAACAAGATTATATGCAGAAGATCCTAGATTTCGTCAATGTATTCCATATTTGTTTCATCTTCTGTTTGAGAGTGACTTATCTGGTCTTTCTTATGCAGTAAACCATATCTTAAAAAGTGGAGTGCATCTGCAAAATGTTTCACCAAAGGAATTTATGGATAAAGTGCAAGAGAAAGATAGTGTTTTGGATTCTCACCTAATTAATTTAATGGCATGTCAGCGTGGTACTAATGAGTATTGGTACCGTCGTCATGGAGATTTAAAATGCATGCTAAGAAACTTGGGAGCACCAACATGGTTTTTAACTCTAAGCTGTGCAGAGTATGACTGGGAAGATTTACTTGATTTTCTTCGGGAGGCGAATGTAAATATTGAAAATATAAACTACAAGACACCAGGAGAATTGTGTTCGTTGGATCCGGTTAATGTTTGCAGATATTTTAATCATAGGTTTGAAGCTATGATGTCTTTTATTACAAACAAGAAAAATCCTCCGCTTGGTGAAGTTCTGGATTTCTTCTGGAGAAAAGAGTATCAAGCAAGAGGTGCTCCTCATATTCACATGTTACTATGGATCAAGGATGCTCCCAAATTTGGAAAAGACTCCGATGACACTGTACTGTCTTTTATTGAACAATATGCCACTTGTGACATACCTAACAGTGCAACTGATAAGGACTTAAGAGGAAAAGTGTTACGGTTTCAAAGACATCGATGTGGAAAATATTGTCTGCGAAAATTCAAATCAAAGGATAAATTCTATACTAAATGTCGTTTTGGATTTGCACGACCGGTGCTTTCAAAAGGAAGAGTCAACAATTTGATGTCAACTTTGTGACATAATATCAGAAGAAGATCACCCAAAAATACATACAATTTAAGAAGAGGTGAAGAGTCCAAATATATAAATGACTACAACCCTGTCATTTTGACCATGTGGAATGCTAACATGGATATACAATATGTTGCGGATAACTCTATTGCTGTGGCTCGATATGTAACGTCTTACATCACAAAATCTGAAAAGACGGAACTGAAGGAGATGTGGGAAGATATTTCTCATGAAAAGAGCCTAAGCAAGAAATTGTATACGTACAGTTTGAAGATGTTATCTCATCGAGAAATTGGCGCATATGAATGTTGTGATCAATTATCATCAGCAAATCTTTATGCGAAATCTCGAAGTATCCTGTGGGTGAGTTTAGGTCTTGCAGGAACACGAAACCGTGTTTTGAAAACTGTGCAAGAAATTGAATATTTAGCACAGAAAGAACCAGACAGTACAGGCATTCTGAAAACAAATATGTTGGATACATACTATCCAAATAGAAGTACTCTGCTTGAAAACCTTTGTCTGTATGAAGTACTTGAAAAATACACTTTTAAAAGGAATATTAGAGAGAATGTTAAAAAAGGTATATACGCTGTGATTGGACAGGAAGGATGTCTGGTGAAACAAAGAAAAGGACACCTGATTAATCACCGAAAACTGAGTTGTGAAAATCCAGACAAAAGAGAATTTTACTATTTAGCTCTTTTGCAACTCTTTAAACCATGGCGTACTGAAGAGGAACTACTTGGAGAATTCGTTAGTTATGAAGATTCCTTTAACGCATCAAAAAGTAGTATAGAATGTCCTGTTTTTAGTAATTATCTCAAAATGTTGAACGACGAAATAGAGCAAGAAGCAACAATTGCAGCGGAGATTGCTAGAGAAAGTTCACAAGACACTCAAAGTTCTGCATCGTTGAGTCAGGATCCACTGGGAGAACCAATTATCCGAAATGAAGCAGCCACTGCCATGGATGAGGTGGAAAGAGCAATGCAGCAAACTCAAGAGGATATAATAAACTTAGAAGAATTGGAGAAGGAATTTAATCTTGAGCAAAGACAGATATATGACGAAGTGAGAGAGCACATTGAGCATGGTTTTCGTCATGACAAAAAAGAAGGCTTATGTATGTCATTTGAACCTATTCGACTATATGTAAGTGGAGAAGCTGGAACAGGGAAAAGTTTTCTTATAAAAGGAATTACTACATATCTACAGCAAAGAACTCAGTCACCGCTGTCTTGTGTTGTTACTGCTCCAACTGGATTGGCAGCACATAATATTAAAGGTATTACATTACATCGCTTACTGATGCTGCCAGTTGAACATGAAAATAAATTACAATATCACAAGCTATCTGGAGACGCTTGTTATGAAGTTTCTAGAGTTCTTAAAGAAATCAAACTTCTCAATATTGATGAAGTAAGCATGGTATCCAATTTAATGCTTGCTTTTGTACATTTAAGAATGCAGCAGATACTTAAAACTGACTATGATGTCTTATTTGGAGGGAAACATGTCATAGTTTTTGGGGGTCTACTGCAACTAACTCCTGTGAAAGGACAATCTGTATTTGAAACTGTTACACATGAAGACACCAGAAAGTGTCTTGGCAGTATTGGAAATGTTAATATATGGTCACATTTCAAATATACTGAACTGATTCAAAATATGCGACAGGCAAAGGATACTAAATATGGAAATATTCTTTAAGATATAAGGATTGGAAAACTAACTGAAGATGCAAAAGAAACTCTACGAACTCGATTACTTTGTAAGTTGTTTCCCAATGAAGATAATGTACCTGAGAAAATATATAGTAAAGAGGTAAAAGATAAGTCAGTCATATGCTTGATGCCAACTCTAAAAGAATGCTCAGTTTTCAATGAGAAAATGTTGAAGTTGGAAAATCAAGAAATTAAGAAACTGGAAGCTAAAGATAAGATAGAGCATGAAGGAAGTACTATTGTTTTGTCTGAAAAATTAAAGTTAAAATTGGATACTCTTCAGAAATCTATATCTAAAACTGCTGGCTTAGAGAAGAATCTGTATGTATGTTTTAATTGTCGGATTATTTTACGGAGAAATTTACTTGTAGAAAGAGGTTTGGTGAATGGAGCAATGGGTAATATTGTTGGTTTTGTAAATTACCCAAATAGAGATGAGATTGAATTTTTACGAATAAAATTTGATGGAATTGAGGAAGTTCAACAATTCAGTCGCTGTTCAAGTCGTTTTTTACTTGTGAAAGACTTGTATGTCCGTCGGAAACAATTTCCAATTTGTTTGGCATATGCAGTGACTATTCACAAATCTCAAGGTTTAAGTGTAGATTGTGCTTTGGTAAATATTGGAAATAGTGTATTCAAAGAGGGTATGGGATATGTTGCTTTATCACGAGTTAGAACTTTATCTGGACTTTATCTAATTGATTTTGATGAGACAAAGATTAGTGCAGATTTAAAATGTGTGAAGGAGTATAATAGGTTAAGAAGAGAATATGCTCCAAGTTTACCTCAATATCCTTTAATTAAAAAGAGTATAGTTGGTCAGAAAAGGAGAAATGAGGAACAATGTACTGAAGTAGTAGAGAAACGAAAAAAAAAAGATGAGACTGTCATTGGTAGGAGTAATAAAAAGGTTAGCACTACAGAGATTGTTGGATTTAAATTTGAAAATAGGTCTGGTGTCAACTGCTATGCAAATGTAGTGGTTAATGTGTTTTTTTCTAAAAAGTTTACAGCAACAGATTAGAGAAAATCAGGAGCAAACATTTTGTTGTTCTTTAAATTCTGTGTTTGAAAAATGTACCAGTGGTAATAGTGAAGTAGCAAGTGTTTCAGAAGTAAGGAATGTTTTAGACATATGTGCAGGAGTAAATCAATTTTCTCAGAATATTCAGCAAGATTGTCAGGAATTTATTATGTATATGCTTATAGTTTTGGAAGAAGAAGGTGTAGGTATTGATAGTCTTTTTGGGCTATCTTATAAATGGGAACATATTTGCAATAATTGCTCATTTACAAGTAGTACTGAGATACACACAGAAAGATTTATATATTTAACATTACCAGATTGTGAAACAGTGTCCTTTAATAAACTAGTTAAAGATGCGTATCAGAACATGGTCTGCTCTCAATGTAACTCAGAAATGTTATCAACCTTATTTATCCACAGATATGGACAGTATGTAATTTTAATGCTTCAACGATGCAGAGCTGATGGAAGTAAATTGTCAACTTCAATTAAAAATGTTGTGGCTTCTCAAATATCTATTTCTAGAAGAACATTTGTAACTGTAGCAATTATTTTCCATGAAGGGCCATCAATATCATCAGGACATTACATAGCTTATTTGAAGTGTCCAACTGGTTGGATGCTCTGCAATGATAGTCAATTAAGTTTTAAGAAATGTTTGCCTTCTGAGTTAAAAAATTCTTATCTGATGTTTTTGGAACCAAAATTTCAGTGAAATTACTTGGTCTAGTCAGAGTAATACTGTAAAGATATGAAACTGTGTTGTTTAGAAATATCATGTGATTGAGGGTGTTCAAATCTAGAAATGAAACTTTTATGTGGCAAAGTGATAGTATCAGGTAAGGTTTCCTTAATGTTTATGGTACAGGACATGTTGGAATTAACTCATACTATTTGGCCATGCGGAAAACAATGAGATATCAAAATGTGGAATTGAGATAAATGTTTTTAGAACATACTTACTCTGAAGTTTGTTGAGAGGTATTAAAAAAAACGAATTAACTCATACTATTTGGCCACGCGGAAAAGTATGAGATATCTAAATGTGGACTTGAGATAAATGTTTCTAGAACATACTTACTCGCAAGTTTGTTGACAGTTAGTTAAAAAATAACGAATTAACTCATAGTATTTGGCCACGCGGAAAAAAATGAGATATCAAAATGTTGACTTGAGATAAATGTTTTAAGAACATAGTTGCACGGTTATTTGTTGAGAGGAAATTAAAAGTTACTGGTATACTTTAATTTGTTTGTAATTGTGGAGTATGTGGTGTGCTTACTCAAGAAATTGCAAATTAGAGAAAAACATTTAAGACATGTTTTTTTCTAGGTATTTATAGTATGTATAGAGATCTTGTACGGGTTTTTTAAACACAATCATTTTGATTGTGTTTTTTTTTTCCCCGCTGTTACATGATGATTAGTATTGAAATCACTGTTTATAGTGAAAATCAATTTATCTGAGGACAGCAAAAATAAACCATTTAATATGTTGTCTAAGTTATTTTGTTACATTGGATTTAGAAATATGTATTATAACAGATGTCTTTATTGTCTTCCACAGATATTACATTTTTAAGGTAAGTACAACTAATCATATCTGAGAGTGTCATGTACCTCTCTCTTATCCTTATTTCTTTCATCCTCTTCCTTTGTTATTGGTGTTTAGACATGTTTATTCCCTTTAATCATGCACATTTTGCATTTTAAAATATTCTATTCAGTCTATCTAACTCTTCAGTTTGTTACTTACGTTGTTTTATACTGAGTCACCTTTATTGACCCTTTATCACCTTTGTTTCCTGAATATTAATTTCTTTGTTTTACTGTTCCTTCCAATTTGTTCCCTTACTCTGCTTTCATTAATTATGCTCAATTTCCAAACTTAAATCTATAGTTTAGTTCTCTCATCCTACTTCATTTCCCTTTATCTGTCTCTCTTACACTCCATATCTGTTTCTATTCCATTCATCTTCTGTTACTCATTCTTTTTCACTATGTTTCTCTTAGTGTTGTTCCTTTATTTTATCTATCTCTTTAAGACATTTCAGTATTCTTAGTCTGTTTATTATACAGACTGTTTGTTTCGTGTATTATCACTGATTATACTCTCATTTTGTCTCTCACTTTACTTTTCTTTAGACAGTCATTCTTTGAGTGCTATTATTTCTTTTAAATAATTCTGTCTCGGTTTTTTTCTGTCCCTCAGTCTTCTTTTCTTTCACTTTCTGTTTCAATCACTTCTACTTTGTTTTGTTTCATTAAATGACACTATAACCTTATTTTTACTTTTTTTTCAACAGATACCATGTTTTTTTAAAGATTTTACATTTTTCTTTATTACTATTTCTTAGGTAAGTATAATAAATAAAAATACTTTTTCATCACTGTGTCATTTTTTTGAGTATCCTGGTCATACCAGTGTTGTGTTTTATGTGAGCACTTTCATGGAGGATTGGCTGTACGGTCACAAGGAGTCTCTTAAAAATGTATTTAAGAAATCAGCAACATTTCAGTGAGTCAGTTCACTAATGCGGATGTGTCAAAACATTGCAGGTAAATGATATGTGTTAAAGAACTTTGGAGCATATTATCAAGGGGGTTTTATTCTGCTTTTTTGGCTTTAAAAGCCAAGAAAGCGGAGATAAAATTAGCTCTGTAGTATGTAGGTGATACTAACACCAGTTAGCGACATCTAATAACAGATAATGCGTATCTTGTGATTCGCTTTGTTTGTGTGTGAAATGTATTATTGTTGACATGCAAAGTTAGTATTGCAAGATGTTAGTGACTGGAAACAGTTCCTAACATTGCTATCTCCTTTTACCCACTTTTGAAGATATTTGTGCTATGGTCGAAAATGTCCAAAATCTAATAGCTGCCCCTGAGCAGTTCTTAGTTATGTCATGTAATGGTAGGTAGATAACATGACTAAGGCCAATAGCTCGGTAATGGATGAATATTGCTGACTTCACAACAATATTTATGTATTTGGACCGATTTTTATCACTTAGGGCAGTGGTTCGTAAACAATGTTCACCTGTGGATTCCTTGACTTACTCAGCAGTTTACAGTGGTTCCTCACCATTTTATTTAACGGTTGGTAGGTGGTATGTACGTTCTGTTACCTTTCTTAAAGTAATTGGGACACATTCTTTCACTCATCCAATCATCCGTTCACTGATCCAGCCATCCGCTCTCTTAACCAGCCACCCTATTACTTCACTGATGTATCCATGCTTTTGTACATCTACCCCCTTTGACTTACTAATTAATCTTTATAATCACCCTTTCAGTTATCCATTCTTTTACTTTTTCACTTATCATTTTATCTATCCACGCATTTACTTGCCCATCATCTACCCGTTCACTTTTTTATCTATCTATCCTTTCACACATCCATCCACTAAATCACTGATGCATCAGGTGCTCTTTTACTCATGCATCCATATTTTAACATATCTATCCATTCTTCTAGCCATTTATGCAACCTTCCAGCCATACATCCATCTATTTATCTGTTGTCTCCTCTATACTTACAGTCATTCATTTATGCATCCATGTTTTCTTTGATTATGTAACTATTCGCTTTTCATTCATCCATTCATTCTTTCAGTAATCGATCCAGCCATTTAGAGATTCCAAATTTATTTACTCACTCAGCTTTGAACTTTATGACCTGAGTCTTTCTCTGCAGAGTTGTAGGGAGAAGAGGCCTGTGAAGAACAAACTACAGCAAGGGGTGGGGTGCGGTGGATGAGAGTTTACAATGCCTCCGTACATAGGGAGACTGAAAAGGTAGACGTTATCAGTTATACATGATGTCCAGTAACAGGATGTGAGGTTACTGTAAAATGGTGTTGTTTCCATGGTTTTATGCACTGTTAAAAAAAAATGGAGGGGTCTTTTCAAAGGATGTGTTGGATGTAATTCCGAGGGCACTTTAAGACACCTAAGCTACAAATATGCGTCTAGCACAGTGTTGTGCTCGACTGGTGTTATGTTGTATGTCTGATTGCATGCAAATATGTAGAATAGCAACTATCTTTACACAAAGAACAAGCAAAGACTATTGGTTTTGACAATGGGTGCTAGTTCCTTTAAGTACAAAAGCAGTAACCATGGCATTGTTGAATATATTAATGAAAATACTGCTGTTTAAAAATCATGAGAGAATGAAAGAACGTTAATCTGTTTTTTTAATTTTCTTTCATAGCCTTCTTTAAAGGAAGTGTTTTCTAATATGGCATGCTGGTGGTTTTACTTTTTTTATCTAAGGTAATGCCTTCTGTTCGTTTAGGCAAGAAGAGCGCTATCTGCTTTAAAAAACCTTGACTGCCATATTCTCATTCAGTAAGTGCCAATAAGTTCCATAGAGAATTTCAGTGTGCTGGAGGGGTGCTCTTCTAGCAGTGAAATACAAGGCCATTCCAGCAGGGGCTGTCAGCCTTCTCACAGGGGAGGAGCGCGCAGCTCTCTGAGATGGATACAGTTACACATAACAGGGTAGTGACGTTTGTGGAATTTATGGACGGTTGGTCACCCTAGTGTGCGTTGTGTCCTTGGCCCTTCATTACGGCGGACTGGGGAGCCGCGGTGCACAGTTTGGGAATCACAAGTTTTAGAAGTATCGCCAGAGTTTTCCGCAGTGTAACTACGTCATTATTAATTTAAATATATATGTGATAGTACCCCTGTAACAGGCAGCGGTAGTTAACATTACCGCGTGAAAACAAGCGTTGTTTTTATGCACTAATGTGTGCTTTGTAATTAGGAGAGGGGGTTGATTTAGTTTTATTTTCCACACCTCAATGTTAACGCTGCCAAATGCTTCATCAAAGCAGGCCGTGGCACTCGTACGATAAAGAAGTTTATTTAAACTGTTTTTCTAACAATAGCCGTGTTTGTGATAGTATTTTCGTTTTGCTTGTGGTTTAACGTACGCCTCCTATGCATGTCATTAACTGTTTGTGCTTCAGAAAAGGGGGTGGTGATGAACAGAGTGTCTGAATTAAGCAGACCACTCTTACCCAGTCCAAAGATCAGGGCTTGATCCATCACCGTTATTTAGCTCACTGCCCCATCCCAGCTCAGAACCTGGCTATATGCAAATTAGTCTGTCCCTGGCCCAGTGCATCATGGGAACAGGGCAGACCAAACTACCAAGCCAATTCTTGTACTGGGAAGGAAACAAGCTTCCTTTTCTGAATCATTTTGTCCACCATAAGCGTGGAAGGGTATACTCAGACATGAGTCCCTTGCTCACTGCTCCATCAGGATTCAAGCAAGCCGGGCCGACGACGCCTGAAATGGCAGAAACTGGTCCCCGGAAGCTTGTCTCCTTTCTGGTGAAGAATTGGCTTGGTATGAAATTCACTGAAAAAAACATAGCTTTTACACCAGTTATAGTTAGCTGGAAATTTTACTCGCATAAAACCATTGAAATTCCCACGTTATAGTTAGTTGGACTCACTATAACTTGCGCGTGGAATGCACTGCTGATGACGTCACATATTACATCACTCATGACATGGTCAGTGACATCACTCATGACATCACTGATGACACCATCCAGTGAATGTGTGTCTTTCTGAAAAATAAATATGTTTTATATATGTATATGTAAAAGTTGATGGAAAAATAAATGTTTAAATAAGTGTCTAAAGGGATGTTTAAAAAAAATTTTGATTGGTTAACTGGCTTATTAAGTGTATCTTAGTGTATCTTAGTGAATACATATATTAGTGAGTAATGTTTAAATATTTAAATATATGTATTAGTGTTTCACTTTGTGTATAAGTGGCTGCATGGGTTGGTGAGTAGCTACATGTGTATGGGTTAGAAGTTTTTTTTTTAGTATCAGTATGAGTGTCTGTATGGTTTGGTGGGGGTATTACTTAGCACATAGATGCATGAATGACTGACTCTGTTTGTATGTGTTTTGAAAACAGCATATGTGCAGGACTGTATGGGTGGATGAGTGTGTATATGTGTGTGTTACTGACTGAATGACTGTCTCACTAGTGTCTTTATCAGTAACTACATATGTTTTAATGTAGTATATGTGAATATTGATGTATATAAATGACTATATGTGAGAGTAAGGGATTGTAAGAGTTCCTGTTTAAATAAGTATGTGTTTCTATAAGTGATTGTTTTAGAGAGTAAGTATGAGTGACTTACTTCCGCGCTGACTTTGTCCTGGGGTGGTGCTGGCTGTGCACCCTATCGGGTGAGTGTGAAACGGTCTGGTTGGCGGCCATTTAGTCCTCTTATTGCCTGTTATTATATATGGGTATGTTTGAGTCCCTGCTGGTCTGTGGGGTTAAGGGGTCCGGAATGCCTGGACGGTTGTGACTCCCTGCTGCGGTCTCCCCTCTTCCGGGTTTGTTCCCTGCTCTAGTGGGATCACCCGGGCAGGGAGGGGAGGTGTGTTGGGCGCGGCTGGCTATTCTGCATGCCAGGGGCGTGGCGGTTTTGCTCCTCCCATGAAGGACTTGGTGCTGTTCTAAAAAACCTATTCACTGCCTATAAGTGAAAGTTTCGTGCCCGTGTTTTCCCTTTCTGCTTCCTCGTCTGCAGGTCCCTCCAAGTCGTGACTATGTGGAGAGTTTGTTGTGGGTACTGCTTGGGGGTCGCCTCACCTCTTTTTTTGCTGTCCAGGAGGAGTTTGTTCGGAATCAATGGGTCCTACAAGTGGTCAGAATGGGCTACAGAATCGAATTTGGGACTCCTCCAGTGGACGTGTTCAAAGCTACCCCTGTTCCCAGGTCTCAGACTAAGGGGCCAATTCCGATGTCAGACGAACCTAAGTCCGTCAGACATTGGCTAGGAGCTGTAACCGACCGACCTGCTGTAGTCGGTTACAGCCCTGTTAGTACGCTGCGACCGAACAGGGTTCGGTGGCATTCGTATACTTAACAATACAGGCATGCATTCCATGCGAAATGCATGCCTGCATTTTTGAAAGCAGGGGTGCAGTTCATCCCTGCACCCTGTGGCCGCCACCCCAAGGTGCCTGCCACCGGGTGCAGGGATCAACGGAGGAGCACCATAGGTGCCCCTGGGCCACCATCCGGCGGCCTCACACCCATGGGGCCCTTTTGGGGGCCCCCAGAGATAGCTTCCGACTGCCTTTTCGTGCCGGACACACCGGCACGAAAAGGCAGTGAAAAGATGCCATCGTACTCCCCCGGTCGTAAAGAGGTGACCGGGGGGTACCGAGGGATTTCCGGACTGAGGACAGGCTCTCCGAGCCTCTTGTCCGCAGTCCGGAAATCCGAGTCGGGTTCCTTTCCAACCGAGCCCATCAGAATGGCTTGGTCAGAAAGGAATCTGGCCCACACATTCCGGTTCGGTCGGAAATGCTTCGATCATCGTTTGGAGCCCTTCCGACCGAAATCAGAATCGCCCCCAAGTGTTGTGCTCTGTTGGACTAAGTTCGGGACTTAGTTTCGAAGGGGGCTGTGGTGAAGGTGCCTGTCGGTCAGCAGGGTCAGGGGTTTTATTCAATCGTTTCTGATCCAGAGGCCAAATGGGGACTCCCATCCTGTCCTGGATCTGAAGGCTGTAAACTTGTGTAGCCCTCATGGGTCCTTCAAGATGGTGACTCTGCAGATGATTCTTCCCTTCCTGTCGGTGGGGGATTTCCTGGCTTCTTTAGATCTCCGGGACGCCTATTTTCATGTGCCGTGCACGCAGCTTTGCAAAGGTTCCTGCGTTTCTGTGTGGGGGTGGATCATTACCAGTTCCAGGTATTACCGTTTGGCCTGCCTGCCTTTCCTATGGTGTTTCCTAAAGTGTTGGCACCCTTGGTGGGTTTGTTGCATGCTCAGGGTAGACAGGTGTTCCCTTACTTGGACAATTGGTTGATTTCTTCCTCTTCTTTCCTTCAGGCTCAGGCACATACCCGGGAGGTTTGCAATCTCCTTCAACGGTTCGGGTGGATTCTGAACTTGGAGGAATCCCATCTTTGCCCCACTCAGGAACTGCTGTTCATTGGGGCGGTGTTAAAAACCAGGTTGAGAAAAGTCTTCCTGTCGGAACCCCGCAGACTGACTTTTGTGCACAAACTGAGAAAGGTGTTGGGGGCTCCATCTTCCGCGGCTCGCCAGTGGTTGCGTGTTCAGGGGCTGATGTCAGCTACTGTGATGATTGTGCCTTGGGCCCATTTATACTTGTACCCCCTGGTGAATCATGTTCTGGGTCATTGGGATCCAACCTCTCTGGATTACAAGCTGTTGATACCGGGGGGTGTGGACATCACCCAACAGTTGTCTTGGTGGTTGGTGGATCAGAACCTCTTGCAGGGCTCGCCCTTTGTGTCCAAGGAAAGGTTGGTCCTGATGACCAATGCCAGCGAACTTGGTTGGGGGGGCGGTATTGGATCGGAAGTTGGTACAGGGTCTTTGGTCTGTGCTGGAGGCGGAAATGTCCTCAAATTGGAGGGAGTTGAAGGCAGTTTAGTTGGCTCATTTTCTGCCTTTAAGTCCTCCAGAGGGATGTGATGGTGTAGTCAGACAACACAGTGGTGGTGTGTTATATCAACTGACAGGGAAGTGAGAACGAGGCTTCCCTCAACTTGTTGGCACAACAGATCTGCCTATGGGCGGAGTCTCACTTTACATCTGCATGGGGTTTTGAACTCGGAGGCGGATCGCCTGAGTAGGGTGTTTCCTTCCCTGTCGGACATGCGCCTGTTGCAGGTAATGTTAGCCTAAAGCCTAAAGAACCCTGGATAAATTCACGCCCGGTACTTGTGGCAACTTAGAGCCCATTCTGCACGGCTCCAATCTGGGTTCAAACCTTGAGGCGACCTCCCATTGGCTTATAAAACAGTAGTGTACTGTGAGGACCTTAATGAGAGGAGTCCCAGTACCACTATTCAAGAACGGAGTAGGACTATTTTCTGCCTGTAAAATTGCACAGTTCTATGTTTATAAATTGTACAGTCATTTGTTTTGTGTAAATTGTATAGTCACCTGTCTTAAGAAGTGTATAGATGCAAGTTTAATGCAATTTTGGGTAATATGTTTCTAGTATTGATTTGTCTCTTGTATATATTTCATACACCATTTAGAGTAACAGGCTAGTTTTCTAGTAAGTCCTGCACAGGGACGATATGCTTTGGTGAAAACAAAAAATACGTCTGATGTGCATTTAATTGCAAACCAGGGATAAATAAAAAATCCAATTGGGGTAAAAGAAGATTGTTATTTATGGTGTCAGAGGTATTATGTTTTGAATATAGTATTAGGGTTCCCATCTCTGTACTCCTTAACAGAATCATTCCCCTGTTTTTTATCACCTCAGCTCCATCTCAGCATCACTCAGTGTCACCACAGCATCTCTCAGCGTGACCACAACATCACTCAGCGTCACCACAGCATTACTCAGCATCACCACAGCATCAATCAGCACCCCCTCAGCATCACTTAGCGCCACCTCTGTGCAACCACAGCATCACACAGCATCAATCAGTGTCACCTCAGCATAACTCAGCACCATCTTAGCATCACTCATCAGCACCACAGCATCACTAAGCGCCACCACAGCATCTCTCAGCACCACCACAGCATCACTTAGTGCCAACACAGCATCACTCAGTGCCCAGGATATGTGTCAATATGTAATGTATGGTCCAGCCCAACTACATTTTGGCAACAGGTATGCTACACTAACCATTTGTCAAGTGTTGTGAAGTAGAGATTGAAATGACTACAACTACCATGAGACCCTGTAACAGAAATCGAGATGCAAAAGTAATTTTGCCCATTCTCACTTGTCTGACATGTTACAACTGATTTGCACTTCTCATGGAGTTAACCATTTGTCAAGTGTTGAGAAGTAGAAATTGAAATGACTACAACTACAATAAGGCCCTGTTTCTGTAACAGAAAATAAGATACAGTAGTGATTTTGCCCATCCTCAATTGTCTGACACGTTACAACTGATGTTAATTTCTAATGGACTGAGCAATGTACATACAATGCTCTACTCAGAAACATGTCTGCCTTCTCAGCTTTATGTTGTTTTGGTCTCCTCAACTGAAACTATTGATGGCATGAGTGAAACCATACCGAGTTTGCATCTCACATATTTGTAGGGCATTAAGGTATAATGACTAATGCTAAATATACAATCAAGTTGTGTGTCCGCCTCTATTGTACATACCTAAACCTTGGAATGGTCAAATACACATGTTACTTCTCCAGTGTGTTGGCTTAAATGTTTTTGAGATGTTCTGTTTGTTCCATAATTTAAAATGCAAGATATCAGCATATCTTATGAGCTGTTCAATTCTAGCACATGTATTGTATGTTTCCAAATATCCTGTTAACAAGTTCAATACCACTGAAATATATAACAAAAGTAATCTCTACCTATTTTGTTTTTCCTAGGTCTCTATTTAATGTGACACAAAACATTTGGGTGTAGATACCACACTTCCACCAATAAAAATGTTCTCTATTTCACAACAGGTCATTATGGAACGGCACCTGGGCAGAGCTTGGTCATCGAACAGACTCCTACTCCACCCCCGGATGAAGCCCTCAGTGATGAAAACACTCCTGGAAATGTGGACGATCGTCCGGGCACATCAGTTCTGCCTAGGCAGACAGCAACTGTGAGTCTCACTGTGCCCACACCAACACCTCCCACCCCAGCTGCAACGCCTCAGTCAACGCTAGTCCCCCCATCCTGAGTACCTTGCACAGTCACTACCATCTTCGGTACCCCAGTAATGGATTCTGAGATGAGAATCACCAGCCCAATCACAGAGAAACCGGGAACCAGTGGAAGAGGGCATCCTGGGCCAAGGCCACAGACCATTGGGGTTTGGGGTAATGAGAGGGGTACAGTGTGCCCACTGAGTGATGCCACTTGGGCAACTCACACCCAGGCCACCATCGACCAAGTCTTGGGAATCTATCATGAGTCCCAAGACGTGATGAGCCAGGTATTGATGGAATTCCGGGCGATGAACCAGCTCTAGAGGAACATACACCAGGAGCTGGCCACCCACAGCACCATCATGGGCCTGCTCATTTGGGTGCTGCAGGACATCAACACAACTCTGTGCAGGGTTTATCCACCACCATCTACCTCTTCCTGTTTTCCAACTGTATATGGGTCATCTACCTCTGTGGGAGCCACAGGAAGGGAAGCATTGCAAGAGGGAGACACAGCTGCAGACCCCACTGTCCCTGCAGCAGTGGTCGCAAGCGAGGACGTCCATGAAAAAATCAAGGTGGTGCAGATGGCAAGACACCCACCGCCACCAGCTAGAAACCTCAACCTTAATTTTGTCTAGTGTGTGTAACACAATCACTCTGTGGACTATTTCTGGACACTTTTCCTTTTCTGATGGGAGTAGTATTTTGAACTTCAAACAATTTGACATCTACAACTATGGTTTAATTTACCATGACTAACTACTTCACTTTTGTTGTTGTTTGTTATTCCACAATGTATCTCTTCACCTTTAGCACTTTATTAAATACACGTCACAGATTCTTTGGGCCAGATGTACGACCAATTTTAGCATGGGCAAACTGGTTCGCTACCCGTTGGCCATGTACTAACACAATTTTTTGAGTCGTAAATGAATTGAAACTCACAAAAAAGTGTTTAGAGACTCGCTTTTTGGAAGGGGCATTCCCTTCCAAAAAGCGACCCTCTAACCCATGTACAAATGTTCGGCGAACGCAATTGCAGTCGTAAAACACTCACAAATTACCACCCTCTTCAAGAGGGTGGTGTCCCTGAGTGACAGGCTCTGAAAATATTTTTTAAGGGCAGGCAGTGGTCACACCAACACATACAAGTATCTTGTGTACTTGTCTTGTAACATCTTCATTCCATTGTTCCAATTAAAGCCTGGCATGATGTCAGAAACATAGCAAATCAGATATGACTCAAATAGTCTGTGTTAGTGTTCTTATTTTCAGGTACAGACCTTAACAACATGGAAGGAGGGAATACATCAGACAATTTCCCATAGAATAGGCAAAATAAAATTGGTCTATGCCATCAGCTGGAGCCATATCGCCTACCTCACAAAATAAATCACATCATTTAAACCAATAAATAGACACATGGCAGTACAATAGATTCTGATCACTGGATCATTCCAATCCAGTGTTGCTGCATCTGGTGGAATGCCACAATTAAATGTCAGTGATGTGCCACAAGCACTTTGGCCTACAATGAGTAGACACTTCAACAGCTACATACAGTGTAACCACAAAGAGAATTTAGCCAATGTGACTAGCATGATAGGGACCCATAAAAACATTTTGTTGGAGCACATGATGGCACACATATTTGAATTAGGGCCACCAAATGACAACGAACAAGTCCAATAGATTCCTCTTAACTTCCATCCTATCACTGTGCAAGCTGTCTTTGTACGGTTTTGAACACCAAAAGTATGTGACAGACATTCCCAGGAACAATCCATGTCCACTTCGTACATCCAAAGAACATCATATACCTGCTAATGTCACCAATCTGAAATGCCCAATTGAAGATGCCATGGTGAAGGTACCTAAAACAGACCAAAACAAAGAAATTAGCTATGGAACCATACATATGACACCACTCACAAAGTCAACTTGTGGAGAACACAGTCCATGACAAAAATCTAAGTTAAACCAGGCAACACTAGCCAAATGAGCATATGTCAAACCCTTCCTCCAGAAACACCTTTCACAAGAATTTGCCAGGGCTTTAGATTCCTAATACTTTCCCTAAACATACTCCTCAAATCATCACAACAAGAAAAGCTTTATTAGTCAAAGTCATGATATCTCACAACATACTTACTGTCATGAGAAGAAGTTGTCGATGAGATCTTGAAGCAAGCCAGCTCCTTCCTCTTTACCATTATCATCATCATTTGGCATTTGAGGATCCTAACCCAGTGGCACTTCATGGTTGCCATCCTCTGCAATATAAGAGATGTTCCGTTGCAGGATGATGTTGTGGAGCATGCAGCAGACCACGGTGATTTGACACACTTTCCTGGGTGAATAGAGGAGGGCTTCCTCAGTCTTGTCCAGATATCTGAATCTGGCCTTCAGGAGCCCAAAGGCCTGCCCCACTGGCCACTGTGTTCTTCCATGGGCCTCATTGAAGAGGACTTTCCCTGACATTGTTGGTTTCCTCAGCGGTGCCCACAACCATCGATGGTTGAGATACACTGAGTATCCTAGATGGAAGATAGACTTAGGTGCAACAATAAGTTACACACTTTGGGCCGAATCACAGAACTAACTTAAGACAAAATCCTGACCTTACTATTTTTGGTATTCACAGAAGGCATTTAGTAGTAGTAAAGTTAGGATTTTGTCTTGAGTCTGTCTTAAGTCTCTCTTAAGTCTGTCTTAAGTCTGTCCTAAGTCTGTCTTACGTCTGTCTTAAGTCTGTCTTAACGCTGTTCTAAGTCTGTCTTAAGTCTGTCTTAAGGATTCAGAAAAGGGGGTGGTGATGAACAGAGTGCCTGAATTAAGCAGACCACTCATACCCAGTCCACAGATCAGGGCTTGATCCATCACCGTTTTTTAGCTCACTGCACCATCCCAGCTCAGAACTTGGCTATATGCAAATTAGTCTGTTCCTGTCCCAGTGCATGATGGGAACAGGGCAAACCAAACTACCAAGCCAATTCTTATACTGGGAAGGAAACAAGCTTCCGGGGACCGGTTTCTGCCATTTCAGGCGTCGTCGGCCCGGCTTGCTTGAATCCTGATGGTGCAATGAGCAAGGGACTCACATCTGAGTATACCCTTCCACGCTTATGGTGGACAAAATGATTCAGAAAAGGGGGTGGTGATGAACAGAGTGCCTGAATTAAGCAGACCACTCATACCCAGTCCACAGATCAGGGCTTGATCCATCACCGTTTTTTAGCTCACTGCACCATCCCAGCTCAGAACTTGGCTATATGCAAATTAGTCTGTTCCTGTCCCAGTGCATGATGGGAACAGGGCAAACCAAACTACCAAGCCAATTCTTATACTCGGAAGGAAACAAGCTTCCGGGGACCGGTTTCTGCCATTTCAGACGTCGTCGGCCCGGCTTGCTTGAATCCTGATGGTGCAATGAGCAAGGGACTCACATCTGAGTATACCCTTCCACGCTTATGGTGGACAAAATGATTCAGAAAAGGGGGTGGTGATGAACAGAGTGCCTGAATTAAGCAGACCACTCATACCCAGTCCACAGATCAGGGCTTGATCCATCACCGTTTTTTAGCTCACTGCACCTTCCCAGCTCAGAACTTGGCTATATGCAAATTAGTCTGTTCCTGTCCCAGTGCATGATGGGAACAGGGCAAACCAAACTACCAAGCCAATTCTTATACTGGGAAGGAAACAAGCTTCCGGGGACCGGTTTCTGCCATTTCAGGCGTCGTCGGCCCGGCTTGCTTGAATCCTGATGGTGCAATGAGCAAGGGACTCACATCTGAGTATACCCTTCCACGCTTATGGTGGACAAAATGATTCAGAAAAGGGGGTGGTGATGAACAGAGTGCCTGAATTAAGCAGACCACTCATACCCAGTCCACAGATCAGGGCTTGATCCATCACCGTTTTTTAGCTCACTGCACCATCCCAGCTCAGAACTTGGCTATATGCAAATTAGTCTGTTCCTGTCCCAGTGCATGATGGGAACAGGGCAAACCAAACTACCAAGCCAATTCTTATACTGGGAAGGAAACAAGCTTCCGGGGACCGGTTTCTGCCATTTCAGGCGTCGTCGGCCCGGCTTGCTTGAATCCTGATGGTGCAATGAGCAAGGGACTCACATCTGAGTACACCCTTCCACGCTTATGGTGGACAAAATGATTCAGAAAAGGGGGTGGTGATGAACAGAGTGCCTGAATTAAGCAGACCACTCATACCCAGTCCACAGATCAGGGCTTGATCCATCACCGTTTTTTAGCTCACTGCACCATCCCAGCTCAGAACTTGGCTATATGCAAATTAGTCTGTTCCTGTCCCAGTGCATGATGGGAACAGGGCAAACCAAACTACCAAGCCAATTCTTATACTGGGAAGGAAACAAGCTTCCGGGGACCGGTTTCTGCCATTTCAGGCGTCGTCGGCCCGGCTTGCTTGAATCCTGATGGTGCAATGAGCAAGGGACTCACATCTGAGTATACCCTTCCACGCTTATGGTGGACAAAATGATTCAGAAAAGGGGGTGGTGATGAACAGAGTGCCTGAATTAAGCAGACCACTCATACCCAGTCCACAGATCAGGGCTTGATCCATCACCGTTTTTTAGCTCACTGCACCATCCCAGCTCAGAACTTGGCTATATGCAAATTAGTCTGTTCCTGTCCCAGTGCATGATGGGAACAGGGCAAACCAAACTACCAAGCCAATTCTTATACTGGGAAGGAAACAAGCTTCCGGGGACCGGTTTCTGCCATTTCAGGCGTCGTCGGCCCGGCTTGCTTGAATCCTGATGGTGCAATGAGCAAGGGACTCACATCTGAGTATACCCTTCCACGCGAGTGGTCTGCTTAATTCAGACACTCTGTTCATCACCACCCCCTTTTCTGAATCGTTTTTGGCCACTGTAGGTGTGGCAGGGTATACTCAGACATGAGTCCCTTGCTCACTGCTCCATCAGGATTCAAGCAAGCCGGGCCGACGAGGCTGAAATGCCAGAAACCGGTCCCCAGTAGCTTGTCTCCTTTCTGGTGAAGAATTGGCTTGGTAGTTTGGTCTGCCCTGTTCCCATGATGCACTGGGCCAGGGACAGACTAATTTGCATATAGCCAGGTTCTGAGCTGGGATGGGGCAGTGAGCTAAATAACGGTGATGAATCAAGCCCTGATCTTTGGACTGGGTACGAGTGGTCTGCTTAATTCAGACACTCTGTTCATCACCACCCCCCTTTTCTGAATCGTTAAGTCTGTCTTAAGTCTGTCCTACTACTTTTGGTACTCACAGAAGGCATTTAGTAGTAGTAAAGTTAGGATTTTGTCTTAAGACAAACTTAAGACAAACTTAAGACAAACTTAGGACAGACTTAAGACAGACTTAAGACAGACTTAAGACAGACTTAAGACAAACTTAGGACAGACTTAAGAGAGACTTAAGACAGATTTAAGACAGACTTAAGACAAAATCCTAACTTTACTACTACTAAATGCCTTCTGTGAATACCAAAAGTAGTAAGTTTAGGATTTTGTCTTAAGTTAGTTTTGTGGATCGGACCCACCATGATCATACCACCTGACATCACCCATACAAAGATAGATCAAACTTACTAACAAGCCAGGCCCTCTCGGGTAGTAGTTGTGACATCAGCTGTGGAATGGTGCTGTTCCGAAGTATGAAGTAATCGTGAGATTTTCCTGGGAACCGGGCCCAGAAGTTTGAGATGTACAAAACCAATAAGCAGACAACTTGCAAGTTGATAGAATGGAAGTGCTTCCTGTTATGGTAAACTTGTTCCCTGGCTTGCAGTAGTACTGAGACAATATGGGTGCCATCAATGGCTCCAATCACATGTAGGACGTGACCAAAACCATAGAAGTCAAACTTCATATTGGCTAAATCCTCTCATCTGGGGAACTGGATGTAGCTGTCAATGTGTCTCATCATTGCTGAAAGCACGTCTTGTAGCACACCACTGAACACTGGTTGACATACCACCAGATATAGACACTGTGTTTTAAAATAAGCCTGTGGCCAGATAATGCAGTACTGCTATAAGTCTCACAATAAGTGGGATACATGAGGGATTAGAGTTTTAAGAAAGGAGATTAGGCTCCAACTGATGACATAAATCCTTTATTGTTTGCATTTCCAACAGAAGTTCTTGATGACATCCCTTTCTTCCATGATCTGATGGTCTGGAAATAGGCATTACTCTGGAGGCTGTCATCTCCTCCCTCTCCCAGGGTACAATTTTTAACATTAATCACAGTGTCTAGAGCAGGGGTCTCCAACCAGTAGCTCGGGAGCTACTGGTAGCTCACCAGCACCTTCAAAGTAGCTCTCGGAGGTGAAGCCAAACCAAGTCAATCTCAGAGATTCTGTATATTAAAGAAGACTGCACTGCTTATTTCACTACCTTAAGAGTTACAAACAGCCAAACCAATGGCAGGGCCTGTTGATACCACTCAAACGCACACTGTGGTGGCCAATCAATCAATCAATCAGAGATGTATAGAGCGCACTACTCACCTATGAGGGGCTCCAGGCCCTGGGGGAGGGTGTGGGGGGGATTTTTGCAACTTTGGTCATTCGAAAAGCCATGTCTTATGGCTCTTCCTGAATGCTTTCAGTGTGGGGCTTCATCTGATGCTGAGGGGAAGTTAATTCCAGGTCTTGGCCATGATGTAGGAGAAGGGTGTGCCTCCTGTCTGGTTCTGAGGATGTAGAGGATTTCGGCCAAGGCCTGGTCAGCGGAGTGGAGGTTTCTTTTGGGGGTGTAGAAGGAGATTAAGGTATTCGGGTCTGGTGTTGTGCTAGGATTTATAGGTGTGTGTGTGAGCAGCTTGAAGGTCACTCTTTTTTCGACGGGGAGCAAGTGGAGTACTCGTTTATGCTGGGTAATGTGGTCTTGTCAAAGGATGCGGAGGATGAGTCTGGCTGCGGCGTTCTGGACAGTCTGCAGTTTGTGGAGTAGAGATTTGTTGATTGCGGCATAGAGGGTGTTCCCGTAGTCCAGCCTGCTGGTGATGAGTGCATGGTGACCGTCTTCCTTGATTCGGGGGGGGGGGTGGGTCCATTAGAAGGTCTTGCTGAGTATGTGGAGGATGTTGAGGCATGTGGAAGCTGCAGCGTTGGCCTCTGGGTCTGCCACATGAAACATGTTTATCCACTTTAAATCGGAGTTGGGGGGGACTTACTGCTATGGTAATACCATTTGTGGCACTGCGTGTGATGATTTGAATTTTACTTGATTACAAGCATTTAATATTAATAAACGTTTTCCTAGCATTCTGCTGATAACTTCACCTGGAATTTTTTGGTGGTTACTACTGATAATTGTGCTTAGGTTGGTCATAGTGTAACGATAATACATATCATCAACATTTGAAGTGATAAAATATGGTAGTAGCTCAGCAGGACTTTCCTTGAGCAGAATTAGCTCTCACTACAGAAAAGGTTGGAGACCCCTGGTCTAGAGTAACTTATATGAAGAGTAAGCTAAAGGTCATGTGACAAAAAATAACTGCTTCCAAAGCATTACACATATTCACATAATAATTGTTTACTGTCCAACATCCACCTATTATTCTCATCAAGGTCTTCACATGTTTCTGTAACAGAAATGGGCACATTATAAACCCAAAAATATAACATGAGCACCCTAATATGATCAAGTTTGAATTGCTCTCACAAAATACGGCACCGCAGTAATATAGCGTTTATGCACAGTAATGCATTACACTGATGTTTTTGTAAAGGAAATTACAGAGCAATGGGATAATACATCTGTAAACATGTTACAACACATCTGTAGTGGTGGTAATGCACTTCACAGTCACCAATACTATTCCAACCATTAATAAAGTGGCAGACTCCTGCCCTAACATATTGGACATCCAGAAACTACTGCCGCTGGTGGAAGTCGACTGCACTTGGGCGGTTTCATCCTTGGTGGGCACAGCCATAAGCTAAAGTTGGTGATTGTGACTGTAGTGGCCCAATGGCTGTGTCTGTCTATGCTGATGACCGTGTACGTGGCATACATGTATGCGGTGATTTGAAAAATAACTTTCCTCCTGCTATCAACACCTCCTCCACTTTAGCTGTTGTTTGCCATCTCTGGAAGAAATCATGCCCGGCCAAGCAGGTGAGAGTGCCCCTGCCTTCTCTCCAGAGGAGCTGGAGAAGCTGGTTGAAGAGGTCCTTACCCTGTATGACCTTCTCTATGGCTCACCAGAGAAACTATCTCACATACATATTTTACTCTGTTCAACTCTATCTTTTCCATTCCCACAGGCTACAGTGTGCCTCTGAGTCTCCCACTGAATTCAGATCACTGTTGTAACATTGTGTGGTCCCTACATAGGACAATGATGTAATGGATTGTGGAGCACTGTACTTTGTGTACTTAACATCACCTTTGTGATGTGCGATAAGCCCTATATCCTACTTGTGTTGCTTGCACATATGTATGTATGTATACATTTTGTGGTACCTATGCTATATTTTCTAATCAGATCATGGTAAATGTGCAAAGAAATGTATAGGCTTTACAGCATGAGCTGTGTATGTATTCTGTAAGAAGCAGTTGAGGATGATGGTAGCTATGTGTACAGTCCGACATATCACTCATCTCACATCAGGCCTCGCCAAACTGTTGAATGGGCGCTAGCTATACCTCACAGGCACCTTCAGAGTGCCACACAACCTTGAGGTCACATATTGAATGGCCACTAGATGTACTTTTATGCATTGAATTGGTGGATATCTGATGTTCATGTGGGATCAGTATGCTCAACTTGCACAGAGCAAAGCCTGACACTATGTTGTGCCCAGTCTGGGTCATGGCCCAGGCTGGGGCCGAGTTACTGTAGAAATACAACTGAGGCTCAGAGTAATTTCCCTGTAGACCTGCTGGTCCTTGGATGTTCCCAAAATGGGTTTTAACCCTGATAGCTTTTATATGGACTACATTCGGAATGGAGACTGAGGTAACCCCTGGACCTGATAAGTGACATTTGCTAATGACAGGCTCCTTACTCCTATAGGTCTGTTGTAACTTTTCCATATGTCATGCTAGCACTGTATATGCCTTTTGCACATGTGAGACATTAACAGTGCAGCTAGTTGGTTACTTCTGAAGTGATTTTGATATGTGAATCACCAGTGTTGTTACATTCAACCAATGAACCAAGACATGCAACTATATGTTGAATGTCATCCCTGTAACAGTTCAAAAAAGGGGGTGGTGATGAACAGAGTGTCTGAATTAAGCAGACCACTCTTACCCAGTCCAAAGATCAGGGCTTGATCCATCACCGTTATTTAGCTCACTGCCCCATCCCAGCTCAGAACCTGGCTATATGCAAATTAGTCTGTCCCTGGCCCAGTGCATCATGGGAACAGGGCAGACCAAACTACCAAGCCAATTCTTCACCAGAAAGGAGACAAGCTACCGGGGACCGGTTTCTGGCATTTCAGCCTCGTCGGCCCGGCTTGCTTGAATCCTGATGGAGCAGTGAGCAAGGGACTCATGTCTGAGTATACCCTGCCACACCTATAGTGGCCAAAAACGATTCAAAAAAGGGGGTGGTGATGAACAGAGTGTCTGAATTAAGCAGACCACTCTTACCCAGTCCAAAGATCAGGGCTTGATCCATCACCGTTATTTAGCTCACTGCCCCATCCCAGCTCAGAACCTGGCTATATGCAAATTAGTCTGTCCCTGGCCCAGTGCATCATGGGAACAGGGCAGACCAAACTACCAAGCCAATTCTTCACCAGAAAGGAGACAAGCTACCGGGGACCGGTTTCTGGCATTTCAGCCTCGTCGGCCCGGCTTGCTTGAATCCTGATGGAGCAGTGAGCAAGGGACTCATGTCTGAGTATACCCTGCCACACCTATAGTGGCCAAAAACGATTCAAAAAAGGGGGTGGTGATGAACAGAGTGTCTGAATTAAGCAGACCACTCTTACCCAGTCCAAAGATCAGGGCTTGATCCATCACCGTTATTTAGCTCACTGCCCCATACCAGCTCAGAACCTGGCTATATGCAAATTAGTCTGACCCTGGCCCAGTGCATCATGGGAACAGGGCAGACCAAACTACCAAGCCAATTCTTCACCAGAAAGGAGACAAGCTACCGGGGACCGGTTTCTGACATTTCAGCCTCGTCGGCCCGGCTTGCTTGAATCCTGATGGAGCAGTGAGCAAGGGACTCATGTCTGAGTATACCCTGCCACACCTATAGTGGCCAAAAACGATTCAAAAAGGGGGTGGTGATGAACAGAGTGTCTGAATTAAGCAGACCACTCTTACCCAGTCCAAAGATAAGGGCTTGATCCATCACCGTTATTTAGCTCACTGCCCCATCCCAGCTCAGAACCTGGCTATATGCAAATGAGTCTGTCCCTGGCCCAGTGCATCATGGGAACAGGGCAGACCAAACTACCAAGCCAATTCTTCACCAGAAAGGAGACAAGCTACCGGGGACCGGTTTCTGGCATTTCAGCCTCGTCGGCCCTTGCTCATTGCACCATCAGGATTCAAGCAAGCCGGGCCCAAGACGGCTGTAATGCCAGACACCGGTCCCCGGAAGCTTGTTTCCTTCCCAGTGTAAGAATTGGCTTTTGTAGTCTGGTCTGCCCTGTTCCCATGATGCACTGGGCCAGGGACAGACTAATTTGCATACAGCCAGGTTCTGAAACTGGGATGGTGCAATGAGCTAAAAAACGGTGTTGGATCTAGCCCTGATCTCTTGACTGGGTGAGAGTACTTTGCTTAATTCAGAGACTCTGTCCATCACCACCCCTTGTTGTAAATATTTTTGTCCACCCCAAGCGTGGAAGGGTATACTCAGATGTGAGTCCCTTGCTCATTGCACCATCAGGATTCAAGCAAGCCGGGCCGAAGACGGCTGTAATGCCAGAAACCGGTCCCCGGAAGCTTGTTTCCTTCCCAGTGTAAGAATTGGCTTTTGTAGTCTGGTCTGCCCTGTTCCCATGATGCACTGGGCCAGGGACAGACTAATTTGCATACAGCCAGGTTCTGAAACTGGGATGGTGCAATGAGCTAAAAAACGGTGTTGGATCTAGCCCTGATCTCTTGACTGGGTGAGAGTACTCTGCTTAATTCAGAGACTCTGTCCATCACCACCCCTTGTTGTAAATATTTTTGTCCACCCTAAGCGTGGAAGGGTATACTCAGATGTGAGTCCCTTGCTCATTGCACCATCAGGATTCAAGCAAGCCGGGCCGAAGACGGCTGTAATGCCAGAAACCGGTCCCCGGAAGCTTGTTTCCTTCCCAGTGTAAGAATTGGCTTTTGTAGTCTGGTCTGCCCTGTTCCCATGATGCACTGGGCCAGGGACAGACTAATTTGCATACAGCCAGGTTCTGAAACTGGGATGGTGCAATGAGCTAAAAAACGGTGTTGGATCTAGCCCTGATCTCTTGACTGGGTGAGAAGTACTCTGCTTAATTCAGAGACTCTGTCCATCACCACCCCTTGTTGTAAATATTTTTGTCCACCCTAAGCGTGGAAGGGTATACTCAGATGTGAGTCCCTTGCTCATTGCACCATCAGGATTCAAGCAAGCCGGGCCGAAGACGGCTGTAATGCCAGAAACCGGTCCCCGGAAGCTTGTTTCCTTCCCAGTGTAAGAATTGGCTTTTGTAGTCTGGTCTGCCCTGTTCCCATGATGCACTGGGCCAGGGACAGACTAATTTGCATACAGCCAGGTTCTGAAACTGGGATGGTGCAATGAGCTAAAAAACGGTGCTGGATCTAGCCCTGATCTCTTGACTGGGTGAGAGTACTCTGCTTAATTCAGAGACTCTGTACATCACCACCCCTTGTTGTAAATATTTTTGTCCACCCTAAGCGTGGAAGGGTATACTCAGATGTGAGTCCCTTGCTCATTGCACCATCAGGATTCAAGCAAGCCGGGCCGAAGACGGCTGTAATGCCAGAAACCGGTCCCCCGAAGCTTGTTTCCTTCCCAGTGTAAGAATTGGCTTTTGTAGTCTGGTCTGCCCTGTTCCCATGATGCACTGGGCCAGGGACAGACTAATTTGCATACAGCCAGGTTCTGAAACTGGGATGGTGCAATGAGCTAAAAAACGGTGTTGGATCTAGCCCTGATCTCTTGACTGGGTGAGAGTACTCTGCTTAATTCAGAGACTCTGTCCATCACCACCCCTTGCTGTAAATATTTTTGTCCACCCTAAGCGTGGAAGGGTATACTCAGATGTGAGTCCCTTGCTCATTGTACCATCAGGATTCAAGCAAGCCGGGCCGAAGACGGCTGTAATGCCAGAAACCGGTCCCCGGAAGCTTGTTTCCTTCCCAGTGTAAGAATTGGCTTTTGTAGTCTGGTCTGCCCTGTTCCCATGATGCACTGGGCCAGGGACAGACTAATTTGCATACAGCCAGGTTCTGAAACTGGGATGGTGCAATGAGCTAAAAAACGGTGTTGGATCTAGCCCTGATCTCTTGACTGGGTGAGAGTACTCTGCTTAATTCAGAGACTCTGTCCATCACCACCCCTTGTTGTAAATATTTTTGTCCACCCTAAGCGTGGAAGGGTATACTCAGATGTGAGTCCCTTGCTCATTGCACCATCAGGATTCAAGCAAGCCGGGCCGAAGACGGCTGTAATGGCAGAAACCGGTCCCCGGAAGCTTGTTTCCTTCCCAGTGTAAGAATTGGCTTTTGTAGTCTGGTCTGCCCTGTTCCCATGATGCACTGGGCCAGGGACAGACTAATTTGCATACAGCCAGGTTCTGAAACTGGGATGGTGCAATGAGCTAAAAAACGGTGTTGGATCTAGCCCTGATCTCTTGACTGGGTGAGAGTACTCTGCTTAATTCAGAGACTCTGTCCATCACCACCCCTTGTTGTAAATATTTTTGTCCACCCTAAGCGTGGAAGGGTATACTCAGATGTGAGTCCCTTGCTCATTGCACCATCAGGATTCAAGCAAGCCGGGCCGAAGACGGCTGTAATGCCAGAAACCGGTCCCCGGAAGCTTGTTTCCTTCCCAGTGTAAGAATTGGCTTTTGTAGTCTGGTCTGCCCTGTTCCCATGATGCACTGGGCCAGGGACAGACTAATTTGCATACAGCCAGGTTCTGAAACTGGGATGGTGCAATGAGCTAAAAAACGGTGTTGGATCTAGCCCTGATCTCTTGACTGGGTGAGAGTACTCTGCTTAATTCAGAGACTCTGTCCATCACCACCCCTTGTTGTAAATATTTTTGTCCACCCTAAGCGTGGAAGGGTATACTCAGATGTGAGTCCCTTGCTCATTGCACCATCAGGATTCAAGCAAGCCGGGCCGAAGACGGCTGTAATGCCAGAAACCGGTCCCCGGAAGCTTGTTTCCTTCCCAGTGTAAGAATTGGCTTTTGTAGTCTGGTCTGCCCTGTTCCCATGATGCACTGGGCCAGGGACAGACTAATTTGCATACAGCCAGGTTCTGAAACTGGGATGGTGCAATGAGCTAAAAAACGGTGTTGGATCTAGCCCTGATCTCTTGACTGGGTGAGAGTACTCTGCTTAATTCAGAGACTCTGTCCATCACCACCCCTTGTTGTAAATATCCCTGTAACAGTGGCACATATTGCAAAAGGTGTGTCCTGTGATGACAGTACATAACCCACAAACTCCAGCTGACGTAGAATGATTTCCCATTAATTAGTCAACATGCACACACATTCACAGAGAGGAAGCTATCAGTGGCACACATGACAGCCATTTCATTGTGACCTAAATCTTAGGATGTTGCCTATACTATGGTACCATCCTGTACGGACCGTATGCATCAAGTCAATGGACCTGGCTGTAAAGGTGTCTGTACAGTCATGCGCACGTAGTTTACCCTTCAGAAGGTCACAATGGTGTGTTGTGTTTCATAGTAGCTCACATCACAGTGCATGTAGGATGGCCCTTGGCTACACGATGTTAGTGGGCTGGCTTAGTCAGTGTAGGTTATGACCAGAGTTGAGGTTAGTCAGCAGATGACTATAAAAGTGTGTATTCATATATTTGTAGTTCTTAGCATGTGAGAATTATACATGTAGTGTGTTAACTATTGATTAATGTCTGTGCTAGGTGTATACAAAATGTGTCAATCAAACAGCTATCCTAAAACTTGCAGCTGTAATCTGTTTCTTCATCTATTGCATCCATACAGCTCAACGCCCATCAGAAGCAAGCCATTTGGAAAGCCATCGCACGGAAGGTGCAGACCCTGGGGGTCTATCTCCAGTGCAGCATCTATTGCAGGAAACGGTGGGAGGACCTGAGAAGCTGGATGCGGAAGATCAGAGGTCCAACGTAGATGGGGCACACACCAGACCCTGACCCTCCTAATGGCCCGCATACTGGCGGTGGCCTAGCCAAAGCTTGATGGACAGTTGGGGGGTCCAACAGCAGCTACAAAGGAGTGAGTCCTGGCCAGTCATACACGTTATATTGCCAATTTTGTGTGTAACAGGCAGGCAGATCCTCATCAAAATTGGGGTGGCCCATGTGTGATGCACGAGAAGAGTTATTGTTTGTGGAGACCTGGTAGTAGGTGCATGCTGATGTGCTATTGTCTTTCTAACCAGGAACACAGCAGAGTCCAGACCACTACCAATTTACTGTGTTGAGCAGACACGTGGCTGAGTAAAGTGATTAAATCATGCTGTTTGATGTTGCGGGTGACAATTGTACAAAACAGGCCACTTGTCTTATATGTGTCAGGAGTGATGCTCCCTTACAACTGTGTCTCATGTGACGGTGGCCCTATTACATGTGGCCTAGCATACAGTGCACTTTGGATGCAGTCACTGTGAAATACTTCCCCTTTGTAAGTGGGGAATGTACAGTAACATGAGACAGCAAACATCACTGGTGCTATCAGTATTAGTGCCGACAAGTTAGCATGTGTACCTTTCCCTGTTGTAGAATCATCTGCACTACTGTTTCATACGTGATCTGCGTGTCTTCATAGGTTGATGCCTGATTCCATCACAAATGTGTGTGTAGGCCAATCTATGGTTGACTAGTGACTGGTGACATGCATCAGGAAGTAACATGCAGAAACATAGGGATCATTTGTGAGTGTCTATACTCAGTAATACAATGGAATTTGTGTTTGCGAGACAAAAAGGTACTGTGATGTGCCTTCCCATTAGGACGCACGTTAAACCACCTCTAAATGTAAGGGAGATTCCCTGAGCCTCAACACCTTTCAATGGTCTATTGGTGTTTAGGTATACAATTTAGGAATGGTGTTCTCACCAGTACCAATTGGGACTGGGGATGCCCCTGGACCTAGTTAATTCATTATGCTGTGGATATTTGTACACAAATCTCCCAGATATTTGGAACAGGTGGTTTTCAGCCTACTTTGGTGTGCTGCATGCGATACATAGCAAAGCTACTTAAGTACATCTTTCAAGAGACTATTCTGACAGTGGACAAATTAAGTTTCTATTACGAAGTGTCAATAGTGTGAAATTAACCTTTCCATGTCACCTTCTTCCTTCTACTGTGCCTATTGCTGCAATATAGCTCTGTTAGTTGACCATCATTTCATCATGCTGTGGTAAAAGGTATATGACCATTTGTTGGTTGCAGGGCCGTGTGTGGCATCAGCAGGAAGGAATTTGTCATTGCCATCCTATTTGATGAGTTACTAAGGTATACTACAAGAGCCAAACTATACAAGGTGATCAAATATCCTACTAGATACATGAGGATGGTGATCAGACAACTTCACTCATGCAATTGGAGTTGTCTGTGGACTGTGAGCAATTGTTTACAGGTCATGGAGCATGCATGCATGTGATCATGCTACTGTTGGAGCCCCTATAGTGGATCTTGTAGCTGGAGACTTCTGTACACGTTATGGCACATGCAATAAACCTATTTTAAATGTCATTTCACCATTATCCATGGCAAGCCGAGAAGACAGGGCCAACATGATTGAGGAAGCAGCTGGCCACAGTGGCTCCAGTCATGACACAATAGTCACAGAGGGAGCCAGTAGCCAACAGGATGAGGGGAGTGCCACAGAGGACACATACACAACATCATCATCTTCCTTGTCAACCTCCAATTGACACTCCATAGTGGTGACAGAACATACAGGATCTGCACCAACACCATCCTTGTCTGCCACCCGCTTTCGACCAACACACTCTTTGTTGCTTCCCACCCAGTTGGCTGGGCACGCTCCCTTATGAGGGGAGCCGTCTCCTTCGCTCCAGGCACCTCAGCTCCTGACGCTGTTACCTCCTCTGCCCTGAGTGAGGAGGCTAGTGGCCTCTTGAGAACATCTCGGTGGGTCAGATGGCACTACTGAATGCCATCCAGGGGCAAGTTGGCCATCAGCAATAGATGGTGGCCTACCTGGAAGGTATCCACAGTGCTATTTCTAGCCTACCAAGATCTTTTCAGGCTTTGGCCTCCTCCATCATGGCAGCCTTCCATCCATCTCAAACGTCCACCCTACTGCCTGCCTCTTCCTCATCCAAATTCCCTATTTGAATGCCTGCTCCAATCACACTCACACATGCATGCACGCACTTTAACAGCACCAAGCAGCACACGCAAACAAAAACGCTAGAAAATACACATGCACGCAACCACTCACCAGACACTAACTCCCCTCAACACCACCCCCACCATACTCACAGACCCATCCCCAACACCCAGCATTTTCCCAGACACCACACCAGCATCCACATACCCATCTACCACCCCAGCATTACCCCAGCAGCCATACCCTCACCACCAGACAAATCCATCAGCATTCCCCCAGACACTACACCCGCACCACCGGACCCATCCACCACCACCTGCATCACCCTAGACACCACACCGCACCAAAAGACCCATCAAACACCCCAGCATTACACCAGATACCACACTGGCACCCACATGCCAATCAACCACTCCAGCATTACCTCAGATGTCTTACCCTCACCACCAGACCAATCCCCACTGTCACCATTCTCCCAGATACTACACCCGCACCACCAGACCCATCCACCAGCCCCAGCATTCCCCAAAGACATCACACCCGCACCACCAGACCCATCCACCACCCCCAGCAATACCTCAGATACCATTCCCCCACCACCAGACCCATCCACAGCACCCAGCATACCCAGCACATCCACATAAAATGCCCCAAAGAGACGCAAACACACACACTCACCCACACAACAGACACCTACAAAACACAAACCTGATACATCAGACACAGACATCTGCACCAATATCAAACCCACCCACACCTGACACTTCCACTCCCTCTACCTTCCAACCCCTACTCCTTCCCAAACATCCTGCCCATTTTCCCCATGAAAGCATATTTTTCCTTGCCTTCACCCCTGTCATACCCGACTCTCCCTCCCAAAGCCAAAAGAACCTCTTCCACATCCCAACCCATCCCTTCCACATCCAAATCGACCTCTGAAAAACCTGATCCCCCACCACTAAACTCAGTTGTACACCTAGGAAGACCAAAAACACTCCCAAAACCAAAGACACCCCTCCCAAAGGCAGGATGACCCCTCCAAAACCAAACCTACCCCTCCCAATCCCGACCCCGTCCCTCTCAAGTGATGTCATTGAGATGCCTGGACTGCCCCCCAGATGCCCCTTCCTGGAGAGGTTCCCCTGGCAGTGACATGAAAGGCAAGTTTAGTAGCACAGCAGTGTGCTGGACCACACACTGTTTTAATGGACTGGCCATTGTCCTTTGCTTTACTCCATGTGGCTATTTTTGACAAATACAACTTTGCTTGTTTTAATACACATTAGTCCTACCATTACTTTTGTAACTTTTTGATGTTATTGGATACATTGGGATGTGTAACTACAGTTGTTTTTGTTTCCCACTGATTGATGATCCATTTGAAGTGGTTAGTATGATCGGACCTTGTAACCAGTGCTGGAGTCACACAGGACAAAGGGAAGTGTTCAATCAATGGGTATGTGGGTTAAATTCCAAAAGGGGCTGAGATTGCTTTGAGTGTTAACCTTTCTCAAGCAACAGACATAATCCTTGTCAGTGTGAACCACAACAGTCACTAAATTAACCTGTGCTTAACCCTCTGGTTGCTTGGCACAAAAGACGTAGGCTTCACTTAGAAACAATGGGGCTTCTTACGAGGTCGGGCAGACGATTGGAAACCACCGTCCTTAGGTAAGCCTATCCGACCACTGTATTTGGGTGCTACAACTAGAAACATACATTTTTCAATTGAAGCTTGTGCGGCAGGTGGAAAAGGCCCGCAGCACAAGCTTCCATTGAAAAAAGGATGTATTCAAACATTCCTGCACGGGAATGTTTAGGGGGCACCCGAGGCCCTATAGCAGAGGGCCAGGAGGGAATGGGCACCTGCTAGGGGCCCCCAATGTCACATTCATACAACCTTTCCATGTCGTAACGGCCAACCTGGAATGGCTGTCAGAAACCGACATCATAATCCTGATGATGGAGCCACCTTCATTAAGGGATTATGACGATTTCTGATGCACCAACAGGCTCCTTGAGCCAGTCGGAAAGCATCAGGTGGTCTCTCCGCCTGCTGCCTCCGAACGCACGCATTGTAATGCATTGGTCGGACTGCAGCAGAAGCTGGCAGTCTGACCGCAACCGAGGAGCTGCCGGTTGTGGTCCGACTGTCATCGTAATCGGCCCCAATGTGTTAAGTATTTATGTTAGCAACCACAGGGGCTGTCCAATAACCCCGAACCCGGGACAATCAATCAATACACCTAACAATTGGTTCAGGGAGGTACACTAGAATTAAAATACTTCCAACAATTCAAAGGAAAAAATAATAAACCAACAAGAAGGAAAAAGATGAAAAAAGTGGTTAAAGAGGCCCTTTAGAACAAAGTTCTAGTATCAAAAATCACATATTTATTTTGTCATATATCAACAATTTCTTAAAAACAGTTAGTTAAGGTACAAATGTGCTCAAGACAAAAAATGCTGGTATACAAAAAGGGAAAACATATAGACCAGACAAGTGGCATACATAAACATTACATATCGGGATAAAGGAACAACATAAACATAGGTATTGTGTCCTTAATTCAAATTGAGCCACAAAGAAGCGTCGACGGCGTTCCGACCGATATATTATTGTACGGTCATCTTCAGGACTTGGCATTATTCTTGAGCAATATTTATCTTCAGCTTAAAACAAGAGAAGACCCAGCCTTAATTGTGGTCTTCCAAGGATACTTTTAGTAGCACATATAGCGGATTCATACACCCTTCATTGAACTGGCTTCACAATGTCAAGGCAGTGGCCATAGAATTTCAACCAACTGCTCGCCTCATAATGTGGCAATCCCAGCAATTCAGGCAGCCCAGGGTTTGTTCCGTGTGCGTAACAACAGCAAGAAAATAAGTATTTATGTAGCACACAAACAGTAGTAAATTGAAAACACAACACAAGAAAAATCCCAAACCCAATTAGAAATAGAAGATTTTAATAAGCAATTTGACCCACACTGAATTAAATCCAATCAGTAGAACTGAAAGTATGATATTTTATAGTTGTTAGTGAAAAATAGCACCTAAATGATCAAGGCACATACTATGGACAACTATTCGCCTGAGATCGAGGCAAAGTCAAATGTTATGTCCAACTGCAATGGAACGCAATTTGGATAGATGAGGTGAATTGGGTCCGATATCAACTTAAATTCAGACTTAGAAGATATTTTGAAGAAAAGTTGCAGAGAAGGTAAAGTTCAGCAGTGCAAAGCCGCCAGTGGTGTCTGTGGAGGAGACATCGTCATCCGGGAGCCACTGATCTAAGTAGTGGTGAAGATTTCTACATGCAGACTTTGTCACTTTTTTGGAATTTGAAAATCTCCAGTGGGATGAAGCTGCAGGCTTTAGTCGATGAGGGCTCTTCACGGCCGGGCACCCCTTCCAAGAGGTTCCGCCGAACAAGATTTACTGCTGCGGACAAGAATGTAGCGAGTGCTACTGCAATGTCAGGCTGACAGGCGATGCTCCTTGGGCAGATTAGCAAGCAGATATTGTATGAAGCTGGGTCAGTATATACTATAACAAAGTAAGGTATAGTGTGCACAGAGTGCAGGGAGTCCCCAGAGGTAAAGTAGATGGTTCAAATAGGTAAGTACTAACAGTTCTCTTTGCGCTTGTGTGGGCGAGCAGTTAGGCTTAGCCAGAGGGTGTGTTAAGCATTCATTTGATTCACTCAATCAAGACTGATGGCACACACCCAGAGATTTAATCCAGGCCAATTAGGTAAGTATAAAAATATATATTAATGTTTTATTTTTAGAACCTAGCAGTACTTGGGAAAGGTAGGTAAAATGTACTCTCAAATATAAGACTTCACAAGGAATTGCATTTGTGGTTAAATTTGCAATTGTTACAGGTTAGTATTGGTTTAAAAACCAGGTTGCATTACACAATAATTATTTTTAGATTACTTTGACTACCCATCCACCAGTCCCAGCATTCCCCAAGACATCACGCCTTCACCACCAGACCCCTCTACCAACCCCAGCAATACCTCAGATACCATACCCCCACCCCCAGACCCATCCACAGCACCCAGCATACCCAGCACGTCCGAATCAAATGCCCCCAAAAGACACAAACACACACACATTCACCCACACACAACAGACACCTACAAAAAACAAACCTGATACATCAGACACACAGACACCTGAACCAACAACACACCCACCATCAAACCCATCCACAGCACCCAGCATACCCAGCACATCCACATAAAATGCCCCAAAGAGACGCAAATACACACACTTACCCACACAGCAGACACCTACAAAACACAAACCTGATACATCAGACACAGACATCTGCACCAATATCAAACCCAACCACACCTGACACTTCCACTACCTCTACCTCACAACCCCTACTCCTTCCCAAACATCCTGAGCATTTTCCCCATGAAAGCATATTTTCCCTTGCCTTTACCCCTGTCAAACCCGACTCTCCCTCCCCAAGCCAAAAGAACCTCTTCCACATCCCAACCCATCCCTTCCACATCCCAATCGACCTCTGAAAAACCTGATCCCCCACCACTAAACTCAGCTGTACTCCTAGGAAGACCAAAAACACTCCCAAAACCAAAGACACCCCTCCCAAAGGCAGGATCACCCCTTCCAAAACCAAACCTACATCTCCCAATCCCGACCCCGTCCCTCTCGAGGGATATAATTGAGGTGCCTGGACTGCCCACTAGATGCCCCTTCCTGGAGAGGTTCCCCTGGCAGTGACATGATAGGGAAGTTTAGTGGTACAGCAGTGTGCTGGACCACAAATTGTTTTAATGGACTTGCCATTGTCCTTTTCTTTACTCCATGTGGTTATTTTTGACAAATAAAACTTTGCTTGTTTTAGTACACATTAGTCCTACCATTACTTTTGTAACTATTTGATGTTATTGGATACATTGGGATGTGTGACTACAGTTGTGTTTGTTTCCTCCTGATTGATGATCCATTTTGAAGTGGTTAGTATGATCGGACCTTGTAACCAGTGCTGGAGTCAAACAGGTCAAAGGGCAATGTTCAATCAATGGGTATGTGGGATGAATTCAAATGGGGACTGAGATTGCTTTGAGTGTTAACCTTACTCAAGCAGCAGACATAATCCTTGTCAGGGTGACTCACAACAGTCACTAAATTAACCTGTGCTTAACCCTCTGGTTGCTTGGCACAAAAGAAGTAGGCTTAACTTAGAAACAATGGGGCTTATTACAATGTCGGGTGGACGATTGGGAATCGCCCGACCTTAGTTCACCAGTTCCGACCACAGTATTTGGGTGCTACCGCCAGAAACATCCATTTTTCAATTGAAGCTTGTGCGGCGGGTGGCAAAGACCTGCAGCACAAGCTTCCATTGAAAAAAAGATCTTTTCATAAACACCCCAGGCCCTATAGTAGAGGACCAGGAGGGAAGGGGCAATGTGACTTTCCAACAACATTTCTATGTCATAAAGGCTGACCTGGAATGGCTGTCGGACACCAACATCATAATACCGATGACGGGGCCACTGTCATTAAGGGATGATGAAGGTTTCTGATGCACCAACAGGCTCCTTGAGCGAGTCAGAAAGCATCAGGCAGTCTCTCCGCCTGCTGCCTCCGAATGCATGCATTGTAATGCATTGGTCAGACAGACATCATAATCCAGATGACGGAGCCACCGCCATTAAGGGATTATGAAGGTTTCTGATGCACTAACGGGCTCCTTGAGCCAATCAAAAAGCGTCAGGCGGTCTCTCCGCCTGCTGCTCTGAACATATGCATTGTAATGCATTGGTCATACTGCAGCAGCAGCTGGCGGTCTGACCACAACCGACGAGCCGCCGGTTGCGGTCCGACTGATATAGTAATCGGCCCCAATGCGTTAAGTATTTATGCAGCGCACAAACAGCAGTAAAGTGAAAACACAACACAAGAAAAATCCCAAACCAAATTAGAAATAGAAGACTTTTCTTGGTTTGAGTTATAATGACGTTTTCCTCCATACAAAACAACAGTTGGGCTCCTATGAGTGAAAAATGGAAATCGGTTTGACAGGTAATTAAACATCTCATGAGTAGGAGGTTTGGGGGTTAGGACCAGGGTTCCCCAAGGTCTTAGTAGGCACTCAAGTTGCACCACCAGCCACACCGGGGTGGCCGGGTGCAGAGTGCAGGGGTTAGTTTTAGCCAGTGGGGCTAAGGGAGCCTTCAGTTAGGGACTGCTTATGAGCAGGCCACTCAGGTGTGGGAGCAAAGCTCCTAGGGTTAAGGTCAGCACTGAAGGGGGCCAACAACCACACAGGAGCAGCACCACCAGAGGCACATAGGCGGGCAAGTGTATGGTGCCAAGAAGATGTCGGGCCCTGCGGTTTCCAATGGAAACCTTCGGTTCGGCAAAGTTACTGCAGGCTCGGGCAGGGACCACCTGCTGGTGCGGTAAGGTGTTTTTTTGGGGGATGCCCAGACGTTGTAGGTTGAGCCACCCAAAGCCGGGGGGTTGTTGGGTGCAGGGTGTCGTTTGCCGTTTTGCCAGCTCCGGTTGCGGTTGGGGGGAACCGTCGGGCTGAGGCTGCAGGTGTCGTCTTGAAGCTTGAGGGATGCTGGGGATCACTAGATCCCTGGTCAGAATCACTGGGGAGACCTCCTCGTGGTGTTGGGCCACTCAAACTTGGGGTGCGGGCATCAGCTTCAGATTGGTGCAGAATCGGGGAGTCACTGGAATCCGGATTCTGGTCTTGGATTCTTTGTTGAGCAAATCTAATGCTCACAGGAGACAGAGTCTGTAAGGTGAGTGCAGGTCAGGTCCTTCAGGCTCTGGCGGGCTGCTGGACATGCCAGTTTCTTTGCTGTAGGCAGGTCTGAGTCAGTACAGGCCGGTACGGCTAGGCCCAAAGCAGTAGGTGTCCTCTTTTTCCTGAACCAGTACAGCTCTTCGGTCCTTATTCTTTCTTCCTCGAATCTGATGAGACAAGGTTCAGGGTTGCCCCTAAATACTAAATTTAGGGGTGTTTAAAGGGGTGTGGAGGTCGAGACCAATGGATCCCTTCCTTAGGTTAGGTACACCCCCTATTATGCCACTCTCCAGTGGGAGGGGGCATGAGACTCTCCCTAATTGGCTGAGTCCCCTCATGTTCAAGATGGAGGGGACTGAGATGTGTGCTTCACCTCACCTAACTCACCCGAGGTTGGCAAAGGTGGGCACACTTCTCTTCCTATCTTGGATTTCCCGTTGATTCTCCTGTCCAAAGTGTGAGGCAGAACCGGTGGGAGCCAGTTTCTGGGGGGAGCAAAAGGCAGGGACAGCTTCCAAAGGTGGCAGGCCTTTGAAGCTTCTGTTTTGTGGACCCAGCCCATCCAAGCGGGCAGAGGCAAGACACCTGTGCCCAGGATGGGCTTGGTTTCAGAACCCAGAGAGCGGAGGCTCTCTACCCAAGGAACCAGAAACCTGTCTGCTGGTGGCAAATGGCAGGCAGCCATTCAGGAACCACATCTGGGCTGGTCGATTTTTAGGGGGCATCACTAAGATGCCCTCTGAGTGCATTTTATATTAAATCCCACACTGGCATCAGTGTGGGTTTAATGTGCTGAGAAGTTTGCTACCTATCTTCCTGGCGTTTACTAAAGCCATTATGGAGACGTGGAGTTCGTAATGACCAACTTCCAAACCATATCCTCTTTATGGCTTTACTACACTTACAATGTCCAAGAATGGACTTAGACAGTATAGGGGTACAGGGCTCATGCCACTGTATCCTCACCTGAGGGCTAGTGTACCCTGTTAGAGGGGTGACTTATCTAGGCCCCAGGCAGTGGGATGCAGACATGGCAAACAGGGACACACATCCAATCACATGGGCATGAAAAAGTGTTATAATTGCGTAAATTGCAATAACGTCATGCAACAAAAATATATAACTCATCCCAAAACTGGAGTCAAAATCAATCTTAACCACACATCAGATTGCAATACCATGATTGTCATTTATTGCATCCAATGCCCGTGCGGCCTAATGCACGTGGGCAAGACTGAAAGAAAATTGAAAATCTGCAACGTATGATTAGGAATAAAAACTTGAATTCCAATTAAGTGGTTCATTGGTTGGAACAAGGTCGCAATATCACCCAGATAAGATTCGCAGTAATTGAAAAAGTGATCATTAAGGAGGGCATTGACAACAGCAAAAAGCTCTCATGGAGAGAAGTATTCTGGACACGTAAACTACAGACCATAATGCCAGACGGTCTGAACGATAAATTAGATTTAAGTTGCTTTCTGTAAAAAAAAAATTCATGTTGGGCATACATCTATCCTACTACTCCTACTTTCCTTTCTCGAACAATCTTCATATTCACATTTCTCTCCTCACTACATACCCACCACTAAATTCATCTCATTGTACATTGAATTAAGAATATGTTAATCAAATGGAGGAAAGAGTATTAAACCTTAATGTATTGTACTTTTCTTCTGGTTTATTGTTGACATATTTCCTTATTTGATTTTCTATTCACCTTTGCATGTAGTCCAGCTTTTTAGCGCTTCTATTCTGTCATTGGTTTTTCGGTCTATTGGTTATCATACAGCTGGCACATTTTTATGCTTGTGTATACTCAAGCCACTACCTCGGGAATGTGTGCTTACACCGTAGTGCTGGACGTTCTAACTTCACTTCACCGTTTGCCCCCAGTCCTTCTGTACTGGCTTTTGTTATTTTATTGGACTTGCTCATTTTTGTTGCATACGTGTCACGATTCGCGGCAGCCCTGCCTCTATACTCAGTTACGGTGGTCCTCTTTCTATCTCCATGCACTGGTCATGTGACCGGCCCGTGTACGTTTTTTATCTCCTTGATGCCGGCGTTTTGCAAACAGTTTGGTTTAAGCATTGTTCGGGAGGAAGATGCCCCTTTGGGGATCTTTTGGTACGTTTTTTCCTATGGCAGTACTATCGGCATGAGAAAGGTTTCATTTATGTCCATTTTTGTAATGTTTGCTGTTTTTGCTTCTGCAGACTTCCGCAGCGTCGAGTCGAGAAAACTTTTGTGTGCTTCGGGATTTGGAAGCTTTTTCACAGTAAGCTCCATGAGCCTTTTTATTAATATGGTGCGTGTCACCATGTTGTTGTGGTGTTCTGTTGCGGTTTTAACGTTTGCCATTTAGTGATACTGGTATTTTTTATCTCAGATTCCTGCAGTTCGGTCATCGCCTGTACTGGTGTCTTTGACAGGTATGATTTCCCTTGTGTCTCAGCGTATGTCTTTACCCCTTATTCGAACGCCCCAGCGCACTCAGTGTCATCGTGATTTTTTTACAGAACCTTTTTCCACACTTGCAGCATTCAGGTATTTTACGTCTTTTTGTCACTTGGTGGGCGTCTTAGGGATAAAAGTTAGATTTCCCCTACACGAGGAGTATCAGACATATATATTGTGTTAGCATGATGTATCTATAAATCCTCTTATGCTTAATATGCACATTGCATATCCTCTATCTGCTTTAGCTAGTAGCAAAAGGTTTATGCTGTCCGTTTGTTCTATACTAATAGAGTAGGCCGAGAATCATACAGATGCCATCTTTTCTCTGCCTGTGTCAGACACGAGCTGTGATCACGTGAAACTCTCCAGTAGTTGTCCGGTACCAGTTCATTTGAGTTACTGAGAGCAGCTGAAGGTAAACTGTTCTCCCTCTATCCTGGGGCTCAAGGTCGCATCTGGCTTTGGGTGCGATAAGCGCATTCCTGGAGGCGCCGTGCCTACACTCCCGGGCATCAGGACAAAAGGGAGTCACCCCTCCTGACCTTCCCAGTAATAAATAGTAAAGCTTTGAACCACTCATGTGTGGCATATATGGTCCTTCCTTGGGGCCCAAGGGCCGAGTGGTGTTTTTCCATTTACGGTGACCTCATGTGTTGAACTGAGAGTATATATGTTTGGTTTTGACTGTAAGCCAGCAGTCTTCTCCGCGCACCTTATGGGTGAGGGTTGGAGAGGCTCCTCTATAGAGTATTTTACATAATAAACGATTGAACTTTCTTCACTGCCAACTGACTGGTTTTTTGGCAATGGTGTTGGGGCTATTGGTAGGTATAGCTCCTTATGTTATTTTTATGGTACGTCAGTTGGCGACTCTGGTGGGACTCCGCGATAGGGTTGTCCTCCCGTAACCGGGTAGAAAGGACAAAGAAAGGGGAGCTCTGGTTGAGTGGGTGGACTGTCCGAAAAGTCTGACTTACTCCGCTCTCGCGATCAGGGAGCCCCAGCTGCTAGTGACCCTTCGCCGTAGTCCTACGGGCGCAACCTGGGAGCTGACCGTGTTGGTCTTCAGGAGTTGGCAGTGGAGTATACGCAATTGTTCCTGCATGCACCAGGTGAGTGAATTGTTTTTCTGTGGAACTCGCTGTTAAGCAGTGCTTTTGAAACAATTAACTGTATTGGATTTGGTGGTTGGTGTAACACGGAGAACTTTGGGGGTCTGACGGGGCAGCATTGTGGCTCCACGGGTAGATGCTCCACGGACTTGTTTTGTGAACAATAGAGACGCTGATCGGACGCCCTGGTGTGGCTCATGTGGTGCGCACCCGGCCGGATTGCTCTCGGAAAGGCCCGTGGTTGTACCTGGGTAACCATCGGGACACATCTAAAGCTATGCTAAGGCAGCAGGCTTAGTCGGTATAGACCTGAGGGTCAACCAGGAAGATTTTGGGTTGGTATGTAGGACAGTCTGTGGTTAATACCTGTCTGACGGTCTCTTGGTAGTCTTTGGACTGCTTGATTTTGGTATCTGTTGGTCTGGAATCTGAATTGATTAGTTCTCTACGAACGGGAGTCGACGGGCTCCGTCCCTTTGTTTGGAAAAAGACATGTCGTTTTGAAAACTCTCTCTTGGTGTATCTATGTATGTATTGTTCTGCCCGCGTTTGATTGTGAGAGTGAGTGAAAATGTTGAGAATGTGTGAACATTGCCATGTTTGAAAGACTGTTTTCCTGAATGAGATTTAACTGTTAACAATAATCATGTTGTGTTTTAGTAAATTATGTTTTGGATGTTGTTGTCGCCGAAAAGGCACACGTTTGGATGAAAGTCAGCCTGCCCCGCCTGAGGGCAGCCCAAGTTATGATTTGTATGTTAGACATGGTATTTCTCCCATTCTGTTTAATGCGCTATGGCATAAATATACACTAAAGACAATATGGAACTACAATGGCCCTTAACCGGGTCCTTTGATGAGAAAAAGATACATTTCTTACAGGATCGATTATTTTCTAAGTGAAGTCGGCAGGCAATGTTTGATTCTTTAAACATGTGGCAGAAGGAAGCGAAGCGTAGACGTATCAGGGAAGAAAAGTTATGTAAAATGAAAGGAGGTCAGACGATTACACAGAAAGCCATAGCTTATGATAAAGCTCAAACTGAAAAAGGAATTGATTGTACAGATAGATAATTTAAATTACAGGTGGATAAAAGCTACGTAACTAGGACTGAGCCAGAGGATGTGTTAGAAATGGGGGTCTCTAGTTGGCAGGGGTAGGTACCACTGTCCAAATAGGGACCCTTGCTTCTAGTCAGTGCAAGGAGGAAACCCTCTGAGATAACCCCTGCTCACCCTCTAGGTAGCTTGGCACGAGCAGTCTAGGCTAACCAGAGGCAATGTGTAAAGTATTTGTACCAACACTCACAGTAACACAGTGAAAACACCACAAACTGACTCCACAACAGTTTATAAAAATAAAGGTATTTAATCTAAACTACACAAGACCAAAACGACAAAAATCCAACATACACAGTTCAAGAATATGGTTTCAAAAGAGTTCTGTAGGTTGCGATAAAAGAATCCACAGTTGCGTGAAAAGTTCACAGTTGCGTCACGTTAGCTCACAGTACCTTTTAGTTGCGCCAAAGTTCCAAAAGCAGAAGCTGGTGCGGTGGAAAACAAGCGATGCGTTGCTCCTGAGACCCTGGGGAGGTGTTTGCGACAGCCCCGCTGCAGCAGCGGGGGTGCTGCGACGAATCCGGTCTGTATGGGGAGGAAGGCCACTTGTATGGATTCCGGTGCAGAGGTTCCGTAGGAAGTTTGTTCTCGCAAAGGCACGATGCGACGATCTTTTGAGTTGTGACGATCTCCGGGGCGACGATGCGCGGACCAGTGGTGATCTTCTCTCTCGCAGCTCCTAGATACGATGGCTTCTGCGACGACACTCGCAGCGACGTGATGTGGTCCGCAAGCAAGCGGGGCGGTGATCTCACCCAGCGACGACAGGCTCTGCGACGATACTCGCAGCGATGTTAGACTTTCCCGCAAACGAAGGATGCTACGGCTCTGGCAGCGGCAACAGGCGCTGCGACGATCTCGGCCTTTGTAGCGGCGGGAATTTCCTTGCACTGTCGGGGATGCGCTCCGCAGCGAGCGATGCGATAACTTTTCAATTGCAAAAGTCTCTCAAGCTTAGTTTCAAGCTTCCCAGCACAGGTACAACTTCCAGAGGCCCCACAACTGGATCAAGCACTCTAGGAAGGACAGAACTCTCTCAGCAGAGTTCAGGGAAGCTGGGGGTGAAGTCCTTTTGTTCCTGGGACTTCAGAACAGGGAGCCAGCTCTTCTCAGGCCCTTGGAGATTCCTTCAAGACAGGGGACACAGCACAACAGCAAAGTCCTTCCCCTCTCCTTGGCAGCAAAGCAACAGGTCAGTCCAGCAGAGCAACAGCTGGACAGTCTTCCTTCAGATTCAGCTTTCTCCTTGGCAGAGGTTCCTTCTTGATTCCAGGATGATCTAATTTTCTGTTGTCAGGGGTCCTGTACTTATACCCCTAAAAGTCTTTGGGGCATATTACCAACAACTAGCGATAATTATCGCTATGTTGGCTTAGAGGCAATATTTTTATCGCTGTGCTGCGGCAATTTTCATTGCTTAGGAACCTTGCTATTATCAAGGTTTATCTCCTAAGCGATAAAAATCGGCCGAAATGCATGAATATCTGAAAATTCAGCGATATTCATGCATTACCGAGCTAATGCTCTTAGCCATGTTATCCATCTACCATTGGATAACATGGCTAAGAACTGCTCAGGGGCAGGTGTTAGCTTTTGGAGATATTCGCGCTTAGCGCCAATATCTCCAAAAGTTGGTAATATGAGATAGCGATGTTAGCGACTGTTTCCAGTCACTAACATCTTGGCACGCCCACTTTGCATATCATTAGTGATAAATTTCACTGACATGCAAAGCGGGGCCCAAGATGTTCGCTATCTCCTACTAGCTGTCGCTAACTGGTGTTAGCGACAGCTAGGTAATAGGGAGGTAATTTTATCTCCGCTTTCTTGGCTTTTAAAGCCAAAAAAGCGGAGATAAACCCCCTTGATAATATGCCCCTCTGTTCTCTTTGTGCAAGTGGGCCCTGAGCCCGGTCTGAACCAGTTCTGGGTGTTGCTTGAGCACTTTGTTTGCCTGGCTTCTCCTTTCCTTTCAGAGTGAGGGGCAGAGTCATCAGCCGCCCAGCAGGAGGTGGAGCCAGCATTGTGGAAGGCAGGCACAGCCCTATTCGGGCCCAGGTGCTAACTCCTCCCACCACTCAGGTTGCAAATGCAGTCATTCAGCCTAGGGCTGACTCAGCCAGCCTCCTGGGGAATCCCCAGCTCTGTCACTCTCAAACCAGACAATCAATACACAAACAGGCCAAGGCACACAGAAGGGTCAGACAAGAGAACAGCAACTTTCTAAAAGTGCTGTTCTCAAACACAGGATTTAAAAACAACCTTCCCTAAAAGATGTGTTATTAAATTCTGAGTTCAGGGATACTAGACTCTTATGTCCTATCTTGTTCCTGTGAGAAGAAATGCTGGTAGCCACTGTAACCAGCATCCCCCATGTTAATCTATGGAGCAAGATAGCCTTACAATAGTGAAAACGAAAATGGCTGCCATTCACTACCAGAGCATGTCACCTGCACCAGTACATGCTCTACCTTTCACATACACTGCACCCTGCCCAGGGGGATACCTTGGGCCTTCCTTAGGGTTGACCAATGTGCACAAAAAGGGAAGGGTTAGGCCTGGTCAGTGGGGACACTGACAAGGAGGACATGGCAGTTCACAGACTGCACACAGGCACTGCGGTGGCAGGCCTGAGACACCATTTTAGGGCTACTCATGTGGGTGGCACAATTAGCGCTGCAGGCCCACTAGTAGCATTTGTCATCACCAGCCCTGGCACACCCAGTGCACTTTACTAGGGACTTCTTGGTGATACAAATATGCCAATCATGTATATCCAATCATGATAACAATTTACATAGGGAGCACTTACACTCTGGCACTGATCAGCAGTGGCAGAGTGTCCAAAGCATCTAAACCAGCAAAAACGAAATCCAGCACAGCATCAAAAATAAAGGAGGTAGAGGCAAAAAGATAGGGGGAAACCACGCCAAAGATCCCAGGTCTAACAGGATGAGATAGAGGATTTATTGGATGCGCGTCCACCTCCCCCTTATGCTCCACAACGCATATATCCTGCGGTCCCTTTAAGTCCAGCTCCGGCTCCAACAGTTTCTGCGCCTGTTGTTTCCTCTCCCCCGACCCTCTGGGAACGTCCTCTGTTTTATCTCCCTCAGCATTTGGAACGGCTACTTTATGGACAGATGCGTTGCCGTCTCCTACTGTGTCCACGGTTGTTTTGTCTCCCCCAACTTCCGCTTGGGCTTAGCAGTCCTCGAGCACGACCCCAACCGCATCTGACCCTACTCCCTCTCGTGCTCTGGGGGATGTTGGCGCACAAAGGTTGTTTACTCGTTCAGCGGTAGGACTTGAAGAAAAACAGACGATTGCGAATCAGCCATCCCAGTGGATGCGCTATCCTATTTATACTTTAGCTGATATATGGGGTACACTTCGAGATTATGAGCTCGTCATGCAGCAGCATGCCCCTGAGCACATGGTCATGCGTCTTATTTCTCTGTGGGAGCAGTGTTTCCCGGGAGGGAAGGCCCCACAAGTGATGTATGATATATGGGACCGGGCTCATGAATCTGAATTAGGACTAAAGGAAGTGTACAGGAACGTCGAGATTTTACTAAATTATCGAGGACGGATGCACTCGAAATGTCCAACCTGTAACTCCGAGCACCCTATGTGGGAAGTCCATCCTATCTTCCATCCTGAAATACCGGAATTAAGAAACAATCAGAATGTAGTAACTAGACCTCATGTGGAGGCACAATTTCAAGAACAATGGGTTTATACCCCTTGGAAAAAGAGCGAAGTCCTTTCGCTAAAATCACAACTGCCCGACCCCCGAAAAAGCCCTACGACTTACTATAAAGAGCTTACAGAAGCGGCCTCCTCAGCTGTTATGACCCTAGCTGACATAGAGCTATTTTTTGGGTTACTAGTCCCCGTTGACGTGTGGCGTCAGGTGCATGACCAGGACCATGCCGCAGAGTTGGGCGGGACTTGGGATCAGATTAAAGATTGGGATAAGGATCGAAAGCCTGGTGATGAACCGAAACCTGAACTATTGGCTTTACCGGGTCGGATTATTACCTACATGCATCCCTTAATTCCACCCCGTAAGGTAGATTGGGACAAATTGACAGCATGTAAGCAGAAGAAGGATGAAAGTATTTCGGATTTCTTGACAAGATTTGAGGGTGTATTCATTGACTTTAGGGGGCAAGATTTGTCAGTGGAGGGTGGTATACGATTATTTGTTAATCATTTCTTGACAAATCTGTTACCAGAAGTCTCCGCGTGGCTACAAGCCGCTGAGAGTACTTGGACTACTTCTACACCTTCGGCCATACTGAATATGGCTCAGTATTACGAACATAGGGAAAATGAGAGTAAGGATAAGACGGAAAAGAAAGCAAAGGATCTTAAGACACAAGTGTTGTTACAGCAAGTCATCAGGGGACGAGGCAGAGAGAGAGGAGGCGGTAGAGGGTTCGTCCAGAGGGAGAGGAACTGGACGAGGCGGTGGACCAGCTGTTGCTTTGGGAATAAACCAATGCGCTTACTGTAAACAGGAAGGGCATTGGCGATCTCAGTGCCCACAATTGTTGGCTCAGAATGGGGCTGTAAGAGGGAGAGGAAGAGGTCGAGATGGTGTGGATCGAAGTGATATGCGGAGAAAGGAGGCAACGCACATCAAATCTGAGAAGAATTATTTTGATAATCCGAGAGGTAGGCAGTACTATAACGAAGACTGTGTGATTGATGGGACCGAAGGGTATGCTTACACATAGGACAGCCAAGGACAGAGTGAGGGCCAGGTGTCAGTGCCGGTTGATCAGCAGGGTCCTTATGTGCGAGGGCAGTTGATGGGGACATCTGAAAACTTTCTAGTTGATACGGGTGCGATGAATAGTTCTACTTCTCGTTCACTGATCCCAGGGGCTGCTCTGTCCGGGCAGAATAATGTTTCGGTGGGATTTTCTGGAATGCCGGTGGTGAGCCCCATTTCTAAACCTATGCCGTTTACAATTGGTTCGGTCACAGTGGACTCTCCGTTTTTGTTGACTTCACATTGCGGGGAAAATCTATTAGGGTTGGATTTGTTAAAGAAGTTGCATGCAAAGATTCATTGTTCCCCTGACGGTGTTTATCTTACTATACAATCCCCTGGTAAACACACGTTGCAGTGTTTTGCTAAAAATGAACCCCTCCCTCCTGAGCTTGCAGCTATCCCAGCGGCACTGTGGGCCACCGGAGATACAGATGAAGGATTATTAAAGGTTCCGCCTGTTTCTATTACTTTGAAACAAAAAGCTTGTTTACCACGTATACCTCAATACAAAATTTCACCGGCTGGTGAGAAGGCTCTACTCTCTATTATACAAGATTTGATCGACAAGGGTATGGTGGAAGAAACAGCTGCAATGTATGCAACAGTCCCATTCTGCCGATTTTGAAAAAGGCCCCTGTTGGAAGCGACCCTGACCATGTTGATACTTACCGTTTTGTAATTGACCTGTGAGAAATTAATAAAATAGTGGTGCCGCAATACCCTGTGGTTTCTGACATCACTACTATTCTCACTATGATCCCTCCCACTGCTAAGTTTTTCTCCATTATTGATTTGAAGAATGTTTTCGTTAGCATTCCGATTCACCCTGATAGCCGTCATATTTTCGGCTTCTCCTTTTCTGGTCGCAGCTTCCGGTTTTGTCGCGCTCCCCAGAGAGTCCTAGGGCCTTATTTATGAAGGTCTTGTGCCGCCGGTGCGTCACTTTTAACATGGGAAAAAGTGATGCACCGGCGGAGCAAGGCCTTCATAAATAAGGCCCCTAGTATTTATAGTCAGGCTTTGAAAGCATTGTTGGATGATTTGACCCTGCCCCCAGGTAATGTGCTCTTACAGTATGTTGACGATCTGTTGGTGGCTTCTGATACTGAAAGGGTTGTAAAGACGCCACTGTTAAATTATTGTCTCATTTGGCGGCTAATGGTAATAAGGTATCTCTTACAAAATTCCATTATTGTCGACAGGAGGTAACCTACCTTGCTCATCTACTGTCGAAAGAGGGGAGGAGACTAACCCCTGAGCGTGTGACTACCATTTCTAACATGTCTGTACCTCATACTCAGCGTGATGTTCGTGCATTTCTCGGCATAACTTCTTACTGTCGCCAATGGATTCCTAATTTCTCTCTTCTTACTAAACCTCTCTTGTACTTAACCACTAAAGATGTGCATGAACCTCTACCTTAGACTGATGAGTGTCAGAAAGCTTTTGATTCTTTAAAATCCCAGCTTTGCTCTGCACCCGTCCTGGGTACTCCTGACTACCGAAAACCTTTTGTGCTTTACGTACACGAGGTGGACGATTGCTCGCTTTCTGTGTTAACACAAGGATTTGGTGGTAAGCAAAGACCTTGTGCCTATTTCACGGCGGTGTTGGATAACATCGCCAGAGCGCTTCCTAGCTGTTTAAGGGCAACTGGTGCAGTTGCGGTGGCCATTCGACAGTCGGAAGGGCTCGTTATGAATACTGACCTCACAGTGATGGTACCGCATGCTTTGGATACATTATTGTACAAAACGAAGACCCAGCACCTTACGAGTGCGCGTCTTACAGGGTACGAATTGACCTTGTTTGCTCCCCATATTACAATTAAGCGGTGTGCCACTCTGAATCCTGCTACGTTACTACCCCTCCCTTCGGACGAGAAGAATAATGATGTACATGATTGTATATTTCGGACAGAGGAAGAGACGAAGGGACGGGTAGATCTCACAGACATTCCTCTATCTGACCCCCAAGGGGAATTGTATGTGGATGGCTCTTGTTTCAAGTTACCAGATGGCACGACCACAGCTGCAGATGCGATTATGACTCTCCACACTGTAGTTGAGGCTTCTCGAGTACCTTATGAACCAGCACAGGCAGCTGACTTAGTGGCATTGCTCCGGGCCTGTGAGTTAAGTGAAGGATTGAGAGTAAATATTTACACAGATAGCCAATACGCCTTCGGCGTGGCTCATAGTTTTGGCCGACTGTGGGCGGAAAGGGGTTTTCTTACATCCCATGGTCAGAGAATACAACATGGCCTTTTGATTCTACGATTATTGACCGCATTGACATTACCAGAACAGGTGGCTGTAGTTAAATGCAGTGCACGTAAGACAGTGGTGGATGCAGTAGGTGAGGGAAATGCTTTTGCTGATCAGATAGCTAAAGAAACTGCAAAATCTAAAATGTCTTCAATGTTCGTAACCACTTCTGCTATGTGGGTGGTGGAGACGGAGATGTTTGAGAACACTATGGAGAGTGTCCGAGAGATACAAAAAGAAGCTACTCCTGCTGAACTTACGCATTGGGAAAAAGTGGTGGAGATTAGATGAAAATGATTGCTGGGTTGACTTAACTGAGAACTAGCGGTGGTTGTTGCCCAATGTATTAGTGAACGCTGTAGTGACCACGGCACATGGCTCAGCACACATTGGGGCGAAGGGCATTGGTGCACTTTTAAACCCTGGGTGGAATAACCCTAATCTCCCGAGGACTGGTGCTCATTTGGTTCAATACTGCATGGTTTGTTTACGACATAATCCCGGAGGCAGGGAACCTGTTCTCAGTGGAAATTTTGCACCACCCTCTCTACCTTTCGGGGTGCTCCAAATGGATTATATCCAACTGAAACATGTGAATAATCTAAAGTATGTCCTGGTCGTGGTGTGCACCTTCAGTAAATGGGTGGAGGCCTACCTGACTAAAGAAAACACTGCTCTGGCAATAGCAAAGGCTCTGATAAAGGAGTACTTCCCACGCTACGGATTGCCTCAGGTGATCTGGAGTGATAAGAGGGGCACTTTAATGCAGATCTTATCAGTCATGTTTGTAATGGGTTACAAATTAGGCAGAAATTCCATGCCGCTCGACACCCTCAGGCTGCTGGACTGGTTGAGAAGTATAATGGAATACTGAAATTAAAACTGGCAAAGATTCAAGAGAGTACTGGGTTAAGGTGGCCCGATGCTTTACCATTAGCATTGATGTCAATACGAGTTAACCCACATTCTTGATCTGGCTTGTCCCCTTATGAAGTCATCTTTGGGCGCCCTGCCAATGTTTGGGGTGTCCTGAGACCCAGAACGTTTTGTGATATTGAATATCCTTTGATGACAGATTATCTGTATGCTTTGACTAAAGATCTTCGTTCCATTCATCAACAGGTTTCAGCAGTATTGCAGCCCCTGCCGGAGGGTCCCAGACATCGTTTGGAGCCAGGACAGTGGGTCCCGGTCCGCAACTATCAGCGGAAATCCAGCTTGGACCCTCGTTGGTCCGAGCCCCATCTGATTCTACTGGCTACGCGGACGGCGGTGATGGCGAACGAAAATAGACATTGGATCCATGTCTCTCAGGTCAAAAAGCTGCCCTCCCACTTCCTTATGATCAGCGAAACCAGGAAGGAATTTAGACCCAGGAGAGTGAACGAGCCCCTCGCTTTGTCCCTTTTTCTGATGCCCTGGAAGTTGGAGAAGGGCAAGGAGAAGGAGCACCGGGCTCAGAAGGGTTCTGTCATCTGCATCAGTGATCGCCCCGGATTCTGTTGTCCCTGCAGTTGAACTAAAGGCTTGTGATATTCCTGTGGCAACGGATTCACCATCCTCTGTTTTGTCCTCTGATCAGGAAACGCCTGACCATGTTTGATACAATCTGCGACCCAGAAAACGACACGGTACCCCAGGTGAAGATGGTAGGAGATAGAGAGAGACTTGAGTAATAGGGTTTGTCAGAAACATTTCTGGGGTACTGAGCGAGACACTGGACTGAACACGTTGAGAGCCTCGAACATTTGTTTGCTCTGTTCAGAAAGAAAGACTGAATTTCCTGTTAAAAAGGGACTAGATTGTGTTCTCTTCAAGGGTTGTGTGAAACCATAACTCCAACGTGAAAGTCTGCTTTGGTTTTTCTTTGTGATGAACGAGCCTGCCTGTGAGGTTCTAGAAGGACACAGGAAAGAAGCTCCCTCTGGCAGGCTGGCCTGCATTGCCCGAGTTTATTTTTGGACTTTTGTACCCTTTTGCTCATTTCGTTCCCAAAGAGGAACGTCCTCTTGCACCACATTATTACCCTGTATATATGCCTGTCTTTTCCAGTTGGACACAGCGCGTTAAAATTGCATTTGTGATCACGATAGCGATTTTGTTAATAATATTAATGAGTGTGTTTATATATTTAGAATTTCGCCACCCTATGCATACTGTCTTAGGTACCACTGCCCCGCTCCGGTACATATATTCTATACCTTAGCCCCACATAAGGAAAGACACCGTCAGACTTATACAAAGAATGTATTTGTTGAAATGCTTCATCAAACACACAGTGACGAATACTACGAACTGCTGGGTTTGTGGCCTTCTGCCCTCTGTTATGCACAAACATGATCTATTTATCTCTTTGCCCCTGTCTTATTTAGGAAGTTGTGAAGCATGGTTTAAGTTACTCTCTATGATGTATATGCATTATACAGTAGATACTCAAAGATATTTGGAGAAGGACTACGAGATGATTTTAGCATATATAGAGGTACACCAAGGATTTGACAGAGGGGAAATGATGGGTATGGGTCCTTAGATCCGAATGTGTGTGAGAATTTGTATACTGAACATGAAAACATCACCTGGTTAAAAAATTAAATACTGGATTTTGTAGCATTCAATTTCACCCAGTATTTTCAACAATTTAAGGAAAGAAATGATACAGATGATAGAGCAATTCCGGTGCCTATATTAAACAGTACCTCTGCATTTTGTGTTCAGGGAGCAGGGTACATATCGGTAGGAGAAAGTCGGTGCAATTACACCTATCGGTTACAAACTTTTAGTAGCCCCCCATTGTTGACTCCCGCTAATGTATATTTTGTCTGTGGAGAAAATGCTTACACCTGGCTTCCTCGCGGCTGGGTCGGCCGTTGTTATTTGTCTTTCTTGTACCCTCCAGTCTATATAGCCCCTTCTAATTATCACAAGGATCATCGATTAGACAAACAGAGTCTGCCACTCGCCAGGAATAAAAGCGAGAGATGGATACAACTGACATAGATCAAACAGATACTCCTGAGCAGCATTTTTTGACATTGTAAAAGGGGTATTTCCTATTTGGGGACCCATCATCACTAGTAAGGAAGTACGGCGCCTGTCCAGAGTAGTCGAAAGGGTGATCAATACCACTGCAGGTATATTGACCAATTTAACTGTAGAGCTTCAAGCGACGAGACTCATTTCGCTTCAGAATCTAATGGTTTTAGACATCATTCTGGCTGACGGAGGAGGAGTATGTCGCGTGATCGGCAGTTCCTGTTGTGTATATATCCCTGACTCTACCCCCTCTGTACATCTGGCCATTCAAAAGTTACATCGTTTGGCATCTGAAGTACACGCAGAAACTGGTACCTGGTCCCTATCTGGTTGGTTTTGGGGTCTGTTGTCCAACTGGGGATGGAAAATTCTGATGGTACTGGCGGGTTTAGTCGGTATCATATTCACCTGTTGCCTTTGCATACAATGTGGGCCTGCATGCTGCTCTTACTGTGCTATTAAACTCACCTACTCTGTGACTAGCCCTTCCCCAGCAGCGGTAAAAGCCCAATTAGTTCAACAAGAAATAAAGGATATGATGCAGATTGATGAAGGGATCTTTGAAGACTAAAACAATTTTTAGCTAGTTACATAACGCTAAAAGGGCCGTCCCGAGGGATAAAAGTTAGATTTCCCCTACACGAGGAGTATCAGACATATATATTGTGTTAGCATGATGTATCTTTATATCCTCTTATGCTTAATATGCACATTGCATATCCTCTATCTGCTTTAGCTAGTAGGAAAAGGTTTATGCTGTCCGTTTGTTCTATGCTAATAGAGTAGGCCGAGAATCATACAGACGCCATCTTTTCTCTGCCTGTGCCAGACACGAGCTGTGATCACGTGTTACTCTACAGTAGTTGTCCAGTACCAGTTCATTTGAGTTACTGAGAGCAGCTGAAGGTAAACTGTTTTCCCTCTGTCCTGGGGGTCAAGGTCACATCTGGCTTTGGGTGCGATAAGCGCATTCCTGGAGGCGCCGTGCCTACACTCCCGGGCATCAGGACGAAAGGGAGTCACCCCTCCTGACCTTCCCAGTAATAAATAGTAAAGCTTTGAACCAATCATGTGTGCCATATATGGTCCTTCCCTGGGGCCCAAGGGCCGAGTGGTGTTTTTCCATTTACGGTGACCTCATGTGTTGAACTGAAAGTATATATGTTTGGTTTTGACTGTAAGCCAGCAGTCTTCTCCGCGCACCTGATGGGTGAGGGTTGGAGAGGCTCCTCTATAGAGTATTTTGCATAATAAACAATTGAACTTTCTTCACTGCCAACTGACTGGTTATTTGGTAATGGTATTGGGGCTATTGGTAGGTATAGCTCCATATGTTATTTTTATGGTACGTCACGTCGCCCATTCAGTTAATTTCTTTGGTTGCCCTTCGGTTTCCTTGTTCACTTCCCTGATTCGTTCTTCGTGCATTTTGACAACAAGTACCCCGATATGAGTTTAATGTGTTTTGAGGCTTATTCTTTTGATTCACAACTCTTCTGTTTCATTACTCATGTTAGCTTATGATTTTCTCGTTGTTTTTAGTTGAATGCACTTTATTTATCACACGGGTGTTGGGATTAAGGTATGTGCCAACCTTTGCAAGCAGATTGTTACTCTTCCTGTGTTCTTTCATTTTGGTAGCCTAAAACAAGTGATATCGTGTTTTTCTTTGGATCTCTATTCAGAAGGACATTTGTTTAATTTAATTTCAGTGGCCCCCGAGGAAGGGACACGTGTCCCGAAATGCATTGGGCTATCACTAAATGTTTTGGTGTTCTACACAAGATGTGAAAATCGAACCGACATGATGCATAGAAGAAACATATGTTTGATCATGTGATATGTAGTGTTAACATACAATTTGGTCATGTACACTAATTTGTCAATTGTGCAAATAACAAACTTGTGTTAAACTGAATTCAATTGGTGCCATTTACTTGGTTGTGTACATTGATACATTCCAGGGATGAATATTGTTTAAATTTTGATGAGATTGTTTAATATATAGAAAAATTCACGGTATTGCACACGGTTTATCAAGTAAAAGTTCTCTTGATTTTCTGGCAATTTATACAAATGTGGGACAGGCAGCCCACACATATTGTGTAGCACACTTATAACATCAATTTATCTTGACAAAAACACTTATTTAATTTTCTTGGCATATGCTTTTACTTGAAAAAATACGAGTTAATGCAGGGCTAGAGGGATGTTTAACGACCAAGCCTAAGTATTATCCCCCAAAGGAATCAACAAACAAACAACAACAGACAGCTAACAAACCAGATCACCAGATGTGAAGAACCAGTAACGTGAGTCCCCCCTGGTGTAGGATTCCCATCAACGGTCTTGTGATGATCAATATTATCATTTGGTAGTCCTAATCGGGTATTGTGTCTCTAGATCATTGAGACCGGCATACCCCGAAAACCAGATCTGGTTTGTTAGCATATTGTATTCATACCTCTGTACTATTGACAAGGTTTTGAAGAGTAGAGGACTACGGTTGAATCCTTAATTTAGACCCCTAAGTTTGTTGTTGTTTGTATATGCTTTTACTTGTCACACAGGGATATGTGCCATGTACCCACTTATCTTTTCTCTGCACCAAAACATGCAGCCTGCAATGACAGTGTGAGGGTGTTAAGGTACAGGGCCCCTAAAGGTTGCATAACAGGTGGTGTTGCAGTCCTTAGCGGTCTTTCCTGGTCACAGTGCCCTTGATACCCATGGTACCTTTTACAAGGGACTTACCTGTGGCCAGAGATGTGCCAATTGTGAGTAAAAAGGTACAGGTTTGGGAAACAACACATAGCCTGGGAACCTGCTTCACAGAGACCCAGGGCACAGCAAGTCAAAGTGTCTCAGAAATCTCGCAAAAAGTGTGGGGTTACTGCAAAGAAACCAACTTTCCTACAGATATGCCCAAGTCTCCTGTCTTTTCTCAGGCCACTTTTTCCCCAAGTCCCAGTTTTTGGGGTTTTGGGCACCTTTAGCAATACTTCCAAGAGTCTAGGGTTTGTGGTGAACCACTCGGAGGGCAGGACTCATTTAAGGTAGTGACCAGGTGCAGATTCAAGGCTGTTAGATTTGTTGTTTATGTTTGTTTATGTTTTAAGATTTCTAGAGCGCATGGCTGCCCGTAAGCAGACTCCGGCCGTTTTCCTTGCTTGGGTGTTTAGGGTGAGCTCCTGGTCTAACCAGATCCCAAGGCTTTTTATATCAGATTTGGGAGTTGGGGGCGGACCCATGCAGGGAGGCCACAAGGTCTCTGGACGAAAATGGGACTGGTTGCCCATCACCAGTATCTCCGTCTTGTCGCTGTTCAGTTTTTGGTGGGACCTATCCATCCAGCTGACTATGTCTCCAATGCAGGAATGCAGATCGATGGTGGGATTGTCCTGATGGCTTAGTGATACTACAAGTTGGGTATCATCGGCATAAGTTAGTAATTTAATTCCATAGGGGGTGACAATTTTTTCAAGGGGAGACATGTACACGTTGAAGAGCGTAGGGCTCAAGGAGGAGCCCTGCGGCACTCCGCAGTGTATTGGGGTCACTTTGGACATGTGGTTGCCCTCAGCCACCTGAAAGGATCGGCTGTGAAGAAAAGATTTAAGCCAGGACAGGACAGGCCCTGAAATACCCAGATCCCTGAGCCGTTGGACCAGCGTACGATGGTTAACGGTATCGAAGGCCGCACTTAAATCCAGGAGGATCACTGCCACTGATCCTCCTGCATCGATGATCTTCCTGGCCTCTTCGACTACCGCCACCATCGCAGTCTCCTTGCCCTGGCCCAGACGAAAGCCTGTCTGTGAGGGTTTGAGCAGTCCACAGGATTCGAGGTAGTTGGACAGCTGGCTATTGATGAATTTTTCTGCCATCTTGCAGATGCTTGGCAGAAGGGAGATCGGCCTAAAGTTGGTCAAGTTTAGGGGGTCAAGGTTAGGTTTTTTTAATAGGGCTTTAACCACAGCCTTCTTCCAACTAGGGGGGACCATTCCCTGTAATAAAGAGGAATTAATCACATTCACCATCGGAGCGAGAATGGTGGGTGCCACAAGTTTTAAGATCTTAACAGGGGCTGGGTCAAGCGGGGAGCCACTCTTAACTGATTGTAAGATAGGAGACAGGGTGTCCTCGCTAATAGGGGTAAACGTGTCCAGTCCTGTATTGAGGTTCTGCAACTGTATTGGACACGGGTCGGGTTGATCCACGTGGTAGAGAGGGGGGAGTTGTTTCAGAATATTCTGGATCTTTTGGTCAAAAAACTTTGCTAGCTCGTTACAGTGGTTATCCGAGAGATCACCAGGGCGTGTAGGCGCCGGGGTTTTTAAAAGATTTTTTACAATTTGAAAAGTTTCTCGTGACGAGCTAGAGGCGGTTCTAATTCTTTCTTCGAAGAAGACTGCTTGAGCGGCTTTAATGGCTTTTTTGTATTTGAGAATTGTGAGTTTATAATCCCTCTTCCTATTAGGGTCATAGTCCTTCCTCCACAATCTTTCGGATTTTTTACAAAGTTTTTTCAGGAGGCGGACCTCCTGAGTAAACCAGGGCCGGGTGTTTTTTTCCCGTGGTTTAAGATGTTTTTTTTTGGGGAGGAAGGGCGTTTTCGATCCACGAGGAAAGCTTGGCATCCGCGACTGCTGGGTCTGCCTCATAGTTTGGCGAGGAGAGCTCCAGGGCATGCTTCCATTTGACAGTGTCTAGTTTAGCCCAAGGACGTGAGGGTCTACCGGGAGCTTGCCTAGGGAGCGGAATGGATGGGATCCACCAGCTAAACGGGATAAGTAGGTGGTCAGTCCACGGTATCGGGATTGGTACTCTCACTTTAAGGTCCAGGATGTTTGAAAAAATGGGATCCAACAAATGCCCCAGTGCGTGCGTGGGTCGGTCGTTCCCCAAGTGGAGCTGGTTAGTTGCTAGATCTAGTAGCAGTTCCGAAGCTGTGCTGTCATTGCAATTGTCAAAGTGAATATTTAGGTCCCCATGAATTATAAAATTGGGCAGGGTACTGGCCAGGGACATGGAGGTTTCCAGGAGAGAGCTGCAGAACTGTCCCATGGTGCCTGGGGGACGGTAAATAAGAACTCCCAAGAGGGATTTACATGGGTACACTTGGATGGTGAAGTGAACATTTTCGCAGTCAGAGAGGGGGCTGCCATGGAACCGGCACAAGAGGTGGTCTCTATGGATTATGGCTATCCCTCCTCCCCTTCCCTTCACGCGGTCCAAGTGTTGAATGAGGAAGCCTTGAGGCAGCGCCTGAACAATCTCCGGATCGGAATCTAACGAGAGCCATGTCTCTGTTAAAAACAGAATCTCTAATTGTTGCTCCTCTAAGAGCATATGGATTTCCTGCGCGTGTTTAGGCAGGGATCCGCAGTTTACCATGGCCATATTAATGACAGCCTGGGCGGAATGGCTGGTCTTTGGAGAGGATAGTTTATATGTACAGTGGAGACAATGGTTGCGAGGGCCATCGACTCGAATGGAGTGGGCACAGAGGGACATGGGGGGCTGGTTCATTTGGCATAAGAGTTCCCTAGGGTATGTTATAGTCTTACGGGGGAGTGGGACCGAGGTACTGGGCCCTGGGCCCGGCTTGGCGCGGACGGGCTTACCTCTGGCGCACCTCCGGCGTGCCATCATCGCGCCCGCTGCGCTCGTCTGCTGCGCGAACGAGGTATAGAAGGCATTTTGTAGTGGGCGGGCCAAATCGCCTGCACCACTAGAGCGCCGAGCGTTCTTCCCCCAAGATGGCGCCTGAGCAGGAAATGCTCGGTTGCCTGATCCCGCGGTCCAGGAGCCCCAAATCGGCCACCTGAGAGCGAGTGGAGCCTCGTGAGGAGCGCTTGGAGGGTAGGGGTAAGTACAGTGAAATTTAAAACATGTGTCCAAAATCACACAATGTTCCACAAATAAATTTTAAAAACAACGAAGTGTCACAGAAGCAAGTTTCACAAGTTAAAAATATTCAGCCCCTGACTCCTGGCTTCCGCCTCAAGAGTCGCAAGTTCTATCTATCTTGTTTTACTGTAGCTCAGAATTGGAGGCCAGCCAATTAGATCTTGGAGTCACTTTATAAGTCCTGCCATTCAGCAGCAAGGCAGGCCTCAAGCAGCACTCTTCTGAGGGTAAAAGGCAGGCTTCAGACTACCAGCAAGGTAGTCCTCTGAGGTAAAAAGCATGCTTCAAGCAACAGGGCTGTCGTCTGAAGCACAAGGCAGATCTTCTGGGGGCCCTCCGCAGGTCCAGTAGTGAACTGAAAGTTGGTCTGAGGGTCCAATATTTACACCTGGTATCAGCCTTTGAAGTGGGAGAGACCTCTACGGCTTGTTATGCATCTGGTTCTAGAAGTTCCCCTCCCCCTTGCCCTGCCCAAGCTCCAAGAAGTCTCTGGTGACAAAATACTGGTGTCATGTTCTTTGTGAGTTTGCATGAGGTAGCCCCATTGAAATGTAAGTGGGTCAGGGAACATTTCTGACCCTCCCATCCTGGCAGGAAAGCCCATCATACCAACACATAATTCCCCTTTGTCTCAATGTCTGGGAGGAATACACAAAGGCTAACTGCCAACTACAACCAGTCATGTGACCCATGACCCATGAGACAGACTTCAGATACCAAATGGTTAGGAGAAGAAATTGAATTGGCATTTCCAAAAGAGTAACTTAAGATCTGATTTTACCATTAAAGAGGATTTTTAATTCACTCAATCAATCAATCTCGGGTTTATATAGCGTGGCTCCTCCGGTCTCAAGGAGCTGAGGGGGGGTGCTGCTGATAAGTCTGAAGTAAGGGGATCAGTTGAAGAGCCAGGTCTTGAGGACCTTCCTGAATTGGGTTAGCGACAAGGATTGCCTGAGGTGGCGAGGCAGGGTGTTCCAGGTCCTGACGGTGAGGTAGGAGAATGAGAGGCAGTGGTTCAGATATGTTGGTCCTGCTTTGTGGAGGGCTTTGTAGGCATATGAGAGGAGCTTGAAGGTGAATCTTTTGTTGTCTTGGAGCCAGCGTAGTTCTAAAAGGTGTTCAGTGATGTGGCTCCGGTGGGGTAAGTTGAGGACCAGTCTGAAAGTGACGCTTTGAATGTTCTGTAGTTTCGTGAGGAGTTTCTGGGTGACGCCGGCATAGAGTGGTTGCCGAAGTCGAGTCTGCTGGTGATGATCCATCTGAATGTCTTTCCAAGTAGGCGGTGCATGTGGAAGCATGATGAGGATACTGCATTGTTCTGGCGGTTCATTGTGAGCAAGGAGTCCAGTATGATGCCAATATTACCTGCCTGGTCCATTAGGGTGGGAGGGGGTTCCCAACGCGGTGGGCCACCAGAGTCATCCCAAGATGAGTACTTCAGTCTTATCTGAGTTGAGTTTGAGGAAACTATCTTTCATCCAGGTGGCAACGTCCTTCAACCCGCTGTGGAAGTTATTTCTGGCTGCTGTGGGTTCGTTGGTGAGGAAGAGGATCAGCTGGGTGTGAGAAGTGTGGCTCAGGGGTTAGAGGCAGCAGACCCGGAAGCTGAGATCGGTCCTGGACCAGGGTTCAATTCCCCGCCTCGGCGGGTCTTGGGCTAAAAATTCCACGGACTCGATAATTCTCGCCCCGGTGCCGCCTCGACTCACGGGTTCACACTCTGCGACTCTGGGCAATAGCTTGCTTAATCTCCACAACGGCCCCTCGCGGCGGGATGCCTGACTTTCACCTTGTGGATACCCTGCTATCTCACAGGGGAATACCAGGACGGGTTCCCTAAGCAAGCGCCGGGAAACCCACTGCGGGTAGCTGTGCGCTATATAAGCTCAACTACATTTACATTTACATTTACATCAGAGTAGGAGACAATGTTGTCTGTGGTTCCTGACGATGGCAGCAAGGGGAGCCATGTAGACGTTGGAGAGGGGGGCTCAGGGAGGAGCTCTGCAGCTCTTTGAGGCTGATCTCTGTGGGTTATGGGAGGGACAGAGGTAGCCTGTCTCTGTGTTCGGCTGGTGAGGAAGGAGTGGTTCCAGTCCAAGGTCTGGAAAACACATGCCTGCATTATGAAGTCTCGTTATTAGAGTGCAGTAGCAGATGGTATCGAAAGGCGGCCGAGAAGTTCAGCAGGATGAAGGCTGCAGTTTTGCCCCAGTTGAGGAGGGAGTGGCGAGGAGTGTGGTCTCGGTGATGTGCTTGCTTCTGAAGTTGGATTGGGTGATGTCCAGGACATGGTTCACTTCGATGAACTCAGAGAGTTGGGTGTTGATGGCCTTCTCGATGACCTTAGCTGGAAAGGGGAGCAGGGAGATGGGTCTGAAGTTGTTGAGGTCGGTCGAGTCGGGAGATGGCTTCTTCAGCAAGAGGTTGATCTGGGCGTATTTCCAGTCATGGCGCTGCGACGCTTGGGGGTGATGGATGTGGCTGCTCTATGGAAGATGTGATATGGGAAAGGGTCCAAGTGATCATCAGAGTGGATGTTCTTCATGGTCTTGAGGGTCTCATCTGTGGTTAGTGGAGTCCAGTTGAGCAGGATCTGTTGAGGTGCAGCGTGGTTGGGTGCATTGATGTCGGGTGTAGTGGAGGGGCTTGGGTGTCAAAATTGTCATAGATCTGCATGATCTTGTGGTGGAAGAAGGTGCCAAGTTTGTTGCAGAGGTATTGGGAGGGTGGGACATCTGTGGTCTCACTGTTGGGCATGGAAAACTCCTTGATGATGGCGAAGAGTTCTTTGCTGTTATGTGCATTGCCGTTGATTCTGTCTTGGAGGGCTGTTTTCTTTGTGGTTTTGAGGAGGTAGTATGCGGTGACAGTGGGTTTGAAGGTTGCGTGGGTTTCTGGGGTTTTGTTGTTCCTCTGTCTCTTCTCGTGTCATCTGCAGGTGCGTCTGGACTCTTTGAGGATGGGAGTGAACAAGCTGGCTTTATTGGAGTGTTGCTTGTCGGGAGCCTTCTTGAGAAGAGCCTGAGTGTCGGCACAGTTGGAGATCCATCGGTGGAGATTGCAGTGTGGTAGTGCTGAGAAAGGCAGTGAGATGTTCTTCGGTGGACTTGTTCCAGCTGCAATGGGGGGCAATGAGGGCAGTGGTGTAATGTGGGTGTGGTGAAGGCAAAGTGCACACAGTGGTGGTCGGTCCAGAGGAGTTCGGTGGTGTGGTTGTAGGTGAGGTTTCAGCTGCCGGAGAAGACGGGGTTGAGAGTGTGCCCCGAGTGTTCTGGTCACTGGGGTTGTCCAGGTGAAAGTTAAGGTCGCTCGGTAAGGTGTAATCCTTGAACGTAAGAATCTTGGGTGCGATGAAGTTGGCAATGCTGTCGGTGTAGGGCAGGTGAGGGCCAGGAGGCCTTTAGACGAGGGTGTCGCGGAGGGTGGTGTTGGGGTTGATCTGGAGGTGGAGGTGTTCCATGGTTGTCATTGGATGTCCAAGTGGGTGGTCAAGCGGAGGAAGTTCTTGTGGATGATGGCGATGCCTCCTCCTGGTCGGTCGGTGTTGTTCTTGTGGGTGATTTTGTAGCCATCATGGTTGGCGGTGGCGATGACCGGGCCGGAGCTGAGGTTATTCCAGGTTTCTGTGAGGAAGCCAATGCCGGGAGCATCAGAGTTCTGGAAGTTCCAGAATTCTGTGGCATGTTTGTGGGGGGAGCCCGTGTTGAGGAGGATGCAGCTGAGTCGGCCAGGTGCACTGATGGTCAGCTGGGCGGCAAGAGGACCTGGACTGTGGAGGTGGGTGAGGGTGTAGCTGCAGTTTCGAGGTGGCAGGCGGAGTGGTGTCCTGTGTTGAAGACAATGAGGGTGCTGGCTTTGTATTGGTGGAAGGTCCGACAACCAGCGTCCGTGGTCCTGGGCACGGTCCAGGCATTGACAGGTACAGAAGGGCTTGCCTTTGGCATGTCTTCGGCCGCCATTAAGTAGCATGCCGGGGGGCTAGACAGCTGGGAAGCGGGAAACGCGGGGCACGGGTAAGAGTCACTGGAGGGGGCAGGGTGTCGGGGATCGCAGCAGCAGGGGCGAGAGCAGCGAAGCAAAGGAGAAAAAGAAAGTGCAAGAGGGACAGAAAAATATCAGAATAGGCAAAAAGGGTAGAATAAAAAAAGGCAGAAAAAAGGAGACAAGGAGAGACAGAGGGCAGCCCAGCACTCTACCACTAGTCCACCAGGGATGAGGTGTAGGCAGGGGCCTGCGGGTGGGAGAGGGCCTTTAACTCCTGACCAGAGGGTCAGCAGAAGCAACGGAGGCAGCAGCTACCAGGCGGAGCTGTGAAGGGAAGGGAGCTTTCCACTAATAAGGTCAGTTATAAATTGCAATTCTACGAGACCAAACATAACATTTCTACCTTTTTCCAATCACATGTTAACACTTATTAAATGTAACAAGGTAACACAAATGTTAACTATGGGAGACGTAGGCCTCACAGTAGTGAAAATGAATTTAGGAGTTTCTCACTACGATGACTTTTAAAACTTACACGTACATGTCAATCTTTTTAAACCTACTGCACCCTACCCTGTGGGTTCTTGAGGGCCCACCAACGGGGTGACATGTGTATTAAGTCCATTTTGGAAGCTACATCTAAATGAAACATTGAAAATATTCTAACCAATTCATTGATCCCCTCCCCTCTAAATCCCTAAATGAGTCAATTCACCTTTTACTCCCTCTGTGAACTATGATAATCAATGCCTCTCTCTCCCAGGGTTTCTTACTGGACTGCCTCAAAATTGGTCAGGTTACTCCTATTCTAAAAAAAGAAAAACTCAGACCAGTCCAATCCTGAAAACGTCTGCCCTATCTCCAACATCCCTACTTTTGCCAAACTCCTAGAAAATGTGTGCACTTACAGTTCTTTAATCACATTGAACAACTCCAACGCCTCGACCAGTGCCAATCTGGTTTCCCATTGGGTTACAGCACTGATAACTTTAGCACAACAATGTCTGACTCTGAATCACCTCAAACTCAATTCCCTTAATACTGAATTCTTACTGATCAACCCACCCACCTCCACCTCCAATGTCAAATATTGGATGCCCTTTTTCTCAGCCTAAATTTGCATCCCACACATTGTCGAAGCCGCCAAAGCCCTAGGTATCACTTTCGAAAAAGACCTGTCCATGCATAAATACATCAGTGCCATCACCAGAGGAGCCAACCATCTGACCTCATAACTGTAACTTAGGCACTTGTGCTTCTGAAACTGGACTGGACTATAGTAGTGCTACCCTTATGGGCCTCCCAAAGACCTCATTTGCTCCTCTTAAGGCCACTCTGAATTCAGCAGCCTGATTTATCACTGGATGTAAAAAAAAAGTGACCCGTGACCTACGTGCTCTGAATTGGCTGCGACTTGAGGTCAGGATGTATCTCAAATTGCCTGCATGACCCATAAAGCGTTGCACCACAACACCTCTTCCTATCTTTCCCAGAAACTGACACTTTTTGGTGGGAACAGATCCTCCAGAAGCATGAGCTCCTTACTGCTCAAACCACAAATATTCAAGAAGAATATAACCTACTATCTTTCCTTCTCCGGAATGGCCCCTATTATCTAGAACTCTCTACCCACTGAGATCAGATGTAACCCATCCTCATCCCTCCTATCCACCAAATTCCCCTCTCACAGAAGACTTGGGCACACCCCCTCCCCCTGTCTGACCCAGCCCCCATTCAGTCCGCTGCTTTCCATCACTATGTAACTTGCCCGAATCTTGGACCTATGTTTCTTTTCATCCTACTACCCCTGTTATTCTAAGCATAGCTACCTCGGGATAATTGTACCACTAGGTCCCCCACCCGGCATTCTCACTCCTTAACTACCTCATTACTTTTATGTACACTGGTGATTGTGCTCTTCTTTGTTTTACTGCCTATCTGTACAGTTGTTTACACTTTTATGTAACTGGTGTACTGTTGCTATTCAGCTTATAAATCCCACTATTCCTGTTGTACTTTATATTTTTATTTTTCTCTCTCACTCTGAATTTGTTTAGCGCAAAGTTGCCTTGAACATTAGTACTAAGTCACCTTGGGGCATATTACCAACCAACAGAGATAATTTTTGTCTCTAACTTGTTTAGAGACAAAAATTATCGCCGCAAATCGGCGATTTTTATCGCAGATAAACCTTGCTATTAGCAAGGTTTATCGCAAATGCGATAAAAAACGGCCGCAATGCATGAATATCGCTGAAAAGTCAGCGATATTCATGCATTATCGAGCAAATGCTCTTAGCCATGTTATCCACCTCCCATTGGATAACATGGCTAAGAACTGCTCCTGGGCAGGTGTTAGCTTTTGGAGATATTCGCGCTTAGCGCGAATATCTCCAAAAGTTGGTAATAGGAGATAGCGATGTTAGCGACTGTTTCCAGTCACTAACATCTTGGCACGCCCACTTTGCATGTCATTAGTGATAAATATCACTGACATGCAAAGCAGGGCCCAAGATGGTCACTATCTCCTATTAGCTGTCGCTAACTGGTGTTAGTGACAGCTTGGTAATAGGGAGATAATTTTATCTCCGCTTTCTTGACTTTTAAAGCCAAAAAAGCGGAGATAAAGATCTTGATAATATGCCCCCTTGCGTCTTCACTACCTCAGGCAAATCTAAGCATCTTCTCTCTCTTCCCTGGCTACTCCCTTTTATATCTACCTCAGGACTTTCGGCGTTCATGTATCCTACTGTCTTTTGGACTCTTCTTTCATATAATTGTTGCTGTGTATTGTTATTGGCGCTTTATCTAACCCCAGTATGTGCTGCTATTTTGTTCAATATCCTGTTGTATACCATTTGCATTTTTACCATTACTATATATTTTTGTATGTACCCTTTACGTACCTCATGTTAATATTGGTGTGCTTATTATTTCCAGTGCTATATATATATCTCTATGCTCCTGTTATGTACCTCATGTTATTACTGTTTGAGCTCAATCTGAAGAGCACTCTGATACCTTCGGGTCAAGTTTGCACTATATAAAACTCACAAATTAATAAATAACTACACAAATAACATTCCCAAAGTGGTTACAAAGTATAGTAAAATTCTATCAACAAAATGCCACTAAAATAACAAAAATCCAATAAAGGGAACGAAGCATATGTATGTCTAAAGTTTTAAGTAGAAATAGCAACAAGAAGTACAAAGTGCCAATGATAGTCAATGGTTGCAGTAGAACAGGACCTAGGCTAAATGTGATTCTGAACACTATGGAGCACGGGTTGGACACACTAACAAGTTCATTCTGGTCAAAGATTTTACGTTCTAGTTTTAGTAAGGTGCAACTGGTTCAGGTAAGAGTGGTAGGGCGGGGCTGGTGGGAAGTCGACAGATGACTGGATACGGAAAATAAATAAATAAATAAAACCACTTACCTTGCGTTCCCCGCATCGCCGATTCAGCAATGTGGCGAGCGCAAAGTAAGTGATATTGCTTATTTATTTTCCCCATCCCACCATATGTCGACTTCCCTCCCTACCACCCCCCGCCATGCCCACCGCTCTTACCTGTACCGGCTGCACTTGGTTTTAGTCCATTTAGTCCCAATCCACCACAGAAGCACATTTCTAAAACCCTAAGGGCCTAAAGGTGAGGAACTTTGATGCTCACTAGGTGTCAGGCACAGCCCAGTCCAGGTCCATTTGCCATTCATCAGCTGGGCAGTTGCTGGAGAAGTATTTTGGAACTTGTTGTATCCCGGTAGCTTTAACAAGAGGTCAGCATAATGATCACTGGAGTCCATGTCTTTCTACTTGGAACAAAAAGGCTGGTCCTTCTCTCCAGGGCTCTTCTTAGGTGGCCTGGCATGAGCTAGTGGGTGGGATTGACGCCTAGGGATGCCCTAAGCAATGAGGTAAAGGTCCACAGGGCTCATCCTAACTACGTTTGGCATTTTCAAGACAGCCAAGGTCTTTAGCTGCACAAAACCTGAACTCTGAGGGCTGGGTGTGTGTGTGGGGAGTATATTATGGTAATCCTCATGCCCTCCCACATCTAACCCTAAAAGCCAGTTTGAGGCATGTCCTTTACTCACAACAACCTCAGCGACAGATATCTGGTAGTACAAAGCTGAGTTTTGAGCAACTAGATAGATGATGTACAAGAATTGTTTCATTATTATTATTATTATTTCACTTGTAGAGCACACAGCTACCTCCGACAGGGGTGTCACGGTGCTAAGGTAGGCCAAAAAGCCAGGTCTTAAGAATCTTCCTAAATAATGGTACTGGGTTGGTCTTTCGGAGGGGCTCTGGCCTGGAGTTACAGAGAGAGGCGGTTTTAAAAGCAAATGATCGACCGCCTAATCTTGCTTTTTTGAAGCGGGCAATGGCTAGTAGACCCTGGTGATTCGACCTCAGAGCCCTAGTTTGTTTATATTTGAGCAGTCTGAGCTTTAGGTATTTGGGGCCAGTGTCTTTGGTAATTTTATAGGCAAGGGTCAGAGCCTTAAACTCAATCCTCCTTTTAACGGGCAGCCAATGTAGGCTGCACGTGTGGGGAGATGTGATGGCGGAGTGGCACATTTCTGATGAGCCTGGCGGCCGCATTTTGGATGACCTGCAACTTTCTGATGAGGTAATCTGGGAGACCCAAGTATAGGCTGCTGGTATAATCTAACTGTGAGGTGATCAATGCATGAACCACCGTTTTCCCACAGTCCATTGGTAGGAGATGAAGGAATCTCCTCAGGGTTTTCAGATTCCAGAAGCATGAGGATGAGACTTGGCATATCTGGGCTTTACCTGAAAGGGCAGAGTCAAATTTAAACCCTAGATTTCTCACAGAAGGGATTAGCAAAGGAGGAGGATTAATTTCTCTTGGCCACCAGAGTTCGGCTTTTGGTGGAGACGGCTGATTGAAAAACAGAACTTCTGTTTTGTCCGTATTTAGTTTTAAACAGTTGTCAGTCATCCAAGATGAGATGTTAATCAGACACTGTTTGACGTTGGTAAATGGTGCCTCAGAGTGAGCCCTAAAAGAGAACACCAACTGGGTGTCGCCGGCATACAAAACCATCTTGACACCGTGTTGCTCGATGATTGAGGCTAGTGGGGCGATATAGACATTAAAAAGTGTTGGGCTCAGGGCTGAGCCTTGGGGGACTCCACAGGCAAGACGGCGAGCAGCAGAGACGTGTGGGTGTAGAAAGATTTTCTGGAAGCGGCCCTTGAGAAAGGAGCGAAGCCAGGTTAAGACAGTGCCCCCCACACCCATCTGCTCAAGCCTCTCCAGGAGGATCAGGTGTGAGACAATGTCAAATGCTGCGGACAAGATCAACAGCACTAACATTGCGTTGTTACCATGAACCAAGGCTTCACGTATCGTTTCTGCCACCTCCAGGAGAGCTGTCTCTGTGCTGTAACCTGACCTAAATTCTGACTGGGTATCATGTAAGAGGTTATTAGATTCCAGATATGGTGATAGTTTTTTCTGCACTTCCTTCTCCAGGATCTTGGCCAGTGCCGGTAAGAGGCAGATCAGCCTGAAATTCTTTAATTCAGCCGGGTCAGCATCTTCTTTCTTAAGAATAGGCTGGACTAGCGCAGTTTTCCAAATAGATGGATAAATGCCTGAGTTTAAGCATGTATTCCAGATCAGGTTAAGTGAGGAATTCAGTAACGGGGCACGTGAAGTAAAAAAACTTAGCCGGACACGGGTCAATCGGTTATCCAGATTTGACTTTGAAAGTTGTTTAAGGGATGCTACGGTGCTAAACTGGTGAAATTCACACCAAGCGTCTGAGCAGTGAGGTTTCGGAGGGGGGCAGGGTTAAAGTTCTAGTGGGAGTAAACGCAGAGTATATTGCCTGAATTTCTCCTGAAAGAAGCAGGAAAGATCCTCACACAAGGTGGCCGATGGTGCTATGGTGTTTTTCAAGGCCTCTGGCTTGATAAAGCCCTGGACAATCCTAAAAACTTCTTTGGCAGAATTGTCAGAGGATATAATTTGGTCAGCCAAAAAGGCCCTAATAGTGTTGCATTTGAGTTTTTAAAGATTTTTTAGTGCTGCTTTGTAAGCGTCCTTAGTCTCCGTGTCATAGGTTTTTCACCATGTCCGCTCCAGCTTTTTACAGAGACTTTTCTCCATACGGAGTTCAGCTGTGAACCAGAGGGCGGAGGGTTTATTTATTTATTTATAAAGTTTTATATAGCGCGGACATGACCCACGGGGTTATCAGTGCGCTTTACAGTACATGATTGTCACAAGTTATACATACAATCGGGAACCGCATATAATACAATACAGATGAGGTAGACATTGCTGTTTGATTAAAAGCAAAGGCAAGTAGGCTTCTAGGAGTTAAAGGTTTAAGATGACAATTTGTTCATGAGAAACATTTTCGCTTCCTTTTTGAAGGTGGTAAAAGAAGGGATTCTGCGTAAGTCTGGGGGAAGATTGTTCCAAATCTTCGGTGCAATACCTGAGAAAGCTCTGCATCCAGTTCTCTTTCTGTGGAAGGATTGAGGTTTTAGTAGTAGTGCGCTTGCGCTTCGTAAATGTCTGCCACCTCCCGACCGTTCTAGCTTTTGTGCTAAATAGCTAGGGGTGTTGCTATGTAAGGCTTTATGTGTCATGCAGGCGATCTTTAGTTGTATCCTTGACTCGTATGGTAGCCAGTTCAAAGCCTTAAGGGCCGGGGTGATGTGGTTATTTCTTTTCATTCCAGAGCCCAACCTGGCCGCAGCGTTAAGTGATGCCCTGAGCAGTGCTAGTTTGTATTTAGGAAGACCGCAAAGAGTGGTGCTTCCGTAGTTCAGTCTTGGTAGTACTAGGGCTTGGACAACCATTTTTAGATCAGAATGTGGGAGGAAGGGTTTAAGTTTCCTTAAGATACTCAGCTGAAAGTTGGCTCCTTTGGTAGTATTGTAGATTTGTTCCTGCATATTTAAATGTTTGTCGATGGTGACTCCCAGGGATTTTGCGGAGTCAATGATGTGGGGGGCGCAATCAAAGGAAGTAAGATGCTTCAGCCATAAGTCTATCTTGGGTGCATGATTGGGAGGGGAGATGAGGAGGAACTCAGTTTTTTGGGTGTTAAGCATGAGGTGGTTGCCATTGAGCCAACTTTGGGTATTATGAAGAATGGCGTTGAGGGAGATGAAGTCATCTGGTGAGGAGATTTTCTAATAAAGTTGAGTGTCGTCCGCGTATAGATGACATAAAATGTTTGCAGACCTAAGTGCATTAGCAAGGGGTTCCATGAGTAGATTAAAGAGGATAGGTGATAATGTTGATCCCTGTGGGACTCCTAGTGTGACCATGGAAGGTTGAGAGAATGATTGCTTCAACTTGATTCTTTGGGTTCTGTTGCTTAGAAAGGAGGTAAACCATTGTAACACTTGACCAGTTAGGCCCATCCTTCGTTCCAGTAAAGACAGTAGATTGTCGTGTTTAACTGTGTCGAAGGCGGAGGATAGGTCAAGAAGTATCAATAGGCACGATTCATTGTGATCCAGCATTTTTAAGATGTCATCCATTGTGTGGGTGAGGGCAGATTCAGTACTGTGACCTTGACGGAAACCGGATTGGTGTTTATCTAGTAGGTTGAAATTCTCTATGTGATTTTTTATTCAGGGCTATTTTGTCAAGGACTGCAGTAACCCAGCAGTTGAAAGTGGAGGAATCACAGCTTGGTTCCCCTGTGAGCAACAGAGAGGTGTTTGATAGTGCTGGTCCCATAGATTCCAGTGAGACTGTTCTCCAATTCCTTCTATCTACATATTTGGCTCTTGCTGGATCCTTGTGGCTGGGACCGACAAGAGTAAATGGTATTAGGCTATGAACTGTTCATGTGAGAGGGATAGGGTCTTCCACGTTTAAGGTTGGGACATTAGTGAAGATTAGGTCAAACATATGGCCAGCTTTATGAGTGGGAAGAACAACCTTTTTGGTAAGGTTCAATTCCTTTAGGGAGTCGGACAACTGAGCGCCTAAGGGACAGTTATCATTGTACATATGGACACTGAAGTCGCCCAGGACAGTAACCTTTGTGTGTCTCAGTGAGAGATCCGCAATCAGATCGCAGAGGGCTCAGAGTCTGGGGGCCAGTAGACCAGTAACCCTGCCACAGCGAAGGTGGGGGAGATTTTAATACTGAAGGACATTGCTTCAATTCATCTGGTCTGGTCAATTCTAATGTATGAGATCTCCCAGTGATCTCTTAGGATCACGGCAAGCCCGCCCCCTATTCTGCTGCCTGTCCGGTTAACTCTAATTATTCTATAACCTTCTGGAATGGCCAGCAGTATATCAGGGTTGGAGCTATCTCTCAGCCATGTTTCAGTGAGAAACATGAGATCCAGAGTATATGATTCAAGTGTAAGCCAGATGTCATCTCTGTGTTTGGGGAGGGATCTACAATTGATTAGACATGCGTTGATATTGGGCCCAGCGGCTGGTGTGTGTGCTTTAAACAACATTTCCGTACTAATGGCCATATGTCCGCATCCCTGGGTCTGTCCTTTGCTAAGTGAAAAGGTGCGTGTCTTACAACAGAGCTCTTGGCCATCTCCCTCTAATTCTAGAGTACTTGGGTCAAGACTTATTGGCAGGGTGCAACCTCCCGAGGAGCTTGAGCAGTTGATACCTGAACCAGATAGTTCTTGTTGTAAGGTCAGGATGGGCAGCATGGCTGGCGCTGGACGCGTGCTGGACGCCGACGGGCGCAGATGGGATTGCCTTTGGCACGCCTTGGGTGTGCCAGACGCGTGCCCGCTGGCACATCTGCTGTCCGATCCGCTTTTAATGGGAAGCACGCGTTAAAGAAGCTCTGCCCACTCTGGTGTCAGAGTGCAGCTGAACTAAGTGTTGCTGCCAACCCCGCCCTCCACACAATCGGCTGCCTGCCACGGTGGACCGGTGCGAGTGGCAGGTCAGAAAATTCCTAATTGTGCAAGTATAAATATTTAAAAGTTTTTAAAAAACAGATAGTTTTAAAAATGAGTAGTTTGAGCCCCAAAGAGATTCCCCACTGACGGTAGCCGCGCAAGCAGTCCTACCGTGAATCATCCTGTCTTTGCCCTTTAAAGTGTGCCCCAAGTGTTATATAAAAAAACATCACAAACACAAGGAGATAATGGACGGAGAGCTGAAACTTTTTAGACACTCACTCCCAGTCACAGATCTGGGTGGAATCCATCATTGTTCTTTAGCTCACTTCGCCAACCCAGTACAGACCCAGCTATGTGCAAATCAGTTTTGACTCTATCCCTCATGGGAACAGTCCATCCCGAACTGCCAAGCCAAGTCTTCCCTGAACCAGAAACAATCATCCTGGGACCGGTTTCGGGGTAACAGCCCTCATCATCCAGGCTAGCTTGAATCAAGTGGCAAAGTGAGCAAGGGCCCCACATCTGGGCATACCCTGCCAACTTAGGGTGAACAAAGCAAACACAAGGAGATGATGGAGGGAGTGCTGAAACTTTTCAGACACTCATCCCAGTCACAGATCTGGGTTGAATCCATCGTCGTTATTTAGCTCACTTCGCCGCCTCAGTTCATAAATGATCCTCACAGTCACACACAACATATTCTTTCAGGCTGAGAGGGGTCATCCCTGTCTATTCAGGTCAGCCTATGTTTTGCTCCTGAGAGCAAGTTCACAACTCATTCATGCCTATTCAAATGCTAATTACTGATTAAAAGCAGTGTTAGAGCAGAATGCAGATTTAGCTTCCAGGAACATCAGGTCAGGAAAGATAACTTTCTAAAAGTTCCCTTTCCAAAATATGTATTAAAAGTCAGACTTCATCAATGAATTGAGCTTGTAAACATATTTCAAAAAGTGCAATATGAAATTTGTATCTGTTGTGAAAATAGCATTTAGGGCATTTTCACTGTAAGGAAATATTTAACATTAAACTTTGAATGTCCTACTTTTAAATACAATGCACCCTGCCTTATTGGCAATAAGGGCTATTTCGGGATGTCCTATTATTGTTTAAAATGAGGGTTTATACATGTCACAATGGGCTTATTTTGACAAGTTACATTTGCAGTTTAAAACTGCTCATCAAGGCTACAATGGTAGTCTTGAAGACATGGTGGATTATTTACAAGCCCCTTGTGCCGCCGGTACATCACTTTTGCCCATACTAAAAGTGATGCACCGGTGGTGCAAGGGGATTGTAAATAAGTCTCATGCTTTACAATGCCACTGCAATGGGTGGCACAATGACTGCTGTAGTCCACTGGTTGCAGTTAATTTACAGGCTGTGTTTACTGTTGGTACTATGCACTGGGAACCTAAAGGCAAGTTAAATATACCATTCAGGTTTACCATGTACAAAGGAAGAGTAAAAGCACTTTTCCATTGGTTAGTTAAAATAGGAAGGAGAAAAGACAAAACAATCTGGGTTGACCATGCTGAAAGAGAAAATTTACAACACAGTCCTTTTAGACCCTATGTTGGAGAGTCTAACATCACTGATTGTGATTCCGTTCACAAGAAACAAAGAAAATAGTCAAAATGTGGCAATGTTTTGTTGTAATTACTTTTTTGAATCAAGTGATTTGAAGATGAGTTTGTTTGTTTGTTTTCTAAACAAATGAAAGCATAAACGAAATATTTGCAGTGAAAAGACTGCATTATTCCCAGTTTTCAGTAATAGACAAATCTGTAAAAAAATGTATTTCTTTCACCACAGTTTGTGCAATTTTGGTCAATATTTCCTATTTTTGTGAGGTTCTTTTGTACTTGCCGATTGTAAGAGAAAGAGATGTTAAACCCACAGATGAACCTAGAAAGCTATGCAAATGTTATGTTATGCTATATACTCTTATAACGCTCACAGCTACTCCGAGGAATGTCCCGGCGCGGGTCCAAGAGGAGTCACCGAACTGTCACCAGGGGAATAGATACGTTTTAAAAAGTTTCTTGAAAGCTAACGGTATTGGGTATTGCGCAATGCGAGCAGAATGGCAATCCAAGCCTTGTCAGCTTTGATGGCTTGGGAGCAGCCGCCCATTTTGTGACGAATGAAGCGGGCACTTTAGCTAATCGAAGAGCTGATGAGCGTAGTTGTCTCAGTGGGACATAGAAAGAATACCGCTTTTGCAAATATGTGGGACCAAGACCATGGAGGGCTCGATGGGTGATGACCAGGTATCTGAATTTGACCAGCTCAGCCACAGGAAGCCAGTGGAGTGAGCAAAAATAGTCGCGCACACTACTCCTCTGGGAAATTCCTGGAAGAAGCCTGACGGCCGCATTCTGAATGACCTGGAGTCTGTTCAAAGAATATCCTGGGATGCCCAAATACAAAGCATTGGCGTAGTCCAATCGGGAAAGGATCAAGGCACAAATGACCGTCTCTTTAGCATACCTAGGGAGGAGAAGAAGAAAACTCCTTAATGTTTTAAGGAGGCCAAAGTAGCTAACTGAGAGCTTCTTTACCTGGGTAGAAAAGGAAAGGTTATCCTCAAAACACACTCCCTGGTTCTTTGCGGATTTTCCATTGGAAGTTGGTGAGGGGAACCCTGAAGGCCAGATTGTCTCTCTAAAGCCAGGAGGGAAATTTCCATAGAGGAGAATCTCTGACTTATCTTCGTTACATTTAAGTTGAGCGGCCGCCAGCCTCTCAAAGACCGAAGACAAGCAGTGCTGAACAAAGAATACAGAGTCCTCGCCCTTTTCCCAGGTAAAGAGGAGCTGGTGTCATCAGTGTAGGCTATCAACTTCGCCCCCAAGTCCTCGGCCAAATAGACCAGGGGAGTCCCATAGATGTCACAAAGGAGGAGGCTTAGGGAAGACCCCTGCGGTACACATGTGGTGACCAGCTGCAGGACTGAAGCGGCCGGTGGCAGCCAGACCTGTTGAACCCGCCCTGCAAGGAAGGGCCTAAGCCAACTCCAGGCGGTGCCTGAGACACGAATCTCAGTAAGCCGGGCGAGCAGCAGTGAGTGCAGACTGTGTCAATGGTCGCCAATAGATCAAGCATTCATAATGTTGATCTCCCACCAGGATCTAGACACTCATGAATGGCCTCAGAAATCTCAACCAGTGCTGTCTCAGGGCCCGATGTAGGTCGGTCGGTAACGGCCGAAAATCGGTATTTTCAGCCATTACCGATCGGTAAATAGGTGATTGGCATGTAGGGGGCTTTATTTTACCGAATCGGTAAAATTACCGAATCGGTAAAATTACCGATTCAGTAATTTTACCGATTCGGTAAAATAAAAAACCGGTAAATATACCGAATCTGAGCCACCCATATGTAGGTGGGACTCTTCAGAGTCCCAGGAGCCTTACCAAATCGGTATTTTACCATCAAATAAATTTGATGGTAAAATACCGATTCCGGTGTGCATGCACATGTGTGCATGCACACCTATGCCATGTGACAGGCAGACCTGCCCTTAGGGCATGTATGCCTGCCACATGGCACCCGAGCCTGTTTTGGGGGTGCCAGAGGGTGTCAAAGTGACACCCCCTGCACCCTTGTGGAAATCGGTATTTACCGATTCGGTAAATACCGAATCGGTAATGCCCATTCATTCCTATGGGCTTCATAGCCCACAGGAATGAATGGGCATTACCGATTCGGTATTTACCGAATCGGTAAATACCGAAATCATCCGATTCGGTATTCCAGCACATCTGGAATACCTACATGTCGACCCCATAGATTTACCGATTTTTAATTACCGAATCGGTAAAATTCGGTAATTTAAAATCGGTAAATCTATTTCACCTACATCTGGCCCTCAGTGTTGTAAAAAGAACGAAACCCAGACTGTGCTGGATGCAGGACATCTGACCCTTGAACAAACTCTGTAAGTTGTCTGGTCACCACCTTTTCACAGACTTTTGCAAGGCTGGGTAGGAGGGAAATAGGGCGATAATTCCCTGGGATCAGGGGGTCAAGGGTGGACTTTTTCAGAAGGAGGAGGATTTTTGCCTGCTTCCAGGCTTCCGGAACATGGGCCTCGAGAAAGGAGGCTTTTATGATGGTATTTATTTCGGGGTTGATAATGACCGTGGCTAACAATCTAGCCACGCAAGGGTTAGCGGGCGAGCCTGATTTAAGGCCCTTCAGGATTTTAAGAGAGCTAGCCAAGTCCACAGAAGAGAAAGCACGCAGAAAGTGCCTCGTGGCGGCAGGCAAAGGGGCACCCAGCACGGAGTCAAGAGGGGGTCCAAGGCAGGAAGTAAGAGCCGCTTGAATCATGCGTATTTTATCCCTGAAGAAGTTAGACAGAGTATTACACCAGCCCTCCGTGGCCAGAAATGGGCTTGATTGCACTACAGGGGATGTAAAACTCTTGACTATAAAGAACATCTCCTTGTAGTTGTTATGTGCCTACTCATTGCGGGCTGCATAATAATGCTTCTTATCCTGTGTTATCGCAGCATAGTACGTTTTCTGCCTGCACCTGAGATTGCCCTTAGCCAGGGGACAGTACTCGCTAAGACGCCAGGTGCATTCAAGTATTTTGCACTCCTGCTTAAGAATAGACAAATCTGGGGTAAACCAGGGTTTGGAAGGTGATTCCCTGGAGAACCTAGATGAGGTCGGTGTGGCAAGCACATTCATGGAGTTGGATAACCAGTTAGAGAATCCCACAAGGCTCCCGTCAAGATCCGAAGTGAGTGCAGGTCTAGAAGCCAGCAAGACCGAGCCGAGTTTGGCGGGATCTATTTTTTTGAAAGCTGGTTTCTTGTAGGAGGGGCCGGAAGGGCAGGCCACGGCAACCTCCCGGGAGAAGTCGTTGAGATAGTGGTCGGACCAGGAGAATCGTAGAGGGTCTTCCACCGTGATAGAGAAGTTGGAACAAATTGAGTCCAGAATATGGCCTGCTTGGTGGGTAGGGAGACTGACTCATTGAGAAAGTTGGGCAAGATGAAGGATGTCGCAAAAAGCAAGGGCGTCATTAGAATCAGACTTGTCAAGATGGATATTCAGATCCCCCAGAACCATATACTGGGAGAATCGAAGCGCCCTACAGGTCATTGCATCGCCCCATGATTGCAAAAAGGACCTGACAGGGCCAGGGGGTTGATTAATCAGAGAACCTCCCAGCATAAAATGGGCAGAAAACCTAATACTGAAAACAAAGCTTTGCAGTCACCCCTAAGGAGATCCCATTTGTCCCTATACATAATAACCACTCCATCCCCCCTCCCGCTCACTGCGATCAGTTCTCGCGATCTTATAGCCCTTAGGGGTAGCTAATGCAACAAGCGAGTCAGATGTTTTATCCAGCCAGGTTTTTGTGATAAACAGTAGGACCACCACTTTATCAGAATGGAGCTTGAATACATCTGAATGGTGCTTCTTTAAAGAGCGTGCATTAATCAAAGCCGTCAAGATCGGCGGTGACCTGGAGGGCATAGATGAAGAAGCAGGGAGTTGGCCAGGTATGGGAGAGTCTGAGCACAACCTGAAGCCACACACAGCACACATACTTTCATGGGCAGAGAGCAAATCTAGATGGCAATAAGAGTTACATGGGAAACTGATAGCCCCCACATCCTGGGAGCTTACTTCCAGTCCAGGGTGTGTGGGTCATTATTTTCTTCTACCTGTCCCTCATCGCTAGCTTTTTTCTGGAGGTTATGGACAGGAAAAAAGGCATTACATCATCCACTCTAAAAAAGGCAGACTATATAATGTCCTTCCTTTGACATCCCTATACCATTGGGCCATCAGAGGAAGTATTCCATTGTTGGATGGGCATCAATGGGGGCTCCAATCAATCAATCAATCAAGACACTTATAAAGCGCACTACATACCCGTTAAGGTCTCAAGGCGCTGGGGGGGGGGAGGGGTGCTGCTACTGATCGAAGAGCCAGGTCTTGGGGAGTCTTCTGAAGGCCAGTAGGTATTGGGTCTGCCGTAGGTTGGTGGGGAGGGTGTTCTAGGTCTTGGCGGCGAGGTGGGAGAAGGATCTGCAGCCAGCGGTCATTCTTCGGATGCGAAGAACTGTGGCGAGCGGTTTGTCGATGGAATACTAATGATCTACCCCTTTGTAAATGAGACAGGTGGACTGAGGGTTTAGTGAACAGGGTAGGTCGATCTACAAAAGCATCAACTTCTATACCATTACATTCAACAGACTCTTCCAATTTTAGATGTGTATATTGTCAGCCAGTTATCAAAAACATGCAATACCCAGAGCCCTCAACTGAGCTGTGGCTTATATTGAATTTGATTTTTCATTTTGTTTTGAACAAGCATGGAGTCAAAAGGGTGCTGGATCATACCAGCCACTATCAAAGGGGTGGTGTTGGGACTACTACCCAAGCCAAAAGCTAAGAAACTTACTAGGAGGTTCATACAGCTGGGGCTCGTACTAGCAAAGAGGCAAATCGCAATCTACTGGCAGAGTCCAGATCCACCCCAGTACAGGAGATGGATTAAAGATATGATAGAGTGGGCCACTGCAGAGTCAATGAGGATGAAAAAGGTTAGGAGGGATGATAAACTTGAGGACGACGTTAGGGCCTGGCATCTAATGATCACAGACTTACCTAAAGGAAGAGATCCCTCAGTAAGGGAAGAGCTTTTCTCACACCCCACTCCGGAAGAGACTGGATCGTTACCCATACTTGAGGCCCCTCACACAACAGAGAATAATACAGACAGTTGAGGCATATGATTGAACAGATGGTTTCCGAACCCCGAAGTGAATGTTGCTACCCATGACCAGGGGCAGGGGAGGGATTGGGAGGGTGTAAGTTTACAGTTCCTGTTAGTAAGTGTAAGGGGGACAAAAAAGTGATATTAAAATAGAAGTTATGTGGGTTTTTTTGTTGAAGTAGCCAAAATAATGACAGCCTATGTTGCAAGAACATGTATCCAAATTGATTGAAATCAAGAACATTGTACCTAATGTAATATGCTGTTTTGGAAAAGTATTGTTGTCAAGAAAATGTCAATAAAAATATATATTTTTTAAAAGCATGGAGTCAAAAGGTAAAATCTAAATGAATCAAAAATTTGAAGAAAAGCCATACATTTTTGTAACGTGTGTAAGAATCTGAGCTTGGCAATAAGGGGGATTCATACTTCACTGAATGTGGCTTATCCTTGTTATCTGATGATTTTGAGGGTGTTTTACAAAATGTACTTTTTTTGCACATTGACTTGCTTGTGGAAGCCAAAAATGTAAAGAAATTCAATACAAAATACCAAATGTTATATTATTCTGTATTTCCACACTTCTCCCAATAAAAGCAGTATCCCCCATGTGTAGGCGAAGCTGTTGCATTGGGCATGAAAGGACTAAAAATGCACCATAGCAATGTGAATTACGTCAGTTCTTGGGATGGGCTAGATGCAGTATTGAGCCCGAGGTCCGTTGGCACCCAGGGCAACCTACCCCCTCTATACATTTCTGAAAACTATTCACCTTGGGAAGTCCCCTTATGGTTGGCTTGCATGGATCCTTTTTGTACCCAGAAGAACCTTGGGTAAAATCACCAATTTTCCACAAATTTCTTTGAACAAGTGCTCCAAAATCTGCAGGGATCAACAAAAGTCCCACAACCAAATGGTACAACACTTCTCCTAAGAAAAATAGCACCCCCCATGTGTGGGTCGGCCAACTGACCAGGAAGGGAAATGCTTCAAAATGTAATGTGGAATTATCAGATTTTCTTTGAATTTCAATCATCCTGGAGATTTGGGTAGCTGCAGTACTTGGGCGAGTAGTCGGTTGAAACCCGGCAAAATCAATGCCAGACATTCCTGAAAACTAGACACGTGGGAAAGTCCATAGGGTGTGGCTTGCTTGGATCTCACTCCTTCTTCGTACCCAGAATGCCTTGCAAAAGGCAAGCTGCAGTTAATATTCACACAATGTCCACTCATTTCTGTAAGCAAAAGTCCCAGAATCTAATTAGATTGGCGAACATCCTACTATGCAACATTTACACATTTCTCAAAATAAAAATTGTACCCTACTTGTGTGAGGGGGTCTATTGTCCTGGACATCAAAGGTTCTAAAGCGTAACATGGAAACATCAAGTTTTATTCAGTGAATTTCAATCATTATGGGGATGTCAGTAGTTGCTGTATTTTGACCTGGTGTTTCTCCAGCTTCCGGGGAAACCTACTACCTGTAGACATTTCTGAAAATTAGACATCCGGAGGTGTGCAGGATGGTTGGTTGGTTTGGATTCTATGCACAGACACAAATAAAAATGAAAAAGGCAGCATAATTTTCCCTTTCCTGTAGGGGTAGGAAGAAAGTCAGGTGAGCTAGTCAAATCTACCTCCCAGGGAAATAAAAAAGGCTCATCTATACATTAGGCTCCTTTGGGGAGTTGACTTCTATGCCAGACCTGCTTCTAACCCAAATAAATTAGTTCTTAGTGTCTTGTGGAAGGATTCCTGCTCACGGATCCCGGAGGCAGGCACAGGTCTCTATCAGCAAACCTTTGGGAAGGGGCTCATTGCAATCGGGTGACCTTCCGTTTCCAATGATGCATCTGTTTTGTAAAATGTTGTCCTATGCATGGTACAGGGACCACGGACCACAAATAAAAAATAAACGTAATGGTAGGCACCATTTTTACTTCTCTGGGGGAGCTGATCAGAGAGCATGGGCCTGATCCCCCTACCCCCTTTCCCAGGGAAGGAAAACTTTTTTTTTTTAATGAATCGTTGTACAGTACTCCTCTGCCTTTTGACTGGGTTTGTGCAGTACAATTGGCACAAATATATATTATACATACATATGGGGAATTTTACCACTGTGTTAGACGGGCCACACTGCAGCAAACAAAGCCATCCCTAGTGACCAGTGGAGGGTTCCTGCTCAGGATCATAGCTCAACCACGATCCCCAAGCTGGAGTTCTTTTGGGGGAGGCACAATTGAAACCAGACCAATCCAAAGATGCCTGTCCCATGATGGGAGTTTCTACAGGAGGGAGAAATCTCCCAGACGCAGACCCCAACACTTACCTTTCTTCAGCGGCTGCACCTTCCTCCTGGATCGTAAAGTCGGTGTGCCCCAGTGTACTGAAATCAGCAATCCTGTGTAGGTAGGTCCGGCAGCTGATGCGTCAGTCCCCAGTGGGAGCATAACAGGGGGAGCACCAGGAGTCTTCCTCACACAGTGGTGGCTCCTCAGCTTTAGTGGAGGAACATCGCTTCACTGCTTTTGAGCAGTGTAAAGGGATGAAAATATAAAAGGATAATAACTTTGAGTTATTATCATTTTATTTTTCCTTTGTGGGCACGCGGGTGGGCGGGGCTGCTCTGCTCACGGAACAGGGCAGGAGTGGTTTGCCCACTCCTAAGTGCCAATGACTGTTTGGTCCGCCCTCTCGGGCCACCCAAACTAGTCATGTGCACTTTCCCCGTTCTCCATAGAGGCTGCATTACAGCCTGCGTGGAGAATAAGCCCAGGCCCTTATTCCCTGGTTGTGTGTCAAACTAGGACGCTCAAACCCAATCCTTCCTGGCTTCCTGTCCCACGAGGACAGCAGGAGCAAGGAGCAGAGACGCCGGACCCGGTACCTGCGGCAAGTTCAGTGTATAATCATTTTTTTTTGTTTTGTTTTGCAATGTTCAACCTCATGCCCCCCCGCTTCCCCGTTCATCCACCCCGCACCCACCCCGCCACTGTTCCCACATATGTTCTCTGCACCGTGTGAACAACTTGAACTTCACTTTTTCCTCAGTAAAGAGGCTAAAAAGATAACTGTAGACAAACACATTAAAATATAGATGAATACTAAGCTGTGAATGATGTTTAAGCGTGCTTGACACCAAAATGAAGAAATCTTACTTGGGACTGAGACCACAAGGGCATTCGATTTATTGCACCACAAGATTGCTAGCATTTGATTTGAAAAAGAAGAAATATTTATTCTTAGAATGGTACCATTCATTTGTGATGAAACTGTTTGGCTATTCATTTCTGAGACAAGGTAGTATTTCAGTTCCTTAGACTCATTCTGCTTTCATTCATCTGCCCGGCACATGAGATAGCCATCGCCCCCTCTTTTGTCAATGCAGTGACATTTTGCCTCTTAATGCATGTGTGCCCTTTCGTCTTCGTTTTATGCATAGCTGTTTGACACTGAGCAGTATTTCAAAGGGAGTCTGGACACAGAGTCATTACATGCCTGGCAAAACAGTAAGTGCTACGAACCATAAAAGAGGCCTCTGCACATCCTGAGAAGTAGCTATGGGTCATTATTTGTAGGAGTGATGGGATCCAACGTGTATTTACAGTTCTCTTCTGGCTTATAAATAACTGCATTTCTGAAGCAATTTCTTTTAGCACTAGCTAAAAGGCAATATACACAAAGCAATTTCTAGAATTTAGCAGTCTGGAGTAGTTTTGATTCACAGACATTGATCTCAATGATTATCCTTCAGTCAGCTGTATCCGTTGTACTAAAGTGCACTAAAAAATACCGTCTGCTGCTTTCCACACCCAAAGGATACAGAGTCCATAAAGCAAAATTGCTTCTTGATTTTCTCTATACCTTTTCCCCGCCAGCGCCATTGCAGCTCCTCTTTTAACTGTTGAACCTCTCACAAGAAGAAAATAAACAGCGCCTGTTACGCCTGGCATCTTGTGGCGTATTTCCCTTGTCCTTTTGCTTTCTGGCCTCCTGGTTTCGATGGTGTGCTGGACTTCAATTTTGCTAGTTTAGTGTCTCTGCGCGCTTTCTCACTGCTGTTAAGTGTTAAAGTACAAGTGCTCCTGCTGTAAATTGTGTTTATGGATTGGTGTTTCCATGATTGGGTTATGTGATTTACTAGTAAGTCCCTAGTACAGTGCACTGTGTGAGCCCAAACCTGTAAATCAAATGCTACTAGTGAACTTACAGCACTGGTTATGCTACACACACAAGTAGCATTGAAAAGGTATCAGACCTGCCACCGCAGTGTCTGCGCAGTTTTTCCATCCATGCCGACCTGGCAAGTGCACCTACGTGCCAGGCCTCAAACTTCCCTTTCCTTACATGTAAGGCACCCCTCAGGTAGGCCCAAGGCACCCCCATGACCAGGGGGCAGTGTATGTGACAGGTAGGACATGTACTGGTGTTTAGTACATGTACTGATAGTGAAATACTGGGCATTTTGTTTTTCACTATTGCAAGGTTATCTGTCATATAGGCTAACATGGGAGGTGCTTTGTCACATCTTACAAGCATAACTTTCCATTGGGACAAGATAAAGAAAACGTTTAGGCTAAACTCAGAATTTAAAAATAAATGTTTTAGTAAAGATGATTTTTATATCATGTGTTTGAAAATGTCCCTTTTAGAAAGTGGGCATTTTCCTGGTTAAACATCCTGTGTGCCTCTGCCTTTTGTGTTTTCCCTTTCTGGGTTTAGAGTCACAGGTGCAGGGAATGTGCATTCACACTAGACAGCCACAAGGGTGGGTGGGTTGAGGTGTTTCCTGCCTTTCCTTGGTGACTCAGAGCCAGATTGAATAGATCTGGTGTTGTGAAGCATTTTAGAATCAAGCGTAATTCACTGATTCATGCCCTTACATAGTTATGATTCACATTGCCCTTATATAGGCATAGAAATCATGCCCATATTTAGACATAACCCATCCAGTCCAAATACAGGCATGGCTACTTCCACTAGTTCCAAAAAGCCACAATGATTTCTTGGAAAACTCTGCTTCAGCAGTCAGGGACATCCCCTTACTTGAATATTGATTTGTCCTAGAAATCATGGCATTTTCAAAGAACTACAATTCCCTTTGGGTTCTTTGGTGACGTTATTATGTCTGACTTTACGTCAAACGAGGCACCTTCAAGGTATAAATATGCCTACACTTGCCCTAGCAAATACACGGTGGTTCGGAGCAGCTCGACTATCTACTTGCCCACGCAGCTCGCTACAGCAAGTGCCGAAGAAAGCCGACCCTGCAGCTGACGCACTGACAGAGAAGCTGTCCTTAGTCTCGCTGAGAATTCAGCTCCAGTGTTTCCAAGCTCCCCTCGCGGGGTGTTGGGAAATCGAGTCCCGAGACAGAGATACCACACCTCCTTCATTCTAAAACCAAGGTACGGTGCTGATTAGACCCTAAGAGAAATCTTGGTTAGATTCTTGGCAAAGACAAACTAAACTTATGCTACACCCCACTTACTTCTTCCCTCGTACTAGACTTAGGTTAGGTACATTGGGTAGGCGTATTTTAGAAGCACCAGTTGAATAAAATAAAATAAAATAAAATAAGTACGTTTAGCCTTTGTTATTTATGTATGTATTTATATGGTCTAGGAACCATACAATGCTTTTACAATATTATTTTATAATACTGCTGCATCTACCTCTCTTGGTGCTGCCCTGGGAGCAACGTTTGGACTATTTTAATTACGCCGGTGCCTTGACTTAAAACGGCACTCGCTGCTTGATTTTAACTTTCCCTATCTGTCTCTGCCCTCGGGAGCGCCTCCCGCTGATCGGCCCCCTCCTCTACTTCCTGGCTTGCTGGAGTGGGGACGGGCGAGGCTGGTTGCCATCTTGGGCGCTCTGGGTTCGACGGGCTAGTGCTCTGGCCACTCCCCCCCTGGCTAATCCTCTTCTAGCGCCCACCTCCCGCCTCACCTGACTTTGCTGCTAATCTCCCCCGAGGTGCCTGCCGGGAGCCACGCCTTCGCTCTCTCACACCAGCGCACCTGGACGCTGCATCTACCTCTCTTGGCGCTGCCCTGGGAGCAACGTTTGGACTATTTTAATTACGCCGGTTATGTTATGTTATGTTATGTTATGTTATGTTATGTTATGTTATGTTAAATTTAATTTCTATAGCGCACGGCTACTCCATAAGAGTGTCCCGGCGCTTTGTTTGGCAGCTCAGAAAGAAAAAACATAACACCATAAAAACACAACTAAGCAGGAGACAAAAAACAAACTAGAGGGTAAAAAGCCGGTGCCTTGACTTAAAACGGCACTCGCTGCTTGATTTTAACTTTCCCTACCTGTCTCTGTCCTCCGGAGCGCCTCCCGCTGATCGGCCCCCTCCTCTACTTCCTGGCTTGCTGGAGTGGGGACGGGCGAGGCTGGTTGCCATTTTGGGCGCTCTGGGGTCGATGGGCTAGTGCTCTGGCCACTCCCCCCCTGCCCCGCCCCTTCCCCTCCTATATCATGACATCGCATCCCCGGCCGCGCAGCGGGCGCGACTAAGGCGCGCCGAAGTTGCGCCTAAGTCAAGCCCGTCTGCGCCCGTCCGCGACGGGCCGGGACCTGGGGCCTGTGTTCCTGGCCCTTTGCTGGTCTACTCGTCTGCCCTGCTACATTCTTATTCTGCCAACATTCTCTCACCTCTTCCCCTTTCTGTGGCACACTGCCTTGATTCTCTTGGCATTTATGTCTCCCACCCTTGTTCGACGGTCCCTCCCCCCCATACCATACCCCCTTTTCCTGTGGAGCCCCCCTGGTCCCCCGCCCTTCTCCTTCCCCTCCTGCGGCCTCCGCCTACCTGTTCAACACTCGTTCAGCAGGAAAGCATCAGGTGGATCTTTTCAATCTCCTGAATATGGAATCTCCTGACTTCTTATTCCTCACGGAAACTTCGTTTTCAGCGGATTCTCTTCCCGATATCTTGGCCATTCTCCCTGACTCATACTACATCCTCCGGGCGGACCGTCCTGATGGCAAGGCTGGGAGGGGTGTGGCCATGATTGTTCGCTCCAGTTTGCAATTTCAACTTCTTTCTTACTCCCCCATACCCAATGTGGACTACCTGGTGGCCCGTTCACTTAATCTTTCAGCTCCCCTTACGGTTGTTCTTATGTATGTATTCCTCGGTCCTTCTCTTAGGCGATTTTAATTTCTGGCCTGGCGATCCTAAGGAGGACTTGTCCTCCAAAGATTTTTCGGCCACTCTCCGCTGCCTCAATTTTTCTCCTCACGTTTCTGCCCCTACACACGACCAGGGTCACATACTGGACCAAATTTGGTCAGCATGTTGCACGGTCCTTTCCCCTACCATCCTTCCTTGCACGTGATCGGATCACTCTATTGTTTCCTTCTCTATTCACCTGGGCTCCATTGACAAACCCCCTTTACCTAAAAATATCCTCGCTCGTAGCTGGAATCAGGTTGATCTGAACTCTCTTTCGCTCGCCCTAGCCTCTTCTACCCCTGATCTCTCTGATCTTCCTCTTGACTCTCAGGCTGAGGCGGTCAGAACCTGGCTATCCTCTTCCTGCGATCAGGTTGCCCCGTTTAGGAGGGTTAAGACCATTCACCCCCATGACGCCCACAAATGGTTCAATACCGACCTAAATGTTCTCAAGTTAGATCTTAGACGATCTGAGCGTCAGTGGAGACGTAAATATTGTCCCACTCTTCGGGCAAAATATAAACTTCTCTCACATGAATACAAAAGAGCGATTCTCTCGGCTAAAACTAAATACTTTTCCGAGAGGGTCGCCCTTTCGGCTAACAAATCGAAGGAGATCTTCTCCCTAGTCCACAGTCTAGCCTCTTCTGACCGCGCCAGCCCTAGTCCTGTCCCTTCTCAGATCCTTTGCTCCTCACTTAACGACTATTTTATCGACAAGATCGTTAAGATCAAATTTAATATTCCCTCTGTATCTTTGCCTGGCCCGCCCTCTGTTGCTCCTCTGCCCTCCTCTTCTCTAGACCATTTCCCGCCTATATCTTTGGACTCATTTCATGCTCTACTCACCAAAGTTAAGTCTGGATCGCCGGTGGATTGTGCTCCTGCACGCATCCTCAGAACTCTTTTCTCTAACTGCCCAGCGCCCCCTCTTTCCTTTCTTAATGCTTCCCTCACCCAGGGCTTAGTTCCTGCTTCCCTTAAATCGGCTATCGTCTTACCTATTCTTAAAAAACACGATCTTGACCCATAACTCCCTTCCAACTTTAGGCCGATTTCTCTTCTTCCCTACTTGGGTAAGATCCTCGAAAGTCATGTAACATCTTGCTTGTCCATCTATATCGAGGAGAACCATCTCTTGGCCTCCCATCAGGCGGGCTTCCGCCCAGGTCACTCAACGGAGTCAGTGGTTCTCGCTGTGCTTGACGAGATGAAGGGGAAAGCCGACTCCAATCTTCCTCAGGCCCTGGTCCTCCTCGATTTGTCCGCTGCGTTTGACACGGTCGACCACTCCATCCTTCTCGACCGTGTTGGCACAGCGGGCATCCGGGGTTCTGCCCTGTCCTGGCTTACGTCCTTTCTTGAGGGACGGTCCCAAGCAGTTCACCTCTCTGGTTTTTCTGCCCCTCCCCGCCCGGTTTCTTGTGGGGTTCCCCAAGGTTCTTCTCTTTCCCCCCTTCTCTTTAATCTCTATATCCACCCTCTCATCTTGTCCCTTCTCGATATGGGGGTCTCTGTGTATAACTACGCAGATGACCTCCAGCTCGTTTTCGATCTTTCTTCTCCCTCTGACTCCCTTCCTAAACTTCGCTCTACTTTGGTTTTTATATCTGAGTGGATGAGTTTCAATCATTTGAAACTCAACCGGACAAGACGGAGATGGTTTTGACGGGCGGCTCTTCTAACCCCTGGTCTTCCTCTTTTTGGCCCCTCACTTTTGGTCCTCCCCCTGTACCTGCTGCTTCTGTTCGCACCTTGGGTATTAGGGTCAGTCAGGATCTTTCTATGCACGCCCAAATCAGTTCTGTTGTCTCCTCTTGTTTCTTGTCTCTTCGTCTTATTCGTAAAATTTCCCGTTTCTTTTCTCTGGATGCCCTCAAAATTATTATTATGGCTTTTATCACATCCCGGCTTGATTATGGAAATGGCCTGCACGTGGGCATTCCTGCCTACGAAACTCGTCGCCTACAGGCAATTCAAAATCAGGCTGCCCGGCTCATCCTCCATCTTCCCAAAACCTCTCACATCACTCCGGCACTTAAGTCCCTTCACTGGCTTCCTGTGCTTCCTGTCTCCAGAGATCCCTCTTTAAATTGGGCTGCCTAGTTTTCCGAGCTCAGGCCCGAACTGCTCCTCTGTTTATTAGTTCCCTCATCTCTTCTCACGTCCCCACCCGCACTCTTCGCTCTTCCACTCTTTCCCTTCTTCATCTCCCCCGCTTCCGCAAGACCAGAACGGGTGGCATCAGGTTTTCTGTTTTGGCCCCCCGTTTCTGGAACTGCCTCCCCTTGTCCATACGCTCTATTCCCATTTACTCCCACTTCCGCAAAGCTTTAAAAACCTTCCTATTTTCTCAGGCGTTCTCCTGTTAAATCTCAGTGGCCCCTTCTGTGATTTGTGGCTTAGTCCCCAGCGCCAGGAAGCCGCTTGGCCACAGTGCGCTTTATTAAATACTTTTTTCATTCATTCATACTCTTCTTAGTGTACGCATTATACTTTGCAACCAGTATTACGATTGTAGCAGTTAATTTCTTTTTCATGAGGAAGAAGACTGTTCAATAAATCCTTTTATTGAAAATGCCTGTCTCTCTATTTCTCTGCACCTCTGATGAAACGAAGCATGCACGATTGACTGAGTAAAATATCTATCTATTGTTTCCACGACTCTGAAGATTAGTTTTATCTTGGGGAAACAAAGTTGTAATGTTTATGCGGTTGTCAGAAACGAATCCCTTCTTGTGTATTCAAGAAAGTTTCTAGTGACCTCTGAGCTAGCTGGCACTCACAATTAAGTCTAATATATTCGATAGAGACCTAGTCGACCTAAGTTCAACGTCAAATCTATAGGATATATTATTCCAATGTGCAGAGCCTATTGGGAATATAGGAACTACACTACACTGGCTGCATTTACACCTGAATGGACTGTGGCTGCCTCCCACAAAGCTGTCTCCACCTCCTGTAGTGAAGCTGATCTGAACCAGGCAGAACTAATTTATGTGTGCCAGAGGAATCTCTGGCTGTACCAACTTCAAAGGGAAATGTGGTATAAATATTGTGACCCTGACAGTAGGACTTTCGAGTCTTTTGGATCAAGAAACCTGCTAAGAAGAAGTGCTGTAGACGCTTTGAGGTGAGACTACCACTTTGCTGTTTGCTTTGCTGTGTTGGCCTGCAGTGGCTGCTTCTGTTTTGGGCAGTGAAAGGACTGGACTGGACTTTACGCATCTATTTTAGTACGTTTCTCCAAGGGCTTGAGGTAGAGCTTGCCAACTGTTCAGGAAGTCTCAGGAACAACAAAGACTTCAAGTTCATCTGCTACTAGCACGAAGAACTGTGTTTTGTGCTACAATAGATGACAAAGCAATATGACGCCGTCTAATACACGGCTCCCGGCTCCATGACCTAAAGGCGCCGCAGAGGGACTGCCGCATTTTGCACCGCAACTCTGGTCTCACCGACATAGCCGTCCAACATCTCCACCGATCTGCTGCTTTCACCGTGTCATGTGGGCACTGCACTTTGCACCACCTCGCTTCACACCACCGCCCTGGTATCTCGGATGACACCGCTCCACGCCGACATCGACGCCACTGCTTGCACCATGGTTTGGTGGCACCACTCATAAGTTACACAGCGCACCGCCCTGTCCCACACCGCAGCCTTGGTCTACGGATGCTGGAGCCATCGTCTCCAGTTTTTCAGCCAACAACAGTGATGCAACAGCCCTGCCACACTTTGCACCGCAGCCCTGGACTCACCAACACCACTGAACGCCATCACCGAGTCGCTTCCTGCCCCACGACCTTAAGACACCACACGTCACACTGCTGCACTTTGCACCACAGCCCCAATGCCGCCAATGCTGGCGCTCCCACCTTCACCCGCAGGGAGTCTGATCTGCAACGAGTGTGACTTCAAGGGCCCGACGACTCTTACACCGACCTCTGGAATCGACGCCTGCCGACGCCGTCTCTTAGGAGCTCAATGCGAGGTCCCTGACACTCTACATTTCTAAAGGTACTATTTGTGGGTTCTTCCGACACTGTAGCTGACCCGCGACACCGCGGTCAGCCAGGACTGTTGGAATTGTTTTTTCACAACACTGTGATAGCTCCAGACGAAGCTAATAACTTCAAAGAACTGTTGTTAACGTCTATATTTGCTTATTGAGATTTCTGTATAACTGTATGTTGGATACTTATCTTTTTTGTCTTGTTTTACACAGGTAAATATTGGCTACTTTTCTAAAACTGGTGTGGTGTGCTTTTGTGGTGTTTTCACTGGATTACTGTATGTTATCTGCAAATGCTTCACACACTGTCTCTGAGATAAGCTTGACCACAGCGTGCCTCGTTACCAGGGGGGTGAGCAGGGGTTAATTTTCGAGTGTAACTCATTATCCTGACTTGGAAGGAGTGTCCCTACTTGGATAGGGTAACAACCTGCCAACTAGAGACTCCCATTTCTAACAGCCCTGTATCTCAGAAGTAGCACATTGGTCGAGCAACTTAGGGCCAGATGTACAACCCATTGTTGCGGCCACAAATGTGCGATTGGCCCGTTTGCGACTGCAAAAAAGTTTCTGGGCATGTACAAATGCTATTTTGCGAGTCTGACTGACTTGCAAAATGGCATTCGCTATTAGGAAGGGGCGTCCCTTCCTAATAGCAAGTCACCATGCCATGTTCTGTTGTTTTGCAACCGCATTTGCAGTCGCCAAGCACTTGCAGTTTGCCACCTACTTCAAGTAGGTGGTAAACTACTCGCAAAAGGGAAGGGGTCCTCATGGAACCCCTTCCTCCTTGTGAGTGGGTGTGTAAATATTTTTTAAGAGCAGGCAGTAGTCCCAGGGATCACTGCCTGCCCTTAAAAAATGAAACAGATATCTGTAAATATTTTTAAGAGCAGGAAGTGGTCCCAGGGACCACTGCCTGCCTTTAAAAAATGAAACGGAAAGTTGACCACTGCCTGCCCTTAAAAAATGAAACAGTAAAGTTTCATTTTTGTTTTTTAAATGCATCTTGCTTTCTTTTAAGGAAAACGGGATGCATTTTAAAAAAAGACCTGCTTTATTGAAAAAGCAGTCACAGTCATGGTGGTCTTAGCACCCTTAGCATTGTGTTTGCAAAATTTTTATGGACTCCCCCAGTCCCTCAAACTCTCTTTTAATCTATCATGGTTACAAACTATAATGGTACTGGACGTTCAAACCAATGGAACTTTACCTAGATAGGGGTGGGCAGAACTTACGGAGTTCCGCGTGCGGGAGTCTGCTGTCATCGAGTCCTTCACCACTCAAAATAGCAGAAGGCGTGCACACCTCTATCGTCTCGTCTCTTTATATTCTATATCTTCACTATCATCGTTTTGGCATCAGAAGATGCTCCCCATGCAAACACTGCCTAATTAAACCCCCTACCATACTCCGCCACTCAGGGCCCACATTCTGAGAAAGGGACACACACAGACCATTGCCATTGAAAAATCACCTCTTGGGCTTGTGGAAGCACCATTGAGAAGCAAGGCAGAAAGCACACACAGAGGCATCATCCCAATGGGCGATGTGTAGGTTTCCAAACGGTCGAGTTGGCTGGGACAGAGTATGTCGCATTATGAGGGAACCTTGCCCCTACATTCATTAAACACTTAGCCCTTCCTTCTCACCATATTGCATATTGTAGCTTATGTGACGCTTAATTCTCCATTGTGGGGAGCCTGTGCTAGCACGCAATCTACACAGGGTGAAGGGTGTTGGTGGAAAGCCTCTGTATTTGTTTTGTCCTTTCATTCTCTCCCGCACAAAAGACCATCCTTTTTAGGTCTCGTATATTATATTCCGCAAGGAATAAATAGATGAGAGTATTGTGGGAAAACCAAGGTCTAAACCATCGCGGATTTCGTACAGTTCGGGTGGTGCACTCGAGCGGAAAGCGCGTCCACATCAAAGCCATCCGCCTTCCTCCCACAGGCATCTGAAAGCAGAGGGTTGTTGGAATAAAAAGTTCAGAATTCCGCCCCTTAGCAGGTTGAAGAGAGGGGAGGAAGTAACTCGGGGTGCTCTGCATGGACACGGCGCTTTGTGTAAGAGTGGGTGAAGCATAGAAACTCGCCTCAGGCATTTCAAATCCCCCCTAATTATTCACCTCTGCTGTTGTTCAGACGCGCGCACTCATTTTACATCCCATATGCTCGAGCATTGTCCTACCAGAGCGTTAACCGCTTGGTATGTGTCACAAATTAAATGTTGAACGTTCTGGCCTCGTCAAATCTTTTGACACTTAAAACCAATGCTTAATTTATAAAATACATCAAAAGCGCTGGATGCAGAGTTCTAGAAGTCTGAAGCTGAGGTTGTCCATTACCGAGGTCGCCTACTTTAGATTCCTTCTCATGCCCCAGGCTATTGTCCAACCCTTTGCAACTTGATGCTCGGATATCATGAGGTGATTTTCTATCGCAACATTCCCTCTTAGCCGTTTACAAAGTTTGCAGTGCATGGTAGTTACACGGTGCTATTTAATGCAGGATCTGCCAGTTTTAAGGAACTCGCCGGTATATATTTATACATTTGTATTTAGTTATGACTTTGAACATACTGACTCAATTTTAAATAATTTATCAAATGTTCGACTTAAAGCAGAGGGTTGTTGGAATAAAAAGTTCAGAATTCCGCTACTAAGCAGGTTGAAGAGAGGGGAGGGAGTAACTCGGGGTGCTCTACACAGACACAGCACTTTGTGTAAGAGTGGGTGAAGCAGAGAAACTCGATGAAACAGCTGTCATCAAGGTCTGAAGCAAGATTGCATCGATGTTTGCATTTTCGTACGGGGAAGAGGGATTTTACATGGCAACCATTTCTGATACTGAGGTAGTGTGTGGTGTAAACAGCGTGTTGTACTATTTTAGATTCCTATGAAATATACTACATATGGCAGACTGCCACAATTATTCCTGAAATGCTTAGTTCATGTGCAGGGAAGGAGATGGGCGTGCCCAACCTCCCACTTGCTGCCTCCGGTCTGTCAGCGTCTGGGTGGCTGTGTGCGGAGTCCTCCCAGCTGCTACGGCCGCCCCTCCCCTCTGTGCGAGGCCGTGGGCTGAGCCATCACCATTCATGTACATTAGCCTCGGGCGGATGTATGACATTACAACGCATGCTTTTACCACGCATGCTTTTGCATCGCGGTTTTTACAACGCATACCATTACAACGCATATCGCTTTGGGGTGCTGGATAGTGAATAGTTTAATTTACTATTCCAACTCCAGTCCCCGTGGACACTAGGGAAGGTGTTGGATAGTAAATTAAATCTATTCCCTATCCTAGAGCGCCCCCCAGCGCAATGCGTTGTAATGGTTTGCGTTGTAAAAGTTGCGATGTAAAAGCACTGCGTGGTAAAAGTTGCGTTGTAAAGGATGTTTCACGCCTCGGGCACCAGCAGCAGGCGCAGCTATACTGCAGCAAGGGCAGAGTTCATCCCAACCACACAGGAAAACACCCCTGCAGAAAACCGTGAGTATCTCGGTTCGAGGGCCACAGCAGCCGCGCGTGTGTTTAGTGACAGACTTGTCCGGAACTTCATTTCTGATAATCTCCACCGCATAGGAAAACAGACAGATACGCTTTGGGGATATTGTCTCTTTAGTTTTGCCGTCAGGTCTTGTTCTCTTAATATGTTATGATTTTTCGGTTCACGCTCAAAGTACCAAGCATCAGTAGTCTCACGATTGTATGCAGCATCAAGACTAGTTTGTGCCTTTCTGCCCTCTGTTAGACTCGTTTTTCCCTTGTTTTTCTGCCCTCATGCCCTCTGTTAGACTTGTTTTTTGTGCCTTTCTGCCCTCTGTTAGACTCGTTTTTTGTGCCTTTCTGCCCTCTGTTAGACTCGTTTTTTCTGCCTTTCTGCCCCCTGTTAGACTCGTTTTTGGTGCCCTTCTGCCCTCTGTTAGACTCATTTTTCCCTTGTTTTCCTGCCCTTCTGCCCTCTGTTAGACTCGTTTTTTGTGCCTTTGTGCCCTCTGCATCACCACCTCATCACTCAGCGCTACCCCAGCATCACTCAGCACCAACCCATTATCACTCAGCACACACCACATTATAACTCAGCACCACCACGTTATCACTCAGCACCACCACAGCACCACTCTGCACCACCACAGCACCACTCAGCACCACCACAGCACCACTCAGCACCACCCCAACATCTCTCAGCACCACCCCAGTATCACTCAGCAGCACCACAGCACCACTCAACACCACCACATTATAACTCAGCACCACCACGTTATCACTCAGCACCACCACAGCACCACTCAGCACCACCCCAGCATCACTCAGCACCACCAAAGCATCACTCAGCACCACCACATTATCACTCAGCACCACCACAGCACCACTCAGCACCACCACAGCACCACTCAGCACCACCACAGCACCACTCAGCACCACTCAGCACCACCACAGCACCACTCAGCGCCACCCCAGCACCACTCAGCGCCACCCCAGCACCACTCAGCACCACCACAGCACCACTCAGCACCACCACAGCATCACTCAGAACCACCACAGCATCACTCAGCACCACCACACCATCACTCAGCACCACCACATTATCAATCAGCACCACCACAGTATCACTCAGCACCACCACAGCACCACACAGCACCACCACAGCATCACTCAGCACCACCACAGCATCACTCAGCATCACCACAGCATCACTCAGCACCACCACAACACCACTCAGCACCACCACATTATCACTCAGCACCACCACATTATCACTCAGCCCCACCACAGCAGCACGGCCACTCAGCACCACCACAGCATCACTCAGCACCACCACATTATCACTCAGCACCACCACATTATCACTCAGCACCACCACAGCACCACTCAGCACCACCACAGCATCACTCAGCACCACCACAGCACCACCACAGCATCACTCAGCACCACCACAGCGTCACTCAGCGCAACCCCAGCATCACTCAGCACCACCACAGCATCACTCAGCACCACCACAGCATCACCCAGTGCCACCACAACATCACTCAACGCCACCACAACATCACTCCGCGCCATCACAGCATCAATCTGTGCAACCATTAAACAACAACTGGTTCAAATATGTTCTCTCAATGTTTCAAGCTTTATTACAAATGTCACAAAACGATGTTAATATTTCACTTCTGTTCTTGGATTTTCATCACAATAAAATACACTGAACATAATCTTCACAAAAGTTATTTACAAAAGTTTAAGCTATTGTCATTATAAATTACAATCACTTTTATTTAAGTATTAATTATTTTTAAAAATTAAAAGCCATTGTTATTTGTAACATCAATACATCTAAGTCACGTAAATACAAAACATGTTGCATTACAAATGCTATAGGTGTCACATTTGCGAAAGTTATAACTATTGGCATTGTAAATGACAAAGCTATTAATTTAGCTATTTTCAAAACCAACACATAAATAAAAAAATTGTCATTTACAAGACCAATAGCTCAAACGTTCATAATGCGAGGCCTATTGCATTGCAAATACTTGTTTTAAATCTCTCCTGTCACCTGATGCTGAGTTTTTCGATATTCTTAGTGATCCGCTGATAACCAGTATGAATAGTTCTCCTATTTTCCATGCCCCCATTCATCCCAGGCGATTTGCCCCTTCGCCCGCAGTCCATCAAGGCACCCATTTGTTGTCGCTTTTCCCCTTCCATTCAATCATGTGAGGTACCCTACCCTTTCTGTCCTCTATTCCACTCTGCTTTAAATCCATCTGAGTCGCTCCATGAACCATAAGCTCTACTCTGAACCATAAAACGTGCTTGGATGTCGATGAGGGCACAAACTGAGCCCTTTACAGAATTTCCCAAATCATCATATTTGCCTTTTCGGCTTCTACATATTGGCCCAGAGGGGAGCTAGGTAAAAAATGTCTACCTTTTAAAATCTAAGTGATCTGGGATCCACCATGTCCCTCTCGCCTGTATTCCAGGCATCTATTGGCAGAGTGACCTTTCACATCCACAGCCTTCCTGGGAGGAGGGAATGGTGCATCAGATTTGCAATACCACATTTCCGAAAACGTCATTTTGCTCCTTATCCTTGGTTTCTACTGACTGCAGCTGCAGCAAATATTGTTGCACTTATGTTTAATCACAAAAACAATGTGCGATATGTTAAAATACAAATACACATCATAATCAAGAAATGCAATAACACACAAGGAAAGCATTAAAAAAAATAAGCAACTGGGATAAACTAAAACTGCCTGATAGTTTTTAATATATGTTCAAAATCCACATGCAGCAATCCGACTGAGTCTAAACCATGTATAACTCATCTACTGGAATGTAGCAAAGTCTCATAACCTTAAACGAATAAAAAATGAAGCAGTGCAATATCTTACCCCAGCAGTTTGAGGCTTGGTCTGACTGGCGGTCATATTCCCTCATGCTGGACAGCACAGTTTCCCGCCACAGCTCTCCTGCCACGTCAGCCATACTTGTCCCAATATGGCAAGAAGTTTGTGTGAAGTCTTCTTCGAGATGTAATCTCCTGTTTCACTTCAGACTTATAGGACACAAGAATGCCACTGTGCGGCGTGGAGTCCTTCGGTAAAAAAGAGTTGGAAGTTAACATCTGGGCAGATATCCCAGGCTCCAAAGTTATGAACTGCCAACGTTGTGCGCAATGTCTATAAGCAGGATCATCATGCAACCAGCCTTTGCGCTGCCTCAGTAACTGCTACTGGCTTAAGCATTTCACTGAGGCCCACACCTCGGAGGTCTTTACCTGGAACACCCCACAGGCACAGTAGCAGACCGGGCCATGCATGCAGCATGATCCTCCTGCGTGCATACCTTCAGGGCCCACGTCCATCTTGGCTCTCTCAGAGAGCTCTTGGGGTCCCACAATGCAGAGAGAATGGGAGGAGGAAACCCCAGCTCAAGAGCACATGGGACAGAGGAGATAAATGGACCTAGAAAAGGAACTAAACGTAGGCTGCCAAAAAAGGAAAGAAAGATGGGTTATCCATGGAATAGGGCTGGTGGCACTGATAAACTCTGCCATGTGGCGTAGGCAGAGTTTTTGTCAAACTCCGTGCTCCAAGCAGAGCGTGCAGTAGGCAAAACTCTGTGAACTCCAGCCTTAGAGTAGAGTTTACCACCCAGGCCTGTACCTATATGTTTAGGTGAAATAGCATCTGCCAGACATAAGTGATGCATAGGAGCCTAAAGACCTGATTGATTGTGCTTGGACGAGCCTTGAACTCTGCCTTGTAAACTCTTAGGATGTTATTATTATCCATCCAATCATTCAATTTATTCAGGACTTATCTGGCATAGATTTGTTGCATTACATCTTTGAGGCTAATTAGCCTGTAGTTCCCCAGTTCGTGCTTGCTCCCTTTTTGTAGATCAAGACTATTTCAGCCCCTTTCCATGAGGAAGAGACTGGTGCACCCAATGCCACTGCATTGCTAATTGGATTTACATGAGGGGCCCACACTTCTTTATCATGCTTGAGCAAGTCCCGCAGAATTTTGTCCAAACCGGGGGCTTTTCCCAGCCTGATGGCATCAATAGCCTCATCCATTTCCTCTAGACAAAAATGGACCATATATTCCATATCTCTATTTGTGCAATAATTCAAGAGCCATTGTGGGTCTTGAGAGTACTCCACGGGTTCAGAATAGAGATCAGTGAAAGGTGGTAGCATCCAGATAATGCTCTGTGCAAGTGGTTGCATCTTTGCTTACATCTGCAACTATTTTCCAAAATGTGAAAGTGTCTTTAGATTTTACTGCTTGAAACAGGACCTTCCAATTCATCTCCTCCCAGGTCCTTTATGCTCCGGATAATATTTTCTTATAATTTGCCCTGCCCTCTCTTATCGCTAGTACGTTTTCAGTCGTTAGGCTTTTGAGTAAAAGGGATGTATGACATTACAACGCGTGCTTTTACATCGCATGCTTTTACAACGCTGTTTTTACAACGCAAACCATTACTACGCATAGTGCTTTTAGGCGCTGGATAGTGAATTGTTTAATTTACTATTCCAACTCGAGTCCCCGTGGATAGTAGGGAAGGTGTTGGATAGTACATTAAACACATTCCCTATCCTAGAGCGCCCCCCAGCGCAATGCGTTGTAATGGTTTGCGTTGTAAAAGTTGCGTCCTAAAGGCACTGCGTGGTAAAAGTTGCGTTGTAAAGGATGTTTCCCAAGTAAAAGTGTCTTAGCCTCTTTGTATTCCTGGGATATGCGAGAAATTTCTTCCTGCCCCTTGCCTGTTTTTTTGGACCTGCAATGCAGTTAGATATGATCTTAAGGTTGTAACCAGGGATTGGAACTATCCATGACTGGAATTCAGGTGAGAAACAGATGGTGTAGGGGTCCTCCACCTCGGAGAAGGCATAAATATTAGCCATGATTCTAACTATTCAATATATAAGGGCATTTTACTGTCCTATGGTTATTTCCAGTCATTGGTTGTAATGACAATATTTCTCTGCCAGGTCATTGTGTTTCTGAAAAACACCTTAGCATTTCTAGACATTGTGGAAGGTGGTAACTGCCATCTCTAATATCTATTTTAAAGGCTCATATCCTATTAATTTGTTTTCCTATGCCTATCTTTGATCAGACACTACCCCTTTTGAATGTATCTAGGCAGGTGTTGTCAGTGATTTTGGAACTGATCCTGCCATTGAATGCTCTCAGACCATGTTCTATTGTAAAATGTAACAACTGCATGGCTACTACTGTGCATGGTACTGGTGGGCCAGCTTCTAGTTGGGGGATGCCTCACACCACATCTTCGTCCTCCATTATCGAGTCTAGACCATTTATTGGTTCAAACATACAGTTAAAATCACCACCTACGACGATTGTGTCATTGGGGGCTATGTTTTTAAGAACATTATCTACTGTTTCTATAACCTGCGACTCAAGATTGCTTCCCGTAGGTCTAATATACGATATTAAATAGATGTAATAGCTTCTTTTTGGGAGCTCAGTCTTACTCCCAAGATGTCTTGAGAATCTGTGTGGTACACACTAACATGAGCATTCAATGTGAATATTATCCATAGGACCAGACCCCTGATTGCCTGCCACGTGTTTGGGGGGTTATGTTAATTTGAAAGGTTTTGTACCGTAACTTATGCAGCCGATCCACTAGCCAGGTCTTCTTAAAGAGGCAGAGATCAAACTGTTCAATATACTTGTGCCAATTGGGATCCAGTAGCTTGTCTTTGAGCCCTGCCATATTCCATGAGATCAGGTCTGAGAGTTCCAAGTCCAGTGTTCTAATTGTATTTAGTGGCTAATCTTGCCTTGTCTCAATGCCAGTAGCATTATTTGGCTTCTGGCTTATTTTACTCTGTGCTACCTGTGCATAGTCCTATCCAAATGTGCAACTGACTTTCCATCTTGCCTTTGACCCTGGTCATGTAGTGATGTTGTAGTGCTGATATCAATGGACGAGGGTTTACTTAGTCAATCTACAGCCTCAAAGTTCACCCTGTTTTGGCTATGAATTATTTCAGTAGTCAGGGCGTGATGGTTTCTCAACGAGTGGTCTACCTCAGCGGGTAGTGTATACAACGTAAAACTCATTGTCGATTTTAATATAAAACTAGATCTAAGGTCCACGGCAACCAGGCTTTTCACTTGTGATTTGTCTCTGACAATAAGGACAATAGTATCATTAGTATCGTTCCCACTTTGTAGCAATTTCACCACCACCCTATCTGAACACACAACTGACAAACATTGTCGGTTTTTCCTGATCCAGGGATAACTACGTTGTTAAGGGCATCTCCATCTTACCAACTAGACTGGCTTGGTTTTGAGACATTTGCTTGCTACACTCTATGTTTCCTAGTTTTGGTTGTATATTCACTGGTGTAGGGCATGTTTTTGGGGTTGGGGTATCCCCTATACAGGATCATGCTACGTGACATACTTGCATTTTCCACCTGTTGAGTGTATATGTCTGATACTGTGGGACTTTGGGTGGTGGATGGTATTGATTAACCCCTAGGGCACAAGGGCCCTCCTGATTTGATAATCTGCTGTCTCTGCCTATCGATTTGCCATACTAAATACTGTACTTTCTTCACCAAGATTGCCGTTCCATTTGATTACGGCATAGTTGGACTGTGGTGTGCGGTGATCTACTGTGCATAGTTGGAAGTCTTTGGTTCTGTGAGTCGGGTGTTTAGATAGTGTGTCACTCTCTACCACCATATTGCTACTAGATGGCTCCTCTTGTCCCTTGAATTGTACCATCATGGATCTGACTAAACCCTTTAAATCCAAAACTTCTCTTGTTAAGGTGTTAGTTTTCACTGAGAGTTCCCTCACTTTTGCATCATTCTGCATCATTACACCTACACCCTGGAGTTACAAGGCTAGGGACACTTGGATTTGACCCTACAGTTGTACTTATTGGCTCCTTATATGCCAGTGTTTGTGCACGAGACTCTAAAGACCACTCCCCCTTACCATGGTTCTAACGGAGTTAAACTCTATCCTGGGTGGTGGCCTAGTGGCTGAGGTTAGACCACTATGATTATTTTGATGGGTGTATTTGCTCGATTTTAAAGTCCCTGTCGCTCCGCTGCATTATCTTGTAAGGGTTTCGGACATGGTTTATTGTTCAGTTGTGCTCCTTCCTTCTTTGTATAGAAGGAGGTTATGTTTGCAGTTGATACTTTAGTAAGCTTAGCCTTCTCACCCAACATAGATTCGACCTCTTCTAGAAGGTCGTCTTTTTCTGCCATTGTGCAGTTATCCCCTTCTGATATTAACTGTCTCGTTTGGACTTTCACTGTAGGTGCTGTGTATGGAAGTGGTATCCACTTTCTAAAGTTGTGCCAAACGTCCATGTTTTCCAAGGTAGTATTTAAGCATTTACAACCAACTGAGCCAAAGGCGTTTTATGTCCATTGAGAGTACCACAGCCAGGGGCAATTTTCATCAGCGCTTAATCTATCTGGATTAATCATCTGATGTGTTTTTCCCTATTGCGCCTTGGTATAAACGCATTTTGATCTGGGTATATCAACTTCTGTATTAGGCGTAGGAGCATGGCAGATAACATGTATGTGATAACACTTCTGAGGTACCCCATACCGAGTATGGGAGGTATTCCAGTAGATCCTCTCTGGGTGTAAGAGGAAGGCCACCCTCTCCTCTCACTGTGTTATCTACTTCAATTAGTTTCACATTTTGTCTGTGCCATTATTTCCACATATATCTCATCTAATTCCTTTGTGAGGCTGTCTGTTCCTGGGGTTTTCCAACTGCCCATGCCCGAAAGCCTCCGCATCTCAACATATGTCTGCCAGTCCCACTTCTCTTATGGAATCTACTAAATACTGCTTGCAACCCTTTTGCCCTGTGCATATAGTGTGTTGTAGCATTCTTCAAATGCTGTATTTATTTCTAAATGTGAGTGGGCTAGTTTCCCTTGTTTGGACTTGGAGAGTGTGAGAAGTGTCTCCTGCAGGAATTTTATGTGGGACTCATAAATTGGGGTTGCATTTTATATCTCTTGGTTGCATTGGTCAGTTCCCATGCATTCCATGATGAATCCGGATGCAGAAATAGAATTAAGCCACCTTACTTTATTCCAGGCAAAAAGACTCCAACTTCCAGGAGTAGCTCCTAGTCCCAAACCTCACAGAAACTGTTCCACTGAGGAATACAGAATATAGAATCTGCTAACAGAATATTTTACTCAAAGGAGCATAATACATAACAACACTTCTTCCATCCAAAAACACACACCACATGGGAAGACACAAGATACTCAAGACTCGGAAAAGGCCACACAAAAGGAATAATACAAAGTACCCTAAATATCATTATTTGCCAACAACAGCAATACATTTCAAATCCTAAATGATCCTGTGATTGAACCTGAAGAGACCCTCCTCTATAGTCAAACTTGATTCTACTGCTAATATACTGGCATGAGTTCACCCGGACTCATGGTCGCTGTGGGGCATATTATCAAGAAGGGAGTTAAACTTATCGCAGCTTTAGCGGCAGGAAACTGCTGCTAAAGTGGCGATAAGGAGATTGATAATATGCCCTTGAGAATTCCCATATAAGCCCATGTTCACACCAGAACATGGGTTTCTATGGGAATTCACAAGGAAATATTATCAAGCCCATTATCGCCGGCTTAGCTGCAGTTTCCTGCCGCTAAAGCGGCGATAATTTTAACGCCGGTTCTTGATAATATGCCCCTATGTTCGAACAGTTATGTGGGTTGGCACATCTGCAAGTTCTTTGTTGTACCACAGCCATGCGCTGTGAATGTTAAGGAAAAAGAATAAAAAATAGCGGCATATTTTTGCAAATGCGTATTGCTATGATCCTGGTATGAGACACATGCTACTGCATCAAGTCACTGGGTATGTAATACAATATGGCATGGTTAGGACGAAGCCCGATGCAAATGTAACCGTAATTGTACCTCTGTATGCTGTCCGTGCTATTGTGTACCAATACATTTTTTTCAAACAATTCTAAATGAGCCCATCTTGAACTCTGAAAGCCTTGCTGAACTTAGAATTGTTATGAAAGTGTACAGGTGACCAGGGTCGGCTGTAGCACTGGTGGCGCCCACTGGCGACGATCTTTTTTGCCCCCACATGTGACCTCCTTCTCCACAAATTCTCTCACTAGCACCCTGCAAAAGTTCCCCTTGTCTCTCCATAGCCCATTTCACATGTATTTCATTTGATTTTTATCGCTACTCATACCTGTGTAGGGTTTCAGAGCAATTTATATCACACACACATTATACAGAGGCAGTGACTCATATATGTGTAAATTAGTCTATAGGATATGTTACACAAAACAGGTGCAGAAATCACGTGTTATCCATACTAGTAGGCAGTATATTTGAACAGTGTTTAGTCTGAAGAAGCACAAACTCTGGATTTAAAACTTTCCAAAATGGTTGAGGTTTGCTTTATTGATAAGAATGGATTTCTACCCAAGCTAACATTTTTAGCAACATTAGGATAATGAAAGACTGGGGGGAAACATAGGGCTCCAGTACTATATCGTTGCAGTTTGCATGCAACTCTTTGATGATAGGTCACTGTGGTATATTAGGATTGTAACTTATGAAATGCAAGTAACAAAAGGATCTTTGTGACTAAATACAGTAACCCTCTAAGCTATCCACAGAAAATAGAGTTCTGTGGTCTGCATGGTATCCATTCTTTGAAGCAGGCATATTAACCCTGTGCACTACTATATGATGAGTCAGAACTGCCACTAGACAAAACTAAATCTCTCTCCAGCAGGACCATTAATCACCAGAGTTATCTTTACATTTCTATTTTTGCTTGAAAACTGTTTGACGAACAAGGAACTGTGCAGCATGTGCTTTTACACTCATATGTTATTTCTAAAATAGTCCCCCAGAGATCAGTGTCAGGTATGGCTACATTTGTCGCACTACCCTAGAGCCTGCTCTGAAGCTGACTTCACTTCAATCATGTCACCAACATCAATTTTGATCTCTGACACACCCTTGCTTTTGTGATAAATACTTTGTATTTGCAATGGTTTATTCTTTTCTCTCACCAGACAGGCATCAGCGATCCTCTAGTTTAATTCAACCCACAAATTTTTATTTTGACCCTCGCACTTCCTTACCCAAGTAGGACCCACATTGGTATTGGGTTGTCTTCTATAATTAACTCAAAAGCATTGCCCCTTATCACAATCCCATTGTTTGTAGACAACTCATTGCAAACTTTATTGAATGCTCTCTCATCGTCATTGTCATTGTCGGACACCCAAACACTACCCTCATGAGCTTGTTCCAAATGCTTGCAAGAGGGACATCTTTGCTTAACTCTTTCAGCTATTCTGGTTCCAAAATGTACTCTTCAGTAACTTCCTCCTCAACTCACCAATCCTTAACAATGTTAACTCCTCTGTTCTCTTTTACCAATCTAGAAGGGCATTCCACTGATATATTTGAGGCACAAGGGATGCACTTCAAAGCAAACTCCTGCAAAGCAACAATCCATTGACACATACAATTCAAAATTGTTTTTCTGATATTTGTTGCAGAGGTTTGTGGTCTGGTAAACATTGCATCTTAGCTCCCATAAAAGCTGTTACATTTTGTTAAGGCTCAGTGTACTGTTAGAGCATGTTTTTTGATGGTAAAGTACCTATTCTTAGAACCCTTCAGTGCCCTGGAGGCAAACATTATCATCGCCTTATTTCAACTTTGTTCTTGAGTCAACACTGCCCCAATACTCTGTCACTGGCATCAGTGTATACAGAACAGAGCAGCCCCAGCATGAAGCTGCCCAGATATTGGACATCTTTCAGACTTCTTTTCACATCTATAAAATCTTTTTCACACTAGTCATTCCAAAAAAAACCTTCTTCACTAGTCCTGCCAAGGCACTTGTCCTGCTGTCAAAATTTGGAACGAAGTGTGAGTAAAAGTCCACCATGTCCAGAAAAGTGTGCATGTCCTCCTTCCTTACAGACCTCAGTTTCTCTAGTATGTATTGACCAAGCCTTCCTTTGGCCTGACACCCTTGTCAGAGATCACATGTCCTAAGTAATCTATCTCTAACTGAACACATGTGCTTTTTTGACCTTCAGAGTGACTCCATTCTCGCTCAAAATCTAAATTACCTACCTAACCCTTTCAATGTGTTATCCTATGTTACTGTCAAATATCTAGATGTCAAGAGGACTCCATAGATACCTTCAAGCATCCTGGTCATAAATCTCTGGAACCCAGAGGCTATGATGCATAAATTGTAGGGCATTCAATTAAATCAGAAAATTCCAAATGAGAAGATAAATGAAGTAACGTTTTTAGACCATTGCATGAGACTAACGTGATGATAGGCAGAAGTGAGGTCTGCAGTAGTGAAGTAGTTTGCTTGAGATAATGCACCGACCATTTCTGTTATTTTGTGGAGGGGACATATTCCCCAGTGAGTTTTTTATTATGCTCCTGATGGTCAATGCAAACTCCAAATTCATTGTCTGCCTTACATGCCACCACTATGGGCGCTCCCACTTCGGTGCCCTCAACCTGCTCAATAATGCCTTCCCTATACAATCTTTCAAGTTCTGTTTTAACAGATTCTCTAACATTGTAAGGAATATTTATAACTTTCACAGAAAAGGGGACTGAACCTCCTTTAAGTTTAATATCACATAAGTAATATTTCAAGCACCCTATTTTTCTAAAACACCATAGGAAACTCAATCACAAGCTTTTCTTGTATTTGGTTGACACAGTTAACCTGGACTTGTGGGATAGTACTGGAATTCAATTGAATATTTAGATGTTTCTTATGAGGCCAGGCCAACAATGTATCTCCAACCACAGGAACATACACCTTACCTTCGACCCTATTACCCTTGAAATTAAATTGTTTTACAAAGTATCTGAACACCTCTATCGATCTTCTCCCACAGGCATAGAGCTTGAAATCTAGTTCATACACGTCAACTTTTCCATTAATGTAAGCATCATAAATCTAATTAGATATCAAAGTAACATGTGCTATTGAATCTATCATCAATTTCACACCAGCATTGTTAATTAATACAATATCAGTGCGAATGTCCATTATACAATATTAGTTTTGGTAAGCAAAAGATAAGGTTTAGTATCTGCAATTGCCTCAATGACCTTCTCATTGAGCATAGTATTACTCTATCAACTGTTACTCTTATATCATTTTGCAATGTATCCTTTTTTACCACAGCTATCTGATGGTTGACCCGTCTTTGCTATTCCCCTAGTGACCTGAAATACCACATCTGAAACAGATACCTATGTTTTTCTGGGAACTTTTGTACTTGGATTTGAAATAAGTTTTAACATTAACAGTATGAACAGGTTGTGGTTCACATTTTTCATGGCCAAGTAGTTCTCAATTAGCTTAGCTAGCAATGATACTTTGAAATACTTTCCCTTTCCTTATCATTTTTACACTTCAACATGCACTGCTCCCTTATTCACTCATTGGTGTTATCAGCAAAATTGCTTGCAGCACATGGCAGACAATTTTTGAATGTGGTAATGTAGCTTCAATTCTTTCATCTGCTTGCTGTGATTGTATCACAAAGTGATATCTTTCCAAAATATAGAAATTTTACATAGGTAGTGCCTTTCAATGTTTTTACTCGAACGTCTTATATATTAAGAGTAGACATGGCATTACCATCCTTCTCATCATGGAATAAATCAGGGAGATTTTCAAAAACTTCTTGACCTTCAGGTCCAAAACAATGAAAAAGCAAAGAAGCTTTATTTCTGGTGAAAGGCTGGATTCACATTCTTTTAGATAATTGTAGAACACTTTTCTTCCAGTTAGACTCTCTTAGGCCTTGCTTAGGCAGCACTTGCGCTGTCTCTTTGAGACATGCTCTATTCAGGGCTGAATTTGAAGATCCGCCCATCTTTTCAATTGGCTCCTGTTACTGTCCATTCCAAATGGTTGCTTTTGATCCATAAATAGGCTTGGTTGTCCCTCCTTGGTACCCCCTTTTCTGCTTTAGAAACCTCCTATGTGGACTGGCCCTTTTACTTGTGTCGTTACTCAGGATGTTTCATTTACAGTCTGTTAGCACTACACCTGCTGTTGCAGGCACTCTTTTTGCTTCCCAGCTAACACACATAGCATTTGTTTCCTGCTCATTATCAGAGGTGTTTGGAGGGCACCTGTTCTGGTCTTTGCACTTCCCACCTGCCCCCCACCCTGCTTGTTTTTTAATAATTGTGAACATACTTTAACTTTATCAGTGCTGCGCCCTGTTCAAAAGACCTTTTTGGCAAATACACTTGAGTGTATTTACAAACTCCTCCGTAGGCATTAACCTTTACGTTCCTCTTCATTTAACACCGATCCTGAAACAACAACAAAAACAAAGCAATAGATTGATGCAGGTACTACTATTTATTTCACTGCAGTTGTATTTTACCTGTCTGTCCCTTTTGCCCAATCGCTTCTTTTCTCCCGTCGCTTTTTTCCTTTTATGCATACTCTGTTTTAATTTTGTATTTATTTAATTAAATTTGACGACACCCTCGCACCCGCCGAACACCTGCACTTCCAGATCCACATCAACCCCAAGACCACCCTCAGAGGCACCCTCATCTACAGACCCCCGGGACCACGCACACAATTCAGCGAAGACATCGCCGACTTCATCAGCCCGCACGTCCTCCCCTCCGCTGATTACATCCTCCTCGGGGACCTCAACTTCCACCTGGAGAACAACAACGACCGCAACACCACCACCCTGCTGGACAACCTCGCCAACCTCGGACTCAAGCAGCTGGTGACCACCCCCACCCACTACGCCGGACACACACTCGACCCCGTGTTCTCATCCAGCAAGGACATCACCTTCAGCCACGCCACCGGACTCCACTGGACGGACCACAGCTGCGTCCACTTCAGCTTCATAAAGAACACGATCCACCACCACCAGCAACAGGTTGCACGCAGAAGCTGGAACAAGATCACAGCCGACCAGCTCGCGACTTCCCTGAGCATGAACCCTCCCACCAGCGCAACGAACCCAAGCCAGGCGGCCACCAACCTCGCGAAGTGGATCAGCAACTGCGCAGACGACCTCGCCCCTCTGAAGACCCCGCCTAGCAGACCCGGCAGCAAGAAAGCCCCATGGTTCACCGACGAACTCAAGAGCTCCAAGAAGAACTGCAGAGCATTCGAGAAAGCCTGGCGCAGAGACCCAACACCGAACAACATGACTGCCCTCAAGCTCGCCACCCGAAAACACCACCAACTGATCCACGCCACCAAGAAAACTGCATTCAAGGAACGACTGGACAACAACGCACACAACAGCAAGGAACTCTTCAACATCGTTAAAGAGCTCTCCAACCCCAACGCCGGAAACAACGACATCACCCCTTCACAAGACCTCTGCAACTCCCTCGCCTCCTACTTCACAACAAGATCGCGGACATACACAACAGCTTCAGCACTCAACCGACGCACGCCACGACTGAACCACCGCCCCCCACCACCACCCTCCGCGCCTGGACCCCGATCAGCACCGAAGACACCGTCCGCACGATGAACTCCATCCACTCCGGATCTCCGACCGACCCCTGCCCTCACCACGTCTTCAACAAGGCCGACGCTGTCATCGCACCCCACCTGCGGGACATCATCAACACCTCCTTCGACACCGCTACCTTCCCGGAGAGCTGGAAGCACGCCGAACTCAGCGCTCTACTAAAGAAGCCATCAGCCGACCCCACCGACCTCAAGAACTACCGCCCCATCTCGCTGCTCCCGTTTCCTGCAAAAGTCATCGAGAAGACCGTCAACAAGCAGCTGGCCGCCTTCCTCGAGACAAACGGATCCCTCGACCTCTCGCAGTCTGGCTTCCGGGCCAACCACAGCACCGAGACCGCCCTGATCGCAGCCACCGATGACATCCGAGCCCTGCTCGACAACGGAGAAACAGCGGCCCTCATCCTCCTAGACCTCTGCGCGGCCTTCGACACTGTCTGCCACCGTACCCTAGTGCAGCGCCTCAGCAACGTCGGAATCCAGGAGAAGGCTCTGGAATGGATCATCTCGTTCCTCGCCGGAAGGACACAGAGAGTCCGCCTCCCCCGTTCAGATCAGAAGCCACCGAAGTCATCTGCGGCGTTCCTCAAGGCTCCTCGCTCAGCCCAACCCTCTTCAACGTCTACATGAGCCCCCTCGCAGCCATCGCACGCCAACACAACCTCAACATCATCTCCTACGCCGACGACACCCAGCTGATCCTCTCCCTCACCAACGACCCCGCCACTGCCAGAGCCAACCTACACGAAGGGATGACAGACGTAGCCAAGTGGATGATGAACAGCCGCCTGAAACTGAACTCGGACAAGACGGAAGTCCTCATCCTGGGATCTTCACCCTCCGCCTGGGACGACTCCTGGTGGCCCCCCGCCCTGGGCAGCGCACCCAAACCAACGGACCACGCACGCAACCTGGGCTTCATCCTGGACTCTTCCCTCTCCATGACCAGACAAGTCAACGCCATCTCCTCGTCGTGCTTCAACATCCTACGCATGCTACGTAAGATCTTCCGGTGGATCCCCACCGAGACCAGGAAGACGGTCACCCAGGCCCTCGTCACCAGCCGTCTGGACTACGGCAACTCCCTCTACGCCGGAACCACCGCCAAACTCCAGAAGAGACTCCAGCGGATTCAGAACGCCTCAGCACGACTCATCCTAGACATCCCCCGCCGCAGCCACATCTCCGGACACCTGAGAGATCTGCACTGGCTCCCGGTCAACAAGAGAATCACCTTCCGTCTCCTCACCCACGCACACAAAGCCCTACACAACCAAGGCCCAGGATACCTCAACAGCCGCCTCAACTTCTACGCTGCCACTCGCCAGCTTCGATCGACCAGCCACGCCCTCGCCGCCGTCCCCCGCATCCGAAGAACCACCACAGGAGGAAGGTCCTTCTTCTACCTGGCCGCCAAGACTTGGAACTCCCTCCCGACCCACCTCCGCCTGACCCAGGACCACCTTGCCTTCAGGAAGCAGCTCAAGACCTGGCTGTTCGAGCAGTAGCGGACCCCCTCCTCCCCTAGCGCCTTGAGACCCTCCGGGTGAGTAGTGCGCTATATAAATGCTTTGATTGATTGATTGATTGATAGATTGTGTGTGCGAGTGGCACACACTTCACAAACACGTGGTTTGCGTGATGTTCACAGATCGTAGTGTACACTGCCCGCTTTCCGTGCTCTCCAGAAAACAAACTTATCAGCTTGTCCGGGCTCTGCAGACATTTATGAGAGGTAGGTGGCTGGACTACGGAGCTGAGTATTGTGATGGTGATGTGTGACTGTATGAATAGAGCAATTTCTCCTCATTCCTTTCCTTATAGTCAGTATTGGAGTAGAGATTGGATGCTTGTGAGTCTGAACTGCACTGCTTTGTGAACATATCAGGGGAAAGTCGGCGTGTTCCTTTATCTGCACTGGGGGCACTCCGCCACTCCCACACCCCACAGTAGACAATGTCCCATGGCTGGTAATGGCACTATGAGCAGGATGCGGTATGCGGCTGGTGAGAAATACAAAATAATATGTTCTTAGATAGTTTAATGTAAGAGGGTGAGATGGTCAGGCACTGTTGCGGCAGGATTCCTTAGGATCACTTTGTTGCCAGAATGTTCCACCTCCAGGCAGATTCAAGTCCACATGCTATGATAGCTAAGACTATTGAAGTGGGCAGGTCAGGGAAAGGGTATTGGGGAAGGAACTGTGGGGTGGGAGGCCTGAAAGGAAAAAGCAACAGATTACTCTTAGTGGTTCTCCCTACTTCCTTAATAGTATTATTCCTAAATTCTACTCTCAGATGTTTTACCTGAACCTCCTTGGCAGGGGATGTTGTACTAAGGTATTGGTAGAAGATGTTGTTGTTATGTGCTAATTTTTCCATATAAAGAAATAATTCACTTTTAGTTACATAAATCCCTTTCGGGACACATTTAACGTAAACTTACATCTAGTACTGGTCAGTCTAACACCTACCAGGTCTTATACTGTTGAAGTCGTAGACCTTGAGGACAGCACTGGAAAACACAGGATAGAATGATAGTTAAGTCACTACCAGCGTTTGTTCTTTGTTTAGTCTCTGGTTATGTTCTTTCATCCAATATCATCACAATACTGCAGGACCTGTCTCACACCTTTTACAAGTAAGTTTATTCCAAAAATGACGCTTCAAAAAAGTTAGTCTATGAGTTTAGCGCATGTGCTCTTACCGCCCGAGATTGGGTCAATCTCTAAGTCTTTAAATTTCACCAGAATTTCATCTCAGAAACAACTCTCTCAAAATAAAATAAAGCCTGTGCTGGGGTCAATTCCAACTGACAACTCCTTAACAAAGGAGGCCACAACTCCAGACGGCCCAAACCAACGAACCAGCTCAATCCAGCAAGCAGGGAAAGAGTTCAGTATATTCAACAGCTCAGTAGGGAAAGAAAAATTCAAACCATTGAGCCCAGGAATATTACAAATCACAGATACTCTGCATGGTAATAAAGCAAACATTAACTCCTCCACCTTACAAACAACCCCCAATCGCTGCCAAGCGGATTTAGAGAAATGTACGAAGCCCAACTGAAGAAAGAAAGGGCAAAGCCGCCAGGCGCAACATACGCGCCATCAGTTATGAACACCAGCAGCATTGAAAGAAACTGTTCCCAACATCAAACTAACTCGCCCCTTCAGACCCAGAGGCTAGCCGGGCATGCATAGCAACATCAAGTAATGGGGGGAGGGGAATCTACATAGAACCAACACGACTCATCCCAAGCAAAAAAGTTGAACTAATTCCGCGATACAGCTTGAGGGGGCCACATGACATCTTGAATAGAGGGTCCATTTTAAAACTCTTAGAAGAATTACTAGCTCTGCGTCATATAAAATCAGGCAATTTAGAATCAACTGAATTCAAACCAAACCTCCACCAATCAGGCCCAGACTCCACGATTATAACATGGACTGAACACAGCTTTACAGAACAAATTCTGCAGCATAGGGAGGAATTCTCCTACTGGGGCATAGAGTTAATAAACGTGGAGCCCGCACGATACCCCAGTCCGCTTCAGAAACAAAGTCAGAAACTGAGCCTCTTAAAAGGCGTGAAAGGTCCAGACCAAAGGAGCACCATGGCAGAAGAAGGCCTCCTACCTAGGCAAATTACAATCACAATTGCTCAACATGAAGAAGTCACACTTGAGGGGCACCCACAAGCTCCCGTGATTTTAAATCAGAGGGGTGCAGAATGAATTAACCCAAGACAAACATCAGGAAAAGAACAGGGTTGCAAGATCTGTTCTAGGAACATCAACGGGTTAAGCTCAAAGTTAGAAGAAGATGATTCCATAGAGTTCATCACAGCACAATATACTTCTCTTTCAGGAAACCTGGCAGACAAAAAACTAGCCACTCGTGGGATACAAAGAATATTTTATCCCTGCACAAAAGGAGGCACAGCATGGTAGGGCAAAAGGAGGGCTATCGACCTTTATATCCACTGACTTCCTTTGGAGAGATGTCTGCACTGATTTAGATTCAACATGGATGCAATGTATTTAAGTCGAAATTTCCCCCTCCATGGGCCTAATAATTCTGAATCCATATATGCATCCAACAGGAAAACATAAAGGGAAAAGAATTAAGCATCTAATAGCTGCAATTACAAAGCTGAAAAGCACCTACCCAAGTGATACCATGATAATAACAGGCGACTTCAACATGAACCTAATCCAAGGACAGGAGGGAAATTTAGCGAGCTTTATACAGCCACGACAGGGCAATCGAAGTAGACAAGATGTAATGGGAAAGAAATGCGCAGCAAAATTTTAAGACCTCTTTCTGCACACGCTAAATGGAAGGGGCCCAATGGACAGACGCGCAGCCTTAACGAGGGTCACCAGGAATACAGGCTCAACTATAGACTTTATGTTAGCAGACCCTGATCTATTCCCTCACATCAATGATTTCCATATCCTGGATGGGTTGAAAGCAACCACTACCACCAGATCTTCACATTATCTATCACTCCAAAAGAGTCGGAGCAGGCGCAGCTTCTAACATTGAACACTCAACTCTTTAACTTACAACGATTAAACTAGAGTGAAAACAACATCTCCAATCTAATGGAGACATGTCATTCATTGCTCTCACCACCAGTAGAAGCTCAAGATACTGTAAAGGCCTGAGAGTCCTTCATAGTCAACATCAACAAAAAAATAAAAAAATACGTGCAGAGGACACAAAACAACAAGAAATGGAGGTGGAAAGTGGTATACGCCAAAAATGTGTTCAATAAAAACACGGCTGAATACACACCTCAGGTCATTTCGAAAAAAGGACCCCCAATTATCCCAACAAACTCTAACAACAATAGAACATTTTTAAAAATGTGAAACCAAGGCGGCCATGCAAAAATATAAGGAAAACCTTGAGACCACTACACTCCATGCCAGCAAGCTGCGAAACTCTAAATGGTTTTGGGGAAAATAAACCTTATGCTTAACGGCAAACAGCTGCAGTTCAATTCAGACATGACAGATCAAATTTGGAGCGCTCACATCGATGCAACATACAATACCACACTGGACAAGCACATAGACAGCATAATTGATATTCCAACAGAGCTCAATTCGACTCTCAGTTCAAGAACAACACCAGAAGCCGGGAATCCCAGCAAGCAAAAAGATTCACCTCACACCCTTAGTCTGCTACCAGTAAAAGCTTCAGCCCTGGACCCAATAAAGCCATTCCAAATCAAATCTCTAATCACAAATAGAGAAACCTACACAGAAAGCAGCAAGCTAGCCACTCTGGGGCACAAAGAAGAAACAGACCAGATAACTCCAAAGCAGGTTCTGAGGACTATAAACCACTTGAGGACGGACGGGGCTCGCGGACCAAAGGGCCTCCCCAATGCTCTATTTAGGCAAGATCCTACGTTTTGGTCTAGCTTCTTATCCCGCTTGTTCTGCAACAGCTTAAGGACTGGGAATATTCCTGAATCTTGGAGGGGCAGCATCCTTCAAATGATTTATAAATCAGGGACACGCTCAGACCCAAACAATTATGGGTTAATAGCCCTAATGGATATTGAGGCCAAGATCTACGCATCCAACCTAATGGCAGATCTCGAGACTTGGGTCAGAAGCAAAAACCTGATCCCAAAGACACAAACAGAATTCCGGGCCAGCATGAGCACGCTAACAAACTTATCAGCACTAACTCTCCTAGCTAAGAAAGCAATTGACAACTCTAACATCCTATATACATGCTTTCTAGACCTCAAAGCAGCTTTTGATAAAGTGCCAAGATCCAAACTATGGTTTAAAAGGAAAGCTTGGGGCGCCCCTCCCAACATATTGGGAGCAAGCATCAACTTATATTCGCATACCTGGGTCCAAATAAATAAAGGGGACGGTCGGCGCCTAACAAAGAAATTTCCAACAATAAACGGTCTAAAGCAAGGATGTGTGCTGGCCCCTAGCCTATTCAACATCTATACCGCCGACCTAGAGAGCGACCTACGCACAATCCAGGGTGACCCACCGAAATTGGGACAAACTACCATAGCGAATCTGCAATATGCGGATGATATCGTGCTTCTCCCTCAAACTCCACTTGGCTTACAACGGCTGATTTCACAACTTGCGTTGTACATCTCAAATGCACAATTAACAATAAACCTCAAAAAATCTAACGTCCTATGCTTCTCCAGCACTCGCAAAAAATGACCAAAATTTGTCTGGAGGATAAATTCTTGTACTCTAAACCAGGTGGATGAATACAAATATTTGGACATCCTACTAGATTGCCAATTAAACTATAAACATCATATAGAACTTGGGAATACCAAATCAAAACAACTTCAATTTGCTTTCAAAAGTATACAAAAATACTAAGTAGAAGCTCAACCAGTCACTTGCTAAAGGTTGTAGCAGCAAAATGTCTGCCCTCAATCACATATGGCTCGGAAATGATGGCCACCAAGGACTCTAAAATGCAAAATCTTGCTCAATCAAGATTGTTAAAAATTCTGTTCTCAATTCTGCGCCATATTTCCCAAGCGCAAATACGCCTGGAATATGGATTAACAAACCAGATACCGGCCAGACAAGGGGTCCTGGCCAAATATTACTGGTGCATGAGGGACGCTGAAGACAACACGCTTGCCCATCACTGTTGGGAAGAGGTCGAAAAACAGGCTAGGCAGACCAATTCCAAATGAAAGTCTCTTAGGCAAATGCTTCTATCGCTAAACCTTGAAGAAGCTTGGCATTCACCAATGTCATATCTTGCGTGTAAACAAACCACTAACAAAGCTGTCAAACAAGCATTTTTGCAAATAGACAAAGCATTTGTGGCTGGCAAAAGTCATGCCTGGATTGTGATGCCAAAGTATAAACAACTGAAACAACAATCCAATTTACAAGAATGCTTCAGGGATCACTATAAGAGGAAACTAAGCTTACTGAGATTGGGGTGGTTTCCGAGCAAAGACCTTACCCCAAAATGGTTAAGGACCTGGCCATCACTGGATTGTCGCCTCTGTGACAAGGGACTAGAGTCGTTATTACATCTATTATGTATTTGCCCGGCCTTACACAATCTAAGGAAGATCCTCCCGAGGCCAATCCTAAGAGAAACACAAGTCAGGACCTGCAGGGCGGCTGTGATAAAATGCCTCAGTGGGTCTTCGATACAACTTTCCTGCAAAACAATAACATTCCTGACATTTGCTGCTCAAGAGCTCGAAAAAAAGGCAGCAGCGAAAGAGGAACTGGGACATATGGACGCTTTGCAGCCGGACCCAGTTCCTCCTTGAGACACTTCACAGCCACTCTCCTCTTCTCTATTATTCTAAGACACTGCAAGCACTTTATTCAAGGCAAGGGGAACGTTCACATTTAATCAAATATAAGCCCTAACGTGTGCAGCATCCCTTGTTATAACAGACATTTGCTGGCCCCAATCTTCTAATGAGAGAGCCATTGCCTTATAAAGTGCTACTCCTGTTTTTATTCTTCTTGTATATTTAAAAATGCTCTCCCTGTTTTTGCTCATCATGTATATCTGTCCAATGTCGCCCAGGACACGAGGGCATGTTTTATTTTCATTCAATATGTTGTTGTGTACCACATGGTGGTATGTTCAACCCTTTTTCGATTTTAACAAATCAAATAAAAGTATTTCTTTCTCTTTCTTAACTGTCTCTGTGTTGCAGTGTAGCTTCCTTCTGACATCGTCCCGATGTCATCACTGCCCAGATGAGGGGGAATCAGGAAACAGTTTCTCTGCAGACGTGGTCAAAGAAGAGCAGCCGCAAACCTTCCAGGTCGGCTGATAGAAGAATAGCGAGCACAGGGCTAAGGGCGAGGCTCGGTGTTATTTAGTTATTTATTTATTTTATTTTATGCAATTTTATATAGCGCGAACATTACCCGAAGGTGTCAGAACGCTTTACAAAAGAACCAGTTGCGTTACATAAGGACTTTGGATTACATGAGTTACATAAGAGATATAAACAGGAAAAAATTGCAATTGTACAAGTGGAGCGAAAGGATGGAGAAATTGCAAATGTACAGGTTGTAAAGTCACTCAAGGAAGAGATACAAACAGATAAACTCTAAAATCACATAGGAATGGTAGTAAGTACAAGGTCTACTACATATACTAGTGGTTACAGTTATATATACAAATGGAGTGAATACAGTGGAGTTATACACACGAGCCACGCCCAACATGGCCACCACATGCCGAACGTTGTAATCTGTACAATGCTGCACCACTGTGCAGCTGTACGGCAAAACCAGGGATACATCAATAAAAAAGAAAGAAGCAATGAGTTTCTTTTTTAACAAAGGATTCACATACTTTAAGCATTACATTCACTGGACGGAAAGTAGGCCCCATATGGAAAGAAGAGCAGTTTGGTCTGAACATTAGCTCCACAGTTACACAATACCAGCACAGTTTCTAGTCAATAAGGGACAATGCCAGCAAAATTTGTTCACAGCAAAGGAGTCATGGATCTTGCCACATCTCTGACATGGACAAAAACGTCGCAGAGCGACATATGGAGTTGATGCCCTAGAATCGCCGGTGAGAACCATGACAGTCACATGTTGATTGCAGTACCATTTCGAGTTTGGGAGTGACTTGCCTGGTTGAGGGGGAAAGTCCTGGAAGACAATCTAGGTGTACACACCCAGCTATTGTATTCCGTCTTCCGCGCCCGTCTAGGTGCAGTTGTGTCAGGCGTTGGTAATGCCAGCGTTAAATACCAAAGACAGAAGCTGACGGCGGCACCTCGTTGCCGTCGCTTCCAGCTAGGTTTGCTTGAAGAGGTTCTTTTAATATTTTCTGTACATGCGACCTTCCTAAGGTACATTACACCCAGAAGTCCCAGCCCTAAGGGTTTTGGTGAGTTCTGGGATTCTTTTCCCTAATGGGGATTCTAGTAGAAAATGGCCCAGGAGCAGTGAATGACAATGTATTTAATAATCTATGTATGAAAACTCTTGGGTATTAAACAAAATAAATGATGAAGCTACATGGGGGCGTCTTGGCCTTCTCTGCCCGGCACCAAGGCCTGATGTTTTTCACACCTGTGTATAATCTTTCTTACAAAGGCAGCATTTGATATGGTAGTGTTTCTTCTCGATAGGCCTTTCATATTTGTCACCTGGCAGCTTTCGAAGAAGTTGTGGCTTTTGCTTGTTAATAAGTCACATTTATTTACCTTAGCATGTCCGATGGCAGGACACGGCTGAAATGTAGACCACCAATCTCCTAGACGTGGCCTCCCTGAATCTATTAGCACTGTAAATGGTGGGCACAGCTATCCAAGCTTTTGAAACATTGTTGGGCGCGGATTGTTGGCGAGTAGACCATAGTGTTCTCGCATTAGCGGTGTTTCTAGAACATTGACTGTGACAAGCGACCCATCAAGCTGACTGTCACAGCAGTTCTCAGCAGTTACTTGATGTCGACCATTCCAGAAAGAGTATTAATAACAAAAATATGTTTCACGCCAACAGGCAACAAGGGTTAAATGAATTGGTCCAGGACGGGTACATGTCTGCATTATCCATCTTATTAATAACTTACAATCCCCTCGTTCTTTGGTGCTACCGTTAAATTCCAGGATATTGAGGCAGAAAAACCCAGACAGCATTGCAATATTTGTATGTGCACACATTAAATGTTTGGCCCAGTAATTTTTGTATTTCACCATTTAAGTGGGCACCTTATTTTTGAAAGACAGTCCCATACCAGGATGGTCATGTTAGACCTGACATCATTGGCGTGAGTCTCCCTTCCATTTTTGACGGATTGCTTCCTCTGTTTTGACATATTTTTGCTTGTTGCATGTTTTGGGCCCTGTGCCACTGCTAATCAGTGCCACAGTGCAAGTTCTCCCTATGTTAAATTGATATACTGATTGGATTCCATGATTGGCTTATTTGATCTACTGTCAGCCCCTAGTACAGTGCACCAGGGCTTGTAGAGCAAATGCTGCTAGTGGGCTTGCAGCACTGGTTGTGCCACCCACAGAAGCAGCTTGTAAAATGTGTCTCAGGCCTGCCAATGCAAGGCCTGTGTGTAATCTGTGACTACCATGTCTACTTGGCCAAGTGCACCCAGTGCGATCAGCAGGGTCGTGACATTACGAGCACGCACCACCAATTCAAATAACTTTACAACCTGCGGGACAGGCAGCCCACAGTTACTGATCAGCACGCTAAAGGAGGAATAAACTTCCAATCAATCTTCTATCAATTTCGAGTACATTGATTCACCGGTGTGCCAAGGGTCAACTTTAACTTTCAGTTAACAAGTGCACCCACTTGCCAGGCCCTAAACCTTCCCTTTGCTTCATATTAGACACCCCTATGGTAGGCCCGAGGGTAGGGTGCATTGTAAGTATAAGGTAGGACATGCTCTGATGTGTGTAGCATGTTCTAGTAGTGAATTACAGCCATTTTCGTTTTTCACTATTGAAGGCTACCTGTTCTCATAGATTAGAATGGCAGTGAAGATTGTTACATCCCTACAATCCTAACTGACTCAGGGAACATGGTAGAAATTCGAGTTTAGTATGCTTGAACTCAGAATAATAAAATACATCTTTTAGTAAAGTTTATTTTAATATTCTGTGTTTGCAAATACCACTTTTAGAAAGTAGGTATTTGCTTGCCTAACCATTTGAGCCCGCCTCTGCTGACTTGTGTATTCCTTGTCTGGGTTTGTGTGTGACAGGGCTGGGGAAATTCCAGGAGACAGTCTGGGACAGCCCAGTGGTGAATAGGGAGATTTACCTCCAGATGGGAGGGGGAGAGTGCACCTGGGACCTGAATATGGCTGGGCCTTCCCTCCACAATACTGGCTCCACCCCCTGTGGCTTGTCTGATGTCTCTGCCCTGCACAGTGAAAGGAGTAGGGGAATCTTGTCACCAGAGTACTCCAGAGCTGCATCTTCCTTCCCCTGTGCTGGCTCCACCTCCTGTGGGGCGTCTGATGTTTCTGCCCTGCACAGTGAAAGGAAGAGAAGAGTCATGTAAACACAGTGCTCAGGAACTGGTTTAAACTAGGCAGAGACCTCTCTGCCTTCAGAGAACAAAGGATTTTTTGGTATAAATATTGGGACCCAGTCCCACAGACTTTAGATCACTTCTGGAACAAGAAACCTTTCTGCCAAGGAGAAGAACCAAGGAAGCTGCAGGAGTTTGGACTGCCCCTCTGCCAGTGTGCTGTTTGCTGGGTTGGCCTGCAGTGGTTGCTTCATTGCCAAGGGAAAGGAGAAGGAACTTTGTAAGGACTTTCATCTACAGAATATTCTCCAAGGGCTTGAACTGTGCTTCCCTTCTGCTGAAGTCTCAGGGCCAAAAGAGTTCATCTCCAGCTCCCTCCAGAATTTCCTTGCTGGGAATTCTGACTCCAGTCACTTGCGTGTCGCTGGGAGCTGGAAGCGCGACGCATCGAGAAGAAGCCTGTCGCCGCCGCAGCTGAAATCATCGCAACGCCGGAGAAGCGAGAGTTCGTCGCATCTCCCTGGAAGCGTGTGTTCATCGAAGCTGTCTGCTGTCGCATCGCCGGAGAAGCGCGACGCATCGAGAGAGCTGTCATCGCATCGCCGGAGAAGCGCATCGCAGGACCTGTCGTGGCTCCAAAGTACAGAGGCGTCGCAAGGCTGCCAGGTCGTCATCGCTTCGTCATCGCAACGCCGCATCAAGGGCGCCATCTTCTCGTATCGCAACTGGATGATCGTAACGCATCACATCGCATCAAGGCGCCATCTTGCGCACCGCAACAGGTTGAGAATCTACGCATCACCTCCGCACCGGTAAGGCTCACGCCGGGTATACAACCTTTACAACGCAACTTTTACCACGACCTACCATTACCACGCATTTTTTACAATGCAGGATCCATTACAACGCATACCATTACCACGCATGTATTTACAACGCAGGTACTTTTACAATGCATACCATTACAACGTAAGTATTGGTAAGTATATTATTTTATTAAAAATATTATTTGGTTTTTTTTGTAAAGGGGTATTTTTTGGGTTCAGGGTCAGTTTTGGGTTTTTGGGTAAAGGGGTATTTTTAGGGTTCAGGGTCAGTTTTCAGTTTTTGGGTAAAGGGGTATTTTTAGGGTTTAGGGTCAGTTTTCAGTTTTTGGGTAAAGGGGTATTTTTAGGGTTCAGGGTCAGTTTTCAGTTTTTGGGTAAAGGGGTATTTTTAGGGTTTAGGGTCAGTTTTCAGTTTTGGGGTAAAGGGGTATTTTTAGGGTTTAGGGTCAGTTTTCAGTTTTTGGGTAAAGGGGTATTTTTAGGGTTTAGGGTCAGTTTTTAGTTTTTGGGTAAAGGGGTATTTTTAGGGTTCAGGGTCAGTTTTGGGTTTTTGGGTAAAGGGGTATTTTTAGGGTTCAGGGTCAGTTTTTGGGTTTTTGGGTAAAGGGGTATTTTTAGGGTTCAGGGTCAGTTTTGGGTTTTTGGGTAAAGGGGTATTTTTAGGGTTCAGGGTCAGTTTTGGGTTTTTGGGTAAAGGGGTATTTTTAGGGTTCAGGGTCAGTTTTGGGTTTTTGGGTAAAAGGGTATTTTTAGGGTTAAGGGTCAGTTTTGGGTTTTTGGGTAAAGGGGTATTTTTAGGGTTCAGGGTCAGTTTTGGGTTTTTGGGTAAAAGGGGTATTTTTTGGGTTCAGGGTCAGTTTTGGGTTTTTGGGTAAAAGGGTACAGTGTAAAAATTAAATATAATTAAATTTAAATTACATTAAATTAAATTGATTAAATTAAATTAAATTAAATTAAATTAAATTAAATAAATTAAATTACATTAAATTAAATTAAAATAAATTAAATTACATTATATTAATTTTATTTAAATTAAATATTAAAAAATATAATATAATATATATATAATAAGTATAAAATATTATATACTTACCAATACTTACGTTGTAATTGTATGCGTTGTAAAGGTATATGCGTTGTAAATACATGCGTGGTAATGGTATGCGTTGTCATGGATCCTGCGTTGTAAAAAATGCGTGATAATGGTAGGCGTGGTAAAAGTATGCGTTGTAACGTCATACATCCCTCACAACGAGTCCCCTACTCTGCGCAAGCATTGAGGAAGGACGCAACCGTTCCCCCGGGTCACGGAACCGACACATCGCCCCCTTTTGTGAGCCTTTTGTTCACTTTGCGTGTCGCATCCAAGAACTTTGTGAGAACTTTGTCGCATTTACCATCAACTTGAATGAAGAGACTTTTACCATCTTTTAAGTAACATTTAGTACAGTATTGTGGATTTTTGTCGTTTGTGGTCTTGTGTTTAAGTCTTTATAAAGAATACTTATTTTTATAAAACCTGTGTTGTGTCCATCTGTAGTGTTATCACTGTATTACTGTGCATATTCACAAATGCTTAACACACTGCCTCTGAGATAAGCCTGTCTGCTCGTGCCAAGCTACCAAGGGGGTGAGCAGGGGTTATTAAGGAGAGTAATCCCCTTATCCTGACTTAGAAGTAAGGGTCCATATTTGGACAAAGGTGATAACCATTGCCAACTAGAGACCCCCAGATCTAACAGGTCACCACTGTTCTTTGTTTTTATTTGGTTTGTCAGAAGCATCTGGATAAGTTACAACAGGGCTGTGAAGATCTCATACGCACCAGGATTGTCCATAGTCATTAATAGCCTGGTATTGGGTAACTGGATGCTCCTCTTCCAGCAGCTGTGAGTGAACAGCCCTCAAGACCGCAACTCGCAATTGGAGATCACTACCTCTAAATAATCGGTATGTAAAGGATCCCTGATCTTAAAGCATGCCTACATGTTTCGGCTAAGACTTTCTGTGATCTGACAAAGAACCCCTGGGACATGGTGAACAGTGCAATGGAGCTGATGAGTTAGCGCAGTCTGCTTGCCTTTCAGTTTTAAAAGTATAGTTGAAATATTGGCCCAGGGGCTGGAACCCTACATTCAAGGCTTCATCGACGCAGATCAAGTTGGCTTTATAAGCCACAGACAGGGTGCAGACAATATTCACCACATAGCTCACTTAGTGGAGAAGGCACACCACCATAACATACCCGAATGCCTCTTCTTGCTGAACGTGGAGAAGGCCTTTGACAAGGTAAACTGGTCTTTCCGCCACACTGTTCTGGAAAGGATTGGCTGGGATCTGGTTTTCTCTCCAAAATAATGGCCTCGTACACAGCACCGATAGCCAGTTTGCAGGCCAATGAGCAGCTCACAAAACCTGTTACTATCCGGCATGGACCACGACAGGGGTGCCCACTATCGCCCTTATTGTTTGCATTGGTGGTCGAGCCCCTAGCTATTACGATTCGCAACACAGATGCGGATATAGGTATTTCTTTTGGGGGCCAGCCCCACAAGATTACCCTCTTTGCAGATGACCTACTCCTTACACTTTCTCAGCCCGAGATCTCCTTCCCAGGGGTGTGAATTGCCTCCTACTATGAGATAATATTGGGCTTTCAGATCAACATGACCAAGTCCTCAGTGCTCAATTTGAACATCCCGGCTCAGGACCTCCCGGCCCTACAGCTCCTAGCGCCCTTCCAGTGGTACCTGGCTGCCATTAAATACCTCGGTCTCAATATCACCCCTACACTCTCCTCTTGGTCTCAAGCTAACTAGTCTCACTTACGCCACTCCATCCTGGCCGACTTTCAGAGATGGATGCCCCTATGCATCTCTTGGGTGGAGCGCGTGAACGTCGTGAACATTAATGTACTCACGCGAGACCTCTACCTTTTTCAGTCTCTGCCAACATGGATTCCACAGGATGACATCTTGCGTTTACAGCGCGACGTCCAGACCTTTATCTGGAATGGAAAGCGCCCCTGGATAGCGCGCTGTTGATGCTCCCATGGAATGGAGAGGTCTGGCGTGCCCCAATCTCTTGAAGTATTACTGGGCCGCCCACTTGCGTTATCTTTGTGAGTGGGTGGTCTGAGAGAATGAGAAGCATTGGTTCCATATGGACCAAGTAGTGGCTTACCAACCACTGTGGGACTTGGCATGGCTGCCTAACCACACCTGGCCAAGTAGTGAATACACTGAACGGTACTCGATATCTGGGATGAAGTGGCTCTTAAAAAGGGTCTGACTACCTTTCACTCCCCAAACACACTGATCGCACGCAACTCCGACTTCGCTCCAGTGCTCTCGCCTCTTTCATTTCGCCATTGGAGCAATGGGGACTGTAGGGCACTCCTTGATTTATTCACGTAGGACAGCATGAAGACCTTCGATCAGTGCAAAGTGGATTACCATCTTACGGCCACCTCACGGCTCCAGTATTGCCAACTCCAGCATTGGGCCCTACACCCTTCACCCTCTTCATGACGCATGTCCACACCTATACTGGCTCAAAGGATCTCATATCCAACACTTATAAGGTGCTGCAGTACTCCACACCAACAGGCATCCATACGTACTAGTCAACATGGCAGGCCAGCATGCAGGTAGATATATCACCCAAGCAATGGGAGACTGTGGCAAGACATACCCAAAACATACTGCAGTATCTCGCTTGGGGAAACAGCCTACAAATTGATGTTTCAATTGTATCATATGCCGACCCAACTCTCCATAATCTACCTGGGAACAACCTCTCTTCGCTGGCGCAATGGGGAGGGAGACTTTCAACATATTTGGTGGTCATGCAGTCTTAACAACATACTGGGAAGAGATACTAGGCCACATTAAGGATGTCATAGGCTACCCTCTCCCATCCTCATACCTCACAGTCATTTTAGGCATTAGACTCCCGGGTTTGCAGGCTATGACTCATGCCAACTGGAAACCTGGTACCTACTCAAAGTGGTGCGACAGTTTATAGCACTCATGTGGAAACAGACAACCACCCGACCCCTGTCCCTAGCACAAAGGTTTACCCGCACCTGGCACATTTTAGCTATGGAACGGATATCACATAATTTGGCAAAAACTGAGGAAAAATTCCAACGCATATGGAAACCTTTAATTCAATACCTTATGCACAAAGAATTCACTTGCTGTAGCCCTGTGAAGCTCCGGTTGCTCCAGCTTTTTAAGATTATCACCCATACCTCATCCCACTGCGCTGTCCACGCCCAGGTCAAAGAGAGTTCTCTACCCCATGCCCCATGTGAGACACCATTGCCCTTCCTCTCACCCACCCTGATGCAAACCTCGACCTGTTCCTTTATTGTTTGTTATAGTTTCCACAAAGTTATAAGAAAATGCATAACCTCGTCTTTCTAGTTTCTAATTAAGTACACAGTCATGTGATGTTGCTCACAAATAATTATACATTGATCAGACGCTACTCCATTACAGCTTGCAATGTTGTATGCACGTCTAATGCAACATTATTTGAAAGCAAATGCTAGTGCGGACATTTCCCATGTTATACTGAAATCCTGTCTGGACTAACTATTGCTTGTCTGCACTAAAGTTGCCAATGTACTATGTAAGTGCTATGTATATACTGATGGTTATATATACAATAAACAGAATTTGAGTAAAAAAAAATCAAATGTATCGTTGAAATGAGATGCGTGCATATGTGTAACCAAAGGAGGGCTCTGACATCTCTTATAGAAGGCCATTAACATTCCACAATTGTCAAGCAGTAAATGGAAATCTCCCTGCTCCCATTAGTGACCATACATACAAGGCTAATGTCCACCAGCTGCTGACCCTGAACACTACAGGTCAATATGAAGTTGAGGACTTTATCCCTGCCAGGGCTCAGAACTAACTTTATCGTAGAAGAACTAGAGAGTCCTAAGCAAAAAAATCTAGACGGTAATCCCAGATTTTTTATTCTAGGTCAATTTCCGATGAGTGGCAATTCAAATATGGTAATAAAAGCAGCATTATTTTATGTAATAAAAACAGAAAAAAGTACTACATTTTGGTCCATTAATCTGTATTAGACTTAGTTTATTTTTGAGTACTAAGTCCTTGACAAAGCCATTTTTCTCATGCCGTTTTTCACATCTTTCAATTCGGATACCAATCCTTTCAGATGTGCCCTCTGCTAAGCTCACTAACTAACTATCAACATTCTTACCATTCTTCACTTTCTCACCTCCTAGAATCGGTTCTCACGTGCATCCGACTTTCACCACTCGCCCCACCCCTTTCATTCTCACTCTTTATAAGATGAAAAAACAAATCACGAGTCTGTGTTTGTGTTCACTTTCAAAAATGTTTTTGAGAATATTACCTTTTTAAACTTCCAGCTTTGTGTGTGTTTCTAGTACTTTATCACCTGTTAACCTTAGTGCTCTTCATGAAGGGTTATCTGGCACTCCTTATGACAGGAATGATCTTTCTTTTCTCCAATTTCTGAATAATGTATTACATTTATCTTGGTTCTTTCTGCAGTCTAGGGGCCCGATTCACAGAACTAACTTAAGACAAAATCCTAAACTTACTACCATTTTGTTTTCATAGAAGGCACTTACTCATTTTGGTATTCACAGAAGGCACTTACTCATTTCGGTATTCACAGAAGTTAGGAGTCCTAACTTTAGGACTCCTAAATACCTTCTGTAAATACCGAAAGTTTTAAAGTTAGGATTTTTCTCAATTTAGTAGTAGTAAAGTTAGGACTCCTAACTTTAGGACTCCTAAAATGCCTTCTGTGGATACCGAAAGTCTTAAAATTAGGATTTTTCTCAATTTAGTAGTAGTAAAGTTAGGACTCCTAACTTTCAGACTCCTAAATGCCTTCTGTGAATACCGAAAGTCTTACAATTTGGATTTTTCTCAGTTTAGTAGTAGTAAAGTTAGGACTCCTAACTTTAGGACTCCTAAATGCCTTCTGTGAATAACGAAATTCTTAAAATTAGGCTTTTTCTCAGTTTAGTAGTAGTAAAGTTCAGAAAAATCCAAATTGTAAGACTTTCGGTATTCACAGAAGGCATTTAGGAGTCTGAAAGTTAGGAGTCCTAACTTTACTACTACTAAATTGAGAAAAATCCTAATTTTAAGACTTTCGGTATTCAAAGAAGGCATTTAGGAGTCCTAAAGTTAGGACTCCTAACTTCTGTGAATACCGAAATGAGTAAGTGCCTTCTGTGAATACCAAAATGAGTAAGTGCCTTCTGTGAATATTAAAATGGTAGTAAATTTAGGATTTTGTCTTAAGTTAGTTCTGTGAATCGGGCCCTAGGTGACTGCATCAGAGCACTACCAGAGGTGCGACCTAGATATGTTAGAATCCAACTATTAGTTGTTACATGTTTTATCACCTTTATTAGTAAACCTAAAGGGAAATATTGATATTCCAGCACTGATGAATACCTCTGAAAGATAGGTTCTATATTGTCAGCTGCCTGTTAAGTGCCCGGTGTTCCACTGACTCGAACGTGGGTAGCTTTCAGTTCACTGCCACTAGATTACAATTCTTAGAAGACAACTGGCATGTTTTCCTTTTACTAGTGATACAGGTATTCGTTTTCAGCTGGATTGCACTTATACGCTGACATCATGATTTCTAATCAAATAAAACAACAGTACAGTTCATGATTTCTAACTTGTGTTGTTGAAGGATGTTAAAATGGTATTTAAAAAGGGACTGTAACCTCCTTCTGCTATCCCGATCCAAGTTGACTAAAACATCACATTTCACTAGAAGTGGTGACCACCATGAAATGAAAGCCTTTACCCTTTTCTCGCTTTCATCAGATCGTGTTATCATGCTATGTCAACTTTACTGAGCAGTAGAGAATAGAACTATTAGCAATAACTTCTTCACACAAACTTTCCTATAGCAGTATTCGTTCCACCCCACCATTACCCTTGCACCACCTCAGCATCAGTGCACCAGCATCAGCGCACCCGCACAGCATCACTCAGTGCCAACTCAGCATCACCTAAGTACCAGTGCAGCATCTCTCCAGCAACACTCAACAACAACACACCACCATTTTAACACAGCACCACCTCTGCATCAGTGCACCACCAATGCAGCCCGAAAACAGAAACAACACAGCCCCATCCCAGCACAACCTCAGCAGCAACTCAGCATCAATGCAGTAACACTTCAGCATTAGCGCAGCACCACCTCAACACCAGTGCAGCATCACCTCAGCACCAGCTCAGCAGCAACTCAACAACACCTGAGCACAGCACCGCTAAGCACTACCAAAGCATCACTGAGCACCACCTCAGTATCACTCAACACCTGATCCGCACAAACACACCACCACCTCAGTAACACTCAGCACCACCTCAGCACCAGTGAAGCACCACTGCACTACAAAATTCTATTACACTTAATACAATTTAATTACTAATCACATTATTCTACAGCACACCATGCCACATATTTCCACAACACAACTCTATGCCACACAATTCCACAACAAACAATTCCAATACAAACCATCTCTCCCTTGCACTTCCACCAACTCTGTCATCTCTCCACAACACACCCACTGCCTCTCTCATCTCTTCCTCACACTCCCTCTACCCCCTTTTATCTTACAATCCCTCTGAGCCCTCTCATCCCTCCTTCACACTACCTATCTCTGCTCTATAATACTTGCTCACACATGCTACTTTCCGGTACCTCCTCATGCTGTGCACTAGTCCACCTCTCACCTCCCCATTTCTCTCCCCGAGGGCACCTCCCACATGCCCCTGTTTCTCTTGCTCATACCATCTCTCACCCCTCTCTCTAGTTCTCTCACGCAGTCTTCCCACCTATCTCATATGTTTCACATCAGGTCTTTCAACACAATATCTTTCCCGTGCCTTTTCAAGGTTTCAGTCCCTCAAACCCATGCTCTCCTCCTCTTCTTAGGTGTCTTCTGCATGCACAAACTGTATATGTCTGGCCTGCTGTCCACTTCTTTCCCTCTTTCTCACACACTCTTTCTGCTCCTGTATCTGGAGTTCATTCACCACTTCATGCACAAACTACCTATCCCTCTCTATCTTCCTTTCTATTTTCTGTAGCTCTCACCCCTATCTAACCCCCATGCCATATAATTCCACCAAACAAATACACTACCGACCCTTGACCCTGTGCTCAGGTAGGTCGTCCCCACGCCGCATAGCGTGCCCGTGCCCCTCCGTGCCCCTCCACCTGCTACTGCCACGAGATCAAGCCTCCTGTGTCGGCTCTCGCTTCACTCCTCGCTTTTCGATTCACTGCTTTTCTTTCACTGTTTTTTGCGCTTCTAGCTCTCACTGTATTTTGCCCTCTGGGCTACTGTGCCACCTTTCCTGTTGTTTTCACTTGTGCTCCTTGCCCTTCTCTCCCCATAGCCCCCCTGGTTCCTTCCCCCACTGCACTCCGTTTTTCCCGCCGTTGTGTCCCCGACGGCCCCACCCCCACCGCTCACCCATTAGCGATCTCCCACCTCCCAGCTGCTCCTCCCACCCACCTCCCCTTCTTAATGGCAGTCGCTGCACGGCTGCGCCTCTAAGGCAAGCCCGTCGGCTCCCATCCGCGCATGGACCAAGCCCAGCGCCAGACCCCCTGGCACCCGTGAGCATCACAACACTAGACGGCGCTACGACTGCAACCTCCTCCACGCACTCAATGCCCGCAGATCCACCACCTGCTGCCAGGCCACCCTGAAGCGCACCCATGGACCCTTCACCTGCCGAAACTGCAGATTCACCAGCCAGCGTACACCAGCACGTCCTGCCTCCCCCACCAAGACAGGCCACAACCATCTCAGATGCATACTGCACATCACCCGCTCCGTCCACAGGCAGGCCATCGAACTCTGGGACCAGCTCGACTCATCCTCCCTGGACCCTGATGTTGCCTTAGGCATCCCGGATGGCTACAAGATCACCCGCAGGGACCGCCCCAACAGACCGGGAGGATGAATCGCAATTGTCCACAGAAATACCCTCAGAATCTTGACCAACACCGAAGACACCCTCAGCACCGCCGAACACCTGCACTTCCAGATCCACATCGATCCCAACACCACCCTCAGAGGAACCCTTGTGTACAGACCCCTGCCACAGTTCAGCGACTCCATCACAGACGCTGTCAGCTCGCACGCCCTGGCCTCCACAGGCTACCTCCTCCTCAGAGACCTGAACTTCCACTTCGAGAACACAGACAACAATAATTCCACCACATGGCTGGACAACCTCGCCAACATCAGCCTCAAACAGCTCGTCACGACACCCACCCACTCCGCTGGACACATGCTCAATCCCATTTTATTTGCCAGCAGCCACGTCACCTTCAGCCACACCACCGAACTCCATTGGACCGACCACTACTGCATCCACTTCCCCTTTGAGAAAACCACTGCACACAACCACCAGCAAAGAATCCCCCACCACAGCTAGAACAAGGTTGCCGAACACCAGCTAATCACCACCCTTGCCCGAGCCCCACCAACTGACCACACCAACACAGCCACCCCCAACCTCAGGCAATGGATCGATGACTGCACCAACACTCTCGCCCCAAATCAAGAAACCCTCAGACGCACCGACAGAAGGGCCATCTGGTTCACCACCGACCTCCAGGCATCCAAATAGACCTGCCGAAGACTAGAGAAGAAATGGCGCCACGAGCAAACACAAGACAACCATGCAGCCCTCAAGAACGCCAGCCGCAGGCACCAGCAACTCATTTGAACCGCCAAAAGGACCTCCTTCAAGGAACGCATCGACAACAACGCACACAACAGCAAAGAGCTTTTCAACATCGGGACTGAACTCGCCAACCCCAGCTCCAGCTCCAACGACATCCCGCCGTCACAAGACCTCTGTGACTCCCTAGCCACCTACTTTCACAGCAAGATCATAGACAGCCCCGACAGCCACCGACACCCTAAACTCACCGTCTCCCAGTCACACCAGCCTTCTGATCTCCTGGAACCACATCAACGAAGAAGACACCATCAAACCCATGAACACCATCCACTCCGGCTCACCATCAGACCCCTGCTCCCACCACATCTTCAACAAAGCGAGCTCCATCATCGCACCCCAACTCCGAAAGATCTTTATCAGCTCATTCGAGACCGCCACCTTCCCGGAAGCTGGAAACGCGCAGAGATCAACGCCCTACTCAAGAAACCCAAAGCAGATACAAAGGACTTCAAGAACTTCCGGCCCATCTCCCTGCTCCTGTTTCTGGCCAAAGTAATCAAGAAGATCGTCAACAGACAACTGACTCGATTCCTCAAAGAGAACAACACCTTGGACTCGTCCCAATCCGGATTCCACAGCAATCACAGCACCGAAACTGCCCTCATCGCCGCCACCGACAACATCAGGACCCTGCTGGACAATGGCTAAACTGCACCCCTCATCGTCCTAGACGTCTTTACTGCCTTCAACACCGTCTGCCACCACACCCTACGCACATGCCTCTACAATGCAGGGATCCGTGACAAAGGCCTGGACTGGATCCCTTCCTTCCTCACCGACAGAACCCAGAGAGTCCGCCTTCCTCCATTCCAATCCAAAGCCACCAAGATCACCTCCGGCGTACCCCAAGGATCATCCCTCAGCCCGACCCTCTTCAACATCTACTTGACACCGCTCGCCAACATCGTCTGATCACACAACTTCAACCTCATCTCATACGCAGACGATACCCAGCTGATCCTTTCCCTCACCAAAGACCCCACCACCGCCAAAATTAACTTCCATGAAGGAATGAAGGCTGTCGCTGAATGAATGAAGAACAGTCGCCTGAAACTGAACTTGGACAAGACGGAGGTCCTCATCCTCTGCTCCACCCCCTCCGCATAGGACGACTCCTGGTGGTCGGCCTCGCTGGGATCTGCGTCGACACCCACCGACCACACAGGCAACCTGGTGTTCATCCTGGGCTCATCTCTGTCAATGACCCAGCAAGTCAACGCCGTCTCCTCCTCCTGCTTCAACAGCCTTCATATGCTTCACAAGATCTACAGATGGATCCCCACCAGAACCAGAAGGAAAGTCACCCAGGCCCTCATCACCAGCAGGCTGCACTACGGCAATGCCATCTACGCGGGAACCACTGCCAAACCCCAGAAGAGACTCCAACACATACAGAACGCCTCCACAGACCTCATCCTCGACATCCCCCACCACAGCCACATCACTGCCCACCTGAGGGACCTACACTGGCTCCCCATCAACAAGAGGATCACCTTCAAGCTCCTCACCCATGCTCACAAAGAACTCCTGGATGCCGGACCAGCATACCTCTACAAGCGACTCACCTTCTACACTCCCAAACACCAGCTTCGCTCCGCTGACCTCGCCCTTGCCACCTTTCCCGCATCCATCGAACGACCTCCGGCGGCAGATCCTTCTCCCACCTCACTGCCAAGACATGAAACACCATTCCCATCCACCTGCGACAGACCCAGGACCTGCTGACCTTCAGGAGACTTCTCAAGACCTGGTTGGAATTGGAATTGGAATGGGAATGGGATTTGTAAAGCGCATAGCTACCCGGGGGCGTCCCAGCGCTGCGGAGTTGACTAGAGAACAGATGAAGTTTAAGGGAAAAGCCAGGTTTTCAGATGCTTGCAAAATGTTAGTAGGTTGGTTTCCTTGTGGATGGCAAGTGGAAGGGAATTCCAGAGCCTGGAGGCGTTGTAGGAGAAGAGGCGGCCCCCTGTCCGCGCCTTCTTGATTCTGGGGGTGTTGGCTAAGTAGAGGTGGTCAGAGCGTAGCTTTCTATTGGCTTTGTATGGTTTGATCAGAGCTCTTAGGATTGGGGGGCCCTTACCCTGGAGGATTTTGTGTGTAATGCAAAGGGATTTGAAGTTGACTCTCTCCTGAATCAGGAGCCAGTGGAGGGTGCTTGGAGCGGGTTTAGCAGAACACCGATTTTTAGTGCCTGTGAGAAGTCTGGCAGCCGAATTCTCGACTAGTTGAAGTTTAGAAATAACTGTTTTAGGGGCGCCAAGATAGAAGGCGTTGCAATAGTCCAGTCTGGAGAGGATAATCCCCTGAATAAGGAGTTTTCTAAAATGGACAGGTAAGAGGGGGAGTATTTTCCACGTGGTTTGAAGCAGACTGAAGCAGACTCCCGCAGTTTTCCTTGCTTGGGTTTGAAAGGTGAGATCCTGGTCGAGCCAGATACCCAGGCTTTTTATCTCTTTTTTAAGGGTGGGAGCTGGTCCCATACAGATCGGCCACATAGAGTTAGGGGTGAATTTTGATTGATTGCCCAGCACCAGAAGCTCTGTTTGTTTGCCGTTAAGTTTAAGGTGTAATCTGTACAACCAACTAGAAATTTCTTTGAGACTAGAGCACAGGTTTTCCGGGGAATGGTCCAACTGATTTAGAGATACAACAAGTTGGGTATCGTCCGCGAAAGGGACCAGTTTAATTCCAAAAGGGGCTACTATTTCCTCCAGTTGGGGACATATACACATTAAAAAGTGTAGGACTCAGGGATGAGCCCTGAGGAACCCCACAGTGGAGTGGAATAGCTTGGGATCGAATGTTGCCCTCAGAGACCTGAAAGGTTCTATTTTCCAGGAATGACTTCAGCCAGGATAAGGCTGAACTAGTAATTCCTACTCTGCTAAGCCGGTGAGCCAGGATACTGTGATTTACCGTGTCAAAGCCTGCGCTTAGATCCAGGAGGATCACAGCTGCTGATCCTCCTAAGTCAAGAATCTTTTGTGCCTCTTCTACAACTCCCATCAGTGCGGTGTCAGTGCCCTGACCGGGGTGAAATCCCGTCTGAGAACAGTGTAGAAGTCCACCGGACTCAAGGAAGGCGGAGAGCTGGCAGTTGACAAATTTTTCCACCATCTTGCTAATTCCTGGTAGTAAGGAGATGGGACAGTAGTTCCATCTCAGTGGGATCAAGGTGTTTTTTTTTTAACAGTGCCTTTACTATGGCCTTTTTCCAGTTCGGGTAACGGTGCCCTGTATTAGGGAGGTGTTAATTAAGTTGGTAATAGGGGAGTTGATGGTGGATGCCACTAACTTCAAGATGTTGAGTGGTGCCGGGTCAAGGGGAGAACCGCTCTTGATTGATTCTAAAATGGGGGGGAGCAGCTCCACTGTGAGAGGGGAAAATGAGTCTAGACAGTGGGCATTATTCTGGGATTCTGGTAAATGGTTCTCTGGTAAGTGGTCATTATTTGGGAGAAGTTTTAGGATATTTTGAATTTTGGTGGCAAAAAATTCTGCCAGTTCATTGCATTGGTGACCAGAGGGGTCGGGGCGGGGTGTGGGTCGGTGACTTTCAAAAGTTTTTTGACAATGCGGAATGTTTCCTTAGAGGAGTTAGCGGAGGATTTAAACTTTTCTTCGAAAAAAGCCACCTGAGTTGTTTTAAGGGCAGCTTTATAAGATATGATGGATAATCTATATTCAGTTTTTTTATTGCTGGCACAGTCTTTCCTCCATATTCTTTCTAATCTTTTGCATTGTTTTTTCATATTACAGAGTTCGAACAATAGCAGCTCCCCCCCCCCCAGCGCCTTGAGACCCTCACGGGTAAGTAGTGTGCTCTACAATTGATTGATTGATTGACTACACACAATACAACCCCACACAATTCCGCAAATAATTCCAATCCAACTCATATAGTTCCACTTGACACCACATACATCTCCAACACTCCAAATAAAAACAGGGTAAAAGAAATTTCCATTTTCAATGCCAATAGCTCTAACTCTCGCAAATGCGAGACCTATTGCATTGCAAAATGCTTGTTAAAAATGCTCCACAGGGGTTTTCAAGACAAATATAGGTAGTCAAAAAAGTTGCATAATCATACAGTAATTCAAATCATAGCGGCAACTAAAATAAGGTGTAAAAAAAGAAGCGTGAAGATGAAAACACCGATATCCGGTTTGATACCGAGTAAAGAACGCTAGTTTTCTACTTAGTACCTTGAATAATATTGTCACATTCAAAATAAATGCGAAATGGTCTGCAATAGTAGACAGAATCCAGCAGATGGCAGTGTGATATCACATCTCTTTTTGCAGATGCGTGACTAAAATGAGAATATGAAGATGTTCCGCTGTGAAGAAACGAAGTAGACTCCGGTTCCCTGAAGAGCTGAAGCCTATGAGAGCACACCGCTGGTAACATTTGTAGAAAGCTTGCTTTTGTTATCAGTTTCAGCAGAAATGTTGGGCAACCCGTGTATGTTCCTAAAGAGGTGCGCAGAAGGGACCTTAATAATGTAAATAGCAACTCTCGAACAGAATGTGAAATTTCATAAATGGGTGCATATACGAATGGAGTGAACGGCTTGTGTACAGTATCGGTGAGTTTGGGTGGCTGGGCAAGCGCCTGTGACTCGTGTCTCGGCTGGCTTGAAGGAAACAGTTGAAGAATTTAATTAATATCCATGAAGAAAGTTGACTCTTCAATAAATCAAGTAACACAAAGAAAACCAACATTTGCAATGCAATAGGTCTCGCATTTGCGCGAGGTTGAGCTATTGGCATTGTAAATGACAATGCCTTTTATTTATGTGTTAAGAAAACCTGCAAAGTACAAAGGGGCAGATTTACAACAAAGTAACACAGCAAGTCATTTTGCTGCGCCGTGCTGCGTTAGTTTGGAAAGCACAGAGATGTGACCTATTTACAAGAATATGTCGCATCTCTGTGCTTCGCCTGCGCTGGCGCACAAACTGCAGCCATGCGCCGGCGCAGGCACCCTAGGTCGCCTGCGTCGGGCGGAGATTGTTTTTTTGCAGGAAGGTCCCTTCCTGCACAAAAACAATCATAAGAGGCTTTTTCCTCTTTCAATGCGTGCTGTAGAATGCAGCACACATTGATAGAGGAAAAAACAAGGAGAAATGAAAACATTTCTCCTCGTTGCACCTCTCTACGCCACCTCTAGGGTGGTGTAGCATTCAAGTTCAAGTTCAGGTATTTATAAAGCGCACTACTCACCCAGAGGGTCTCAAGGCGCTGGAGGGAGGGGTTTACTTTTTATCGAATAGCCATGTTTTCAGTTCTTTTCTGAAGGAGATGTGATTCTGAGTAAGGCGGAGGTGGGTGGGGAGTGAGTTCCAGGTCTTGGCAGCTAGGAAGGAGAAGGATCTGCCACCCATGGTGGTTTTTCGGATGCGCGGGATTGCGGCGAGGGCTTGATTGGATGATCTTAGTTGGCGGGTGGGATAGTAGAAGGACAGTCGGGTGTTGAGCCATTCGGGCCCTAGATTATAAAGGGACTTGTGAGCGTGGGTAAGAAGGCGGAAAGTAATTCTTTTGTTGACGGGAAGCCAGTGGAGGTTTTTTAAGTGACCGGTGATGTGCTCTTGACGCGGGATGTCTAATATGAGTCTCGCTGATGCGTTTTGGATGCGCTGGAGTTTTTTCTGCAATTTTGTTGTAATTCCGGCGTAGAGTGTGTTGCCATAGTCCAGTCGACTCGTGACCAGTGCATGGGTGACAGTCTTTCTTGTTTCGAGGGGGATCCAGCGGAAGATCTTTTTGAGAATGCGAAGGACGTTGAAGCAGGAGGACAATACGGCGTTGACTTGTCTGGACATTGAGAGGGAGGAGTCTAGAATGAAGCCAAGGTTGCGTGCATGGTCTGTGGGTGTGGGCGCAGATCCCAAAGCGGAAGGCCACCAGGAGTCGTCCCAAGCTGAGGGGGAGGATCCTAGGATGAGCACCTCCGTCTTGTCTGAGTTGAGTTTTAAGCGGCTCTGTTTCATCCACTCGGCTACTTCTTTCATACCTTCGTGAAGGTTGTTTTTGGCGGTGTTGGGGTCTTTGGTGAGGGAAAGGATTAGCTGGGTGTCGTCGGCGTAGGAGATGATGTTGAGGTTGTGTTGACGTGCGATGGAGGCGAGGGGACTCATGTAGACGTTGAAGAGGGTGGGACTGAGTGAGGAGCCTTGAGGTACGCCGCAGATGACTTCGGTGGGCTCTGAGTAGAATGGGGGGAGTCGGACTCTCTGTGTTCTCCCGGCTAGGAATGAGATGATCCAGTCCAAGGCTTTTCCTTGTATGCCGATGTTGTTGAGGCGTTGTATGAGGGTGTTGTGACAGACAGTGTCGAAGGCGGCGGAGAGGTCGAGTAGAATGAGGGCCACTGTTTCACCGTTGTCCAGGAGTGCTCGGATGTCGTCGGTCGCCACAATGAGGGCGGTTTCGGTGCTGTGTTTGGCTCGAAAGCCGTTCTGTGAGGGATCCAAGGAGTTGTTGGATTCAAGGAAGGCTGCTAGTTGGCTATTGACGGCTTTCTCGATGACTTTGGCCAGGAAAGGGAGTAGGGAAATGGGTCGGTAGTTTTTCAGATCTGAGGGGTCTGCTGTTGGTTTTTTCAGAAGGGCGCTGAGTTCGGCGTGTTTCCATATTTCTGGAAAGGTGGCGGAGTCGAAGGAGCAGTTGATGACATCGCGGAGTTGGGGAGCGATGATGGAGTCAGCTTTGTTGAAGATGAAGTGGGGGCAGGGGTCAGAAGGTGAGCCAGAGTGGATTGAGTTCATGAGGCGAATGGTGTCTTTAGTGGTGATTGGGTTCCAGGAGTTGAGGTAGTTAGTTGGAGGGGTGGGATCTGAAGTGGGTGGGGTGAGTTGGTCATTGGGAGTATTCTTGAAGCTGTTGTGGATGTCGGCAATTTTGTTGTAGAAGAAGGAGGATAGCGCATCGCAGAGGTCTTGGGAGTTAGTGATGTCGTTGGATGCTGCGGGAGGGTTGGTGAATTCTTTGACGATATTGAAGAGTTCCTTGCTGTTATGAGAATTGTTGTCGAGACGGTTCTTAAGTGCTGATTTCTTGGCGGATCGGATCAGTTGGTGTTGTTTGCGGGTGGCTGTCTTGAGGGAGTCCATGTTGTCTGAAGTTGGTTCTTTTCTCCAATTCTTCTCCAGGGTGCGGCATGTCTTCTTGGATTTTTTAAGGTCATCATTGAACCAGGGAGCTTTTTTGCTGGATGATTTCGACTGGTGTTTTTTCAGGGGTGCTAGATCGTCCGCACTGTGGGTAATCCATTGCCTGAGGTTGGTGGCCGCTAGGTCTGGGTCCGTTGCCAGGGTGGGAATGTTTTGGCTGAGTGATGTGAGGAGTTGTTCGGTGGAGATTTTGTTCCATTTTCTTTGGGGAATGGGTTGTAGACGGTTGTGGGTCAGGGTTGTTTTGTAGCTGAAGTGAACACAGCTATGATCCGTCCAGTGGAGGGCTGTAGTATGATCGAAGGAGATGTGCTTGCTGGAGGTGAAGATAGGGTCGAGCGTGTGTCCGGCTATGTGAGTGGGGGTGTCAACAAGTTGTTTGAGTCCGAGATTGGACAGGTTGTCCAGAAGGGTGGTGGTGTTGTTGTCGTGAATGTTGTCAAGGTGGTAGTTGAGGTCTCCTAGAAGAATGTAGTTCTCGGAGGCGAGGGCGTGCGGGCTGACGAAGTCAGTGATGTCGTCACTGAATTGAGATCGGGTGCCTGGGGGCCTGTAGATGAGTGTTCCTCTAAGTGTGGTCCTGGGGTCGGTGTGGATCTGAAAGTGGAGGTGTTCGACGGTTGCGAGATTTACGTCAGAGCTGGTTGTAATTTTGATGGTGTTTCTATGGACGATGGCGATGCCTCCTCCAGTTTTTTTATTGGTGCGGTCTTTTCGAATGATCTTGTAAGTGTCCGGTATGGCTATGGCGATGTCGGGGGCAGAAGATGCATTCATCCACGTTTCAGTAAGGAAGGCGATGTCAGGTGACGCAGTGTCGATTAGGTCCCAGAGTTCGGTTGCATGTCTGTGGACCGAGCGGGTGTTCAGTAGGATGCATTTCAAGTCGTTGGGTTCGGAGCTGTGTGTGGAGGAAGTGTGTTTGGTGAGGGTCCTGACGCAGTTGAACTTACAGGAGAGGCAGGAGAATGGGCCGTGGGTACGTCCTGGGGTAGCTTCGCAGCAAAGTGGGGTGCGTCCAGCGTTGAGGGCGAGGAGAGTAGCGGCATCATAAGTTACTCTGGGGGGTTGGGAGCGGCATAGAGCAGGGGGACGGGCGCTGGGCGCGGTCCAGGCGCGGACGGGCGTAGACGGGCTTACCTTTGGCGCACCTTCGGCGCGAATGGGGCGCGGTCGCTGCGCGTGGACGCTGCGCGTCAGAAGCTCTACCATAAGTAGTTAGTGGAGGGGGCGGGGTGAGGGGTGGTCAGCTGGGAGGCGGGATGCGGGGTGGAGCTGCAGGCAGGGACAAAACAACAACAACAAGATGGCAGGCAAAGCGGAAGTGAGGACGACGGGGCTGGGGTGGGCAGGGTCGCCGGTCTAGTCGGTACAAAAAACAGCCAAGGCAGCAAATATGCAACAAGCGCACCAAACGAGGATACAGTCCTAGCGCATACAACAACAACGCTAATCAAGCGCAGGCACAATAGCGCTAGCGTTAGGCTGGAAAACAAAGTGCAGGCAAGCGTAGGCACAAGCGTGGGTACAAGCTACGATACCGCAGGAGGCTTGGTGAGGAGCGTGGTGGGAGCGACCTCTGCAGATGGATGCAGGACAGTCACAGCGCTTCCTTGGGGGATACGAGTCTTTACTCTGTTGTGGGAGGGGTGGTCAGCTGGGAGGCGGGATGCGGGGTGGAGCTGCAGGCAGGGACAAAACAACAACAACAAGATGGCAGGCAAAGCGGAAGTGAGGACGACGGGGCTGGGGTGGGCAGGGTCGCCGGTCTAGTCGGTACAAAAAACAGCCAAGGCAGCAAATATGCAACAAGCGCACCAAACGAGGATACAGTCCTAGCGCATACAACAACAACGCTAATCAAGCGCAGGCACAATAGCGCTAGCGTTAGGCTGGAAAACAAAGTGCAGGCAAGCGTAGGCACAAGCGTGGGTACAAGCTACGATACCGCAGGAGGCTTGGTGAGGAGCGTGGTGGGAGCGACCTCTGCAGATGGATGCAGGACAGTCACAGCGCTTCCTTGGGGGATACGAGTCTTTACTCTGTTGTGGGAGGGGTGGTCAGCTGGGAGGCGGGATGCGGGGTGGAGCTGCAGGCAGGGACAAAACAACAACAACAAGATGGCAGGCAAAGCGGAAGTGAGGACGACGGGGCTGGGGTGGGCAGGGTCGCCGGTCTAGTCGGTACAAAAAACAGCCAAGGCAGCAAATATGCAACAGGCGCACCAAACGAGGATACAGTCCTAGCGCATACAACAACAACGCTAATCAAGCGCAGGCACAATAGCGCTAGCGTTAGGCTGGAAAACAAAGTGCAGGCAAGCGTAGGCACAAGCGTGGGTACAAGCTACGATACCGCAGGAGGCTTGGTGAGGAGCGTGGTGGAAGCGACCTCTGCAGATGGATGCAGGACAGTCACAGCGCTTCCTTGGGGGATACGAGTCTTTACTCTGTTGTGGGAGGGGTGGTCAGCTGGGAGGCGGGATGCGGGGTGGAGCTGCAGGCAGGGACAAAACAACAACAACAAGATGGCAGGCAAAGCGGAAGTGAGGACGACGGGGCTGGGGTGGGCAGGGTCGCCGGTCTAGTCGGTACAAAAAACAGCCAAGGCAGCAAATATGCAACAAGCGCACCAAACGAGGATACAGTCCTAGCGCATACAACAACAACGCTAATCAAGCGCAGGCACAATAGCGCTAGCGTTAGGCTGGAAAACAAAGTGCAGGCAAGCGTAGGCACAAGCGTGGGTACAAGCTACGATACCGCAGGAGGCTTGGTGAGGAGCGTGGTGGGAGCGACCTCTGCAGATGGATGCAGGACAGTCACAGCGCTTCCTTGGGGGATACGAGTCTTTACTCTGTTGTGGGAGGGGTGGTCAGCTGGGAGAAGGGATGCGGGGTGGAGCTGCAGGCAGGGACAAAACAACAACAACAAGATGGCAGGCAAAGCGGAAGTGAGGACGACGGGGCTGGGGTGGGCAGGGTCGCCGGTCTAGTCGGTACAAAAAACAGCCAAGGCAGCAAATATGCAACAAGCGCACCAAACGAGGATACAGTCCTAGCGCATACAACAACAACGCTAATCAAGCGCAGGCACAATAGCGCTAGCGTTAGGCTGGAAAACAAAGTGCAGGCAAGCGTAGGCACAAGCGTGGGTACAAGCTACGATACCGCAGGAGGCTTGGTGAGGAGCGTGGTGGGAGCGACCTCTGCAAATGGATTCAGGACAGTCACCCATTCACACGCATCTCCAGATTTACGATTTCTCGTAAATCTGGAGGTGTCTTGTTCCATGGGTGTTGCGTGGGAACACCCACAGCAACACCCATGGAACGCCCCTTCCACGCATAGTGCTGCGTGTGAAGGGGCCATATTTAGGAGGCGAGGAAAAGTCAAGCAGGGTGGCTTTCCCTCTATTTTTAAATATGGAGGAGCCCCCTGCACCAGCAGTACGGCGCGAAAAGTGACGTAGTGGTGGCCAGGGGGCTTGTAAATCTGCCTCTAAATGCGTGTTTATGCACCGCATGCAGGTTTTCAAAACATAAATAAAAGGCATTGCCGTTTACAATGCTAATAGCTCAAACGCTCGTAAATGTGAGACCTATCACATTGCAAATGCTTGTCTTTAGACTCCTATATTTTGGTTGGTTGATTTTTTCAAAGCGTATGTGGTGAAAATGAACCTCCTTCGATGACCCCCACGATTGCATCTTGCAGATTCCACCAGTGACCATGTTGTGGGTCCCACCACTGTGAATTAGAGGAACTGTTACTGGGGAGGATTTACAGGGACACGAAAGACAGCAGCTGCGCTATGTTATTGCTTTATTGTAAGGCGCTCTGACACCCTGGGTAAAGTATGGGCCTTATAAAAATGCATACATAAAGAGAGTTATGTCGCGAGGTTTGCTGCGTTGGACTATACTATCACTTTTGGGCATGGTATACTGCTTACTTTTGGGATGCTCGGCTGTTTCAAATTGCTTTATTTGTAAATGCGGATACCTCAAGCACAGCAGAGCACTTTTTATAAAACAGTTACAGAGAACTTAGGCTTAAACACATCATAAAGTGAGTACACAGAGCCAGAAGAGAGAAGGGCGATCAGCGCGGGCCTCCAGTCACCAAAGACCTCAGGCTAAGCCGGGAAAGCATACGTGGTAGAATTACATGAGTCCGGGGAACTCAGAAGATTTACAGGCAAATGAAAGATAAGCAGTGCATCAGCTGTGCTGTGTCATTTCTCTATCGTAAAGCGCTCTGACACCCTGTCTACAGTACAAGCTATATATTAAAATAAATAAATAAAAAACAGTGTTATGTCATGAGGTTTGCTGCGGTGAACAATTACAGCTCCAGTGGGTATCTCATGTCTAGGTGATGCAACTTATCTTAAAACCTTTTACTGTACATCAAAGAGATTGCCTTGAGCGTATACCGAGCGCTGTTTGTTGGATAAAAATGTTATCTTGCGGTTTGTGTGGTTCCTCATCACGTGTGATTTGGGCGACTTTACTGTTTGCTCAGAAATAATTCAACTATGTATGGTTTATAGGGCCCTGTTTAGAAACTTTCACTCCAGCAGTAAATTCCAAGGACTTTAAATTTGCGCCTAAACTTAAACATGATGAAAATGCACTGTAGCTGTGTGTAAGAGTGCTTGTGGTAGATGAACAATTGTTACTTACCTGTAAACAGGTGGTTCTCCAGTATTGGTGTCTTTCATAGATTCACATGCTTGAATATTCCCCGTCGTCGAAGTGGGAGTCCCACGGTATATAAAAATAGCAATAATGCTAATATAACATAAATGATAACATCATATATAATAAAAATAGAGATAATAATACTGTAAAACCTCTACAATGGTAACTTCCATAGGAAGACATTATAAAGAGAAAAACTCATTTGTAACATATCAGTGTCATTATGTTAGTCCAAACTGCAGGCAATCAGGCTCAAGCACCCTCTAGAACCTTCTCCTCAGAAGCTCAAGCTCTCAGATTTTCGTAGCACTAGTAATAATAGCGCCTGAGGAGAAGAGAGCCTCTGAGGGGAGGAAGGGTGGGTCGCATGTGAATCTATGAAAGACACCAATACTGGAGAACCACCTGTTTACAGGTAAGTAACAATTGTTCTTCTCCAGTATTAGGGGTGTCTTTCATAGATTCACATGCTTGAATAGAATAGATAGCAGTAACTCCTTAGAACTGGGATTGCTAATAGATTCTTAAAATGAAGGCAACATATAGCTTAAAGTATATAGCAATCACAGAAAGAAAAGGAGGAGGGAACAGAGGCTCACCTTATTTAAAGGGATGGCGAAGCACTGCTTGCCCCACTGCGGTATCCGCTTCGTTGATGGAATCCAAACAGTAATGTCTGGTAAAGGTGTGCCTACTTGACCATGTTGCCGCCCGGCAAATCTGGTGTAGAGGCACTCCAGCAAACAAGGCGGTGGAGGACGCCATCGCTCTCGTCGAATGCGCCTTTACTGGACACTGTAAAGGCTTGCCAGCTTGTTGGTGACAGAAGGATATGGCTGCTGAGAGCCACCTTGCAAGTGTTTGTTTCGTCACTGAATGTCCCCTCCGCATCCTTCCATATGCCACAAAAAGTTGATCGGATTTGCGGAAAGGGGTAGTCCTTGAAATGTAAAACTTTAGACAACGTCTGATGTCTAAAGAATGAAGTCGTTGTTCTGCCGGTGATTTTGGATCCGGGAAAAAAGTCTTTAGGAAGACAGGTTCGTTCAGATGGAAATCAGTAGGCACTTTTGGCAAAAACGAGGGATTGGTACAAAGAGACACTCCATCCGGCTTAAATTGCAAATATGGAGGCTTGATTGTGAAAGCATGAAGATCGCTTACACGACGAGAAGATGTCAGGGCCAAAAGCAATACAACCTTCCAGGTAAGAAATTTTGTGTCTGCCCTGTGAATTGGCTCAAAAGGAGGCTTCATGAGCTGTGACAATACCACGTTGAGATGCCATGCTGGAGGAGGGCGTCTAATAGGAGGAAACTTTCTGAAGAGACCTCTAAAGAATTGTCGGATTATTCTGGATGAGCAGAGAGACGTCAAACCATCGTGTCTGAAACGCGAAATAGCTGCCAGAAAGACTCTCAAGGTGGCATGAGAGAGACCAGACTGAGCAAGGCTCAGAAAGAAAGGCAAAAGCTGCTCCGGAGCAGAAGTGAGTGGATGGACATCTGATGCGGCGCACCAATGGCAAAAACGTTTCCACTTTAGCTTGTACGTTTTGATGGTTGATGAAGCTCTAGCAGAAGCCAGAATGTCTCTGCATTCCTGGGGCATATCTAAGTTTGCGAATTCGAGGTATTCACGTGGTTGGGTCTGGATGGCAAATTTGACCCTCGTCCATTGACAGGAGATCTGGACGTGGATGCAGACGAATGGGAGCGCATTGGGATAACAGAAGAAGTTCTGAGAACCAAGCCTGTCTGGGCCAACGAGGGGCGATCAGTATCAAGTGGCAGGGTTGCCTGCGCATCTTCCACAACGTTCTCGGTACCAACGGTATTGGAGGAAATGCATAGGCGAACAGGCCGCTCCAATCCATGAGAAGGGCATTTCCGCTGGACTCTGGATGGGGATGCCAGCTCGCAAAGGCGGGGCACTTCCGATTCAATGGAGTGGCAAAAAGGACTATCATGGGATGACCCCAACGGCGGAAGACCATGTCCAGAGTAGGCTGATGAAGTTCCCACTCGTGGGTCGATGACGTGGACCTGCTCAACGAATCCGCTAGGATGTTTGAAACCCCCGGCAGATGGACCGCCGTCAAGGAAATTTGATGACGAAGAGCCCAATTCCAGATCCTTTGAGCTAGCCGAGACAATGGCTGAGATCTTGTGCCGCCCTGTTTGTTCATGTAGTGCATGCTGGTTGTGTTGTCCGTTTGAACCAGCACTGACTCCCCTTGCACTACGGGCAAAAATGATCTGAGAGCAAGGAAAATCGCCATCAACTCCAGTCTGTTGATATGCCAGGTTCGTTGTGTCGCCGTCCACTTGCCTTTGATTGAAAGGTCCAGGAGATGAGCACCCCAACCCTCCATGGACGCATCTGTAGTCAGTGTTAGATCCGGAGAATGGGCCAGAAACGAAACTCCTTCGTCCAGGTTGGATGGTTCTTTCCACCAAAGCAGACTGTCCTTCATGCGAGACGAGACTCGCACTAGGTCGTTGAAGGACCCTGACACCTGGCGCCATTGCAGGTCTAGTTCTTCCTGTATAGGGCGAGTGCGTAACCTGCAGTTCGGGAGCAGAGCGATGCAGGACAACGCCATCCCCAGAAATGACTTCAACGTCCGCACAGAAACTGACTGTTTTGAACGGATGGTGGTGACCAGACGTTCTATCTTCCTCTGACGTTCTTGGGAGACGAAGGCTTTTGATAGGCTCGTGTCTAGAATTGCTCCCAGGAAGTTTCTCCTTTGCAATGGTGCAAAATGTGACTTCTCCATGTTGATGGTCAACCCCAGTGACTCGAATGTCTGCAGGCAGAGACTGGTGTCGTGAGCCAGCTGTAGAGGGGATGGATATTTTAGAAGGCAATCGTCTAGATAAGGAAAGATTTGCACTCCCTGAAGACGTAGATAAGCCATGACAGGGGCCAAGACCTTCGTGAAAACACGAGGTGCCGATCGCAGACCGAAAGGCAGCACCTTGAACTGGTAATGCATATTGCCCACTTTGAACCTCAGAAATTGGCGATGGTGTTGGAGAATCGGCACATGAAAATAGGCGTCTTGCAGATCTATTGTTGTTAGGAAATCTCCGCTGCAGAGAAGCCGCAAGACTTCCGATAACGTCAGCATGCGGAAAGATTGTTGTTTCAGAAAGAAATTGAGTGCCCTCAAATCCAGTATGGGCCGCCACTCTCCTGTCTTCTTGGCAATGAGGAAAAAACGTGAGTAGAAACCTGTCCCTTGTTGATACATAGGAACCACTTCGACTGCACCCTTTAGTATTAGAAGACGAACTTGATGTTGCAATTCCCTGAAATGGGGAGGTGGCGGGCCTGATGGTGGAGAATGTGGAGGAAACTCTGTGAACTCCAAGGCATGACCCTTGCGAACAATGTCTAATACCCATTGGTCCGATGTTATCAGAGACCATTGGGAATAAAACTGCGAGATTCTCCCTCCAACTCCTTGCGCAACTTGAGAGTCATTGACGTTTGTTGGTGGAACCCCTATAATTTGACTTTCCTCTATAGGGTTTCGACTGTGGCTGGCGATTAGACTGTTGGTTGGAGTAACGCTGATTTCCTTGATTGTACAGGCGGTACTGAGTGTGTCCTCCTCGAAAAGTGGTTGAAGACGAGCCTCGTCCACGTGCGCCACGAAAGGGCTGCTTTTTAAATTGCAAGGATCCTAGCGATCTTGCTGTATCGGTGTCTTTCTTGATTGACTCAAGCGCTTCATCAATGTGAGCGCCGAAGAGAGACTCACCGTCATATGGCATGTCGAGTATCTTTGACTGGACCTCCTGCCGAAATGAAGTGGATTTAAGCCAACCCTGACGGCGGAGCGCCGCAGCACTGGCAAGGATGCGAAAACCAGTACTTGCCACGTCAATCGCACAGTCGATCATTTCTTCTGATGCCCTCATGCCATGAAGGATCTGTTGCGCCTCTGCTCTGAACGCTTCCGGTATCAGCGAAACCAGTGCAGAAATATCCGACCACATTTGCCGGTCGAAACGACCCAAAATGGCCAATGCATTTGCAGCACGAACAGACGTAGACGACATGGTCGAAAAATTTTTCCCAATTGCGTCCAAACGTCGACCCTCTCGATCAGGCGGAGCGGTGATTGGAGTCGCCGGGTTACGGGACCGTCGCTGTGCTGCCTGTGTGACCACTGAATCTGGCTTAGGATGCGAGAGCAAACAAGCGGGGGAACCTGCTGGAGCTTTATATTTCTTTTCCAGATGAGGGACTTGTGCAGGCAAGGAGTTAGGAGCATGCATGATCTTTATACCCTCTTTCCATACAAATTCTATAATAGGTATGGTGTGAATTTGTTTGTACGGTTGGTTTTTGAAATCATAGAGAAAACAGTCTTCCTGTCGTTGTGCTCTCGGTAATTTAAAGCGGTCCGCCGCTTTGTTCATCAGCACATGGAAGCTTGCGATGTCAACCGGAGGTGAATCACCAGCATCTGCTTGCTGAGGAGAGGGTGTCTGTATCCGATAGTGATCGGATTCCGCCATATCTCGGTCCTGTTCTTCATCAGTATCCTGGGGTACTTCCCCTTCTTCTCTGTCCGATTCCTCCTCCTCTTGCGCAACAGGTTGCGGATTCGTGGGGATAGGAGGACGGGGCCGCTCTGGCTGAACAGTGTGCTCCGAAGAATGCTGATTGTTTGTAGGGCCTAGCGTATCCGATGGAGCGGGGCCTGGTGTACCCTGAGGGGTTGGCGGAAATCTTCGATTATAGTCGTCCAGCATATGCTGGAGGTTAGAAAACAAAGATACTGGAAATGTTGTCATAGGAACCTGTAGATATTGTTCGTCCTGGTGTTCAACTTCCTCTTCCTCCTCGCCCTCAGAACTTGTGTCCTGACATTTAATTATTAATTCCGATGGACTATGTGCATCGTCAAGGACATCGTCGTCCCCAATAGATTCCGTTTCGTGATCAGTAGCCATCATCGGTGATGGTAGCTGGAGAGTAGGAGGTGGCAAGTGGAGAGTAGATTCCTTGCCAGAGGCCATGGAGGGCAGAGGCACTAGAGGCATAGTGGCGAAAGAACCCACTCCTGACGTGGATCCTGCATGTTCCGGCCGTGACCCCTGTGAAACTGCCGCAGCTGTAGCTGTCGCCGTCGACGAGGCAGTTGTTTCCACGGCGGGCGTCGACGATGTAGCAGTAGACGTCGACGAGCGTTTAGGCTCTATCGTCGACGGTGCCGTCGCCGACGGGATCTTCGTCGACGGAATCTTCATCGACGGTACCTTCGTCGACGGTACCTTCGTCGACGGTACCTTCGTCGACGGAATCTTCGTCGACGGAACCATCGTCATCTTCTTTGTCGACGAAGCCGTCGTCGACGAGCTGGTCGACGGAGCGGTCAGCGTCGACGGGACCTTTGTCGACGATGAACTCTTCGACGTCGACGAGGATTTCTTCGTCGACGGTAATTTCGCCGCCGACGAGACAATCGGGATCGTCGACGAGATAGAGGAGATTGAAGCTCTCGTCGACGTAGACGGCGTCGACATAACCATCGTCGACGACGAGGAAGCAGACGTCGTCGTCACTGAAGTCGTCGACGAAGACACCACAGCCAATCTCGTTGATGGAACGGCCGTCGACGAGCCCGTCGACGACCGCGGTGTCAGAACTGTTAGAACACTTATAGAGGCTGGAAATGACGCCTGAGAGCCAGGTCTCGTGGGCGTAGACACAGAAACCATAGGAGCTGTTGGTTGAACTTGTGCCACAGTTAAAGCCAACTTTTTCTTCTTCAAAAAAGGAGAAGGTAACTCCTGAACACTCCCACGCTTGTAAGCAACAGTAGAACAGCCTGACTGAAGACTTTCTGCGTCTGACAAAACATCCTCTTTATCCTGGAGGCGCTTCAACCATAGAAGAAGACAACCTTCCCTGTCTCTGAGAGTCTTAGCTGGAAAAGCTCTACAGAATTTACAGTCATCCACCTTGTGTTCAGGATACAAACAGTAAATACACTTTTGGTGGGGGTCCTTCTCAAACAAACGTAGCTTCCCACAGGAAGAGCAAGGTCTAAACAAAGACTTCTTACTTGACATTCTTGTAGAAAACAACTGAAGTGAAATACTTGAAGAAAACTGAGCAGAGCTCAGGGAGACTCCCTTCACACGACGTGCGGTAGAAAATCTGAGGGCTTGAGCTTCTGAGGAGAAGGTTCTAGAGGGTGCTTGAGCCTGATTGGCTGCAGTTTGGACTAACATAATGACACTGATATGTTACAAATGAGTTTTTCTCTTTATAATGTCTTCCTATGGAAGTTACCATTGTAGAGGTTTTACAGTATTATTATCTCTATTTTTATTATATATGATGTTATCATTTATGTTATATTAGCATTATTGCTATTTTTATATACCGTGGGACTCCCACTTCGACGACGGGGAATATTCAAGCATGTGAATCTGTGAAAGACACCCCTAATACTGGAGAAAAAATGTACCTGCATCCAAGCTATCACGAGCGCACATTTCTTGAATGAAGGCCCAGAAATATTAATTGCAGCCTCATTGTTTAAATAGATAGCAAGGTTAGTAATAAAAAGCAAAGACTACATTTGGATACATTCAAATAATGTACAAAGCGCCAGGGAGGCTTCCTTAAGCTGCACGACACACAGCAGATACAGTAGTTTGTGTAAGTAAAATGTTGTTGTGTAACTAGGTTGTTGGTTGAGCTAAACTAATATGCACCACATAGAAAGTGACCATATCTGGTCTACCTTGTAGAGGCGCCATTAAGCTGCTGCATGGATATGTGTCAGGAATAGTTGGGAACAGTGAGGAAATGTGCACTAAGAAAGCATCACCCTCAGGAAGAATCACAGGTCTGCTCAAAGGAGGAACCACTAGAGGCAAAACAACCACGCTCTCGTGAGGGAACAGAAGCACACTCACATGAGAAAACAAGCCAACTCTCAGGAGGAAAGACAAACATACTGGCATCAGTGTGCGACGCACTGGCAAGGGAGAAACAAAGGCAAACTCTTCGTAAAAAACAACCACACACTCGCAGGGGAAAACACAGTCAGAGTAGGATACTCAGGCATACTCACAGGAGGAAACAAGGACACATAGGCGCGAATGTCTGACAAAATATCGATAACACAAATATCGATATACAAAAATATCGGAACAAAAATATCGAAGTCAAAAATATAGGAATCCATCCCTAACAAGGTAAGTACAAATATATCGAAAAAGAAATATAGAATGACAAAAATATCGTTTTTTGTAAAATATCGTTTTTTTTATTAAATAAAAATCTAATATTAACAAAATAATACTTATAAATGTAATAAACATATTTAAAAATGTACTATAATATTTAAAATTAATACATAATGTAATACAAATTAATATTAATAAATATATAACACATAATATATTTTTCATTAAAATTAACTCTAAATTCATTATTTTCATAACTTATAATAAAAAAATAAAAATATAATAAATTACTAATACATTTATATACATAAAAGAATCACATAAATAACAATTAATAACAACATAATACTAATAAAAAAGCTAAATACATTTTAGATAGTGTATGAGTAAAAATTACTATTCCCACTCCAGAGAGTGCAACAGTAGGGAAAGTGTTGGATAGCGTAGGGGTAACAATTACTATTCCAACTCCAGAGAGTGCAACAGTAGGGAAAGTGTTGGATAGAGTAGGGGTAACAATTACTATTCCCACTCCAGAGAGTGCAACAGTAGTGAAAGTGTTGGATAGCGTAGGGGTAACAATTACTATTCCCACTCCAGAGAGTGCAACAGTAGGGAAAGTGTTGGATAGCGTAGGGGTAACAATTACTATCCCAACTCCAGAGAGTGCAACAGTAGGGAAAGTGTTGGATAGCGTAGGGGTAACAATTACTATTCCAACTCCAGAGAGTGCAACAGTAGGGAAAGTGTTGGATAGCGTAGGATTAAAATTTACTATTCCAACTCCAGAGAGTGCAACAGTAGGGAAAGTGTTGGATAGCGTAGGGGTAACAATTACTATTCCAACTCCAGAGAGTGCAACAGTAGGGAAAGTGTTGGATAGCGTAGGGGTAACAAATACTATTCCAACTCCAGAGAGTGCAACAGTAGGGAAAGTGTTGGATCGCGTAGGGGTAACAATTACTATTCCAACTCCAGAGAGTGCAACAGTAGGGAAAGTGTTGGATAGCGTAGGGGTAACAATTACTATTCCAACTCCAGAGAGTGCAACAGTAGGGAAAGTGTTGGATAGCGTAGGATTAAAAATTACAATCCCAACTCCAGAGAGTGCAACAGTAGGGAAAGTGTTGGATAGCGTAGGGGTAACAATTACTATTCCAACTCCAGAGAGTGCAACAGTAGGGAAAGTGTTGGATAGCGTAGGGGTAACAAATACTATTCCAACTCCAGAGAGTGCAACAGTAGGGAAAGTGTTGGATAGCGTAGGGGTAAAAATTACTATTCCCACTCCAGAGAGTGCAACAGTAGGGAAAGTGTTGGATCGCGTAGGGGTAACAATTACTATTCCAACTCCAGAGAGTGCAACAGTAGGGAAAGTGTTGGATAGCGTAGGGGTAACAATTACTATTCCAACTCCAGAGAGTGCAACAGTAGGGAAAGTGTTGGATAGCGTAGGATTAAAAATTACAATCCCAACTCCAGAGAGTGCAACAGTAGGGAAAGTGTTGGATAGCGTAGGGGTAACAATTACTATTCCAACTCAAGAGAGTGCAACAGTAGGGAAAGTGTTGGATAGCGTAGGGGTAACAAATACTATTCCAACTCCAGAGAGTGCAACAGTAGGGAAAGTGTTGGATAGCGTAAGAGTAAAAATTACTATTCCCACTCCAGAGAGTGCAACAGTAGGGAAAGTGTTGGATAGCGTAGGGGTTGAAATAACATACTTATAAAAAATAATTCATTATTACTTAATTACATTAAAATAACTTCCCACCATATTCCCCTATAAACACACAACCCGCAACACAACACATTTATCAATTAATGAATTATTTAAAATTAATTACCAATTAATTATAATTATTTACCAATTAATAACAATTAATGTATGCTTCCTACTAATTAATAATTAATTCTACATAATTAAATTACTTCCCACCCTCTTCCCCTATAAACCCATAACCCGTTACAGAACATATTTATCAATTAATCAATTAATTAAAATGAATTCTCAATTAATTAATTAATAATTCCTACTAATTAATAATTAATTTAACATAATTAAATTACTTCCCACCCTATTCTCCTATAAACCCATAACCCGCTACAGAACATATTTATCAATTAATCAATTAATTAATAATAATTACAAATAATTCTCAATTAATTAATTAATAATTCCTACTAATTAATAATTAATTTAACATAATTAAATTACTTCCCACCCTATTCCCCTATAAACCCATAACCCGCTACAGAACATATTTATCAATTATTCAATTAATTATAATTATTTAAAAATTATTCTCAATTAATTAATTTATAATTCCTACTAATTAATAATTAATTTAACATAATTAAATTACATCCCACCCTATTCCCCTATAAACCCACAACCCGCTACAGTACTAAAAGACAACATTTAATTAAATTACATTAAAAATAAATTATTAAACATAATAAATACAATATAATATACACAAAATTTATTTAAAAATCGAAATTAGTAACATCGAAATTATTTACTTCGATATTACTGACATCGATATTTAAAACTTCGATATCACTAATATCGATATTAAGAGTGTCGATATTACTTACCTTCTATATTATGTCCCTTCGATATTTAAACTTCGATATAATTGTATATCGAAATTTAAAACTCGATATTTTGTCTGTGTACCCATAAGCGCACGCATGTGCGGAACAAGAAGTGATGAGCGGTGGTGGTGGAAAGTAAAACTTTAAAAAAAGAGTTCTCCCACACAACAGCTGAAGAACCAAAGAGTAAGGAAACAGTACTTTACCTGTGTGCCTCAGCCTTGAACAAAAGTGACATTTTGGCAAAGCCAACGAGTTAGGAGGCAGCAAAGAAGAGCAACAGTGGAGTGAACCAATGGTAAGTAGCAGGTGTGAAAAAAGTTGTATTATTGATTACAGCAGGCCTTGCACACAGGGCATGCATGCTGTAGCTCGACCTAAAAAGTAAAAAGCAAAATATCACGCAATAGAAAGTGGGGATAATACAGAGCTAGAAAGCTTTTTTTCTTACATTACACCTCCTCCAGCTATATATCTCTACCCAGTCCCATACCTCTTGGGTTCAGTGAAGAAGTGTGCATTCTTTTTGGCAATCACTTTTTGGCTGGAAAGAGAAGCACATATTTCATCCCTGCCTCATGCAGAATTTCTTTCAGTTCCACAAAAGGGCCCTCTTTTGCAGGATGGAGGCAATACAAACTGTGAAGACCATCACTTTACTATTCTCTCTGTCACAGAGTCCTCTTTCCCAAGCTGCCTGCTGCATGAAATCCCGGCAAGAAATACACTGGACTGGCGGTTTTGTGAAATTCTATCAGCTCTTTATTATGCCTAGATAGTCCAACTTGAGCCAGATCTTTCTCTAGCCACTGCTCTAGGAAGATGACCATGCTATTAACTCCAGTTTATTAGTTAGTTCCCTCACTTGCCTAGTCTTCCTTCTGGCACACACTTAAAAGTCTTCGCTCCCTAGTCAAGGTAACAGACACATTCTGTGAGGTCCATTAGTTTTTATTATTCCAGTATTGAAGGTTTCAGTACCAATACCACTGGCAAAGTCTGCCATTTTCTATTGGTCATCACAAAATAACCCCAGATCAATAGTAACCGTATCTATTTTGTGCTCTAAAGTTTCCCTGGTAGCTGTTATTGCAGCTAGAATTGAGCGCAGCTTGTCCATGGGTTTCTTGATTGTCAGCACCATTTGAAAGTTCCCAGATACTTGCATATTGTCTAGATGGTGGTCTGCAATGGGGCTTGGCCTTACTGCCTTTTTCATTTTCGAGTGACTCCCATTGTGTCTGTGTAGATTATGGTCACCTTTTCTTGAGATCTGCACTTGGGTTGAAGACTGCTTCTCAACACTGCTTCCCAGCTATTCCAGTAACACCACAAAGTTCATCTAACAGAGGCTATGTGTGCTGTTCTCACTTCAGTGGCTCAGCAACTCCTGTCCATCTCTCACAACCCTAGGCCGCATGAACCTGTTGATATGCAATATTCTCTGAACCTTATTTTATAATTTGGTTATTCTAAGGGCATAGGTTGGATGCTGCTTCTCTCAGACTTACAGCCCAACTCCCACCCCTCACATCTCCCTCAATTCATAATTTATTCTCTTGTCTTTTTCATTATTTTATAGTACTTCAAAGCCTCTGACTATTGTTGTAGTTTTGGGGCTATTCCAGGCCCTGGGACTCCCTATTCCAATGTAGGACTCACTGCAGCTAGCCTCACTCTTACTGTTTGTTGCCCCGTCTGTTCTACAAACACCTACTGTGCACAGCTTCACTGTCTTCAGAGTCAGCATTTTAGGGTCTTTGGTTATCTTGCCTTGGCCCTGCTTCCCCACATTTGGTCCATTGTCCACTTCCCAAGGCTTCTACTCCACTATCTAAAACGGTTTCAGCAGTCTCTAAACTGCTAGCAAGGATCAGCAGGTGCCACCTTAATTCACGATCAGGCCGTACCACACACTCTTTTCTGTTGCCAGCTCACCTCTCATATTTACACCTCTTATTGAGTGGGAAACAGTTTCAGTTTCAACAAGAGAGGAATTATCTTGATTTAAGTACCTCCAACCACGGTCTTGTTGGTCCTCTCAAAAGTGGTCGGATGATGACTGTGGGCAATATGAGGATGTGAGGCGAGACTCTGTCTAACCAAAGAAAGAAGTTACTCTATGGTACTGAGAAATCGTTAAAGCAAAAGACAAGAAACTTATGGAACTGAACCGAATTCGAGAAAATTACTTGCAGACGTAAATAAAATATTTATGGCAACTATCTTTAAAAACAGGTTATGCTATGGTGAAATTGCTGCGTTAAAGATAAATCTTTTTTTTTTAACTGTCCATAGATTGGACACAGCAAAAATTGGGTAAATGTGTACATGAGGTACTGCGATGTCCGAAGTGTAACATTACAAGGGCTAATAATAAGCATATGTTCATACACTGTCCTGAATTATCGCCCTTCTGGAAAGAAGTACATAACATTTTAGGGGAAATCTGTCGATCTCAAATTGAGATAAGAGGCACCTTAATTTTATTGAAAGTGATTGAATGTTAAATACATTGCTGAACAAGATCCAGAATAGGGTTATGTTCTATTTAAAACTCTTGGCGAGAAACCATTCCCTGAAAATTGGATTAAGTCTACTAACCATGTTAGACAATTGCACATAGCTTGCAACTCCAACAATTTAGGAAGAACTTGGAAGAATTCTTTAAAGTCGCATTGTGGTCTAATGAATACACCTTAATTTGCCGAGTCAGGCAGTCAGCTCCCCAGAACTATGGGCACAATATTAAGCTTAGTTTATCTATGGGGAGGGAACTACATGAACGTATAATGTAGACAAGAAACAGATGGTGGAATGAGGATGAAAAAATAAACAAATAAAGCATTGCCGAGTCAATACATTTTCAAAAACTGTGAGTAGTGGGGCGGATATCAATTTGAACAAATCAGCCAACAGTTTAAGCTCGGCCTCAAACAATTTTGGAAGGTAAATTTACCGACTTCGTCTCACCCTGTATTTAGATCTCGGCTAGGCAGAGCTTGCGCTGTCTTGTTGAGACATGCAGTATATACCTTATTGTGGAAGCTTTGTTTAAGCCCCGCCCACTCTCCGCCCAACTTTTGTATTGGCTTAGGTCCTAAATGCAGCCTTCTCATTGGATTTAAGATTGTTAGTCCCAACCCTGACGGCCACGTTGTCATTTGTGTCCTTCCATGGCTATTGGTCCCTTTACTGTAAACACTATTTTGTTCGTGTGGCTCCCTTCCGTCCCCTCCCGCAGTCCATGACTTCTCAGGACACTACCACCCACCCCCCACTCCAGTTTGTGCCTTTTTGCCTGCCCCTACTCCCTTTGAAAATGCAATAGGACTCCCATAAATGGGAGTTCTATTGCATTACAAATGCTTGTTTTAAAGTAGTGCGCACCGATGCTTTACATCGTACGCATGCACACAGTTGCATGGTTGTGGGCGGGGATAAATTGGGAAACAGGACAGCAGCACGCCTGCGTTATAGCTTAAAACATCCACAGACAGGTTAAAAGTACTATATGTTGCAATGCTTGTTGTTTGTCATCCCTGAGGAAGTTTTGTAAGTCCACGCGCTTATTTTAGCGTGGCAGCCACGCTGCGAGGCGGAGGGGGCAGGGCCCCACGGATCAGCTGTACGCGCGTCGTCACCGCTGTGGGTTCTTCTTTTCTGTGACGGGGAGAAGTGAGGCACAGCCTCTTTGTTGTCTGACACGCTGTCTGGTTACGATTGGCGTGAACCGGTGGACATCGGGGTTGCAGAGGCCGGCGGATCGTGTGTTAGGAGTGAGCGTAGGGCAAGAAGGTTCTGTAGTGTAGCACTCTAGTGTTTCCGTTGTCATGTGACGGAAGACACTAGGAGGGTGGGCAGCCATTTTACGGCATTGTAGCCCAGCCGCAGCCGGAGCTGGAGCTTTCCCTGGCACTCTCTTAAAGTAAATAAATACTTAATCCACACATCCCAGGCCTGCAGCGCGACGTGCACACGTGCTGCTCAACGGAGACCAAGAAGAGAGTGCGGCAGAGCGGCCAATATCGATCGGCACATAGATGCGTGACATCACGCCATAGGCAGTGGGAGAGAGGAGGATCGGCGGAAAGGAGTGCCGCCGGCCAACCCCCCACACTGAGATCGAGCTGCAGAGGAGGCACGTTGAGCAAAGCGGTGCCCCTCCCCTGTAGCGGAGGCAACAAATCGGCACGTGCAGCTGGCCGTCCCACCAAACTGGGATCTAGCAACAGAGGCAGCACAGTGAGGAAAGCAGTGCCCCTCCCCCTCAGCGGAGGCATACAAATCGGTGCGCAGCAGCACTGGACAGGGCGCTAACCAGCCCAAGACCCAAAGGCGTGCAGAGGGGGCACAGAACAGGTGTACAGCGGTGCCTCTTCCCCAGCAGAGAAGGCGGAAACAGCGCGCATCCGCCCACTACCAAGCACGCAGTGGAGATACAGAACAGGGTGGCTGCAGTGCCCTTTCCCCGCAGAGCAGGCGTCAGCGGCGCCCTAAGCCACATGCACAGAGCAACACGGCCCGCAAGCCAAGAGCTCGCAGAGAGGGCCCAGAAAACACCACCCCAGCCTGCCACAAGCGGTCAAGCCTAACCCAGGCGACGCAGACAGAGGTTGAACCGTGGGTGCAGTAGAACCCTGCAACAAGGGGGATAAGAGAGCTGGACAGGAAGTGAGAGTGGACCGGCCTACAGGTCCAAGGAGCAGAGGAGGACCGGCGGACGCCACCCCAGTTGGCCACGTTCTATGCCAGAGAGACACCTAGAGGCACGCCACTGCGTCAGAAGAGGCCAGTCGCATCTGGGCCAGGCCAACCACGCTTCAGAGGCTAAAGGCACGCTATGTACAACTGACCCTGGTGCAAATAGGACAAGGCGTGGTGGGTGAGAACCTTACGGCCCAGGAAGGGGTGACAGGCCCGCACAACCAAAGTGAGCCAGGGAGCCCTCCACCCAGGACGGATGAAGCGCCACCAAGAAGGCAAGTCGCCATGTGTGCCCAAACCTTCTCCCTCACAAACCCGGTTCCCTTTCTTCCGAAACCGGGTGAACCGGCCATGAAGTGGGAAGAATGGAAAGAGTACTTCCTGTACTATCTGTCGGCACTGGAGGATGAAGGGGGCAAAGCCTTTCCGAGCGGTGCAGAGTAGTAATATCGACGTAGAAATATCGTCTGACATTATTATCTCCGCAGAAATATCGAGTGGAATAAATATCGACAACAAAAATATAGTTTGACCAGAATATCGACTGACAGGTAAGTAATATTGATAACAATAATATAGTTTTTTGTTGTTGTTTTTTTTAAACTTTATTTATCATGTTTTGAATTTTCAACTCTAGGACAGTAACTCCAGCAAGGTACAAACTTATATCGTAACCGCTCCATTCAGAAAAATCCACAGAGCACTTTCAGCAAACGACCTGATACAACACAATATCCAGGATAATGGAGGCGCAGATCCATGCACCACCTCTTGCATGGTTACATGTCAGCGAAACCTCATTGAACGATATGAGAACTCCCCAGACCCCCCTCCCTCCGCCCCAACCCTCCCTCCAACTCCCCCCCCCTCTCCCCTCCCCAGCTGCCGGGTCGTGGAAAAGTCATGAACCAAAAAATAGGGTCTATGCCATATGCAGCCTACCCTGGGTCATTGTGTGTCCCGTTGCCCTGAGTCAGAGCCTCTCCCTGTCCCAAATCTACCGGTTCCAAACCGTCTTGCGTTGAAGGGGCATCCAGTCCCACCAGCTCCTGAAACATGACCCCCCAAGCCTGTAAGACCTCTGGCAGCCTCCCATCCCTCCTCGTATGCCTCATGTGCTCTTCTTCTGCCAGCGCCCATTCTCTCAGGTCTGCCGTCCATTTCTGCAGTGTCGGGCCCTGTGGGGACAACCAATGAATTGCAATACGGCGCCGGGCTGTAACCAGGCCTACTATCAGAAACCGCCTGCTCACCTTTCTTTTGGGGTCTCGGGGGATTAAGCCTAAGAGACATGGACGTGGGTCCAACTCTATCACCCACCCCGATACACGCATCAAGACCTCCCGTACCGCCACCCAATATGATTGAAGGACGGGACACGTCCATACCATATGCACAAAGTCCGCCAAGGGACTGCAGCATTTCGGGCAATGGGCCTCCCTGGTAGCATCAATGGACTGGAGACGTTTAGGGGAGAGGTAGGTCATGTGAATAATATTATATTGGATTTGTTTGAAGCGGTTGCACGCTGACACCTTTCTCACACTCTCATGTATTTTTTCCCAGTCACGGGGAGTAAGCTCTTGTGGACACGCCTGCTGCCACTTATCCTCTATCGCCAAGGGCCGCAACTTTTTATCCTCCCGCAGTGCCCTATAAAGGTGAGTCACGAGCTTCCGTCCTCCCGCCATTGGCAACATAGTGACCAGAGTAGAAGTGGGCGCCGGGGCATCCGGGAACGTGGGCCATAACTTCCGCGCAGTCGCCGCCATTTTAGCATATTGAAGAAATTGTCCCGGACCAAGCTCAAAGGTGAGAACCGCCTCCTGGTAGGTAATACATTTATCGTTTGGGTACAGATCAGTCAGCATCATACACCCCCCCTCTGTCCATTTGTCTGTGGACATGACCCGCGCAATCCGGGCAAAGGAAGGCAACAGCCATAGATCCAAGTCCGGGGCAAATGGCTTGGTACGGATGTGGCGCCGCACCACCCGGTCCCAGATCGCCGCCACCAGCCGCGCCAGCGGAGGGATGTGTCCCCGCTGCCCCCCCACCTGCCAGAGCAGCACTCCCAATTGTCCACTCCCATAAGTCCCTGCCAGCAAGGACCGCTCCCAGGAGGGGTCGACATCCAACCACGCAATCGCGTGTTGCAGTTGTGAGGCAAAGTAATACAGCTCCAGATCGGGGACTTCTAAGCCCCCCGCACCCCATCTGCGCTTCAGGACCTCCAGACTCACCCTGCATCTCTACCCATTCCATTATAGCAGGACTAGAAGGGAATCCAGTTCTCTAAAAACCCGGTGTGGTATCTCAAAGAAAGATCCCTGCATAGTATACAGACAGAGCGGGAGGACCACCATCTTAATTAAAGCAATCTTCCCCATCAGGGAGAGTTGAAGGGTGTTCCAGAAGGCGATACTTCCCTTTAGACCCTGGAGTATCCGTCCCATGTTGTGTTGGAAGAAAGCGGCCGAATTCCGACCAATCCAGATCCCTAAATAGCGGAGTGTATTGTCCACCCAGGGGAAACCCATCTCCGGGCGCGAAACCCCCTCCCAATCAGCCCACTCGCCAATCGCGTAGAGCTGGGATTTCGCGTTATTCACCGCCAGACCAGAAGCGGCCTTAAACTGCTCTAGTGCGTCCATCAAGATCGGCAGTGACTGGGTCGGCTGGCGTAGATAAATCAACGCATCGTCCGCATATAAGGACACCACGTGCTCCCCCTCCCCAATTCGAATACCCCGGCCCTTCAGCATCGTACGGAGATGGCATGCCAATGGCTCCATCGCCAGGGCGAAGAGCAGGGGAGAGCGGGCACCCCTGACGCGTGCCCCGCGATATTGGTATCTCCTCCGAAATACACCGGCCCGTGCGGACCCTGGCCACAGGTCTGGCATACAGCAGCTGGACCCACCGCTCAAATCCTTCCCCCAGTCCGAGTTTCAACAACACTTTCCAGAGGTAGGTCCAGCGGATCGAGTCGAACGCTTGTTCGATATCCAAAAATGCCAGCGTGCTGCACTTGGCCCGTCCCTCCAAGGTTTGCATGACGTGGGCCAGGCGGCGGATGTTCCGCAAGGTGTTCCGGCCCGGGATGAACCCCGATTGGTCGTCATTGACCAAGTGACGAAGATGGGGAAGGAGTCTAGAGGCCAGCACCTGGCTGAGAACCTTCAAATCCACATTCAACATGGATATGGGTCTATAGGATCCCGGGAGGAGAGGATCCTTCCCTGGCTTAGGGATCATAACTATTGTCGCCGCCCGCATAGAGTCCGGGAGCGAGCCCCGATCATAGGCCTCCATTGCCACCTCAAGAAGCTTCGGGACCAGAACACCCTGGAACTCTTTATAGAGTTCGGCGCCAGACCGTCCATCCCCGGCGATTTTGCCGTCTGCAGATGGGCTATCGCAGCTCGCAGTTCCTCCTCCCGGAGTGGCCCACCCAGGTCCTCCTGACTATCCGCATCAATGCTGGGCAGTTGTATCCCCTCGAGGTACAGTTCCATGTCCTCGGCGCCCGCTAAGTGCTGTGATTCAGAATATATTCTACATAAATGAGAGCGGAACGCGTCGTTAATCGCCTGCTGCGTATACACCATCCGGCCTAACTCGTTTTGCAGTGCCAGAATCGGGTGGGGATGGGTTTCTGCCCGGATCAGACGCGCCAGTAGGCGCCCAGATTTGTCGCCCTCTGCGTACCATCTCCTCCTGCTGGCTGTCCTATTAAATTTGCCAAGGGAGGCCCAGGTATCCCCTAGGTGCTGTCGCGTGGCAGTCCATTCGGGCCGTTGTTCTTTATCCGTAGGGAAGTCCCTCTCCAGTTCCGCCAACCGATCCTCGTCTTGTCGGAGTTCCCGTTCTAGTACCCGTTTGACCCCTACTTCCGCGGACAGACAAGTACCCCGGATAACGACTTTCATGGCATCCCATTCTGTGGCCCTTGTACTAGCCGACCCCCAGTTCACCTCAAGATAAGCCTCGAGCCCTTGCGAAATAGTCTCCTTATAAGTGGGATCACCGAAAGCCTCTGTGTTAAGCCGCCATAGCGGGATCTTGGGCCTAGGTCCACCCACCAAATATGTAAGCAAGAGCAGAGTGGTCTGACAGGTAACGCGCCAAGTAGTGGACCTCTTCCACCCGGCCGAAAACCCTGCCCTGGAGAAATAAATAATCCAATCTACTGTGGGTGTTGGCAGCAGGCGTGTAGCACAAGTACACTCGATGGACCGGATTGCGGTGC